>NC_090701.1:8207500-8832500 GCF_040954835.1 Lepisosteus oculatus | reverse complement strand
GCTATTATTATTTTCACTGTCAACTGCTAAGATGTAGAATATGGATTTTGAGGGAGTTTCCCCAACAGGGATTATTTTGTACAATTCATTGAGCATTTGTCAATATTTGTTTGACATGATAAAGGGGTTTCAGATCTAACAACATCATGGCATAATGCGATTTAGTGTACAAGAAATATCTAAGCCCTTGGTGATTTGGAGACTTTAGTCTTCTCTTTAATCTCTCCCTGATACCCTCATTGCTAGTTTACCATTATTCATAACAGAATAAAATAAAATAACGTACTTCAACTTTACACTACCACTGGTACGTTTTTAACAGCTGTTCACCTAACCGAGAACTACATAGGATAAATTTAATATGTCTCTTTCAATACAAAATGAGGACATTGTTTCCCCAAATGAAAAACTGTCTGTATCTGTGGAAAAATGACTCAATAAAGGCAAAGTTTAATAAAACGCTTTCACTCCTTCTGTCAAACACCTCCAGATATATTTGGACAAATGCATCCGAATATATCTCTATATTAATAACATTGAATATCTGCCAAATGCCAACAACACAGGCATGTGCCAAAACAATAATAGATAAACATGACTCTACAGCTGTTTAATTACAGAGATTTTTTTTTCTTTTCAGATCTCGAAATAAATACTTGACTCCTTCTTATACATTGGCTCTGTTGTTGATGCCCTCTTAACACGGCTCCTTTTTTTTTACTGCTCCACTTGCTGTTTGCTGTAAATGTTACATAAGATTTATTTTGTGAGGCCACAGGTAGATAAGAGTGAAATTGGCTGATCAATCGTTGATATTGAATCGGCCATAGAACTCAGGATGCTCTTAACCTCTATAAACCTGAAGTTATGCCTGCAGCCATAATTGTCTCATCAGTATTGTCACCCTCTTGTTTCAGTCTTATGGTACTTTTCTATGAATTAAATGTAAGGGAATAGAGGATTAAAATACTGAAGGACAACACTTTAGATTTTCAATATAATGAATCTCTTTAAGATGTGCCGTAGATATTTTTTTAAATGTGATGATGATGTTGAAGACAACATCATTTTCTTTCTGTTTACTGCAAGTTTAAGAAAAGTCAAGCAGATTAATTTATGCCATTCTGAGATTTTTTTTCAACTCAAATAGTTCAAATAATCAGTTTGTGAACTTCTAATTGCAGTAGAATTGTTGACATTCTGAGGATCTGAAGCATACACTGGCTTTGAAACAAAAGTAATTATAATGACAAGTGAGATGGGTGTGAGGTTTACCAACAGGGAATGTTGACAATAAATTTGAAAGGCAGATACCTTGGGGAGTGCTGCCAAACTCTTCACATTTCTTTTGTGAAAGAATTCAATAGGAAGGACAGCAAACAAATTGTGTGTGACATCTTGATTGAGCAAATAATGAACATTGTGCAAGTTTGCAAAATACCTCAGGTGGCTAATTCAAATGTGTACCATTATTGTTGCCTGTCCTTCTGAAAGATTCAGAACTTTAATTAATACAATATTTTATGAGAACCACAGGCTAGTTCAGTCAATTACTTTCCAACACTAATAATCTACTTTTTATTGGACTCTGGAAGTACAATAAATGTACTGAATAAAGCAGTGGGTCTGTAGCAATTTTCAAACATTTTTTAAATTGTTAATGATTACAAATACTCATTTGACAAAGGATAAAAATGAGAGAAATGCAGCCTGGCTGTCTTTTTTCTTATTTATCCAAGATGCCAGTGTTTTGAAGGATCTCAAGGAAACAGAATTTGCAACACAACTCGATTTCGCCACTGACCAATTACTTGCGTTAAGATGTTCCTTCCATACTTAGTTCAGAATTTATTTTATTCCCATTTATAGTTCATTACTCCTGGTTTTTGTGTAACTTTTAAGAATTAACTTTGTAACCATTCAGGTTTGAATTTCCTTGAAGTCTTTCATTATAAAGAGATCCCATTCTCATTTGATTCATTTTGTATATGGTACAATGGTACTGTATATGGACTTTTCCTTGTCCTAGAAAACTTATTTTAATGCTATATATTATACTGTATGTACATGAAAACTGGATCTGTACAAAGTACAACATTTACCCTTTTACCCTATGGGAAAATTCGCAATTTCTGAGGTGGAGCTGGTGTTAAATCATAACCATGTAAAGTGATTTAATGGACAGTGAAAGCATAAAATTGGAAGTTTTATGTTTTCTATTATATGCTAAAAATTTTAATAGAATGAACAAATACCACTATAAAAAGAGCTAATAACAACAGTTCATAGTTCCTAATTGGTACATTTTCATAATTTCGTAATCTGCATTATGTCCTGTATAATTAATTCACAAGTGTAACTGGGGGAGCTTGAACCATCTCAGAGGAAAATCTCTCTTCTTTTGACACTTTTCCCTTTACAAAAAAACAACTTCATTTTAAGAACAGTGACTAATTGCAATATTATTGTGTAATAGATTTTATAAGTAGTTGGCTCCAGTTAGATAGCAGAGTTTGGTCATGAGCAGATACAAGGATGTAATTAAAACAAGATTAAGAAAATGTCAGTTGCTACACTTCATTTGCAGAACACTCGGAAAAAGTGATTTCTGAAATATTTTTAAACACAAGACAGTAAATAAGTTGCAGTTCATGTATAATGTACTTATCTGTTTATCTTAAATGATCACATCAACTACAATAAACACAGTAGTAAACTATAGTGATAAAGTGTATTAATTTGTCACAAACCACCCTAAAATGTGTATTATTCTATTTTTATACAAATAACTATAAGGATTATGGTCAATATGATATATTACTTGTATTTAAATATTGCTGTATTTTTAAACAACATACTGCCTTATTGTAAAAAATTCAAATGCAAAGTACAGTCCTCTTCTCAAACTAACACAGTGATAAAACTAGTTTAAAATTCTTCAATAGTCCAACTATATTTTCTTTATGAATTGCCTAGTGTACTGAATAATGCATGTGTCTAAGGCATATAAACCTGCAAGGCATATTTTACCATGGATAACATAGTTTTATTCAGAAAATCATTCGACTTGTATAATGTTTATATATTTTCAGTGTTACTTTTCTTCCTTAATCCTGTGCTTGCAAAAGTATTCAGGACCCTTTATATGGTGTCCTATTTTGGTAAATTACAAAATGATGCATTCATGTGTTTTTAAGCTTAATATATTATTCAAGACCTGAACAATCAGGCTGAAGAATTCTAAGGGTGAAATAAGTTACAGTCAACAAAAAACTAAGGACAAAAGGCTAAAATATGATGATCACATAGTGTTACGCTGCAGCAAGGCACTGCACTCAGAGGATTACAGGCTAAATGCAGAGGTCAGGGACTGTAATGTGGCTATGGCTGAGTGTGGCTGCAGGTTGTTTTTTACCCAGAAACCAAGTGTGTGAGGTCATGGGTCTTCAGATTGTTTTTGAGGATTGAAGGGGAGGCTCAGCCGGAGTTCGCCGGAGTTAGCAAAAGGCACAGTAGAGCAGAGTAAAGGCTGAGACCTAAAACACAAGTAGATTCGGCTTCTAAAGCCAGAGGTGTACATAGCCATTGAGAACTGGAAGGGATGCTCTCGTTGGTGCATGTAAGGGTCACGGTCTGTGGTCAGACAGACATGCAGCAAGCTGATCCTTTACAGGGCTCCAGGTCGAAGCGCCTTTAGAGTGGCACCCTTAATGTTAATTAAGCAGCTGGGTACCTACCTGGTAGGGGAAGAGCTGGACCGAGAGATGTCTGGCCCAAGTCCCCAGCTCTACAAGAGGCTCGCCATCTCTTGTGAGAATGATATGGTTTACTTGGGGCAACCGAAGGCTGTGAGCTTCCTCCCGCCTGGGTGTAACATGTAAGTATTAAGACCCGTGAACTTTTTTTGGAAGTTTTTGTTGGAAACATCTGTGGCAGGAATTGCAATCACAAGTCTCTTTTGATCATATCTCTTTCACCTTCACACATCAATATGGTGCAATTTTCATGGTTTGCCCATTCTTCTTGATTTGCTCAAATTCTCTCAACTTGCTTGAGGATCACTTTTTAGTTTTCCACTGCTTCTCAATAGGATTCAAGTCAGGCCTTTGACTTTGCGATTCAAGCACATTCACATTCTTGTTCTTAAGCCACTCCTGTGTAGCTTCGGCCTTGTGCTTCGGATCACTGTCCAGCCAAAAAGTGATTTTCTTCCCTAGTTTTGGGATTGAAGCATGTTTACCTCCAAGATTTGCAAGTAGTTTGCTCCATTTATGTTCCCTTCAGTCTTGGCGAGCTCCCCTTTCTCTGCTGAGAAGAAGCAGAACAAGAATGCTGTCACTACCATGATTGACAGAAGGTATGGTGTTAACAGAGTGAAGCACTATGTTGAGTTCGTGTTATATGTAATGGTTTACATTTAGAATAAAAAGATTCAATTTTCTCTTGACTGACTACAAAATCTTGCCGCATGTTGTTAATAGTACCACTTGGATGTTGTAAATCCCATGCAGTATTGGCAATGTTTTTATTTTCAGTTCTTTAACAGCCCCCTTTGTGGATTAACTGAGGTATTGTTAACCTATTGACATTTTCTCCCATCTAAACCACTGAAATAACTCACAGTAACTCTTTTCAAGCCACCATTGGCCTCATGATGGGATCCTTAACTAATTTCCTCCTTGTCTGGCTGCTCAGTTTTGAGGGGCAGTCTGATCTTTTATACAACTTAGTCCTGGGGTGCTTTGAATTCTCCTAGGTGTTTATGGTTTTATTTGTGCTTGAAGTTCATTACTTGATTGGGGGACCATGTGTTTATTCTGAAATCATGTGAATCACTATCATTGAACACAGACACATTGTATTACATGTTTAGGGAATTTTGTGCACCTAAAATTAATTTAGGTTTGTGACATCAAAACGTTTGGATACTTGCTAATGGTTTACCTGTTTCTTTCATGCGATTACCTTGTCAAACATTCCTTTATGTTTTGTTTTGCTTTGAAAGTGTTATGTATATTGAATACACTGAATAGTAAATGCTCCTTCAAAGGGTTATTACTGCAAACTTTGAAGCAACAAAATGTGAAAACTGTGCAAAGGTCTAAATAATAAGGCACTGTGAATCTGAAGCAACTAGGTGTAAGGATTTTTCAGGTCCACATTTAATTATTATGATAAGAAATGCATGCTTTTTTTGCCACTTAAATTATGTCATTAGGTTAGACATGAAGAAACCCAAAAGAAACACTTGACTGCATTGTAAAAAGTGATGAATTGAGGCTAGAAGAATAAATTCTATTAACAGTGTAATGCCTTTATTATCTGTTTAGGACATTGTATTCAGTGTTTTATGGAAAGACTTATCCAGACTGAATAGAGTTCAAAAAGAGCAACCAGAATAAATGACTGATTACAAATACTGTGGGGTTAATGCCAGAATTGGTGCAGTGCAAACAATTAATTTGCACTGTGACAAATATCAGAATAACAGCTGTGTATATTATTCAGTGCGCACGGTTTTGGAGTTGAAAATATGATAATAAACGTCAACATGAGTATTGAGTTTTCGATGAGCAGAGTCTAGAGGTGAACTAAGGTCAGAAAAAATACCTAGTAGAACACAGCAAAGTTAAAAATGTACTAATTAAAAATGCTAGAGGAAGGGGAAAAAAGCCATGGGGTCACATGAGAATGAAATGTAAGGTTTGTTTGCTTAGTTTCCATGCAGCAAAGATAACACAACATTAATGAAAGCCCTTATGCTGGTTCCTCTGCCAACATAGCAAAGAAGCCTTATTGCTCTCTGTATTGGAAATAGTTAATGCTGTCAGTCTTACCAGGAGGATAATGGTGGCAGCAACTACAGCAATGAACCCAAGAACAAATGCAGCAAACACATGCACCAGGAACAGGAGAGAGGCCATCATCAGCACTGGAATTTAAACCCCTGGAGAGCATAGTCTCTCCATAACAGTGGGCTGATCTGCCAAGTAGGTCTGGATATCTGGGTTGCCATCTTTTGGAACCTTATAGCCAGGGCTGTTTTTTCTTCTCTGAGGCATGGTCCAAGGCTTCACAACACTTCAAGTCCTAGTATGAAGTGGATAAACGTTTTTACCAAGCTGTCATTCTTGACTTAAGTATATGATACTGAACCAATTTCATTATACACTTCAGCAAAAAATGAAGAAAGACACGGAGATGGAATATGGAGAAAGACACATTAGTTTTCTCTGTGTTTTTCACATATAATGTATGTCTTGGGGCAGGCTAATGAGATTTAATTGAGATATGACCACTTCACCTCATCATAAAATAGTAAAAAATCCCAAGTAATTTACAATAGCTGCTATGTTGAGATGAATGGCAGCTCTCTGATGGTGCGCACTTCTATACACCTATTAATCACTCAATTTTGCAAAGGTTAGCAAGTTGTAAGAAGAGGTGTAATATATTTGGAGGTCAGCACCCTATTATTTTCATGTTTGTATGTTTCTTATTCTTCCATCTTGATCATTTCCATCCTTCATTCATAATTTTATACTAATTTCAATGGAACATACAGTTGTGTAATACTGGTGGAGTGCTAATTTGATAGCAGATGCAGAAAACCTGGTTAACAGCATTCTTGACACACATTGCCACTGTAGCGGCGAGGCTTAATAATAAGGCAGAATTAAGTGTTTCTGAGCTTTCCCAAATTAGGCCTCATTTCTCTGTTCATCTCTGTGGTGCAGCCACAGAGAAACCATTCATGCAAGGTGATTTAAGGTCCAAGGACAGCTCCCAAAGGGGGATGCACTTAGCTAAGCCTGGCTATCATGATCAATGGTCATCCATTGGTGCCTATCTGTCTAGGGAGTGCGAGTTGGACATCTGGATTGCATTCCTAAGTGTCAGGACTAAGTGACTCATATCTCACCTTGATCAACCAATCAGGGACTGGTAGGGCCGAGTAACCCACGTGGGACTCTGATGCCCATGGAACTTTCAGCCAATCAATGAGCTGAAGTTCCTCCAGGTAAAAACAGGCAACACAGAGAGCCTGAGAGATTCAGATTCAGATTCAGATTCAGATTCAGATTCAACAAGATTCTGTGAGAATTCCAGGGCAGGACGGCCCAGGAGCAGAAGGCTCCCAAGGGCAGGACATTCTCGCAGCGCGCCTCCTGACCATCCTGAGACTCAGCCCGGACAACCACGGAACGGCCAGTGTGTCCGAGTGCCAGAACTTTCCTTTGTTCTAAGAGTCTAGAGTGGAGGTTGCCAGAGAGTAACCAGCAGCAGGCCTCGTGAACTGGTCGGAACTGTGGACAGCTGAATCAGTATTCAGAACTAGCTCTTCATCATAAACGAACTGGTCCTCTTCCTGACTTGCTGGGACCCACAGTCATCTTTTCTCCTGTGCACAAACTTTGCTAGTTAATGCCAACAGTGAGCATCAGCAGCGCACCGTCGCAAGCCGCACAGCACAGCCTGGCACGGAGCCAGAGAGCGCGGATTGGACAGCAACAGCCTGCAACTGTTTCTTTGTGCCCGCAGGAGATCTGAATCCCCAGAGATTGGATGAGTATTCAACTTCAATGCATTACAGCTCGAGAATTCAATTGTTATCCCAACCAGTTGATATCAATTTAATTCCTAAGAGTTATGTACTTGTTTGAGTATCTAATGTAGAAGTTGTAACCAAGTTCACTTTACGAAACGGTCTTAATGAATGATATACTGAACGTATGTCCTCTTGATATGTGTAACACTTTGTAACTGATTGAATATACCTTTTGTATTCTGATAACCCTCTCGATAAGATCTGTTAGGTTTATATGCATATTCTATGTATTAATAAATGTATCCTCGTGTATTAGTACCTGTGTGTGTGCGTTGTTTGAGTTATGTCGCATGGTTGGATTCTAAAGCCATCAAAAGAATCAACTTTGTGATTTACTGCTACAATTAATAATTGTCTCAGTAAATGCCCAAACCCTACAGAACTGGTGCCTTCAGAGAGCCACTATGATTACATATTTGGCGTCCCTGAACCGGTTTTCTCTACATTTATTTGGCGTCCCTGGGTGGGCGTGGCAAGACTGAAATGAGTCAACCAAGCGGAATAATTCAATATAAAACGCCGCGGGTTTCATACACGACAATACAGTGTGCTGAAAGCCGAAAGAAAAAAAAGTTCCCCTTGCTCTTTAAGCAGTGCTTGATTGTTTTGTGATCTTTTGCGATCTACCGGGTTGATTGCATACTTGATCTTGTGGTTTTCTGTGGTAAAACTGTGATTTCGTACTTAAAAGTAATACTCTTTAAGTTTAACGATGGTTGCTAAAAGGTCTGAATTCGAGTCGCTATTAAGCACTCTCTCTAGCAGCGACAGGTCTGACCACGATCTCTTCCATATCTCCGTCAGCGGAGAAGCTAGGAGGATAAATCTCCATTCTCTGAGAGAGCTAGCGAAGGACATAGAGAGATTTGACCCCGCAGTGTCAGAGAATAATATCGAGAGTTATATTCAGGACCTCAGGTATAACCTGCAGTACCTGCCAAACGCCACAGAACAGGAGAAAGTGTTTCTGGTCAGGAAAACTACCAGCAGAGCTGTACATGAGTGGATGGCTAGGCAGATGAAAGAAGTCTGTAATGACTTTGAGCAGCTTTGTCAAGCACTTATCGAAGAATACAGTGCGTTTATTGACCCGACTGCTGCGATAGCCGCCGCTCTTAACATTAAGCACGAGAGAGCACAGTCCCCTCGCGAATATTACGAGAGACTTAGACGAACTTATTTTGGAGGGCGAAATGATGAGGGTTGCGAAGAGAACACACATTTCAAGGGTTTATTCATTGCGAATCTCCACCCGTCAGTCAGAAAGATGATCTTAATGCATACAGATGCACAGACCATGAAAATGACTGATATCAAGAGATTCGTGCAGAAAGCCTGGGAGTATGATGTCCAAAGTCGCTCTGAGCAAAAAGTTGCTAAAGCGACTGCGTTCGCCGTCAGAGCCAGCAGGGTTAATTCCCCCCTGCTCGAAGGAGCACAGGCTCCTGAGCTGGCTAAGCCCCGTTCCAAAGCACTCACACAGGACCGCACCCAGCGTCCTAAGTGCCATGAGAACACCGGGGGAGGGAAAGGGCTAGAAAAGGCTGAACAAAAGGATTCAGTAGCCGCCCGCCTGGCCAGGCTTGAACAAGCTTTATTAGGACAGGGACAACCGCTCCCCAAGGCTGCCGGAAGCGTGAATGAGCTGATACTCTCCACTGGAGGAGGCGGAGACCCGCCCCCTCTCCCTCCCTCAGTCTATCTGATTGAGCGGAAGGGTTCCTGCCTGGATAAGGTCAGCCACTCCCAAGTGAGTGCTGACTCCACCCCTGAAGTCACAGAGCAGGCAGTAAAACGCAGAGGAAAAGCAAGAAGCTTTTACTTCAAGGCTGCCATGGGAGATGTCTTACCCAGTGAGACACTGATTGACACTGAGGTTGAAAGGTGTTTGATGTCACACGGCAAGCTCAAACGGGTAGAAAAAGAAAAGGGCATGCGACTCAGAGAGGAACCTTTGGTGGATCACCAGAAAGGCAAAGTGTGGAAAAAGGTCAAGGCTCCTAAGCCTTCTGTACAGAAGGAAAGGGGGGCCAAGAGGCAGACTGTGCTCACACAGTGCCCACCGAACACAGAAGCCTATGTGAAGATTCCTTCCGTTCCCTCTGGACAAGAAATAAAAATATTTCCTTGTTCCCCAGATATACAGGGAAGTCGTGTCCCGGCTGAGGTCACAACAGCCTCCCTGCCACAGGAGCGGTGCTCCGAGCAGCCGCCTGATCCACCAGGTAAAGCACACCCCTTCTACATCCCTAAAGAGGAGCAGATCTCCCCACATGGCGATGAGAAGGAGCTTTCCCTGTGCACCCTGGCACCCAAGAGGGTTCAGGAACACCACCCCGCAGTGGTGGAAGGGATCCAGATGGCAGGAGACCAGGTTGGTGATGTAGCCCTCACCCTTGGCCCTGAGAGGTCCTCTATTAGTGAGGATCTGCTTGAGCAGCTGTCGCAGGGCCACCGCCAGGTGCCCCTAGTGCAACATTCACAGGTTAGACAGGAGGTCCAGCTGGACGCTGAGACTACTGCGCTGTGGACACACCTGATCCCAGATGCCGATTCCCTCTGCTGTGACCCAGGGAACCTGCAGTCAGGTAATATTATTTCTCACAACTACCAGGTAGTGAGTGAGACTGACCTGATTGTTCCTGCCTCAACGGCAGGGTTGCCAACACACCCAGTCCCCAGGAAGGGACAGGGAATGAAAGCCGAGCCGGTTTTCTTACAGCCACCAGCTCAGTTTGTCAGTCTGAGTCTGACCAACAGTGGTTCAGCCAGACTGGAGCTGGATGGTCAAGCCACCCGCCTGCCAGTGCAGGACATCGCAAAGAGGGGTGTCAGAATCCCCGCCTGCACTGACATGGGCCTGGTGAGTGATAGTGAGTTCAAAGACAGTGAACTAGCTATCCCAGTGCTGGGGCAGCTCCCTGAACCCCTAGCGAGGGAAGGGGGGAGCGAGCAGGTGTCCTACACCCACGCCCAGCGAACGATTGTAAACATGCCAATAGAGGGATTCCTCAATCAGGAAGTGTGCAGGGTGGACCTGAACAGTGAGAATGGGGTAACAATCCCAGATCACTCAGGTGCTCCAGATGACCACTCAGCCGAGGGTCAGGCATGCTCCACCGCTGCACCGCCCCCTGCAGGGTTCCTAGAGCACAGGCATGAACAAATCGAAAAAGCAGATGCCCTGGAAAAGGAGGAGCAGCATCAGCCGCTGCGTCAGATCTCCCCAGATTTCCAGGAGGTTGGTGCCCAAGATGCCACATGGCATACTGAGAAAGACACCATGTACATGCTGCGCCAGCTTAGAAAGGCAACAGTCACTCAGAAGGAGATGACTGGGATCAGCCACCAGAAAAGACTTTTGGGAGGACTGATTGCTGCCGCCACTGTTGCACGTTTGCTTTTTCTGGTAGGTTTGTGTGCTACTGGCACTCTCACCCTGACTGCCCCAAGAAGGCAGGTGTCAGAGATGCCAGAGGGTAGTGACAGACTGTATCAACAGCAGCAAAAGTTGGAAAGCTTAGGGGAAACCCTACAGGCAACTTCCTATGCAACAGGGTTAAATCTTATTCCCCAAACAGTGGACATGATTGTTGGTGTTATACAGTGGGTTTATGCTTGTGTGCAACAGGCCAGAATGTTGACACAAGACCTGTTAAGGGAGTTTAGTGCCACTGTAGCCAGTCTAACCACGGCACAAATCCCAACCCACTTGATTCCACTCTTCTCAGTAGAGGAGTATGTGACATTAACCCCATCGCTCATAGCTCACCCAGAAGGCAATCCAAGATTGAATTCGGTTCCAAATCTTGAGATGGGTATGGCTACCAAAGCTATCCATTGGCTGTGTCTAAACGATTCACCAATGAAGGGTGTAAAGCTACTAATGGGCAGAGGGAGGTTAATGAACCCCATGAAGAGCAGGTGGGAAGTAATTGGCTGGTAAGCACACCACATTTAACTGACACTATGACTTGTGACGGGCATGATACAGCTACCACAATGCAGCTACCTAACCAATAGTTTTCCTGTAAGTTCCCAAGGAGGCCATAGTACAGCTTGGTGACTTAACACTGTACTGTCTAGAACCAGACAATATAAGACCAAACTTGAGGTCTAAGATGCCTTCAGGTGCCACACTATTCAATTGGATAGAAATCCAAGAAACAGTAAGCCCTGAAGAGGTACAGGTAGTTAGTTTGCTTTAATGGAACAAACCTCCAAACCACCCTAGCAGATACCCAACACAGGTGTTGTGGTTTATCGGGGGGCTGGGAACAGGAACTGTTGTTATTGTAACACTACTGCCGGGTAGCTGGATCATGACTGACAGTGTACTCTGAATGATGTACTCTCACATCAAGATGTACTCTGGGTAGCATGAATGAGTCAAAGGTAGCATGTCAAAAGAAAGGAAGTGACTTCTCCCCAAATATCTACCACAGAGGTATCAGATATTGACAGTGAACTTCCTGATGTGTAATTCCTAGACTGAGATAATGTCTCCTACCGTGTTTATACATACTCCAGATGTTATTCATCCTGTTTGTATCCAATGCTGGTTCTGGTATGAATTCTCGAGGAGTAATGTAGACATTTAAGATTAATGTTCTAATGACAAGGGACATCACTTAACTCTGTTTTGTTTTGAAGGCAACAACGCCTCAGGACCTCGTGACCTTCAAAAAGGGGGGATATGTAGCGGCGAGGCTTAATAATAAGGCAGAATTAAGTGTTTCTGAGCTTTCCCAAATTAGGCCTCATTTCTCTGTTCATCTCTGTGGTGCAGCCACAGAGAAACCATTCATGCAAGGTGATTTAAGGTCCAAGGACAGCTCCCAAAGGGGGATGCACTTAGCTAAGCCTGGCTATCATGATCAATGGTCATCCATTGGTGCCTATCTGTCTAGGGAGTGCGAGTTGGACATCTGGATTGCATTCCTAAGTGTCAGGACTAAGTGACTCATATCTCACCTTGATCAACCAATCAGGGACTGGTAGGGCCGAGTAACCCACGTGGGACTCTGATGCCCATGGAACTTTCAGCCAATCAATGAGCTGAAGTTCCTCCAGGTAAAAACAGGCAACACAGAGAGCCTGAGAGATTCAGATTCAGATTCAGATTCAGATTCAGATTCAACAAGATTCTGTGAGAATTCCAGGGCAGGACGGCCCAGGAGCAGAAGGCTCCCAAGGGCAGGACATTCTCGCAGCGCGCCTCCTGACCATCCTGAGACTCAGCCCGGACAACCACGGAACGGCCAGTGTGTCCGAGTGCCAGAACTTTCCTTTGTTCTAAGAGTCTAGAGTGGAGGTTGCCAGAGAGTAACCAGCAGCAGGCCTCGTGAACTGGTCGGAACTGTGGACAGCTGAATCAGTATTCAGAACTAACTCTTCATCATAAACGAACTGGTCCTCTTCCTGACTTGCTGGGACCCACAGTCATCTTTTCTCCTGTGCACAAACTTTGCTAGTTAATGCCAACAGTGAGCATCAGCAGCGCACCGTCGCAAGCCGCACAGCACAGCCTGGCACGGAGCCAGAGAGCGCGGATTGGACAGCAACAGCCTGCAACTGTTTCTTTGTGCCCGCAGGAGATCTGAATCCCCAGAGATTGGATGAGTATTCAACTTCAATGCATTACAGCTCGAGAATTCAATTGTTATCCCAACCAGTTGATATCAATTTAATTCCTAAGAGTTATGTACTTGTTTGAGTATCTAATGTAGAAGTTGTAACCAAGTTCACTTTACGAAACGGTCTTAATGAATGATATACTGAACGTATGTCCTCTTGATATGTGTAACACTTTGTAACTGATTGAATATACCTTTTGTATTCTGATAACCCTCTCGATAAGATCTGTTAGGTTTATATGCATATTCTATGTATTAATAAATGTATCCTCGTGTATTAGTACCTGTGTGTGCGCGTTGTTTGAGTTATGTCGCATGGTTGGATTCTAAAGCCATCAAAAGAATCAACTTTGTGATTTACTGCTACAATTAATAATTGTCTCAGTAAATGCCCAAACCCTACAGAACTGGTGCCTTCAGAGAGCCACTATGATTACATATTTGGCGTCCCTGAACCGGTTTTCTCTACACCACTTAGGTACCTTTTTTACAAATATTATTACAATTTTAGCTGCAAAACAGCAATGCTGCACCTGCAACTCAATTAACAACCATTCAGCCATCAATCTCTGTATGTCATAAGCCAATATGTTTTTGACATTAACATTTTCAAGTGATATTGAATTATACTGATGTAAAGAGGTCTTAATTAGAATTTGTTAAATGTCAACAATATTTTGATAAAGACAAACACCAGTATCTTGTCTCTAACAACCAATTTCCCATTGGGATCAAATTTTGAAATGCAGGGCCCTTAGCAAAACAACATTATCTTCTCTCTCAATGTTTTTTAGTTGACTGTAATATGTCTATACCTCATATTGCAAAGGCATTTGCATGGCTTCACGAGAACCAGTATTATGCATTTCCATTTGAAGAACATTCTCCTCCTAGGAAATAGCAGGGCAGTATAAGATAATACCATACGTAAAGCCCTTTTAAAACTGTGAACAGAACATTGTAGTCTAATTCATCACAAAGAACAGCACAAAGACTTACTTAAATAGCCCTCTGAGAGAAGCACATCTAAAGCCAACTGATTATATTAACAAAAACATACACTTCTTTCCCATGTGACCCTTGTGGTATAAGAAAAAAAAAACATAATCAACCCTCCATCTGTTTATTGACTGGTGTTATTTATTTAAATTATATGAAATGTTATTTCAGATACTTGTAGTATAAACACAGGAGGTGGTCTTTACTCAGGGGTTTTTGACCATGTCACCATGAACTACTTACAAAACTACTGTGTTAACCACCTTCAACCATACCACTGGTGTAAAAGGAGATTCATTGGAGTTTTTTATGCAAATAGCTTGTCAGAGTTTAAACTACTAACAATGAAGAAAAAACCAAACTAAGTAGCTTTCTGTAACTGTCACGAATCTCCCTCACGCAGGCAAGCGCTCCAGCATTCTCACGACCTCTCCCCGTACCAAACGTGCACGTGTCAATCAGTCCTCTACTTAAACCCTCATCTGTCCCCCGGTCATTGCTCACGATTGAGATTCTGTCCCAGAGCTCACCTACTAACTACGCCTTTGCCTTACTACGACTTCTCCCCTGGACCTCGACCCCGCTTTTCCGACTATCGCTTTAGCCACTCGATTTTGTACCTTCGCCTGTTTTACGCACTCTCAGATCCTGACCCCAGCCTGTCTCTTCGATTACACCTCTGCCTTCCGAATCCACACCGACGCCTCTTCTACGCCTTTCTGGACTCCGACCCCTGCCAGTCTCCTCGAATACGCCTCCGCCTCCTGAATCCACTCCGACGCCTCTTCTACGCCTACCCGGACTCCGACCTCAGCCTCCGACCTTATCAAGCTTTGTAAAGAAGACCTAAAGAAGGCTTTGCAGTCGTAATGTTATTCTTTACTTTTCATCATGAAATTAACCTCTATTTCTTTGCAGCAAAAATGCTGATGCATCCCCTCTCTCTATCTTCTTATACTTAAGCCATTAATATTGTGATAATTGCAGAAGAGACAACATTTGGTTAATGTAGTTATTGTTGATGTACTGTACTATGTTTTGTTAGAAAAGAAGCATTTGAGACCTTCAAGTAAGTTTTGTAAGGAGATAAGCTCTCAATGTGCTGGAGACTTGGAACCATATTTGTTTTGGAAATTACTACAGGCTTCCTCATATCTCCCTTCTCCTATCTTGAGGAGCTCCTTTTTTGGTAAAATTCCTCCCCCTAGAAAATTCCACTACAAAGCAAACTTGTATCCAACAAATACACAATTTAACAATCACTATATAGTTATTAATTATAGAACAAAATAAAATACTATACATCCTTCAAATTACTGTACATACATGTTTTTTTTAATACTAGCCCCTCATAATGGTATCTTCTTACATGTCGATCCATGCATGCACAGCCCTGGAATAGGCACTACTAAGCCAGCCCCTGTTGCCAAGGTTTGGGTCCTACAAGTTGGGGGGGGAAGCCATTTTGCCAGTAAGAAAACAAAACAAGATGTTTATAAGAAACATGTGAGTTAAACACCAGTGGATATTGGCGATTCTGATTGGAGATTCTCCAGTCCTAGGAGTACTTGTGATATTAAAAATATCGCAGAGGTTAGTATTTCAACACTGAGTAATATGGATATTTTATCCAAGTCTTAAGTGTGACAGTTGAATAAAACAAAAAAGTAGAATGACAAAATTTGTGGTTATGAGTTCTAGAATAAGGTCAGCATCTGCTGGTAGAAAAGAGTGTGGTGTTGTAAAAAGGGGCTAAATCTTTTTATCTGAAAACAAACCATGTTTCCAATCAAAGTCACATTAATTAAAATAATCCATGAAGGATCAGTTGTTCAATAATCAAACATAACACCATTCTAAGCATTTTAATTGGAAGAAATCTGGTCATTAATGTGTAACTGTATGGTAAATCACACTAATTAGACATCAGTCTAAAAGAAACAGACAGAATTAGTCATGCTAAACTGAGATTTAGCTTGACATTTATCAAAAAAGAAAAGGCTAAAGTAGACACATTAATTTGTAAGAACTGTAATACTGAAATTTATCGCTTCCAGAAGTTAATAAAATAATAAGCACAGTAATATCTTTTAATGCATGTGCACACTTATGTAAAGGGAGATGCACAAGCTTGGTTTACTATTTTATTTGATAAAATAAATAACAGTTATATAAGAATACCAAGAGTACAGCTTTTAAAAGATGTATTTCCTATAATGAAATGGGAAACTTGTTTAGAATACATTTCTTAGGGTAACATTTACAGTGTACACAAAAGATCCTGTCGCATTTCATTAAAGCACTGTTTAAGTTCAGAGTAGTTATCTCAAAAAATATTTTGCCTTAGCCAGCAATATACTCTGATTAGTCTGATGTGATGTCCAATCATGCAAAAATATTACAAGAGGATGAAGTAGTCTCCAGCTAACCAATATATCTATATGTAGATAGATTAAAGATTCAAAGATTAAGAAAATGGTTAAGAAATGTGCAATCTACAGCCATGCAATTAAATCATGCATAGAAAGACAGAAATAGTTAATATATTCTAGATATCAAAACATGTTCTCTTACAAGCTAAATATGTAACCAATGTTAAGTTGTAATATTCTATAAAAATCTAAAAGATAAAATCTCCCACCTGCTACAATATTGAAAACTTACATTTTAATATGAGAATATGGCCAGCAGCCATATTACTCCACAGCTCACTACTGGCAACCCACTGAAGCTCAGCAAGTGTGAGGCTGTCAGTACCTGGATGGGAGACCTCCTGGGAAAGCTAAGGTTGCTGCTGGAAGAGCTGTTAGTGGGGCCAGTAGAGGGTGCTTATCCTGCAGTCTGTGTGTGTCCTAATGTTCCAGTATAGTGATGGGGGCACTATACTGTGAAAGGTGCCGTCCTTCAGATGAGATGTAAAACCAAGGTCCTGACTTTCTGTGGTCATTAAAAATCCCAGGGCATTTCTCGAAAAGTGTAGTTGTGTAACCCCGGCGTCCAGGCCAAATTTCCCAATGGCCCTTACCAATCATGGCCTCCTAATTATCCCCATCTATGAATTGGCTTCATTAGTCTGCTCTCCGCCCCACTGATAACTGATGTGTGGTGAGCGTTCTGGCGCACTATGGCTGCCATCGCATCATCCAGGTTGATGCTGCACATTGGTGGTGGTGGAGGGGAGTCCCCATTACCTGTAATGCGCTTTGAGTGGAGTGTCCAGAAAAGCACTATATAAGTGTAAGCAATTATTATTATTATCATTATTACTTTTATTGTTTCCCACCAGCAATAATGGAGATAGGGGCTAATGAGGACCAGGAGAATGTAAATATTTTCCAGAGGACATGAAGTGTGACATATTTTTCCATCAAAACCAATGTATTTCAACAGTAGACGGCCCATCTTGCAACGCTCTAGGATAATTAAGCTAAACTTTGGGACACTATGGAATAACTGCACACAACACTGAGAGGCAAAGCAAAGGGAGACGGTGGGTGAAGTTCATGCACAAGATGGCGTAGTGTATTACATATGTACAGTAGAGACGAAGATGAAAGATACATACAGCAAAATACTTTTACATTATTTTTTTAAAAGTGTAATACTGCATACATTTCCATTAAAACAATAGTGTACAGTACATATGATAAATAAGGACATTTAATACTGCGTAGCGTATAATTACTTATATCTTAACTTACTAATGTTTCTCTGAACTTTATTGTCAGGGTGCTTTGTGTTCAGAGGACATACAATCCGAGCGTTGAAAAGGCGGGAAGAATTACATAAACATCTCAAACACATACAGTTATAAAATACAGTTATGTTATACAGTGGTGTGAAAAAGTGTTTGCCCCCTTCCTGATTTCTGATCAAACAAATTGAAATATTAGACAAAGATAACACAAGTAACACAAGTAAACACAAAATGAAGTTTTTAAATGAAGGTTTTTATTATTAAGGGAAAAAAAATCCAAAGGGAAAAAAAATCCTAATCAGGCCTGGGTGTGGCTAGAGAAATTGAACTCAGCTTTCCAAAGATGTGATAAACCACAGTTGATTTATGTTTTAATGGGGGGGCAATCACTTTTTCACACAGGGCCATGTAGGTTTGGATTTATTTTCCCTTAATAATAAAAACCTTCATTTAAAAACTGCATTTTGTGTTTACTTGTGTTATCTTTGTCTAATATTTCAATTTGTTTGATGATCTGAAACACTTCAGTGTGACAAACATGCAAAAACAAAAAGAAATCATGAAGGGGGCTAACACCTTTTCACACCACTGTGTATCTATAATGGTTTTTTATATATAAAGCAATTCTGCAATGGTTTTTGCCATTTTGTTACACTCTGGAATCCATTTTTAGGATGGAATTCAAGTCCTTTTGGCATACATTTTTATGTTTTTTTTTAATATTTATTTTATTTTATGTCACAAAAAAGTCAATTGCATAACGGTTGGGATACATAAAGCAGGGTATGGGACTTGTACCATACAATGAGTGTTCTTATTCATTTGAACCTTGTGTAAAGTACAAAACCTTTTTTACATTTGTTTCACACTTTAACCTGCCCTGAAACTTATGTGCATACATAAATAAATGAACCATATTACTTTTAGCTGCACCAAATTCAGGATTGTAAATGAATCAATGGTTTCGTTGACTGATCTTTTAAAATAGTTTCTATCAGGAAAATTATATCATTTTTGCTGTAAATGCAGCAGTTCGTTTTACTGAACAAACATGACATACTGTAGGTCAGTTGATTATGCTAATTAACATTTGTCTTTAATACAGCTGATCACTGACAAAGTCAAAGGCTAGTACCATGTGTGACCATTGTTGGAAGCAATACCAGCCAAACATGAGTGACACAGTTTTACACCTTCCAAACAAGAGATTGTTTTATTTATTGAGGATGCATGAGAAGAGATTAATACTAATGAAAGGTAGCATGCTGAGAAAAACTAAATTGTAGTTTTACCCTCAGAAAACCAAATCGTTTTAGTGGACAACATAATAAATATCCCTGACAGTGTATAACAGCGTTCATGCCCGTAAGATAGTTTCAATTTTTTTGGCTTAATTACCATCAGTATTTCTGTTCCTATTCTGAAATAAAAAAGAAGTTAATATCATTTTCAAACAACTCAGCATGTTTTATAGTGTTTGCGATTTCCTTTTCTATTCATAAAGGTTTTTATCTTGCTCTTTCTTTTACTTAGATGGAAAATTGTCTTATTTTGTATGTCTTTTCTCACTCAGGCAGTGTATAAAATTAATAGTAAAAAAGATAAATGACTGAATAAAAGCCTCTCCATTTCCTCTGCTAGAAATGTGTTTTGCAATCTAATTTGTTCAAACAGAGCTGTTTCTTTAGGAAGTTAGAAATTAAGCTGATGGATAGCCCCATGTAAATGTCTGATTACAAAAGCTAGGGTATCATTACAACTTGACTACAAGATGCAATTGTACAATTTCTAATATTTTTAATATATTAAATATGTTACTATTTAATACAAAATAGATATCCTTTACAGTCTAACATCAAATAATTACAAATTTTAATATGTCATTTTAGAAAATAAAAGTGCTGAGCACCGGTAATTGTTTGCTTTTCTAACAGAGACTTTTAACAAGCACATCCTACAGTATGCAAAATCTTATAGCTTTAAAGGGTATTACAATTAGAAGTTAGTGAATAACCAAATGTTTTAGGATGCTTGGAATTGCTATTAAATCCCAACTCCCTACACTCATACGTCAGTTTACGATATTTTTATATGATTTGACTATTTATTAATTTGGCACATTTTGTAAATTGTCAGTGTTTTTGTTATATATCAGTAACGCATCATGCACTCTGATTTCTGTATCAGCACTCTTAACACTCTTAACTCTTAAAGTCAGACATTCTAATATATATCTAAAAGTTAATCAGTGAAACTGATTTAGCTCTAGATTAATTTTCTTTTTGGAATAAGTTCTAATAGAGGAAAATTAGTCAGCATAGAATATTCCATTAAAAGAGAAATAGAGCAGTGACCAAGTGAACCTTAGAAATCTAATATCTGTACAATATATCCATCAAGCCCTGGGGCTAACTTGCCCAAATTGCAGATTAATTCTGAAGCTTAGAATGTGTCATAGAATCTGAAAGGCTGATTTAATTTAAAATGGATTTTAAAAAACTTCAATTATGTTGTTCCCATGACTCTAAATTACACTAGGTTTCTGTTATTGGTGCAATAACTATATGAATATGTGCAAAAGCTATGAATTTATAGCACACCAATAGAGGTTTATAGAAACTTAAAACTTATAGTAAGATAGGATTTATTTTTTTAATATTGCCATCATGCTACAATCTGAGATATCTTGTGGCTCCCTACCGAGGCGGCTGCTGAGATAAAAGACTCTCATACTCATGGCCCATTTTCATTTAAAAATGAAGTTTAATTTCAGTATAGGTCACTCTCGACAGCTACACCACATTATGCTGGACCCTGAGAAGCAAAGAGCCTTGCCTTTTATTACTCCAAAACTAAGTGTAAGCTAGAAAGCAGAAATACCATGACTTTCAGAGGCACAAGTCTACTCACTGAGAAAAAATTGTTTAATGAAAAACAACTGTTGTTCGGGTATTCTGGTAGGAGAATACTATCAAAGTGTTTGCGAACCCCCATTATTAGGCAGATTGCAATTTCTTACAATTATATTCTTGTTTAATAAAACAAAAGCTTTGCTTAAGCTCAGTGCTGGATTTTGGGGCTCAAGTCAGGTTTAGGATGAGTGATTTCCTGCTCGTGTCTGAATTTTTTTTCGGAAAACTTTCTAGGGGCCTGGATGGTGCGGTGCACTACAGAGTGATTTATCCGAAAACTGAGTTGGTCGGACCAAATTTGGAACCAAGAATTATTGAATCCAAATCACTTCCAAGAGCTTTTATCAATGGTTTTGATTCTTTCCCAGTGATAGCAGGTTCAGGGAACGTGTCAAAATGCAATGCCCAGAGGGGTTCAGATAAAGATCGCGGAAATGCTCACACACTACTTAGACAATTATTAAGCTCAGCGCTGGATTTTGGGGCCGAACACAGGTTTAGGACGAATGATTTCTTGCTCCTATCTGAATTTGTTTTTGGAAACTCTCTGGGGCCTGGATGGCACAGTGCACCACGTGGTAATTTATTCCAGATCTGACTTGGTTGGATCCAAATTTGTAACCAAGTTTTACTGAATCTAATACATAGGCAAGAGCTTTCATCAATGGTTTTGATTGTTTCACACTCGTACTTTTTGGTTTGGGGAAAGTTTCAAAACCAGATGCCCAGACAGGTTTAGATATAGATCGGCAAAATGCTCAGTGACACCCTAGCTAGATCATTTTTAAGTTCAGCACTGGATTTTGATGCCCAATTCAGGTTTAGGAGGAGTGATTTTTTTCTCTTATCTGAATTTTTTTTAGGAATCTCTCTGGGGCCTGGATGGCGCGATGCACCGCAAGATAAATGTATCCCAAAATTGAGTCGGTCGGAAGTTGTACCCAAACATTATAGAATCTAATACAGATGTAGCCATTCAAAATGTGTGGTAAAACCCCGTACTGCACGGAATTAACTGCAGAACAGTACAGAATACCGCAGTATGTGCTTGGCTGGCCAAAATTACCGATAGGTGGAACTTGTGTTGCATTGGTTGTTAGTGAAATGATTGCTTCATTTAATATCTTTACCATGCATGTTTAAATCCACGTAATATTGAATATTCATTTGGAATTTTACAACTAAAGGGAAATGTTGATAGCTGAGCAGATTAATAAGAGGAGCATAACATCTCTGAACATCTAGCTGGTAGTGGTTGTTTAAATAAAAAATACACAACAGCGTTCCACTTTGTTCATAAACATTTTAAGCTTCATTTTAAGTCTTTTATTCGGTTGGTCACTGTGGTTATTTTGGAAACGTGTTTACGTGCTCCTTCTGACTATATTAAGTTTATATACTTCATAAAAAGTTATAATTCTTTAACCTTTTCTATGAATACTTGTGCTTGTTATCACAGTAAAAAAAACATTATTTTTAGAATTTGATTAATAGGGAATGTAAAATGGAATCGCTTATCTAAAGAAATTAATAACGATATTTAAGGATTTATTTATTTTCAAAGCTCAAAGTATTACCGTAGTCCACTTTCTTTGTAAACATCTGCATCAATTTGACTCATTCACCCATTATAGCTAAAGTTATAGCTAAACTTATAGCTAAAGTTGTCAAGCGGCATGTTGGTGTAATTGCTTTGGTGTGTGTGACTTGCATGCTGGAGGTCAGGGATTCAAACCCAGCTCTTGGCAAAGAAATACAAATTTCTTTGAAAAACTAAAATAGTAAATATTATGGACACTATATTGAATTTTTTGGTATTTCTAAATATCATAACATGTTTGAAGGTAAATTATTTATTAATAACTAATCATTTCAAACTGCTCGTGTATTTATAAACTGTATTTTGTTTGGGGTGATTTGTCACTGTTTTCACAACCTTCAATTCATTAAACATCTGTTTTTGAGAAAGGGTGTTATAATAATAATAATAATAATAATAATAATTGCTTACACTTATATAGCGCTTTTCTGGACACTCCACTCAAAGCGCTTTACAGGTAATGGGGTCTCCCCTCCACCACCACCAATGTGCAGCATCCACCTGGATGATGCGACGGCAGCCATAGTGCGCCAGCTTCCTCTGTTTAATTTTTTAAACTGCCTCTGTATTTCCTGTTTTCATACAGATAAGAATAAACTACATATGCAAATCTTCTCACAGGCGGAACGATGTTCTGTGCTCAATAGCCCTTTTTACTACAGTACACATTATGTCACAGTTTTAAGCATCAGTTGAAGCATTCTGAATTCTGTCAAAATTGTAAAAATTTTTAACAAATAGTATGGGTGGATTTACACTTGTAAAAAATGTTCCAATTTTAATGTGATACGGAAGATATTATTAATAATAAATTACCTTGAAACTGAAGATTTATAGAGGAGACACGTTGAGTCTTTTCTTTTCAGCTTGGAATTAACTTTTACCTACTAGTGTATTCCATTGCAGCCACTTTATGTAAGAATTTTTAACATAAGGCAACCAGCAATTAAATGTCCTGTTGTTTCTTAACACTCGTTGTTCCGTACTGTAGTTTTAAAACTTGAAAAAGACATGCCACATGCATACAGCACGATGTTGTACACTTTTAAACTACAGTATAGCTACAGTATAGCTTGTGGAAAATACATTTGTCCTGCTTCAAAGTTTAACTCGTTCAGAGCACCCTACATTACAATCTCAGAGTATTTTATTGTCTATTGCAACAGTACCAAGATTGCTATAATTTCCAATAGGTGAACCTGAGAATTCTGTGAGATAAGTAAGATACTTTGCTGCTACATAAACTGCATATGAAAATAAATGATAAGGAACATAAAATTTATATTTTTATAAAGAAAAACAAAAATCCAAAATACTTGTAAAATGTAACCTCATGAGTCCAGAAGATTTGCTGATTTAATGATTTTACTATAAATTTCTGGAACTGGATCTACTAATGCTACCGGATGAAAACAACCTTCAAAGATTGTTCTCCCTTTAAGAGGTCTCTTATAACCTCAGGCAACTGTCTTTGTGATCTACTATCTCATGTTTCTTTATATCCTTTTCTTCTTTTCTGTAAAAGGTTAGCATATGTGTTTTGACATTTGGAGGATCAAAACAAATTAATTGTTTTTCTTTGACTTCTTAAAAGGTTACTCTCCTGCAGGTGTTGATGTACCAAGGAATGAAGGGACTTCTTTGAGATTCAGATTACAGGATGTACAATAGATTCTCAGAATATTTGAATGTTAAACTTCTATGAATTTAAATTGATTCTTGAGTGATATTTTTTATAAAGAACAAAATTATATGATATCATGTCAAATTAAACTTCACCTTATTATGAACTAGGAATTGCTTTAGAGGTTCAACCCCCTGACCATTATATTTTAAATTAAAAAGAATTAAACAAATTGATAACTGACATTTTATCAAATTCTTCAGACAATATAAAAGCATGAAATGTTATAATTATTGATTAAGGTTTGGTTCAAGGGATTTGATCTCTAACCTGACATATTGTGATGCATATGGAAAAAAGAAAATACTACTGATAGTACATGAAATAATACAGTTCTGATTTGATTTAGAAACCTGTTAGAAATTCACCTAATCTGACACAAATGATGCAGGGTCTTGACACCTATTTAAAATATCAGATACACACACACACACTATAGTGAAGAATGAAAACTGGCCATGAACAGTCTAGCACAGTAAAATTGAGGAAGCACAAACTTAAAAGGAAAACAAATATTTGTTTACAATACTTGCTAGACACATAAATAAAAACTATAACATACAAAAAATTACAAACACTTTGAAGCCCAGACCCCAGGCTTTCTAAAGTCCAAAGCTACCTTCACTCATTTCCCACAAAAAGGGACAAACCTCACTGCAAACTGAAAGATGGTGAATGCTGAATGCTCATTTCTAAATAACAATAGCTTCTCCTTTAGTACAGCTTGCTGTGTAAAACTATTGCCAAGGAGTGAGAATGATTTCCATGAGCAAAATTGTGCATCATACGAACTCAGCCTCTTTTGTAAGAGCACTTTTCCCCTACATTTACTTCCAGCTTCTTCTTTGCTCACAAATGTTTGCTTTGTTTAAATCCTAAAGGAATGCACTTTATATATTTTCAAATTCATAAATAAAACTGTAAAATTATTATTTTAATATTATATTTTAATGTCAGATATTTTGCCTAATATGGAAATTATTGAATACAGGAAGGTATGTCAACTAATCAACTAATTAAGTATAACCTTCCCTTGTAAACCACAGATGTTGCTTATAGACCAATTTCCTTGAGTGCCGCTCTTCCCCAACATGGGAAAAACCCATGGTCTTACACAGTTCTGCCCCTGGAAACTTTTAAAAAGTGCGTAGCTTCTCCACTGGCTGATGGCTATGTGTTGTCATCTTACCTCCCTCACACATTTATCTCAAGGAACACATGTCTCTCTACACACCCAGATGTTCATTCTCATATTTTAATTTGACATTAGTGTGAGAATGTACATTTTGAGTTCTTATATTCATATTAAGCATTAAGCAAAATCTTAGCTAATTTTATCGCATGTGCTATAATAATGTAATGAAGTTTGAGTAGGAACATGTAAAGGCTTGTTCCTACTTGAAAGGAAAAGATAAGAGACAATGTTTTAGCTGTGAAGCCTTCTTCAGGTGTCATTTGACACAGCTCCACAGCTGAACCGCTGTGTCTCTTTTCAAATTTTGCTTCTACAAACAATTCATAACAACTTTTGCCACATTGTTGTAATAAATTATAGTGCTCAAAAATAACCTTAGATAATTTAATATTGAGATTGAACTATATCAATTATTTTTGGTTCTTTAACATTTTAGAGGTTGCCTTTTGTTTCATGAGTAACTTAAATCTTCAACAAAAAGAATACATCTTTCAGTTCAATTGAGTAAACATCCTGGCTCCAACAAAAAAAACACCAGATGTGTGAACTTCCAGGATCAAGAGTGGGAACCCCTTCATAGTATTTAAAGACAATGGAATGTGCTTGGAAGCTGTCAAAACACCTTACAGTTGCAGACTAGACTTATTATTGATTACAATGTTCTGTGATCTTTCTTAACAAAGAGACTCAAAATTACTTCATTTAAAAAGATGAAAGCAAAATATTTGTCAAGTTACTTCCTTCACTCATCTGAAAGGTGCCTTTTCAACCATATGCCATGCCCTGTAGGTTTCAACTAGAAAGGACAGGAATGATGAGAGCACATGAATTACAAGAGCCTCTTTCCAGGAGGCATTTTCATGCAGTTCTAATGGCCTGTGAGGTGATGAATTTTAATTTTAGTACTGATCTTACAATTCTATATAGGTTCATTAATGAGGTATAACAGATTTGTTCTCCACAAGGGGTATAACACTTCCTCACTTCCTTAGCTCAAAATACTGTTGACAGCACAGTGACAGCTTTTTACTCATTAAGCTTAAATGTGACTTGATGAAACACAATTTCATATTCCAGACTCAAAAACTAGTTAAGTAGGTATTTAAGGTGGCACTACTCTATCTCCTGGTTTTCTTAATAGTTTTAAAACTGATTTTGTGAATGAAATCAAAGCAACAAAATAAAAAAAGTCAAATAAAAAAGGAGCTCATTACAGTAGGTAAAATGGGGCTATATAAATAAGGGAAATGAGAGAGATTAACTGAATGTATTTTTACATTAACAAAATGTTCTCAAGTTATACTTTGCACAAGAATTTCAGCAAATGAGTGCAATCGGGTATGATCCGAACATATGTCAGTGTCAAAAAAGTGTCAGTGAAACAGATTTAGGCTAGTTTTAGGCACTATGGCCACCTTCACCCAAAAGTGTTTTATCCCAGGGGACTCCGACAATCCAGGAGGTTAAACTGTACTGTCTGCGAGTTTAAAATAGATTAGCTTTTTTTTTTTTACTGGACTGCATCACAGTCTGGACTAAAACCCAGCTAGATTAGTTCACAATCTCATTTAAAGCTAAAAGGAAGTGAAGTTATTTTAGGCATAGAAAAATCATATACAGAACAGACTAGAGTGATTTTAAGCAATTAAATCTGTCAGTAGCTGACAGGGAAAAGTAATGATGTCCTATGGCAACTCTTAGACATACAGACTGTCCTGCTCTTGGGTAAGGAGGATAGAAGATGCTGCAATCTAATACAATATGTGGAATTAAAATGTTATCAGTTGTATATCATGAAGCTGAAGCTCTAAATCAAACAAATCGAACCATGTCATAAACACACACTCTCAACTAAAAATGCCCAATAGTAATATTTAAATTTGATTAAGCTCCTCATCTTAATTAAGCTCTTTAACGTTATCTACCAGATCTTTAGCCACTTGCCCTCCAAATGAAACTATAATAGAATTAGTTTGTGCTAGTTCCTTTAATGGGAATAAAAGGTGGATTATAGAAAATGAGAAATTAATGTGAAGATGCATATTCATTATCCTACCATGTACTGTAGTGTAGCCAAAGAAGAGAATCTGGCTACTCTAATCTACTTTTATGTCATGACTTTAAACAGAGACAGGCTCTCTTTAAGAATCTGACGAAAAATATGGGTGATTAATACCCAGATAAGTAAAACCTTAAGATTCAGAACGAACAGAAATATGCAGCGGAAGAGACGATGTCATGATAATGGAATTCAAAGTTCAGCTTTGTAATTCCAGAGCATTAACTTTTTGTTATACAACTGATGAAGCTTTAATTATTCCAGACAAAGGTGAGGTAGAAGTGGTGATGGAAATCAAACATGGGAATCAAAGTTTGAAAGAATGCCATTGAAAACAAATGTGTTGGGAATGTTTTGTGAATGTGTTGGGAGTCTTTTATTATGTGTTATGTGTTGTTATGTTATTTGTGACACCATGTTGCCATGCAAGCAAACTGTAATTTTTTATATTATTGCACCCAGTATTGTTAGGGAATAACCAGAGTTATCGTGTGTAGGCAAGTGGATATTTTGCTCCCTGCTTTGTGAGCTAGTTGTGAAATACACAAGGCATCAAACTAGTCATTAGCTGCTACAAAAGAGCCCTGCAGACCCTTTATTATTTACTGTAGATGAATCCTCTAGGGTTCATTGTGACTTTCTGGATGATTTTCTGGCTTGCTATTGGGGAGATTTTGGCAAGATGACCATTCCTGGGTAGAGTCACCATCGTCTTGAATACAAGCACTGTTTGTGATTGTGAGTCGCTTTTAGATATAATCCTTTTTAATATTTTTATAATTATTTTTCTTCTAAAATTGCAGAGGGTGTACTAAGCAGATGACATCTGTGACTAATGGCCTTGAGAAACACTTACTGCTGTTGTATGTTAATATCAAGAAGCATTTTGCTGCTATTATCCGCCCAGCCTTCCATCCATCCATCCACTATCAGTAAACTGCTTACTGCAGGTAAGGGTCATGGCAAACCAGAGCTTGTCATTCGTATAGGAAGCATTGCTTCCTAGAGCATGGCCAGTCACCCTGAATGAGAAGCTAGTGCACTTCAGGGTATAAGCATACAGGGACAATTTAGGGACACTAATTAATCTTGCCTGCATTTCTCCAGAAGTTGGGAGGGAATCACACATGAAAAAAAAAACCCAAATACAAATACAGGAAGGACGTTCAGACAGCAAAAGGCATGAAAGGCTGGTATTAACCTCAGGATTCAAGAACAGAATTATGCTAGCCTCAATGCCACTGTACTACCCTTACTGATTTTTTGTTTATACTTTATTTGGCATTATATGTCATATTATATTTGCAAATAAATTAATCTGTAAAACAGACATTTCCATTTTATTCAACACTTTTCTGAGTTGAACCGTCATGTGCAGCCTACTGTTTTCAATACCAGACAGTGGTAATGAATTACATGTACTATATTTGAAGATTTAATGTTTTAATTGCTGTTCGCTGGACAATGAATAGTTTGTGAGTTTTAGTCAGGGTAACAAAGTTCCGATGAGGTATCTGCTGTCCATATTGAATTTTGCAGGTTTTGTTACATAAAGTTACATTAAATTAGCTTTAAAGGTTCAAATACGTATGCCTGGAAAGGACTGTGAAATTCTAGTACAACAGTATCAATGTGATCCTCAAGAAAACTGTTATGATCTTAATTCTGTTCACAGAATCTAACATTGACCAGCCAGCAACACTACAGTTCGGTGCAATTCCAGATGTATCATTGTGGCTTTCTTATTAATAACCAATCAATTATATGTCATTATTTTTTGGATGTACTATTGAATTAAAATACAGTATGTATCCAAATGATATTAATTTCTTCTGTAAATTTCAATAACTCTTTAATATCTCAACAATGACAAATGAGAAAAAAGCACTGGAGCCCATTTACTTGACTTTAGCATGAATATCTGAGCTATTTATGTTCCCTATCTCCATCATTCTTTTGATTTTTAACTGTGTCAGGGTTTAAAAAATAATGAAATGAGTTTTGGGCATGAAAAACTGACCTCAGTCCCCAAGACAATGGTATCAAATGTCCTGAGCATTCACTTTCTTAGAACAAATATTCTTTGGTGTATATGAACCTATAATCTAATAATTCAGGTGGGTAGCTGCGTCAGCATGCGTAGGCTGCAAAGGAACAAGTAATAGGTTATAGACCTGAAGAAGGCTCCATGGCCAAAACGTTGTGTTTTCTTTCTTCTCTTTTCAGCATGGAATAAACCTTTTACTTATTCCTTTATAATCTAATAATTTTGATGCATTATTTTTAAAATTAAGATTTTTGAAAGACCAATCATGAACAATAACAATGAAAACAATCATAAAGAACCACTTAATTTTTAATATAATGCATTTTTATTCAGAAGAAGCTCATACTAGTGTTACTAGGATACGTATAAGTGAACAAAAAGAGGAAAACATAAGTGACAGGAGACATAAATTAGTAAGAGATTAGAGAGGTGTATCTGAATATTCTGTGCCACCTTGTAATTCTGAAAGGGTTGTTAGGCCTAAGTCATTATAATAAGACTGGATTAATGGGAAATCATATAACACTTCATGCATAAAATACAACTTTTGTGTTTATTCACCTTCTCCCTCACAAAGAAATGTGTGCATTTAGCATTATTTAATGGCCACCATGTTGGTATTGATGTTTGTTTTGACACTGTAAATATAGATTTCTGTTTGTTATTTTAAATATGTCCAAAACACAAATAAAAGGTCATTGAAACCATGACTCATCAGAAAAAAATCTTTGATTTATTGTATGTGATGTAGGACAATTAACAAAAATTAACTATTTGCATTTTAATAACATTATTATCATCAGTTAACTGAATCCATTAGTCTTGATTAGCCTGGTATCAGAATATGACATGTTAAGTTCACTGATGCATTACAATAATGAACAAGAGAAGAAAGCTGTTTTGTTGTGAAAGATATTAGTAAAGATATGCAAAGTCCATCAGTCAAGCCCTCTTTAGTATCATCTTAATGCGTCCTGAATCCCAATCAAGGATTAATTTATTTCATACAAACACAGGGCTTAATTTATTTTCTAGAGAAAACTCTCTGTATCATATTAATGTTTGCTATTTTTGATTATTAAGTCTCCTTCGGGGACAAGATAGTTATTAGCCTGACATCCACAAAACTAGATATTTTTATATAAAATTGTATGATTTGAAATTATAAAGGAAACCTGCTATTATAATAATAAAACTGTCTTATGTATTTTATATTTAAATTCAATAAAAGCAAAGGTGGCGCCAGGTGCCTTGGGTGTTCTTCAGGTCCTGTGTTTCACATATAAAATCACAAATCCAAATCCATTTAGGCCAGCCGAATTGTCTTGCTCAACTGAGCTCTTAATCAAAGGGACAGCTCCACAAATTCCACTTGTATTGCCATTGTACCCTATACAAAGGACAGACAAACTCTTGCCTGCCAAAAAGAAGTAGCTACGACAACTACTTAATAGGATATATATATATAAATGGGAGGACAATATCAATTACAAGTAATATTCTTATAATTTACTACTAGAAAACATTTGGTTTTATTTTAGACCCCAGTTCATTACACATTTCTAAACCATTCTTCGGGACAGGAATGATCACATTATTGAATTTAATTACTTTGTATATCTCACAACACAGGCAAGCATTGGTAAACATCTCTGCTCTTCATCAGTTAGTAGAACACTTCACTTACCAAACTTCTCAGTTTCAATATGAAAAAGACTGCTTTAAATACAGTATGTACACTATATCAATATGTTTGGAAACAGTTTGAATAATTCACGGTAATACTTCATTTTATATGTACAGCTTAGGACATGCAACTTTATTACTACAAACAACCTGTTAATGCTAACTATTCAGTTATGTAACATGCCATATGAGTCACAATTATAATGAATATAATAAGAATTGATTACTGATAATGATACAGTAGAGTTAATTTTACATTTGCAAATTTGCTTATTCATGTTTTGGTCCGGCCAAGAAGAGGCCTGTTTGGAAGAAGAGCAGAGTAGGAAGAAATGGAGCCAAAGGTTATTAAGCACAAGTTTCAAATGAGCTGCATAGCAGACTAGGATCATGAGACAAATGTAGAAGGTTAGTGAGCATCTCCCTGCTCTGTGCCCAAATACCAACTACCCAGCATCCACATCTCTGTGTTGTCTTGTGTTTTTTAATCCATTACAGTGGGGTGTGCTAATCACGGAGGCAAAGAGAGAAAGTACAGACATCCACTGGAGGGATTCATGTTATTTAACTGATTTTTACACAATTGTAATTACTGTTGTTTGTTTTAGATGAACATGGTTATTTTATACTAACGTAAAGCCAATGCATTATTACTTTATCATATAAGGGAAGGTTACTTACTGTATATCTTTTAATGATATACAGTATACTATATACTGTAGTACATGTGGCTGTATGTGACTGTATAGTGGTGGACTTTGTGACAATTCTTTACACTGAACACACAAATGTCGAGACCCTATTGTAAGTACTGACAAAACCTCTATATAGAACACAAGGGTTAGTAAGTTAACCATAAAGTAAAGATCATAAGTGCAGTATATTGTACATCTAAAATAAAGCATTCTCATATTCACTAGGCACACTAATTCTGAAGCATTACTTTTTTCCTGACATGAGTTCTGTTTTCAAAACTAAATTTGATTCATTAGACTTTAATTAACTTTAATTTAATTATAAAATTCTCAAGAGTTTCCTTGAATAAGTGATTTGATTCAATGTGTTGCAAAAGAAGCTTACACTCATTTTGTGCACTGATGATTATCAATTAATGGTTTAGTAAAATGATAAGAAACCTGAATTATCTGAAGTGTCCTGGGATTGTAGACTATGCTGTTAATGCAAAACACTTGGAGTCTTCAATTACTGTTTATTTATTTTGGGCTAAGCATTTAGCAGTAATTTTAAATAAGTGTTTGAAGTATTTAAAGGCCAAAATATTAATAGGTTATGCTTAGTGTCATATGCTTATGATTTTGTTTTTCAGAAATGTTGACATAACAGTCAAAATTCCATCATAGAAAGAAAGATAACCTTCAGATTTGCAGTATGTTACAAAAAACTTTGGTACTGTACAGTATCTTTTCAGACTTGGCTAAAAGTCTGAAGGTGTTCTATCTTTATTTCTAAGCCAATTTCATCTAATTAATGATAGCCTAAAGCTAAAGTAAATGTTGTTGTTGCTATTACACTCAGATAAACTAGTAAATTAGAACTTAGTCTAAGAAATAGTGCGTGAATTAAATTTACTATGAAGAGCTTATCAGTTAGTAATAAAAAACAAATAGATATCTTTAGGAAACAATGTGTTAAACAACTTTGAGTTACAATGTTACATAACCATCGCCCGCTAAATAAAGTAGAGGAACACTTAATATTAGCAAGTCCATTTTAATTGTTCTTTTTATCTCCTCTATTGTGAATATTTCAAAGTTATAAAATGTTATTATTGGGAGTGATTGGCAGCAAAAATACAAAATAAAAGAGATGGTTGTGAAGTATTTATAGAGAGTTGTGTTTCAGGCAACTCAAAAAGAAAGTTTGCTTATATAAGTAAAACCTTAAGGAATGCACAAGAGCACAATTACTAGCATGGCAAGATAATTTAGCTGTCTGTGAATAAAAAAAAAGTGTTCTTTGGATTCACAGGGTTCACAGCGGGTGTTATCAGAGATGCATTAGTCATGGATCAGATACCTACACTGCCAACATAAACTTTTCTAACCAACTGGTGTTGTTTTCATCTATCTTGTGTTGATGTTACAGGTGTGTCGATAAGTATAGTTTTTATTTAAGAAGATGTGCAAAAATTGATACTGAGTTCTGAAACTAAAATGGGGACCAAGAAATGTTAGGAAGAAGGTAAGCAGAGGAGAGCACTATAAGATGATTAACATTTTTGATTGTGTCCTTGTCATATTCTCAATGTCGGTGGCACAATAGTGCAGTAGTTCGCACAGCTGCCTTGCAGTTCTGGGGTCCTGGAGGTCCTCCAGTTTCCTGGCTGGATTTTGGTTACTTGGCTAACTGGGAAAAATTGACCTTGGTGTGAGTTTGTGTGTGTTTAGGTCTGTGTATGTGCCGTGCGATGGACTGGTGTACTGTCCAGGGGGTACCCTGCATTGTGCCTGTTGCTTGCTGGAATAGGCTCTATTTTGGATATAGCAGTTATAAAATGGATGGATGAACATTCTCAATAATATATACAGTGAAAACACTAATAAATTGTACTTCATACCATTAATGCTTTGTGTATTAATATGAATCACATATTCATTATATTAACACTATAACAAAGTCACCATTAATCAGCTGGTGTGGATTTGCCATACATGGAAATTCTTCTTTCTCATTGCTCCCTCTTCTATTGACTATTTCAGTCATAAGGAGTAAACTCATCCTGTTTTTCATGGTCTTTCTGGGGAAAGGAAACTACTTTTCCATTCTATTGTCCAGCTTCTGGAATGACATTCTTGAGTTGCTCTACACGGGCTTTTGCACCCAGCTATTGTAGATTCTCTGTGGGCTTTTTACTCTCTGATGCTCCCAAGGCTGTCTGCCTGCCAAGATCCTTTCTTGAAATTGTGATTTTTTTATAGGCTATGCACCTGTGGGCAATTTCATGTGAGTGTTCTTCAATTACCTTTGAATTCTCACATGAAATAGGACAGTTCTACTTAAACATCCTGCTTCATAGAGAGGTGTTATTGCTCCTCTGCTGTCCCTCCTGAAGCCATCAGACTCTCTCCAGGGTCAGCCTACCACAACACAATGTGTAAAAAATGAATAGTATGGTATATATAATTCTAATATTATAGTGTTATAGCAAAAATTATTAACATACAGCTATACTTTTGTCTATATTTCTGCCATGTCTATGGTACCTTTAATTGGTTTAATATAATACAGATATTTTTAATTAAAAAGTAATGTTATATATTTAACACTCATTCTCTTTTGTTTACACCATATTTGTCAAACTTATTAGTTTTTATTGTGAGAAAACCAAAAGCATCAGTTTTTAAAATTGCTTTAAGTTTTCTAGACAGAAGGAGCCATATCAAGGGTCGAAGTGTGCCTAACCAACGCACTACATGACTACACAATTACAAGCAATTAGTTTACTTACTTATAGTGCTTGCAGGAATTAAAGTAATACAACTCAATGAGCTTCACATGATTTCTCAACACCATGTGAAGATCCCCTGACTGAATAGTCACCAATTTATTTTAAGTTCAGATTTATTTTCTCCATGGTTAGTTGGCTTCTTTTAAGCCCCTCGAAAAAAAAGTTTTTTAAATAATTAATAATAATTTTAAATAATCTTTTTACTTCTTGTTTTATGTGGATTCAGAGCGAATATACTGTATATTAATGTTATGTTTTCTAAGCCTTTTGTCAATCACATTTTAATTGGAATAATAAACGTCCTAGACTCAGACTGTCTTTCCTATATTTATCACATGATAGGGGAGGGCTACAATTACCAAACCTAAAATGGTACTATTGGGCAGCGCAAATCCGGGCTGCTATGTTTTATTTTAACACAGATTCACCACCTGCTTGGATGCTGATTGAAACTCAGTCAATAGCTAAGATCCAACTGAATCTCTATCTTTCGTCATCTGATAGTAAGAAATTGAAAAAACAGACAAAAAATATTTTTCTTAAAAAAATACATTATCTGTTTGGCATGAGACCCTTTCATATCTAGGGGAGGCTTCACAGATATCTCAGTTTACTCCCATTTTAGGTAATTAAGATTTTTGTCCTGGGAAGTCTCATCCGGGATTTAAATTATGGTAAAATCTAGTTATTAGGCAGGTATCAGATCTTTATAAAGATGGGTACTACATGAGTTTTGAGGATCTTAGAAACACAATATTCCAAAAACCCACTTTTTAAAGTATCTACAACTGAGAAGATATATCCTGTCAAAGCAGAATCACTCATTGGAACAACCTCCATTATCCACCTTAGAGAAGTATGCCTTAAAATATTCAAAAGGAAGGGGACAGGTTTCATTGGTGAACAGGGTACTAGTTGAAAAATCTAAATAATATTTTTTTATTGTAGGCTTCAATCTTGGAAGACAGATATACAAGAACACATCTCTGAGGAAGAGTGGAGGGAAATTGTTTGTGAAGAATCTAGAATTAATGGTTTTAAAAATGTATCTCCTAAAGGTCAAGATGCATATTCTTTGCCTGTCAGCAGGAAACGCATAACAACTGCTGTCCGGTCATGATTTCACATAACGTCTATGCGGAACTTGTAACATCCTGTTTTGTGAATGCTGAGTTCTGGCAAAGTGCCATATAAGGAGGTCTTTTCTGTAAGACCAGCATGAGAATGGAAAGTACTGAGTCGACAGTTAGCAAGTCTTATGATAAATGTGCTAATACTTTGTTTGTTACACTGTATAACAAGACTAACTTTAAAACCGTTCAGAAAGACTGGCTTTGGTAAGCTACTCTCCCGCTTGCAAGCGTAATAAACAGCTCTTCTTTCACCAACATCTGAATTCTGTTATTTTAATCTTTCTGCATTTGAAGTCAGACTCAGACTGCTACTACTAGCTTAAAACTCTTACAGTATAAGTGGATAGGAAGACTATACTGTATATCCCACCACCTAATATTCCTGACTTCTATATTAAATGCAAAGATAACAAAAGCACATTATTTCACTGCATGTGGGAATGTCGGAAAGTTCAGGGTTTTTGGAAGATGGTATTCCATATAGTTTCACAGATTATTGGTAAGAAATTGCCTCTTAACCTTAAGTTATGCATTCTTAATATATAACGAGAAGAGCTTAGGATGACTAAAAATTATTCATTGGAAACCATCTGACTTTTAGAAGCAAAACAAGTAATAGCCTGTGTTTGTAGACAGGAAGAAAGTCCTTGTGTGTCACAATGGTTGAAGGGGATGACTGCATGCCTTGAATTAGAAAAGATTACTTATCTACTAAAATCAAAAATGGGGGAATTCAGAGAGATATGGGATTCATTTCTAAATTATCTAGAGAATCGTAGAAAATCTACAGAGTAGGAGGGTAAAGGCTTAAATTAGGGGAACTACTTTATGACTGGTGTTTTGAATCACTGCCACTGTATGAGCTATTTGTAAATATGCAAACTGTGTGGATGTTTTATCACATTCTTCCTTTTTATTGTTGTTTTCTTTTTTGTTGTTGTTTATACTGTATATAGTTAATATTTTCTCATTTAATATTTCATATGGAAAAATCAATAAAGATAAAAAAAACACTTTGAGATTTCTGTGACATTGCATAAAATACAGATTCTGATCTCAGTTTTTGGAATTACAATACAAAAAATACTGTACACCTTTTCTTGAGATTACAAAATTGCTGAAATATACAGATCTATAAAGGCACAGAAAATTTTATGTTCTTTCAGCAAAACAATATTGCAGTGCCCTTGTGATGATGCTGTAGCATTATTAAAACGTGCTTGTTTTTTAAATTTGATGTTAGCAGCTTCCAGTGCAGAGACACTGTATAGTTTTTGAAACAGCAGTTGTGAAGCATGCAGTACATTATGCTTGAAACAGTAGTTTTGAAAATATCTATAACAGCACATAACAATTAAATGCCACAGCACGGCATTTTAGCATGAGAGACACATGCAGATGCTTCTTTGTTTTAATTCACCCCCCATGTACACTGAATATTGTACAGTGTCTGCTGTGTATAAACAAAAATATATTTTTACAGCTCAATATAAAAGTAAACCAGCATGAAGGAAATAAAATCAACAGGCAAAAAGCAATGGTTTATATCATCATTCCTCCCTCACACTCGTAGAATTGTAATGTACGATTTAGGCATTTTAGACCTAATGTCTCTTTTGTCACACTCTGTGTTGAATTATTCTTATCTATGAAATACATATCCAAGAATGCTAGATAGAGTATTTTACCTTCTTCCAGAAGGATCCATGGTAATAGCCGAGGCTTGATAAATATGGCTACTCTGATTTCTTTCTTTAAATGATGCTATGCTGTTCCAAATTACAATTTCATCCTATGTTTCTTTTCTGCAGATCTTGCATTTTTTATTTTTTTCTTCTTTAGTATTACTGACACTGACGCCATGGTGCACTAGATCTGGAACATTTCACTGGTTGTATTTTTTTATGACAGACACAACTTGGGGAAGTTTCATCATGTATGGAAGTAACTCATAGTAAACCCCAACACAGGAGAGAACTATTGTGTAATCTTATATGTTTTAATTACCTCTGTTGATGCCTATGAGTAATTGATAAAAAATGGGAAGGGAGAAGAATGCCCCAGATTTGTATAACACCAATAAGGTGGGTTTCAACAGATAATAGGATCTTATACTTAACACTCAGAAAGTACAGTACTGAAATGGTTATATGTGGTCAAATAAACAATGTTGCCCCTTAATCCTTCACAATGCACAGAATTCAGATTGTGAGTAAGTTCCATTTGTTGGTCCTCAAGGAGCAACATCTACTGTAAATATAAATGAACCATCCCATTCTTTGATTAACAAGACGTTTGAAGTATGTTTCTGGAAAACAGTGATTTCTTGGCCCATACTAAAGGATTTTTGTTTACTGTTTAATACCCTCTAGAGCCTTTTGCACTTTTAGGTCATATTTTCCATACACTGTCATTTCAGCAATGCCCAGAAGATTGTTATTATTGTACTCAGAAAGTCATTCATTCGGTTTTTATATGCAGGAGTACACATCAAAACCTTGTAGAAATACTTCTGGTTTTCCATCTGGTTTTTGTTTAATACCTGCTGTTATATACTGTATAATTCAACATAATACATTATACTCCAAGGATTGTCTATTTTTCTTCTAATGTAGTTTCACTTTAATGACCATACATTAGTTTCCTGCTTCAGGTTATATATATATATTTTACTTTTTTGCACTTCTGTAAAAGCAGTTTACAGTTACCATGTAACTAAATTTTGTGATGAAGGCTCATCATTGTTATAAGATTTCTTGTGACAGATATATAGGGTATGTATATTCTGTCCAAAAAATAATTTTCCTTGGACTTTCAAAGATTCAGAATTATAATATAAAAATTACAAAGTTCATTATATTACTCAGTAATGATTTAAATTAACATGTATAGCTGTCACATATATTTATTTGCTGTCAGCAAAAGAAAGCTCACATTAAAGTATTATTCCATTTACTGTCAATCATCCTAGATGCCAGGAAACATTAATTTTCCTAGCCACTTATACAGATTGCTGGATTCAGTAAGGATTAAACTGCTGTCATTAGCAACATTAAAATACACAATTACATGATACGCTCCTAATAAGATCTCATTCCACTACTGTCTGATCTACTCAGTGTACAATAATCAGTGTAAGATGATCCCCCTCAAAACATTAAAAGATTTTCTACTAAACTTCACACATCTGCCAATAAAGAGGAGGAAATTAAAAAAAAAACATCAGTACTGAAAATGTTTAATAAAGTATGGGAAGTCTACAGATTACTCAGGAATTTCTTAAATCAACTGCTTCAAAAGTTACCTGCAAAAGCAAGTAAAAACTAGTTTTCAGTTTGTAATGGTGAAAAATTGCTGTATAGATTAACACCACAATAAATATTGTTTTTTAATATGTACTAATTTTATGTAGACCAAACCACGTGAGAGCTAAAAAAATAAGTTGTATACTGTATGTCACCCTAAAATATTTAGTTCTAAAAATTGGGGACACTTGGAAGTTGATCAATTAAGCACGTCATTTGTTAAATTAATGTAACTCCTGTCTTTGGGGAATGAAATGTTTGTCTTCAATGATCTTTAGTGTATTAAATTTAAGAAATAACCTACAATTAAGTTGTTCCAAGCCAATATAAATGGACAATTTGATGGGAATCTATAGATTCTGCTAATTCAGGCTTCTGCAGTAGCAGCACTGGGGATGCCTGGTGAAGGCCTATCATAGTGGTGACTCAGTCCCAAATATCTATATTGAATTCTCAGTATTCTTCTCTTGTTGTATCTTTTAGATATCACTTAAAACAGTGAGGACTTTATCATAGATTTAAGAGAAGAATTCCCAGATGACATTCCTCACCATCTTTTTACTCTATTTTCAATGTAGATGCTGAACAGTACTATGCAACGTCTGAATCATGGTAGTATCATGTGTATTTAACATATACACTACTAATGGTGGAGAAAACCATTCATTATAACATATAAATTTGTAGAGCTGGAAATGTCAGCTACTTATACTATGACTTGCCCTCATAAACCAATCTAAACACAAACCTTGCAGCTGATAATTCAATGATACACTTGTTTGTGATAATGAGATATCCCTGACCAAACAGGATCAGCCTAGTGATGATTACTGAGTAAAGCCTGGTGATTAGTCAAGAAAGATAACTGGATGTCATGGAGTAAATTGTGTTTGATTACTCCAGTGCCTTGTCTAAACGTGATGTGAAATGATTGTGTGTGTCTGTTAGAAGAAAGACCTGTGAAGGAAGATTTTCCTGAGAGCAGGACAAAAATAAGATGCTGCCACAAAATGCCAAGACACACCACTTAAAATGAAAAAAAATATGTGGCATGCTGGCAGAATCAGAATTATGGTGACAGTTTGCCATTTGTCAGACTTTCCTACATTGTCTAGAACATGTCTCTAAGTAGTCCATTACTTCCCATTTGTTTTAAAACTTTGTTTTTGTTTTACTGTCGGCATCTTGATTTATATGAAGTTTAGTTTGTGAAATATTTTAATTATCTTTACCAGTGCTTTCTGGAAAGCTAAAAATATTATGTCCATGCTTCAATGTTATTATCTGTCTTTGATAATTGCTTAATGAAATCTAATACATTATTGTAAACCTTCCCTCTCTACATTCATGCTGTCTCTCAAAATACCATTGTTTTCCAACTTATTTGTCTGGAGTTTATTGCTTCAGTTTTTCTCCCTCTCATGAATTGATGTTGCATTTATTATTATTAGCTCAACCTCTGGGTACAGCTCCTATCGTATACAGGAGCTGAAAAAATCTTACCTGGGGGTCTAATCAAAACATCTCTCATTTCCTTAAGTGTGACTTAATAATGGATTTGTTGGTTATTTACTTTAGCTCCTCTAGGCCCTCTGTTTTTTGTTGGAGAATTATCCATTACTGATGGAGCTTCACAATATGAAACATGTTATTGATGTCATCTGTTGTAAAATCCCATGTTGAGTACTCATTTAGAATATTGACTGTTTCTGTTCTATCATCTGTCATGAATTTCCTATTGTCTAATAAAATATTTACTTACATTTTTAGTTTCCTATTGTTGTATTACTGAAAAAAATATTTGCATTATGTTTTTGCCTGTGTTTTATATTCTTTCATGTGTCTTACATTGAATCATAGGCCCAGTTACACATCTTGAAGTAACTCTCTTCCTCCTGATTATTTCCCTAATAATAATAATTGCTTAATTAATAATAATTTCTTAGTATTTCTAACTCCACTCAAAGCCCTTTACAGGTAATGTGGACTCCTCTCCACCGCTACCAATGTGCAGCCTCCAGGTAAAAACAGGCAACACAGAGAGCCTGGAAGATTCAGATTCAGATTTAGATTCAACAAGATTCAGTAAGATTCTGGAGAGGATTCTGTGGACTGTTCTAAAGGGAATTCAAAGGAGAATTCCAGGGCAGGACGGCCCAGGAGCAGAAAGCTCCCAAGGGCAGGACATTCTCGCAGCGCGCCTCCTGACCATCCTGAGACTCAGCCCAGACAACCACGGAACGGCCAGTGTGTCTGAGTGCCAGAACTTTCCTTTGTTCTAAGAGTCTAGAGCGGAGGTTGCCAGAGAATAACCAGAGGATCCACCCGAGGTTAGCACCAGCAGCAGGCCTCGTGAACAGGTCGGAACTGTGGACAGCTGAATCACTATTCAGAACTAGCTCTTCATCAGGAACGAACCGGTCCTCTTCCTGACTTGCTGGGACCCACAGTTATCTTTTCTCCTGTGCACAAACTTTGCTAGTTAAAGCCAACAGTGAGCATCAGCAGCGCACCGTCGCAAGCCGCACAGCACAGCCTGGCACCGAGCCAGAGAGCGTGGATTGGACAGCAACAGCCTGCAACTGTTTCTTTGTGTCCGCAGGAGATCTGAATCCCCAGAGATTGGATGAGTATTCAACTTCACTGCATTACAGCTCGAGAATTCAATTGTTATCCAAACCAGTTGATATCAATTTAATTCCTAAGAGTTATGTACTTGTTTGAGTATCTAATGTAGAAGTTATAACCAAGTTCATTTACGAGACGGTCTTAATGAATGATATACTGAACGTATGTCCTCTTGATATGTGTAACACTTTGTAACTGATTGAATATATACCTTTTGTATTCTGATAACCCTCTCGATAAGATCTGTTAGGTTTACATGCATATTCTATGTATTAATAAATGTATCCTCGTGTATTAGTACCTGTGTGTGCGCGTTGTTTGAGTTATGTCACATGGTTGGATTCTAAAGCCATCAAAAGAATCAACTTTGTGATTTACTGCTACAATTAATAATTGTCTCAGTAAATGCCCAAACCCTACAGAACTGGTGCCTTCAGAGAGCCACTATGATTACATATTTGGCGTCCCTGAGCCGGTTTTCCCTACACTATAATAATAATAATAATAATGTCACTGGTAGACAGTAGTGTCATGTTCTTACATTTTATTCCTTATAGTTCAAGCAGTCCAGAATAAACATTTAAAATTTAATGTTATATTTGTTTTATGGTCATTGCTATGATAGTCCAGCAGAAATATTTCTCAAGTACTCCACATAAACTGTAAGCTTTCCCAATACTTCAATGTTCCTCTCATTGAAGTGCAACCTGTCCTCCTTGTAATTTTTTCTATATCCAATTTTTGTTCATAATGCAGAAATGTAATGAAGGAACTTTTTTAGTTTAGATATAATCTCCTCTGAAAGAGATACCCACAGCATTCATTTCTCACATGATTAGCATTTACTTGAAGACAGCAAAATGATGCAAAAGATTTTTTATGAGAAAATGAACTGCTGGATGTATATCAAAGCCAGTTCTGATTGTTCTGGTGAACATGGGAGTCATCTTGAAGATTTGTAGTCTCTTTTCTGTTTTTAATTACTTTAGGAGTGTATCAAATGCTTTAAACTTTTGCACTTTAATACAATTTTACTTTGATCCTTCATCAGAACAAACATAAAAGAATAACCCTCACAACTTGATTTCAAAAAGAATTTATTTAAAAAATAACCAACTGAGGCTTCACCAATATAGTTTCTCTTTCATCTGGTTTCTTGCTTCATTGTGTCCTTACAAAGTTCAGATGATTACCTTTAAAAGAAAAATTCATGGAAATTGAAAGTCTGAGTTTTGAATACCTTCATGTGTCCCTTTTAATAAACCAATTGTATACATTGATTGTTAAAAGAAAAATAAGGTGCCCTAGGGTTTGTAAATTGTTTCAGCAGCTTTAATGGTAAATAAATTAAGTAAATGTATGAAATTGAAAAACCAACAGTAATTTGAAATTTTGGGATATATTGTAACTACTAAATTGTCTTTTGTAATTAACTTTTGATTTCTTTGTATTCATTTGGTCTGTATGAAAATTTCCAGTTTAATCGTACATCGTCTACACTTAAGTGATCATTTGTAGGATGTATAAGATTACATTGGAATTGAAAACAGATGAGGAATACAGAAAGAATAATCATGAGAGTAAGAAGCACTGATTCCTAATTTCTAGAGTATTCCACATATCGTGTTATATAAAGCGATTTCTTTGTTTCGATAATCATCTCTGTAGAACAGCTTTATGCAGGAAAGAACTGATTATCTTAGATAAATGGTGCAGTCAACAATATAGATAACTAGTAATGTAATTACACTTTTAGGATCCATATCTAAAATATAAATGGTGGATCTACTCTCTCCACATAAACCACAAATTGCTGTTTGTTTAAGTGGGATAGCTGAGAAACACTTGCAGCACTGCATCGGAAACACAACACGGATATTTTTATTTATATTCACAGCAGCAACAAATAAATGGTTTCATACGTTCTTGAAACATTCATGAACAAGTTTGTTTAACTTAACACCATTTCATTAAACAATGTTTTTTATTTTCATTACTTTAGCTTTAAAATGAGATTGTAGGTCTTTCTATGAAATCAATTGAAAGATCATCTGCACTTGAAAGCTGTGGATTATATTGCAGATCCAGAACCTGCTGTGGTTTATCTCTTTCAGATGATCCTCTTGAAAGGACCATTAGGAGCCCTTATTCTCCTACTTTCCTTGTTCACACTATTCACTGCCTGAGTGCCACCTTATCTTTTGATGTTTTAAGCAGCCTGCCTTTGCTCAACTATTTTGCACATTCTATATATCATCCTAGTACCCTTAAATTGTTTCTCTTCTAGGGAAGACTTGTGTTGAAGCCTTCCCATAGCATGTCTTTCCTGGTTTCTTTTATGAAACAGTCCCATTCCAACTCATCACACTCTTTTATATAAACAGACATACTGCAGAAAAACTCATAGCAGTTTACTCCAGGACGGCTACGTTTTTCTCTTTATCAATTCTCAGCGCTTCAGTAGGGAATGGAGTTCTTTAACCTGTTACAAATTGAGGGTTACAAAAATGGAGAAAATTAGGAATTAAAAAATGACTAAGTTAGAAAATGACTGAGCGGATTAATCAATAAGTAAAATAAATAATCATAATCAGCAACTTGTAAGGATTTTGCCAAGAATATACCCGAGTGGTTGGTATGATTAGAGACACATGAGTTCTTTCTTCTCTAGCATAGTTTTTGTGAAAATTTAGTTTTAGGCACAGTGGGCTAAATATTTTTTTTAATCATACTGCTTGTTAAAGAGACCTCAAACTCATCTAAGACATAACTGAAGGTTGCAAAAGGATGTAACAATGTATTGAAATGGCTGATTTTAATAGTGTAGGAATTTTACGTTAATTTTTTATTATATATTCTACCTTTATGATAGTGGTAGGTAGGTGGTAGGTAAGAAAATGTAGATTTAGAATAGTGGTGCACAATATGGAGTTTTGGAATTTAAATATTTCAACTCTTGTTAAAGTATGTTGCTGAAAGGTACTACAGCAAGGTACACAATCTACAGTATGACATTTGGCTTAAAAGCCCTAACACTACTTCATTTTTCAGCCAACCTTGTAAATGTATAAAAGCTAAAATTTTAACAAAAAATAATTTGTCAGTTTTTATGGATATAGGCACAGGAAATACAAAAGGAAAATACTCATGAGACTGAGTTGCCAGGTTTAGAAAATTGCTACCCTCTATGTGGCTGTTGAAAAGATTCTTCCTATAGCCCATTACAAATGCATACTGTATGCATATGCATGGACAACTGCAGTCCAGTAACATATCATGTAAATTACTATTTATATACTGACAGCACCTTTCAAATTAAATTTTAATTGGTTATGAATGATATATTGCTGGTCTTTCCTTTTGCTTGCTCTATAATTGGTATAGTACAGCCATACAATCGCTGTGCTCTTCAGGTTACATGGTGATTTTGTTGATTTAGTTGCAGGGTGACATTGAAAGAGTGTTTAACAAAGCTTTCACTTTCATATGCAGGGGAGTGTGCTGTGCAGCTTTCTAAAGTGCAATTTATAATCTTTTTGACACCTAACGCTGGCTACCACAAAACAGCATCATTCATATCACTTGCTTTGCATATTACAATTCAAAAGTGTTTAATGATGAAATGCAGCTTTCTGCATATCCCATTGATCATGTGGTGAAGAGCGATTCCCATGAGCATCTTGTATTAGTTCCACTGACAAGCCGAAAACATTACAAATGAGCAATAAATTTGCAAGGCAGTGCTACATCTTTGATCTATAGATAAGTGGCAACAGCTCTTTTTTTTAGATTTAAACAAAACTGATGCTTGGGAAAATTCTCTGATGAACATATCCACATTCTGATGAAGTTGAACACAGCTTATCCATAAATCGTGCAAAGAACAAGTTACAGAGAAATTATACAATGATAAATATTGATAGGTGAAAAGGTAATACCTCTGTCAACATACAAGTCAGATACACTCCTTTGTGAAATGCTTTATTGTTATAAAGGAGAAAGATATGCAATTATTTATTAGAAGGTTATGCTATTCTGTAGAAAACAAATTGGGATTAAATAGTAATAAGCTATAAATGGCATGTGAAGAAGTGTAATATTACTCACCATAATTGTAATTTAAGTTATTGATAAGGGATATTCCAATGTTGACAGTGATTTTCTGCTACTGAAGTAAATATACAGTAGATCTGGTTCCACCAGCAGACCACAGTGCCACGTAGTCCTCATGAATGCAGAATTCAGAGTGACATCGAAAACTTACTTTGGAAAACATAGTTTTCCTCCATAAATTGAAAAACATGGTTAACGCTTTCATGTTATAGTTGTCCGTTGAGGCTCTAATGAAAATCTTCACTTCAACTACTGTAGAACAGCTACCCCAACTCACTATCGCCATAACATACCTGTTTTAGAAATACTTACCCCCAAAAATAACAAATAAGATAATATTAAGGTAACACCTCCATTTAATTGTAATTTTGATTGATGCAGTTGAACATATTACAATAGATTGTTTCATAATTACATTTAGTACCTCCAACTTGCTCACTTTTGTTCTGTAACCCAAAAGGACCTTGCAATTGATGACTTGTAAAAAGAACACAACCACCTACTGCATTAATGAGTTGACATGCCACAGTTTACGTTACACTAGACATTGTAATTCCTGTCCTTTTGAGCTTGTCTCCCTCCTACCACCATTGTTATAGTGGTATACAGATTAACAATAATACAGTAGGTCCCAAATAGGTTCCAAATTAAAAATTATGATTATCATCTGATTGAAATAGATAAAACAAATCAAGCTTTATGGCAAATGTATCAACTTATTTTGTTAACCAAATCAATGCATCAAGTAAGAAAAGGTCAAAGAATGATGTTGTAAGTTTAAAGAAGGTGAACTGCCAAAACATCAATACTGAAAACAATGAACCATATTAGTATGTAAAGAAATGTGCTAATGACACAATTATATTTCTGTCCAAATGAAGTGATATCAATCTTTTTTAATTAGAAACTCTCTTATTAGTACAGTGTTTGCTTTCTGCTTACACATGAATAATATATTAGTAATTAACAAGCATGCACATAACCAACGGTCCCAGTTTAATAAACATTAAATATTTAGAGTTCATGTCTATCAAATATAATCAGTTATTAATGATAACTAGTAGCTTGGAATAGAGTGAGATTCGAGGTCGAAAGGAACCAGCTGTCTTTTTGCAGATATATGCTTACTTTGTAGTATTTCTTTATAGTCTGTATGCATGATTTCAATTGAAATATATATATATACAGTATATCTACAGGCTTTTGACATAAATTATCAGTGCATTCAGAGGTATATTGTATATATAAACCCATTTTAGAACGTACATATCTTTTCAAAAACGAACACACTCACAAGAAGGCCAATTTTTACAGAAGCCAATTAACCTTCCAGTGTGTCCTTGGACTGTGAGAGAAAACATGCTAACTTCATGAAGATAGCACCCAAGGAATTGAAGCACTGTGAGGCAGCAATGTTATCCACTGTGGCAGCATGCCACCCCAGTGAATACATTTTTCCTTAATCACAAAAGATCAATTAAAAGCAGAAACTGAAACAACTTATTACTGGCAAATTCAATAACAATAACCATTTTCAAAGTATAATCTCAGCCCCCATGAATGAATGTAATATGCAATTATCTATTATACTTGTTGCCCTATATGGATTTATGTAATTTTAATATGTAAATATTGTTGTTTTAAGATGGTTTGTGAATATAATGTCAGTTTGAATATGTTCAGGTTAAATGCAAGTTTACTTAAATGAACGTTAACTTAACCTAGTTTAACTACACAATATGCACTGTGCACAGGATGCATTCATTTGCAGAAAATAGTTTTGTGGGTTCTTGTAAAGAGAAGAATAGACTGATTTCATTGAGCTTTTGCAATAACTGTGACATCAGGTCACAAGACTTTTTGTTTTCTATCTCTGGTCTGGTTTTTGATAATGATCAATTATTTTATGTCTTGCAAATGAAATAAAAATTATTTTAAAAGAGATTTTAATTGTATTGGACTCTTCATAGTTCTATGCTTGTGTAAGTGGTGTGGCGGCCACCCGACTACAAAACAGACTGTAAGCAAACATGGACATTTTGGATTACTATAAAATTTCTACCCAAGTCAACACAGTGATTATGGACAAAGCAGACACATGTTTGCTGTCTCACTGTGTTTGAAGACACTTCATCTGCACAAGAGGAAGATAATAGAGATGATGAAGAAGAGAGAACTCTGGATCCCGTCAGTTTTTCAGATCTTAATGAAGGCATCTCCCCTTACATACTCACTATCAAACCTAGCTTTAAATCTATTTATTATGCCAATAAAGCAATTTAAAACAATTGTCTCCCACTGCTTCATCCTCTCTCACATACTGTAGGCTCTCTTGTAGGGGCACAATCCCCTGCAACCTGATGCTGTCAAATAGTGGAATTTTTGTCTGAAAATGATTCATTCAGTTCTCAAAGCTGATGAAATTAAGCTAGACACATTATTTGTCACCAAGCTATCTATCTGCTTACAAAAGGAATGTGCTCAATAATATCCTCATCCCCTTTAGAACTGTCACAGTGTGCAAGGACCTGACATTGTTACAGCCAGCAACATGCATTAGAGGATTTCGCAATCATCTTAATCAGTTTTTACAAGAAACGTTGTAAGATCATCAACAGTCTAAAGGCATCAAATGTCCATCTACAACATAAAGCTATTGTACGATATGATCAGGCTTGGATCCTTGCATCACATTAGCATAGTGTAATAAATTAGTAAGAACCCTGTTATAGTGGAGCTTAAAATGTTTGTCTCCATGTTCATCCGGATCACAGAGACTGTTTTACTCATAGAATCTCCAGCTAAGAAGTGTGCATTAGGCATGCTACTTATTTTCATGGAGCAGTCCATTTCTTCAAACCTCTCAGGATAGAATGCTGCCTGCAGAGAAAAATATTTAATAGTAATTAAAAATACTTTAAACACGTATTTGACCCTTGTCTGGAGCCCAGTACATAATCAGCTCAGGCTCACTCACCATCTTAATACAAGACTGCAAACAGAGAAAACATTACCTACTAAAAAATAAAGTATAGCTTAACAATTTAGCCTAACTAATCTGTATTCTGCCAGCCAATTCACAATGACTCCTGTCCACATTTCACAATAAAGTGCTGTGATCTATATTCCAGGAAACTCTGCTCTGAGGGAAATTGAGATACCTCTTTCAACCTCGCATGGAACATGGCATGTAAGCCACCCTAATACTGAGATTTTCAAAGAACACATCAGTGAACAGGACTTGATATACCTAATATGCTGTGAATATTAAATATGAACTTCTTGTTTCAAAAGACTTTTGTTACTTGTGATGCACCTTGGAATAAATAGTAATGATTCCTGAGTCCTGAAGTATTTTATCATCATGTCCCTATTTGGTAGGCTAAAATAATTAAGTCTTTCATATGCATACTAAAATGCATAGACAGGTTGGTTGTATGAGGGTAACTATTATGGTCCAACAGGGAAATCTGTAATGTTGGCACCAAGATAGTATGAAGCATTTAAATTGAGACATACAGTATGTAGAGAGGGATTTATAATAATTTTGCTTAGCTTGAATTTAATATTTTTTTCAAGTTTGTGCATTTTCATCTAGATGACTAGACAGCCACGAAAGTTTATTAATTTATTTAATGTAGTTATTTCAAAATTGTACAGAAATAAACAGTATATTTTGACATGAAATTGTAGAAGAGACAAGGGGTATAATAAAATACCCCAGTGTTAGGAAAAACAAAGCAGATGGTGTGCACTTTGCCCAGCAATGCAGCAGCCAGATATTTTACAAGAACAATATATATATACTACCAAATTATGAAGGTATCTTGTCATTCAAAACCACACATCTCTCTCCTGTTTTTCCACCTCTTCTGAAATCGTATGTATTCTGGTGAATTTTGAAAGTAATTACTCCTGAGACTTTCACACACACTTTATTAGACTAGTTGAAACAGTTATACAGCCTTTATTGTGTCATTTGTTAGCCTAGTACTGACCCTTTATAGAAATTATATGAGATAAGTACATAAAAATTAAGACAACATATTTGAGCACATCAAGCTTCCTTACCCCAGGGCTAACAGTTTAGAATCTAAAATTCCATTCAAATAATTAAATGTATATTAAAAACATTAACACTTAGAAATGGTCTTCTTTCTGCATACAAATCCTGTTTAATACATTAAACATATTTCAGAAAGAAATTTAAGTGTAATAATAAAATACACTGTAAATAATCAAAATAATTAAACCACTTCCCTGATATGTATTTAATACAGGTTAATCACAATTTTAATTTACAATATATGTGATGATATGCAGAGGTTACCACACATACACAAAAGCAAAAGAAGAATAATGTTTAAAACAGAGCACTAGAGGATGCTTGTGGTGACCATATTATGCTCGGTCTGCGCTCATCATCCACCGAAGGAACTAAGCACACTACAGTACTTGCTCTTTACATATGTAACAGAAATTTTCCTTAACCTCAAAATTTGTTTTTTTTTCGTGAAGTAGAAAATAGTTTCTTTATGTAGAGTCTCTCTTACGTAACCCAGGTAGAGGGCACAAATGAATTAATGCCAAAAATATTAATGCTGACAAATTTGTGCTTGAAATGTATGTTATCTGTACCAAACCTCAGTGATTTCAAAATTATTTGTTTGCCTTAGGAAAATTCCTGGAATAGAGCGCTGACCTATAAATAAATTAACCGGTTGTAAGATTTCGGATTCATTGAAGATCTAATGTCTCATCAAGCAAGGTGACATTTACTATTTCATGTTACAATGCATCTTTCAAAATACCACCAAGCATTCATTAAATACTTTCCAAGTGAAGAAAAGGGAAACATCAAAAACACACTTGTTATAAAGTGGCATTTTACAGCACATTTACAGTACATACTTTAAACAAAAATGCATGCCTTTACAAACTTTTCTTGTAAACAAAGAAATGAAAAACAAAAATGTGATTCAGCTGAACATGTTTGAATATTTTGTTCCTCCAACAATCTAAACTGTTACTATTTTAGCATTTGTAAAATGTTTTCAAATATTTGTCAACCACAGTTGTTTGAAGATAACATCCTGAAGCTGATTCCAACTAGAAAGTTTTTTTTGTTTTTTTCCATTCTTACTGTGCTAAAAAAATTTTTTTGAACAAAGGAAATATCGTTTTGAATCCAGCTTGCTTTCTGTAGAAATTGCAGGAGCATGTGAGCGGTGGAAAGAAGACTGTTAATCTTTGAAAGAATTCAGATAATTGCTATTTCCTCAGCTTTGAATATTTTTACACAACAGATTATATAATCACACTTGTCTTTTCAAATGATACACAGGTATTTTTAAAATATTATTTTGCTCCAGTTTTACATTTTTAAAGAGATAATGTTTTCTAAATGTATTAACTCACATACCACACAATAACAATCTAGTGTAAGTTGTCAACCTCTTTAAGAGTCATTTAGAATTACTATCTCAAGACAAGATCTTCTAAAGTATTTAGTACATTTTTGCAGTTTTATAAAGTTATAAAAATACTGTATAAAACCACTTCCTCACATTTCTCTGGATGTAACTTAAAATCTTCAGGTATTAGTGCAGTAGTGTTTTATATTAAAATATAAAAATTAGAAGTACATTTTGACATACCCATATGTTTAAAAGCATGCTCAAAATTCCAAGTTACAAGTGCAAGTAAGACAGTTTCAACAACTTAGACACTAACATTACATATAGTGAGGATTTTCTTAGCATATGTGTGCATGTGTGAATGCATAGAGAGAGATTCATTAAGCCACTTTGATTATTGTAACCCTTCCTCCCTACAGATATGGGTTTTATAGCTACACTCTAGCGAGTTGCACACACAGAGCTCTTAAAATACTATGCTTCTGTTTCCCAAATGCAAATTAATACTGCTTTTAAAACTGTCAGCAGTTTCTGAAGAGGATGAAGCATTACAAAGTCAATTCAGTTGCATTTCTAATTAAAATCATACACTTCAGAGAGTGACTAGCTGCATCTTAATGAATATTATTTAATGTTTACATACACTGTACTTCATACACTAGAACACTTGTGTGAGGCTGTGGTGATTTAGGTATACGTAAACATAAATCTTTATTCTTTAAAATCTCTATTCCCTTCTCATAAATAAACTTAACTAAACTGTGGTTATATCAAGTGTTAACAAAACTTTAGATTGAACTTTAGATTTTTAAAACTATGAGGTAAAAGAAATGGAATATCTATAATTTAATAAGGTATCTGATACTGAACTTTCTATAATCTTAAAGTAATAAACATGTACAGTAGGCAGTATAGTGGTGTGCCACAGCTCCAGAGTCCTGGGTTTGGCCTTGGATGTCTGTCTTTGTGGATTTTGTATTTTTGCCCTTTGTTCATGTGGGTTTTCAATGAGTGTGCTATTGTCCTCCCATCTCCTCAAGACAAATTGACTAGTGTTGATTACTTATTTTAAAATGTACCTTGCTATTTGGCTTTGCGTTGGATTGGAATCCCATGCAGGTGGAAGGTTGTCATGCTGTATAATTGTAGTCCTGTCTTTCACCCTATGCCTCTGGAAGAGACTTTGGATTGCCACAACCCTCAACAGGATACATATCTTTTTAATAATAGATGGATATAAGAAGTTCATAACAGTAATGGACGTTCATGAGAATGGCAAACCCCATTTCACGCAAATAACTTTCTTGGACATAAATTAATGCATCATGATAATTAATTCCGAATGTTTGTTATATTTCCCAGTACCACCGCAAATGTAACAACTCTTTGGTTTTTCTTAAGATGCCTCAGACTTTCTTATCTTCACAATTAGGTGTTCATTCCAAAAGATTAATTGGGTTGAAGCCATTTACTGTATATCAAAAAAGTTATGTCTTTTAAACCCATTATTGAGGATTGGCTCTACCAAAATAGACTAGATTTACTAGATTTACTAGATTTAGTACTGAGAATGTTTACTGTGGTTGCACAATTAAGATATGTTGTATAAGAAAAATCAACATTAGGCTTTTGGATATGAGGAATACCATTGAAAATAACCCAGTTAGGGTTCCCATATTCACCCTCGCCTTTTCATTACTGTGGAACCCAGACAATTAGTAATGCAGGGTCTTGATTGACAGGGTGAATTACAGAAGGAAACTAATCTAGTGGTCTACCATGCAGTCATCATTCCCAACCTGTTGCTTGTGACTGAGACATGCACCACATTCTGTACAGGAGATACTTAAGAGTGTGTCATATCACCAGCATTTTGTGAGAAGGATTTGAGAAGAAACATTTCAAACATTAGAAGATTATGTAGATTATGTACATTATGGCCGTTTACTTATCCAGATACTGGGACAATATCTGGGAAGAACATTTATTTGAGACCCATAGTGTCAGCTGTCAGAATGGGAAGCAAAGTGGTATTGTTGAATACTATAATAAAAATATTGCCCAAGGCAAAAGAGACTGTGCAGATCTTGGATTGATCTTATCAGTCACTTTCAGGCTTGAAGGGATAGCCAATGAATGCTTCCTGGTCTTTAACGTGTAAAGACCATATTTTGTTAGATACTATAGAATGAAAAAAAATATATATAAAATGATGCAAAGGACATTGTATTAAATCAACATATAAAATACTTCAGTACTTCATTGGTGAATGGAAATATCATTTGAAATTAAATGAAATTATTCTCAATATATTGTGATTTGGAAAAGATGTTCAAATATTTATGACAAATGCATGTTGGGAGCTTGTTGGAAATGCAGACAATTTACACTAAACAGGGTGAACTTTGAAACTGGAAACATCTGTGAAATAAATAGCTACTGCCATTGAGGTTAGGTACTTTATTAGCATCTGCCTGGCCATACAAGCAGAAATAAGCCTTTAACCATTATAATGCATCTTAATTAAATGCACAGTTTATTGTGGAGGAACCTGTCAGGATTCACTTTGGCAAAGATGGAAATTAAGCATAATGCCTTGTTAATTATGAAGATAGATAAAGAAAATCTACCTCATAAGCACTAATTGTTTCATTATTTAATTTTCCTAGTTACAGTACTTCATTTCTAATTGCACAAGTTTGTCTTTTTAATATGAAGTCAAGTTAAAAGTGAATATGTTTCACAGAAATTTATAATTGGTGTACTCAATTGTAATATTCTATTTTTATTTACCATAACAATTTGAGTGTTGCAACTTTGCTGGATAATGTTTGAGCTCACAATAGCTATTTATTTAGTTGTATTTCACCTTCTCTGAATTTTCATCAGTGCAACTCATTGCTTACCTGTTTTTTTTTTTTTTACTCGCCATGGATACTTGTAGAGGAATAAGTAAAGTTTAAGAAGAAAGGAAACACTGCATTTCAGCTGTGGAGCCTTCTGCGGGTGTCATGGATACTTGTAGCACCATAATGTTGAAACAATTATAATTTCCCCTCTGTTTGGCTAGGTTCTCACCAGGTGCTTTGATTTCTTTCCATCTCTTCAAACTATACAGGTATCCCCACTGGTAGTAACCCATTGAAGAAAGCAGTAGGCTCCCCATCTCATTACTTGCCCTTAAGTACAGCAACTCTTCTTGTGAGACATAGTGTAGGTTCAAAAATATGATCTACAGAACTCCTGTACTCCATACAGAAATGCTTAATCAATTATACTTTTTTATTTGCTTTTAAAATAACATGCTAAAGAAACCAGGTTTCCAAAATCAATATAGGGTCCTTTTTTCATTTAGTTAATGTGTGCACATTTTTCATAGAGCAGCACATGAAATTGCTCACCCTCGATGAGCGTTTTGAACTTTGCTTGAGTACGATAGTATGTATTCATCTGGGAACAAGTAATAGGTTTATTCCATGCTGAAAAAAGAAGAAAGAAAACACAATGTTTCGGCCGTCGAGCTTTCCACACCTGAAGAAGGCTCCACGGCCGAAACGTTGTGTTTTCCTTGTTCTTTTTTCAACATGGAATAAACCTATCACTTGTTCCTTTGCAGCCTACGCATGCTGATGCAGCTACCCACCTGAACTACTGTATTCATCTTGTTTCAAGAACAAAACATGTTATAGCTAAAGTAGATAGCTGCCTCAGCCTGCATAGGCTGCAAAGGAACAAGTAAAGGTGTCCCTAAGAAGGCTCCACAGCCGAAACATTGTGTTTTTCTTCTATTTGCAGTGTGGAATAAACCTTTACTTGTTCCTTTGCAAAATATGTTATGATCACCATTCAGAAAATTTTGATTTGAAAAGGTTAAGTGTAGTTTAAGTTCATAGCTCTTCTCCCCTATACCAGCATGATATGAAGTAACAAGTTAGAACATTCTAAAACTGCTCCAGTCTCCTTTTATGACAGTTGATTTATACACCAAATCTGTTAGTGTATTATAAGACCACATGATAATTTGAACTTCTGATCTTCTGTCAATTTATATATTTTTGTTTGGTGCAATAAGGAACTACAATACTATGATATTGAAAATAAAGTGGAAATCATCTTGTCATTCAAGGTGAAGTAAAAATGTCTGTGTAGTATGAGATGTTTGAAAATGTGAGTATTTATCTGTTTGCTGCATGTATTGTATGTGTTCCATTTCAGTACATTCTGAATACGGTTGCTGTTGTCTGGATACTTTTTAACGTTTTGGTTCCTTTGAAAAGTTTTTGTCTTCTGCAGAACAAACTAAATTATTAACGCTACCTTGTATATTTGGCATACCCCACTTAGCAATATTAAGGTTATGAGATTTCATGCATTCTGTTACATTGGTAACAGTGCAATGTCTTACCACAGAGGTGAGGTACTGGGCCCTACAAATGGTGAACCACATAAACACTTAGCCTCTTATAACAACAGTTAACACATTCCATTCCATGAAATGAATGTGCAAGCCTAATTCTACAATTAAGGTTATTAAAGTTAATTCAGAATTAAAGTTACGTAATTCTGATCACTTTAAAACAAGGTCTATTTTATACTTAATCAGCAAGATTATTATTTTTTGCCTTGTGTATATTATGTTTGGAAGTTTTTTTTTTCCGATAAAGATTAGTTTCCTGCTATTGGTCATAAAGTTTCATGCTTGGTCCTGACAAGTTTGTATTCCTTCCTCCCTATGTTTTTTTTCCTGTAGCTTATTTTTAAGTATATACATTGTCAGCATCTTCCCATTGCAGTTGCAATGCATAGTGATAAAAATAAAATAAACTGAACGTCAGCAAAGGTGCTGCATAAATCCAACTTAAGAGTACAATCCTAAAAAGGAGGGCAAGGAGGAAACCTTAGTCAGAAGAATGTTATGCTGGAACAACACTCCTGCATAGACACAGTTGGACCATCTGGACTACAGAAGTTTTAAAAGCTCGATGTGTATAGCATACATTTGTAGATTTAATATTTAAATAATGACAGAGGAGCCTTACATACCTTTGAGTACGAAATACCCCGAATATTGGTTCATTCCGCATTTTGAGAATATTATTCAATATTATTAACATTTTGGTAAAATCTTGACAGAGGTTGGAATGATACACAAAAAGAAGAGTTTGGAAGATTCTAAGCAGAAAACACTTAATAAGCTGAAAGTTCATTTTCATTGTTTTTATAAATATGGACATTGAACTATTACAATTGTCTGTATTGTATTATTACAGATTGGGGGTTATGAAAATGGAGAATAAGCAGGAATTTATTAGTCAATAATATATTCATAACGCCCAACTTTTTTGCCAGAATATACCTGAGCAGTTCATAGAGTTATAGGCAAGTGAATTATTTGTTCGCTGGCACAGATTTGGTGAAAAGAGTAATAATCCAGCCACACTTGGTTAAACAAATATTTATTAATAGTGACACTCACTACACTACACAAAACATAAACATACAACACACAAGGTTACAAACAAGGCGTTCCAGAGGTTTAATGTCTTATTCACCCAGAAATCATATATGGCAATCAAGTAATTGACAATTAAATAATGCCTGCAGAAGCCAAAATAAGAGATAAGCTGCTATCTAACCTAAATGCAATATAACCTGCAGTTAAATCTCTCTCTCTGCACACCCAAATGCCACCAAGTAAATGGGAGCCTATCTTTCTATTTTAAAAATGTACTTCTAAGCAAGAAAGGCTTTCTCTAACCAAGGAACCCAATTTTAACCCAGGAAATCCAAGTTCCCTAAAACACAGAATAGCAAGCTTTCCCTAGCAAGTTTCAAATTCTTAGCTCCAATTAGGTTTTATTCTGATGATCATTAAGAAGGGGCTCTCACCCAGTGCAAGCTTGAAGTCCTCTTCTCTCTCTCACGATCTGTCCTTCTTTTTGTTCCCAATTTTCCTGATCTGATCTTATATGGTGTGTTTCTGGACTTTTGATTGACACTTAATCATTTACCAACAACTTAATTAACTAAGGTAAACTTTGATTGCTTTGATCACAGACTCTGGACCCTCTACATCTCAGCAAACATCCCTTATGCTTTGAAGCTGGAAATGTTTACACTAGCAGGTGCTACACACTTTATCTAGTCTTACACACCTCCACTGTCATATACCTCGGAATGTAACAGTATTTTTGTCATCTCTGCATCACCATAAGTGTGTATTCTAAGCAAATTATAATAGAAGACAGAAAACATAATAATGTAAATAATAAAAACTAACAGTTGGGTATAACTAACTATAAATGTAAGAAAGCTTAGCATAGTTTGTTTAGTCCCCCCAAAATTCTTGAACAGTTATAATACATTTTTTATTTTCCAAAAACAGGTCTATTATTTTAAAATGGTATTTTGACCAGTGACATTTCAATTTTAATTAATAGTTAGAAAACTGGGTAGAATATTTATTTGTAAAAGGACATCAATCACACCTCTCTCCTGCCATTTAAGCACCATCTGCTTTGAACCATATCACCAACAGCTGTTGAACCACAGCCGGCAACATTCCCGCCACAAGTCAATCTATTTTTTGAGCTTGGTGCAGCTGGTTTTATCAGAGAAAAAAAAAAGATAACTTATGTCATATCATTTTGAAAGGTTTGCAGGGTAATACAGAAGATCTAAAAGTTCTCTTGTAGTTATTCTGGGTCATTTAACACATAACCCAAAGTTACAGTTTTCTAAAGAATTGAAATAAAGGATTTTTTATTTTTGAAATGTGTAAAGTATACATGCAATTATTAATACATTTATTAATTTGTGCTTTTTTATAATCAATTGATTGGTAGTGTTTTATGTAGTCCTATTTTGTTCTTATTATATGCCCCATTAAGTTTTCTTGGCTTTGCTAAAACCTGATTCTAAAGTGTAATATTCCAGTCTGAATTTAGAAAGGCTGTTTAACTTGTATCCAGAGGCTACTACCTCATCAGGAGGTGGTAACACCTTCTCCCTTATGGGTGGCTGAGACTCACTGAGCTGCTTACTGTTTCAAAGCAAAACCACCTTACACTCAAAAAGGTAACTGCAATAGTGTGAAGCATTGGGAAAAGAAAAAAACTGCAAGGGGCTAAAAGGATAACAGCACAGTTTACTATATCAATGCCAAAAAGTGCTTCTCAGGATTGCCAGACAATGAAGGTGAAATGAAAATCTGCCCAAAGCACCCCATTTATAAATATACATTACTGTACGTGTTCGAGCCAGGCTTCTAGGTCCTGGTCCTGGAAAGCTCACTGTCTGCTGGTTTTCATTTCAGTTAGCCTCTTGTTTGCTTAAGTGAGTCTTTAATTGAACTGATGAGATTGATAAGACCTTTAATTGTTTTTTTCTAACAATGAGTTACTGTATATCATCAGAAGTGTCAAAGCCTCAACACACACTACAGAAGACGTATCGCTAGTAAAATACATGCCAGAGGAGGTATAAGATGAACTACAGGGTGTAAATAAACATGCGATCATCATGTTTTCTGAAGTTTAATTATGACAAATATGACTTTTTTACAGCATTTTCAGAAAGACACTATCTAATCTGTAAATCGTTCTTTTATTTAATGATTTTGTGTTCCTATTTCAAAGATGTATGAATCTTGTATGTATTTATATAATCTCATTGAACTGTTATAATATTTCAATGTGGAGTTAGCAAAATGGAGAACATTTTGACATGAAAGAAAAAAAGTCTCCATGTATAATTTTCTGTATTTTGTAGTGTCCCAAGATGAAATGTTGTCTCTGTTTAGCCTGTCATTAAAAATGCATAATTTAACATCTCTAACGTCACATAAACTATACACAGAATCTTATAAAATATAAATCTACTGTTCTTCCCTTTCATAGAACATGACCATTTAATGGAATGATGATCTGATGCACACCATGCATGACCATAGCATGAAGCAACTCAAAAAGAGCATAGGTACTTATGCATCAATTTTATATACTGTGCATTGAAAATTAGCTGTAAATCTTGATAAACATCGTCTGTCATAGTCAGTCATAATAATAAAGTATTTTATAACTACCGTTATGTGCTGTAACTCTATAAAAATTAACTGTATTATTATTTAGCATACACTTACTGTAAATCTTGAAGGACATTTTTTGTGGTACTGTAGCAAAAACCAAGTTAGTCAGCTATATAATATATTTTTAATATCTGTGTACATATTTCAGCAAGAATGTGAAATTCTTAAATTCTTAATGAAATGTCCACTAAGAATATCTAAATACGTACTGGCAACTGAATTTATTACATGAAATATTAATAAAATAATGGTTAATTATTTGATAAGTATGAGATTCAATTTAACTTCTACTCTATAACAGAATTTTATCAACATTTCAGTCATCATCCCTCAGGAATATTTTGAAGTTAAATTCTTGCTGAAAAGGCAGCTCACCAGCAAAATCTTTTTTCCTTTCTAATCTTCATTGTGGAATTAATCATTACATGTTTCTTTGCACTCTGCACATTTATGAAACTCTCCACTTCTACATTTTGAGGTTCTATTATTTTATCAATATTGGTATATAACTTTGCTTTTGGTTAATTTAGTTTTTTTCCCACAACAACAGCTTTTCAACATAGATTGCCATGGTAGAATTGGTATGAGTCAACAAACAAAACAATATTCTTAGCTCCAATAACAGAAACCGAGTCAGTATCAAATATGTCTGTGTGGTGTTTGCATGGGTTTATATTGAATATCTGTTGACTGCAATGTATCCCTGTTTTAGGTTAAGTATGTCATAAAATGGGTGTTGCTAGGTAATAAACTAGTGAGAATGTGAAAAATACATTCCTTGTTACTTTATCTTTCAGTAAAGGTTTAGGAACAAGGAAGGCTGATTTTCCCACTTCCACCCATTCTCTTCTTTGGTTTAAGTGTGTTTAAAGTATGACACTCCAGTAGCATGGAGTCAGTGGAAAGAAACTATCTAAACTTTGTTGCAACAGTAGATTTGGTTAATGTGGCGATGCAAATAAGGCACTCATAATTCCGTCTTGTCTGGGAACTGAGGGACATGCATACAGTATATACTGTACCATACTGGGACATGCACTGCCCTGCAACAATATGTCTTCATGCCACATATAAGTGCACCAGCATGTGGAAAATTTTTGGAACACTGCATAAATTAAATAGTTGGGGATTCACTAATTGAAAAAACTAAAAATCCACAAGTGTGAGACACCCTGCTATTTGAGTTAAGCCTTCCTACAGCTGTGGAAATAACTCTTCAAGTTGAGTCAGCCACTGTCTGTGCTGCTGAAATAGCTGCACCACATTTGCCCTAGACTTCCACTGCCTCTATTATTTAGGGTTGACTCAGGCTGCAATCACTCAATGCAACAGGCTCAGCCATAGCCGCTGTGTCAAAAAGCAAATTGTGGCACTAGAGCACCTAATTGCCCTGCTGGAGGGCAAAGATATCAGAACTGTTCCAAACTTAATCATTTTGCCCTTGTTGCTGAGGAAAGGATACAACCTTTCACTGCTTCACCTGGTGGTTTTACAAAGTAGTGCAGTCCCAAAACTGAGTATTTTTAAAAAAGGTGTGGTAATCCGAAGCACCTGGACTGCTTTTATCTTGAAGTACATTTACCTCAAATCTGGCTTCCCATAGCAAATGTTATTGTAATACTGTAGGTGATTGTTCTGAGACTATACAATTGATCTGAGGCAATACTAAAAGTAGGCTAGTGTATCAGATTAGAAAACGTGGCTGGGCAACTTACGTTAAATATATTGAATGACAAGCAGATCATTTTAAACATCGGAAAAAAACAAGAGGTATGAATTACTTAATAAAGACCTGCTCATCATTGTTATCTCTGGCTGCCTAGAGAATACGGTGCTAAAATAATAATGAAAAGGAAATTGAGATTCCTTGACATTTATCACACCACAGGTATTCCCAGAATTTTCTCAACTCAATTTTTGAATTCAAGGAATAAATGAGACATTACAGTTCTACTTTTAACAATCATACAACAAATCATGCAATGACATCGATTCAACAGTGATCACAAGCGGAGAAAAAATATCACCAGTTTAAATTGCTTTGTAAAATTAACATTATATATTTATTGTAAGATTTATATGTAATGAAATTTTGGTTGATATGGACGATACCTTCAAAAGTAATTGGAAAGGAATGTAATATAATGTTCTGACTAAAGGAAATAAATTAGACACAGCTCTGGGGTTTGTGAATTTTTCATTAAAATATATATTTTATTCAAGTGCATTATTTTATATTATTGAAAACATTTAATGCTACTCTAACTCCACATACTTTAAATCCTGACATTCTTAGGATATTGCAGGATGTTGATGGCAGTCTGTGAATAGTTTTGTATCAAAACAAATACCTTAACCTTATTCTTAGCTGATGTATACAAAACTAATTTGATTAATTTAATCTTCATTATTATGCAATACAATATAGAAGGGTATATCAAAGTATACTATAGTTTCTGTCAATTGCATGACAAAACAAGTTGAATGATATATCAGAATATACTGCAACTGTTATTTGCAAAAATCTAGAGTCTTTTCACTAGGCAGCAATATTGAAGGGCCCAATATTTAATATATAAAAGAGATTATTGCTGCATAGTGACTTGTGAGACCTCTTTTACCCTATGCAATTCACAGCCCGAAGCTATGTTTCTACAATGACCTTTTACCACAGACACTACAAGCTGCAGTGACATCAGTACAAGCAGTACAAGTGTTGGTGTATGTGGAAGGCAACTTCATATTGCTCAAGAGGCAGCAGAGGTTGATGAAAAAACTGTTTTTTTTTCAGAGTGGCAGTGTGGCATTATAGAGATATTTCAGTATTCGGAATTAGCACTAATATATGGTAGTTATTACTCATATTTTTTCGCACTTGGCATAGTTTGGTTTTCACAACAGATTTCCCCTATAGAGTTTAGGAAATTACACAAATAATTGTCTGTGTTCATATTAGCTTAAGGTATTGTTTGCAATTTATTTCCAAAATAAATTATTTAACAGCAATACAGCTTATTGTTTGCCTGATCATACGTAGTGCTTGATACAACCGCTTCATACTCCAGTGGCATACCAAACTCAATTCAAGCACAAAATATGGGCCAAATCATCTTTTAAATGGATGTTCTTTCAACACTTTCATGACTAACTTTGAAAGCTCAGATAAGCAGAAAGTATTTATTTTAAAGTTTATATTAAGAGTTTTTTATGTGCTACTAAACAAAGGATGTTTAAAACATGTACAGGTATTTTGTATTTTCATTGAGAAACTATAAAAATGGGAAAGAAAATGGTGTAAATGAATGATTTGAAAGAAGAATATAAATTACACTTTAAATTAGTGATTGAAATTGAGTTGATTTAATCAGCCAACCTTCCTCTATTCACAAACACAAGACTTGTCAATCTATTTCTTAATGTGTATAGACCTTTGCACAAGTGTAGTCTGAGATTTATATCTACTTCTTTATAAAGCAATAAACTGATTCCTTTAAATTCTTGGCTGCTCTGAAAGTCTTACACATTTCTGCTTGTATTTCACTCCATTCTGTTGCCAATTATATATTTTCCAATTCGGACTGCCAAAAATGTTTTTGGTATTCTATGTTATGCTCTGCCGAGACCAAAATAAATTATTCAGCTGTACATTTCTGTGACCTTTTCACTCATCTTGCTGTAAGAAGTCTATTCAAAGACTTTTTTGTTCGTTCTTTAAATGCTAGTTTGCATGGCACAATACACAGAAGCGCAAGTAAATGCACTTAAGAAACTGAATTACAAAATTAAGTACTATCAATAGCAGATTGCGTAAGTGGCTGTTTGAAAAAGCAATGTTATATTTCTTCACCAATTACAGTGTTTGAAATCAGAAAACTTTGTTGAAAGCAAAAAACATTTTAAACTAAAAAAGCAAATTATATAGCAGATATGACATTAATATTCATATTTATTGAATATTGTAATGCAATATTTCAACCGTTATCCTCTTATTGCATTCATTTAAAGGAGTATATTACAGTCACTTGTAGATACAAAATGTAGCAATGAAGGAACGTGTCTATTGCTTGAAAAGGGGCCCCTATTGCTTGGGGCGGAGCGGTGGCTCTGTGGCTAAGGATCTGCACCTGTGACCGGAAGGTTGCCGGTTCAAATCCCGCGGCCGGCAGAGGAATCCTACTCTGTTGGGCCCCTGAGCAAGGCCCTTAACCCCAACTGCTCCAGGGGTGCCGTACAATGGCAGACCCTGTGCTCTGACCTCTGTGTCTGTGTCTCCCTGGAGAAAAGCTGGGGTATGCGAAAAGACGCATTCCTAATGCAAGAAATTGTATAGGGCTAATAAAGAAACGTTACATTAACATTAAAAAGTAAACAACCTGTATGTAGCAGATGCAATGCACATACAGGTTGTTGCAGTGCACAGTAACACTTAGCAGTTGTAACCAAACATTAAGAACACTATTAATTACCATGGGAATAAGCCACATCTTATAGAATTTATACAAAAGAGGAAATATTTACAAAACATGGATATGTTACCTTGCAGTGTCCAAGGTCAATGAACACTGCAGAAATGTTTCAGAAACAGGTAGAAGGTAAATGAAGACAAAAAAATACAGCTTCAATATCTTTTTCAGCTTAATTATTCTCTAGACAGTTAAATCAATAGATGTAGAAAATAATTCTTATTCACTGTTTAAGAAAATAAATGTTTCTCCAATGGGTTTTAAGATTGTTTTCTCAAAGTTTCTCATGATCATTTTGTTAAATATTTCCCTTAAATGTAAAAGTTATTCATAATTATAATGAAAATTAGAGGATATAGTAATATGGTAAAAGCTTAGTGTTCACACAAAATCTTGAAAAAATAACTTAAGAAAGGAGACTTGCAACTTCCAAGATGTAGTTGAAAGCGTTACGAAGTAATTCGCTATTTGATACTGTGGACAGGAAATGGCAATGTGACAGATACCAAAGTGTATGAGAAAAAAAATGATAACTTTCTAAAGCTATTGTAATAGGGTTATTCTCTCATTTATACAATGTGGACATGGAACGGGACAGAATCTTACAAAATAACATCTGCAACCTATTGCAAAGCAATTATCACAGTTGTACATACTGTAAGATAATCAGCATAATGAATTGATCACTTTCACTGCACATTTAGTTGCAGGTACTGTATACTGTATGCAATGAGTTTCTTTTGATTCTTGTTATATAATTTTAGTAAGAAATAGTGTAATTAAAATTATATATTTTGTTTTTAAATAAAAAAGAAATTGTTAAGAAGCGTAGCAATTATATTTGTGTTTAATCTAACAGAAGATTATAAGAGTTCTGCTTTTCACTGCTTAAAAGCAAGGTTAAACAAAGTTTAAAGCAGGCTTCACTAACACTTAAGACTCCTGTTTGTTTAGGCTCCTGGAATGTACATATTTTCTTTTTACCTGAGAACTATATTTGTATGACATCAAACAGCTTGTGGCCAGAAGAGAACAGATAGCCTCTGACATTTCTGTGGTTTTGTCCTCCGGCAAAGAGAATCATCTTGTTGAGTTGCTTGTATACACTAGAGATTTCATGCAACAATGGGCAATGCACACCTTATAAGCATTCATGTCTACCCAATAGAAATATTCAATAAAAATTATATTCAATAAAAATGGCTTTACTTATGTTGTGTTAAAATTGGTCATGAATGGTACTGTACTTGTATTCCTTGATTTACAAATATATATATACTGTAAATGCTTGAAAACAACTCCTCTCTTAGATCAAATGGTTTTAATCGAAAATCAAGAATCATGATAAGTTTTAAGTATGATAGATGTCTTACTGTTAAAATGAAAGCATTAAGAAGTTAATGCTGAATGGTATGAACTGCCTGAACATTTACAGTATGTAATCCTACACAAACTGTAAGCAAATATATGTGCTCACTACTTCAAATATAAAATTATTTTTATACCCTAAATGCTTTTGTGGTAAAATATAATTTATCATTGTGCATCAAAATCTACCCAGTGAACTTTAGAATACATAGTGAAAGTTTAAAGGAGAAGTGGAAACAATGTAACAGTGTATTTAAAATCAATAACAGGAACCACTTATTTTAACCAAAGAGTTGTGGGAGTATGGAACAATCTAGCATGCCCTGTTGTTGATTTCTTGATTTATTTTATGAAATAGCTGGATGAGATCCTTGCATCAGTTATCTACCAAAGAAGCTAGATAAACCAAATGGTCTCCTTTTAATTTGTAACCATACTTATGTTTTTCATTAGTACTGTATATGGAGTCCAGCAAACAGTATTAATTAAAAACAACAAACATTTTTTCAAGTGTAATGGAGTCTTACTTGATTTTTTTTTCAGAAACAATTTTGCTCCATCAAAGAAAGAATAATAATAACAAGGAACATGGAATTATTTAATATTTTAAACTGGCAGTGTGAGTGAAGTGTCGAGTTCAAAATCAATGGTTTCTGGCACTTACATGTGTTATAAATATTCAGGTTATAAGTATTCTAGTTTTATTAAATACTAGTCTCTTTTTAGTAGAATGTTAATTTTTATTCCAAGAAGACTCAATTGCATCTGTTTCTGCTCCTAGCTCTTTCAGACTGAAAACATTTAGAACAGACTGACCTCTATGACTGTTATTTTAATGCAGCACAACATGTCTGTGTGAGCAATATGAGGCTAAACCTGAATACAAATTACTTATGAACAAGTTGTATTCCCATTTGGGGGCTACCTATAGCCAAAAGCCTGCCAGATATATAACTGAATCACACACATTTATATGATTATATGGTTTAAGGATACAGCAGTGTAGAGTTACAATTCTCTTGTTCATCCATTAATTTATTAATCAAATGTTTGTTTTATGTCAGTAATGCAAATCCACATAAAGACCTAGAAATAGTAGTAAAATAAAATTAAGATGAATCTGCATAAACTACAGATTTATTAGAACATACAGTATTTTATTAGATATATATTTGTATATATTTTTTACTAAAATCTTTCTAAATCACAAGATTGTCTCTTGTAAGCAATATCAGCTGCTTATACTTTCAGATATAATGTTTGTTCTTTTTTGACTAAACACGATGAATAATCTTCCATATTATGTTTGTTGGCTACGCTGAACTTTTCGATCTCCCACCACATTCATTATTTCATAATGTTCCACTCTGATTAAAGTTGGGAGAGTGGCAAGATAAGCACATACATTTCAAAACCAACTGTTATACTTTCTGATTTAATTAATTTGGTTTTAGACTGGCTGGTGTTTAGGATAATTATCATATCTAAAAAAAGCGTTAATAGCAAATTGCTTTTAATGAAGCTATTGAATAATGGTTAGGAATAGAAAGGTAATGGAGGTTTAAATCAATTGAAGGTTAATTGATTAATTGTCCCTGTGGATTTTGATTAATTGCATAATCAAATGTGCTTGTGAAAAAACAAATAAGGTGACAAAGTGTGATTCAAATGACTGGGCAAAGGAATTTCAGGAATATGTAATAGCATAAATTATTTAACACATAAATTGTAAACATACTGTACAAAAAATCCATGCTGTATAAACAGTGAATTCTCAAATTGGGGTGATTTAATGTTTGGTGTACTGCAGGGATCTGTGTTAAGACCCTGCTTTCAAATTTACATCAATAAACTAGATTTTGGTAAAACGAGAAAACGAGACAGATACTACCAATTTATGAGGATTAAATAATACTATTGAAGGAGCAAATAAAAAAAAACCTAGATAAAATTTAGGTTTGGGCAAACACCTGGAACTTATGTTTAATGTAGCCATCTGCAAGGCTTTGGTGGTATAAACAAAAACTATAAATACAATTTTGAAAAGACACAGCTGGAAGAGGGTAGTTATGAAAAAGACTATGAAAAATATATGTTTTTGACAATATAATATTTACATGTAGTTCATCCAGCAGACTTCTTGCAAAATGGCAGAGACCATATACAATGATAAAGAAGTTGATCCTGTGACATATGAGGTCAAACATCATGACAAGGATATCATGAGGTCTATATTGTAAATCTCACACTGAGTAGCTCTTTCATTGTGTGTAAAGTGAAGGAAAATAAGTAACAAGCTGCAATCATCGCACCTAAGTGAGAAACAGAAGAGTGATCTTCAATAAATATATGAAAAGTACCTGGCCTTATTCCTACTTCAACCAGGAAAGACTGCTCCCCTAAATCATAACATCTATCTTACAAATTATACACCTATCAGGCAACATCCCTACAGCTTCTCCAAGAGGTTATTTAGAGCACTGATGAAGGAAATCCTGACTATGAGACAACTATATATTCACATAAGTGAATGGAGCAGGCGAATTGTAATCGTTCCCAAAAAAGATAGGTCAATACGAGTATGCCCGGACCTTCAAAAACTCAATGCAGTCTCTCGTTTTGATGCTGTCCTAATGCAATGGATTGATTTAGAGAGGATTGGCAGTGCACATTTTATCACAAACCTTGAGCTCTGCAAAGGATGATTACTGTGTTGCATATTTGGATGATATAGTCTACAGCAACACCTGGGAGAACCATATCCATCACTTCAGCAAAGTCCTAGGTTGGATAATGTAGGTTTGACTTTGAACTCACAACAGAAACTGGGAAAAGGGGACATTCAGCCATAAGTGGAAAGGAAGGTCCTTTTTGGGGCTTGTTGTATGGTATCAACATTTCATTCCACACTTTTCTATCATAGCAGCACCGCCTATGAACTTCAAAAGCACCCAGCAACCCAGTGAGATGGAAAAAGGATTGTGAAGAGACATTCAATGTTCTCTAAACATATCTGTGCTTGTATTCAGTTCTTTAAAGTCGCAATTCCGAGGAACGATTTCTTGTTCAGGTGGATGCTTCAGCAGTGGACATTAGTGCTGTGCTAGCTCAAAGAAAAGTAGGAGAAGAGAGACCGGTCTTATACCTGAGTTGCAAACTTTAACCTGAAGAAACAAGGTATTCAGCTATTGAAAAGGAGTTCCTTGGTATTAAGTGGGCATTGGATAGCCTGAGGCATTATCTGCTAGGGAGAGAGCTTGATCTCTAAACAGACCATTGAGCTATAACATGATTTCAGATAATGAAACTCCAGAATTTGTGAAAAACAGGATGGTATCTTTACTTACAACCATTTATCCACACAGGTATCCACACATATGCACACTTAATTCACTGTCTATACAAAGGCAAAAACATGGTTTCAAACACCAAGGAAAAAAACAACACAGTTGGATGCTTGTGTCGAAGTTCTGAGAAGGAGCTGCCTACAGTAATTTATTTTTTGAAAATAATCAGTGTATATATTTTTGTAAATATAGTTTAAAGTTTTTTGTGAACACAGTTCCTCACAATAAAAACCTTTGCACTTGTATGCAATTGTGGCTGTGCCATCATTATTGCTCCACTTCACCTGCACTTTCAAACTAGTCAATGACGAGACTGTGACAATGCAATTGAGCTGGTGTATTAGCTAAGCTTAGAGTAAGCCTAACAAAAACTGGCAGTAAAGATGGTGCATTATTTTAAATGTTGGTGTTTGTTCTGGGAATTGATAGCTATATTCAGTAAAGAAAGGCTCAGGTGCTGAAACCCAGTGGAAATTGCTTTAGAATACAGTCCTGGGGACTGACTAAATACTCCACATTATGAATTTGTTGTTGCTGTATGATGCAGAGGGCCTCCTTTGCCTTCAAGCTGATCTGTGATTATAGCCTGGCATGCAACCACAGCTGCAGAATGGTATCTTTTTTGAAAATTATAATTTCACTAAAAACATTTTTATTTTTGACGCACACATATCCAAAGCACTGAAAATTATTTTTACCCTTACGTTCCATGCCTTTTATTTTACCTGACAGATGAAAATGAAGAAAGTTCTGCCTCTCTAGGTCTTTGGATTGTATGGTACATACTTTTGTAACATGTTTTGAAAAATAAAATGACTGCATCAACATTATGTCACATTTATTAAGTTAAGTTAATGCTTCCAAAGACTATCTAAAAATATCTAAAAATGAATATACTGTATCTTAAAATATTTACTTTACAAAAAAGGATGTTTCTCAAAATGTCTACCTTTCTAAATAGAGTAAGAATAAATAACCATGTAAACAATTAACAATTAAAAAAAAAACTTTGCTTTTAATTTTTTTGACAAAATATATGTTAAGAACAGTGTTATGGATAAATGATTTGATGAGCAAACTTATCAGGAACTCCAGTAGAGCAAAAGGCAGCTCAAGCAGTAATGAAGTGCGGTAATCTATTCATGATGTGCTGAATACATTAACCAGAGGTTCTTCAGATGCACTCAGTTTGTTAGTTACACCTGCCCTCTTCAAAAGGAAAGTGTCTTCTTTCGTGTCCAGTATGTGTAATAACTGATATTTCAGAATCACAGAGAAAGCAGGATTTGCAGATATGTGTCTGGAATTTGTGAAGCCAAAGTGGTTTCAAACCCAAATCAACACAGATGAGTTTTGCAGATATGCTTCTTTGTTTTGCAGTATCACTGTAGTAAATTTTAAACAATATGAACTTTTAACATGCTTTACATTTAGAATGGTAGAGTAGCATGCACCATTTATTTTATGACAGTCTTGATTGACAACTATGTGGTGTAGAGTACAGTATGTGATGCAAAATAGTTTTTTACTGAAAGTGATGCTCTACTGCGTTTAAATGTAAAATAAATAGGATCTCAATATTTTAAAATGTAAATACAATAAATAATACAACAAGTTCATCTGAAACACCTAAGTATTGTTTTTATGGTCCATCACAACATTATGCTATGATTGCCAAATCAATGCTATGCCCTTTATACAGACCTCAGCATACTTTTGTGTTTTCTCCTTTATACACTTCCTTTATCATTACCAAATGAAACATGCAACAATGCTCTTTGTCAGTATTCACCTGTATGTCACACACTTTGACATGTCAGCTAAAGTTGTGGAGTTTATTGACTTTGAATTGCTGGGGCAGCTGTTTTGAATTTTCTGATGACTATAATCTGGCAAATGGATCTAACATGAAGCCCAGTTTGATTGGAAGATGAGCAGTAGAAATCCCTCATCTGCTCCTTCCAGGATCACTGCACACAGCTGAAGGATGATTACTGTGTTTCAGCGCTAGATGATGGACAACAGCTCTGACTGTTCAACTAAGATGTGCAGAAGAAATCTGGCAGTTGAGGGTTGTAGTTTGGAATTTCTTTAAAAACTATAATTTTTTTCCATTAAACTGTTTCCTTTCCACATAACAAACAGTCAAAACAGAAGTACAAACTAAGGTTCAAATATGCATGTGAAAACTTGCCCTGAGTATCTCAAAGCACTGCTTACATTCAACATCTCTAGAAGAGAAAAGTGAAGTTTGATTTTGATAAACCATAAAAGGGGCTATATAATATAAAAAAGGATACGACAAAAAAGATCACAAAACTATAATAACAAATGTAAATATGTATCTTTGGAACAGTACATTGTATGAAATAATTAGAAAAAACAGGATAAAAAAAGTAAGTATGTATTGATAAACAAATTGATATAGAAATACAACAATAATCAGACAAAAATATATATTTATATTAGTTTTACCACTGTTCTTGTTGATATTGTATGTAGATATTTCATAGGACTCTTCAGTTTAATTTTATGCAGTGTTAAAGGGTAGGAAATATTCAGTTTGGCTATGCATAACGTTGTTGTTGGATTGACACATTTTGACCACTTTATTAAAAAATACACTGATGATTTACAGAGATATTGGGTATACTGTACAGTACATTGCTTATATATACAGTACATACAGTATACATAGCTTCCTCTGCTCTGTTTGTTATTGGCTAGAAGTGTTCTAGGATTTTGTTAGTGATGAATAAATGAACCCAAATGCCATTTTTATGTCACATTGAAATGTAGTCTTATATGTGTCAAATAGTTAGAAAAGATATGAGTTTAAAACCTCACTGCTTTCAAGCCAAGAGAACAAGTCAATGCATTACATGATTACATGTTCCTCTCACATGAAAGTGATATATTACATATCTTATTTAGTTTTATTGGTATTATGTATTTTTTGTCATGATAAATTCTGTTATTGTGCTGTTTTACTATATAAACTGCTGATAATAAAAAATGTTTTTTTGTATTCTGTGAAGATAAAATCATTTCAATTTCTTATTTCACAACTGTGTGTCCCCACTTTGCATCAGTATATCCTTTTCTGATTTATTGACAGCTCATTTTGAAAGCTAATTTCCTACCCTTGATAAAACATTAGGTTGAGCACATTTAGACATATGTTCAACCAGTTGTTATAGCAACCCCAATGTCAACCTAATCCCTCAATCTTTTAATATTCCAATGTTTGTCCCTACATGGCAAACTGGGCTTTTGCTAGTTGTTCACCACACGTCATTTGTCAAAGACAGACAACAGGTGGTGAAGCAGATTTCTCTGATGTTTTGCCACAGTGGTAAAATGTTTTTTTTTTTAAATAACATTTATTGAAATAGTGATTTAGTTGTCATATGTCACAACAGTACATGTATAGTTCAAAGCCCAAATCCTGTTGACCTTGTCATTGCTTCATCAACTTTTATTATCTTATATAATTACTCATGGTTTAACAGAAGCTATCTCAGTAAAGTAAAGTTCTCATTTTTGTCTGTTGTGTAAAAATACTAAAACTAAAAATTATAATTAAATGTCTGTAAATTATCACTGCTTTGGGGTTTTCCTATCTCAAATACATAATTAAAAGTGACTTTCTCATTTATGAAGGTTAAATCAAAGACAGAGTTGGATTGATGTACTGTAAATGCTCAAAATGTATTTGTAATGTAATCCTCACTTCTTAGATTACACTGTCTTCTTATTTAAATAGGATACAGACTACATGATCCAAATGTTTGTCTGCAAAACAGACTACTGTATATAGCGGTGTCCAAACATATTGGTTGCAAAGCTAAAACTATTATCCTTGTTTTACATTCAAATAATTCATATTTGTGATTAAAAGATTTTTGGGTATTCTCATGCATATATTTGATTATATTAGAATAACAAACTATGGAATTAACTAAGTTCAAGTGACCAAATATATTGAGACACCCTCACTTAAAATAACTGTATATGCAGTGGAATATCCCTTTGAGTCATGTGCCTTTTATTTATTTATACATATTCATTCAAAAGATTAAACCTTATCAATGCTGACCCTGGAAAAGATCAAGAAAGAAAAACTCATACTGTACATACACATACTGCACCTAGAGAACAAAATCTTTGTGCCAGTGGTAATTTGCACGCTGGGCTAAGTCAGCAGACTGTTGCTTGGCGTCTGTTCACAGCCAACTATTTCAAATCTAATAAGATGCTATAGCAAGACACAGTCCATCAATAATAGGCTATAATTTGAGAGAAGAGTCACAATACCATGGGCCATTTTCATCAAATATTTTGTAAAATGAAACATATAAAAAGACATCCAGTTGCATCAAGCTGTGCATAAGCTGTTCAGCTGCCTGGAGGTATTGTAGCTAAACATTCTTTTTTTGCAGGTGACAGGAAATGTTCTCTAAATTCGTTGATGCAGCAGCACAAAGGGGCGTAAGCAACTCCACCAGGTTTTTAGTAGACCACCAGACAGACATTAGTGAGTGGATTGTGTACAGTGGACCAATGGATGGGCACGTCTATGTGTGAAAGTCATGCATACAGAAGAAAATACATACAGTACTATATTTTCTTGTTTTCCTTATTTAAGTATATGTAAATACAAATGTTGAGTAGTATCTGAGGAAGGCTCTTTAAATGAAAAATTTAAATTTATTAATTTAATTTTTTTATTTTTATTTTTTGCATGACATTAAGATCTACATGCTCTTATATCAAATTGTCCACATAAGTGCACACACAAGTAAAATTCAAAATGAGATGTCTTATACCTGTATATTTCTTCCAGCATTTTACAACACAAATTACAGTAAAGATTTATGAATAAACAATATAAATATTCATTTCCAAATATCCTCTCATATAACAAAGATTGGACAAGTCAGATGCCTCATCCAGTAAACTAGTATTAAGGGTCTTGATCTGGTTTGAAGAAACATGGAACAGAGTATTTTTGTGTACATTTTAACACATTTTTCCTGGTAACATTTTCTTACATTCCATGTAAATACCCCTGATGTTGCTGACCTTGATGCAATGTCAGACAACTTTCTTTGAGGCCTTTTAATTAGTAGATTAGTAAATTAATCTGCATTGGCATACTGAGAAATGTACTCTACCTAATATGAAATTAAAAGATAATTAATCTTTTTAAGATCAGGATCCACTTCTGTAGATTTTGTTAAAACATCTGGAAACTCAAAGCATTTACAACAACGCAACTAAGCAGCTCATGATACTGGACCTAATGCTAGAGAAAAAAGAAATGGGGATTTAAGAGTGTGACAAAATAAAAATAATAGTGGAATAGTAGATCAGACGCAGTACTAATCATGATGATGACAATATTTAAAAAAAAACTGGTTGTGCAGATAAGTGGAAGAAATTTTGAAGGGTTTCAAGCAAATCCCATAATACTAAATGTAGTTAATTGACCAAATCCTTTTTTATTATTTTTTTTTCACCCAAAAGTTATTGCTGCAATACAGTATATGAACTACAGGCGTTTGTATATTTGATGTGAATGAACCTGCCAAGTGTCAGTAGAAAGGTATTTGTTAAGACCCTTACAGTACCACATGGCAGAGGTGAACAGAGATGTTGTTATCCTCACAAATCATCAACTTGGAGAGTTTCGGTGGGAAAACATTATTAGGATGGAGATTGAGGACATATTTCTAATTATGATCATTTTATGTATTATATTTTATATTTTATGTTAGGACATCTTCAATTGCTTCAAATGAAACATATATAGATAAAATAATGTATGATAATGCAGATATATAAATACTGTATATGTACAGTTATTGTACAAATAAGAAAAAGGTCAGATTTAAAAAAATGTTTTTATCTATTAATAAAACAGACTGGGAGAATTCCATATTGTAGTAGCATAACTGTTGAAAACCCTATCACCCAATCAATGGTGCCTCTTAATGGGTGCACACAAAAACACAGAATCTCACGGGCAATACTGTCAGGGTGAGATGTAATAACTGCAAATTTTCAAGGTAAAATTATCTAGATTCTTCAGGGCTACATAATCCATCAACATTTTTTTTCCATCGGATTTCAGGTGCATACTATTCAGATCACATTCATTGAAAATTAATCATTAAAATTAATTCCAAACCGAATGAACATTCAACTGAATGAATCCGAGCATAGTTAGTTGAAATTAATTTGTTAAATTATTTGAAAGTTTTTTAATTTGCATTTTAGGACTCAGAAACAAAATGTTGCTCACTACGTAATCGAGAATCCTACTTTGCAAGCTCATTGGTCCATAAACTCTCTTATTTGAAAGATAAACCACATAAATACCTGAACAAAATACTGCTGTGCTCCATTATTGGTCCAGAAGGCCAATGGCAAAATGGTGATTGCCATATAGGAAATGTAAATGAGACAATTGAAGTGCTTATGTTTACTAGACACAGTAAACATAATACAGTTTATTTTTATTTAAACCAAATAAATTTGACAATGGAGACTGCCAAAGTAATCTTACAGGCTTTTTGGATAGAAAATTAAGCATGGATACATTTAAATTTAAGGTTTATATTACAGCCATGTATTGTTATATAATCTATACAATTCTTAATCCAGCTGCATGCATTGTCTCATAAATGTATTGTCTATAATTCTGGAATTATTGCGTTATAGGGAACTCTATCAAAAGCCTTGCAGGCTTAGAATTCTCCTTACCATCCAATATCACAAGTTGTTTCCAGTGGCTAGAAAAATGAAGCCTTCTTTAACATGGTTTGCTGTCTGATCAACATTTACTTACTGTACATTTCCATGGTGTGGTCAAAATTTCTGAGTAAAAAAATTGGTACAGGTTTTGAGTTCATTTACAGTATGTGGTCTTTGAATTTCTTTCATATGGAAAGTATGCTGTTGAGGCCAATGTCATTGCCCCACCATTAACAGCAGCAGCTGGGTCTTTGCAGCCTTTGCTATGAACCTGTCTGTTCTATAGATAACATGATCCACTTTGCCTCCAGGGAAACAGAACACTCTCAGGTGTTATGTAATGAATATCACCGAGCTGTATCTTGAAGGATCAAGGAGAGCAAGATTCAACAGGATTACTGGGTAATTTCAGACAGCCGTGACACTTTGTGTAAATATCTCCTATTTTCAGTATTAATTTTGACTATGTTCTCATATCCTTGTGAAATTTGAATACACTCAATCTCTTTGCTGAACAGTAATAATGTATAATTATATCCAGTCTTTATGTGACATTTATTTGAGTCAAGGATTTTTAAAAATGTATTTAAAATATATTTTTGTTTGGATTTGTTTACTTATAAACGATATTTTATTGGCATTTTTCCTAAAAAAAAAAATCATAACCTACCACTGTCTGGTCAAAACAATGGGAATTCAAACAAGGCACTTCATTAAAAAAACAGGGTACCTTGCAACTGGATATACATGTACTAATACCATTGTACATGGTATTAGAAAGGTAATATTGTATATTAAAACAGTTTCTCACAAAGCAAAGGGAAATAATATGCAACTCTCCTTACAAATAGAAGTACATTAAAATATTGCAGTACAAGCCTTTATATTTTGTGTCAATAGGACCTTCAGTTGAGTTTATATGAATGGTATAAACCTTTAAAATGTGTATACCAGGGATTAAATGGTGCAAGTTTCAGGTTTTAAAATGAAAACATGCTGTTCCTTACCATAAGTTTTAAATACACTTTAATCATTCAATCATTCAATTCTGTTTGCGTGGATTGTCAAAACTTATACTATAAAAACTGGATTATCTGCCTTCCAACTAAAAATATCATACTTGATTACATACTGGACCATAAGCAAGATATATTTTCTCATCTGTCAACTGAAACAAAGAAGTTCATACAAGAGACAGAGACAGCGTCTGTGAACAGTGATAAGTACTGATGCTCCTATGCCATTTCTCCACAGATTCTTGTAAAAAGTTAGAAGTTCAAAGGTTTTGTTTAATAAATTGAACAATTGGTTCAACTGGACTGGTAACTGATTTAAAATATGTATCCAAGTTTCTACCATGCAGTGTATACAATAGGATTCTGAAGCCATTTTTTAGTCTTTCGATAAGTACACGCTTGGTACTGCACATAGCTTTTGCAGCTACAGCACACATACCTACACAGCTGTTCCAGCTAATTTTTTCTCCTGTTATTAAGGCATCAAGAAAAGAAATATTTTCTATAGAGTACTATGATGGAAGGACCTTGCAAAAGACTTTTGTGTAAGGAAAACATGCTCTGGTTAATTTCTACTACTAATTGTCCTAATAATTCATTGGACACATTGTTAATGCTGTGGCTCACAGTATCTTTTGATAATGGAATAGTGCTCAGCTGAAAGGCAGCATCTGTGTCGCTCAAAATTTCTCACAAAGGGGATGCATCAGAAGCTTCTTACTTCTTACACTAGCTGTTAAAAGTGAAACAACATGAGATCCTCCCTGCTTTATCTGGCATAGTTACTAATTTACATAACAACCTTTTGTTCACAAAGTTCATTAAGCTTCTTTCAGAAACTTCCACCAATGTCTCGTTATACTCATGATTCCCAGTTTATGTTCTTCACCATGTTTGTTTCAGCTCCCTTCTTTTATCACATGCAATAATGCAAGTAATCAATCAAGTTGACAAAATATTTTTTCAGAAACTGAAGTACTGTACATTATTTTTTATACCTGATACATATTCTTTACTTATGTTAGGTTGGGGCAGCCCTTCTTCAACATCATAATACAAAGGAGTACGTCACTTTTCAGGGCAACAAAGCTTTTGCTCAGACAAGTGATGCTTTTATTGTCAGACCAGTAAAATATGGCAGAAGGGTAGATCTTAAATAATGAAATATGTCTCATTAAAGATTTCCTTACAGCATCCTTGCAAACAACTCCACAATTAAGAACCATTATCTTAGAAGATAATTAGCATTGGTTTAGTAACTAAAGTTTATTAACTAATAAAATGAAAGTAAGTAAGTTGTTAGAATTCCTTTAATGAACAACAAAAGTAAAGGACACGCACAGAACATGCAACATTTCCTTTTTTAGAATTTCAAAAGGCTTTTAATACTGTTCTTCATAAAAGATAAATTCTTAAATTGCAAATAGAAGGCATTGAAAGTGATGCATATATTTGATTCAGAACTGTTTAATGGATAGAAGGCAGTACAGATAAGAAGTAAATGTTCAGACATTCAAACGGAGGAAATTTAATTACCATTGTACCACAAAGATTTGGATTAGGACACCTGCTCTTGCAGACATATATACCTGATCTGGATTCTGGCATGGTTAATAGGCTTGTCAAGTTTGCAGGAGATACCAAATAGAAGGATTATGAAACACTGCGGAAGCTGCAAATGGAATGCAAAAAGATTTTGATAAAATTCAAGACTGGTAAACATCTGACAGATAATGTTTAATGTTGATCGGTGCTGTGTATTACACGCAAGTAGTAAAAACAAAGTATGAAATGATAAACATAAAGATTACATGGTCTCCTGAAGAAATAGAAAAAGCAAACAATTGTTAATAATAATGTTGACAGCATAGAATTTACATCAAGGAGTTCTAATTAGTAGTACTGTGTGCTAGTAAGACCTCATATATAATGTGTACATTTTTGGTCACCTTTGTAGTGGCAAGGCTTATTATTACACTTAGAATTAAGTATTATTATTTCTAATAATCTTTGTGTTGCCTTAAAAAGATAATTTGGGTCTCTCAGGAATTTCAGAGAAATGTGGCTGAGAGGCTCACAGATAAGAGACATCCAAGCTGAACCATCTAATGATAAATAATGCAGAGGTGTTCCATCGAATCTGTAGTTTGTTTAACCTCATGACCACAGGTCTAATCACCTGCTGTTCATCACCCAAGTGAAAATCGATCAAAGGGGGATCTGCAAGGTGGGTACCAAAACTGTAACTATAACATGCAAGGGAACAAGTAATAGGCTAATTCCATGCTGAAAAGAGAAGAAAGAAAACACAACGTTTCGGCTGTGGAGCCTTCTTCAGGTGTTAGATGTTATTACTTGTTCCTTTGTAGACTACGCAAGCTGACGCAGCTACCCACCTATAACTATAACAAGCTGATCAATCATCACCGTAACACTAGTACCTAACTCATTTTTCGTTGGTTAACCAAACTGGCAATCTGACTTTTCCATTCACGTGACTGCAAGCAGTCCGAGTCAGGACCTTTCTCCAAGATGTCAGGCTGAGAGAGTGAATCATTAAAGTAAAGAATTCTGACTAAGATATTCTTTCTGAAACAGAAGAAATCTTGCATTTGCAAACTCACTGTTATTTTCACTTAATCAATCAAATAAAACAGTTGGACTCTTTTTGTTGACATCCTGAATATCTGAGCATATTCAGCACCAAACTATAGCTGGGATGAACCAAGTTCTTCCGCCTGTCTAGCATGTGTCTATGCCCAAAAAGACAAACGTGCACAAACTAGTTTAAAGACTGAAGTTAACATAATGCTACTTCCTTGCAGAACTGCCTGATTATGAACACGAATTGTTGAGGCCTAATGCTAGGCAAAGCATTTTCTCTCTTCTCTCGGAAACAGCCCCTGCAAAGAGCAAGCAGCTGTCAAGTCAGACAAAGGACCAACACAATCCAGCTTGGTCTTCTCAGCAAGAAGCTTGAACCAATCAAGGATGTTTGGCGAACAGATCTTTGAGTATTCAAATTATAATTTTTGAGAGTTGAACTATTATTCCAAACATGTTTGATGTTTAGTACACAATAGTAAATGCACATTAACTGCTATCTGAGATTATGAATGTGATTTAATGATATGAGATTGATAAAACCTACAAAGTAGAACATAACGCATGTTTCAGTCCATGTATTTTAATTCTGAAATTATTAACTCTATTTATGAATATAATAAGTTATTAACAGCTTTTTGTAAGGTCACTGTTTATCACCAAAAAGAAGAGCCACCAAAGGGGGAACAGCAGGGTGGTTACCAGAACTATAGCATGCTGACCAATTTATCACCTTAGCACTAGCACCCAACTCATTTTTTTGTCGGTTAACTCACTGGTTTCTCATATTTGTCCTTCTAAACTGGCAATCTGACTTTTCCAACTGCGTGACTGCAAGCAGTCTGAGTCAGGACTTTAACTTTTCTCCAAGATGTCAGGCCAAGAATGTGAGTCAATAAAGTACAGAATTCTGCCCAAGATATTATTTCTAAAACATAAAAAACTGCAGCTACTGTAGATGTTTGGCAGAGCTGCTCAGACAAAACTCTCTCTCTTTTCTCTCTGCACCTGGACACTAACTGCAAAGAGCAAGATGCTACAAAGTGAAATGATGGATCAATCCAGCCCAGATCCGTCTTCTCAGTGGGAGGTTTGAACTCATCAAGGTCATTCGGCCAAGAAATCTTTGATTATAAAACTTCTTTATTCACATTATAATTCTCGAGAGTTGAACAATTATTTCAAACAAGTTTGATGTTTAGTTCATGAAAGTACTCATATGTATTTGTATCTGAGAATATGAAAGTGATGTACAGTAAGTATTTAAGTAGACCATAACACATCATATATAGTAGACATTGTATTTTTACTCTGAAGGCATTAGGTCTGTACTTTGTAATCCCTGAGAGAATGATTTGTGTTTCATATCAAAGTAGATCATTTCACAAATCTATTCTATTAACTAAGTTGTTTGTTATGTTTTTGATGTTATATCAATGAATTGTGTATTGTATATTTAGAATCCATTTGTATGCCTGTTAATTATGTTTGATTGATTGATTGCAAAAAAAACAGCAAGAGAAACCAGGTAAGAGTTTTAAAAATAAAATGTATTGTTTATTTTTCTAAGTCTAAGGCAAATGAGTTTTAACAGCAAAGACAACTGTAGCAACAGTGTCTTCATTATTGATATGAGAAATAGAAAAAATCACATCCTGCAAGGTTTTCATAATTTGTTGCTATTAGAATTTGCAATCATTACATTTTCACATAGGACATTATACAGCATATTGAATTTAAATATTTCAGAGACAAAAGACTTAGAGATGAATTCCATAAGGTTCTCATATTACTACCTTCCCAAGCTTAAAAATGATACTTGTTATATTATTTAGTTTCTTAGCATACTCTACATTTTATGATTTTTAAGACTTTTACTGATTTATGATTAGTAATTTATTACTAGTTTATTTTTTAAATACTTTTATTAATTTTTAAGTTGTATTTATGATATTCACACTAAGGAGAGGTCATATAAGAATAAATATGGCATTTCTAAACCATTAATATGTTTCCCATTAAAATTAGTTTACAGTAAATACAAGTATGTTACCAATACAAAGTAGTAACTTCAATGTGGAAAATATGTCCAGACACTTTCCTTTTCATACATAAAGATACTGCTGAACGTGCAGGCAATTAATTCATAGATTATCCAATGGGAAATAACTTTGATGACTGGAGGGGGCTCTATTTAATCTATAACTGCAAATGCACATTTCTCCTATTGATTAACTACATACATAGTAATTAATCATACTTTGAGTTTTTGTGTTTTCTTTCTAAATGAATGCATAATTGATTATATACAGTTTTGTAAATAAAATCAGTTTTCTATGTAGGCTTCATCTTTACTGTAGTTAGTGTGGACAATTGAAGTCTCTCTCTCTTAAATACTCAGGGCCAAACTCTCTGAGTATTACAAATTACTCACTGTCCCTTCAACTTATAATGCCTTCCAACTCAAACCCTAAAAACTCTTCTTTTTACAGTTTTCAACTGTACTTTGTCGTTTATTCAGCAATGAGACTGAAGCAATGATTTCTAAACCATGCTCTTGCTGGATATACACTTTTTAATGGCTGGGTAACTTGTTCCATACTCCCACTTCCTTAACATATTGTGTACAGAATTATTGTATTTTTATTGCACTTTAAATACACAACATAAACGTCCCTTCCACCTCAATACTCTTTTATTCCCAAAGTCATTAAACAAAACTTCCATCTACAATGTCCCTTCAACTGCAACCTTTTTTTATGAACATGCCAATCATCTCAAACAACTGACCACCTACTACACACAGGTTTGTTGTCCACAGCTCCCTTAACTTTCTAACCTCACTCCATGCCAGGCTCTGTGTTGCAAATGTTGCCATAATATCATCTACAAATATACAGTGTATCAAATAGCATACATATACATTGCCCCTCTGGACATTTCAGATCATCCAGAGGACATCTTGTTTATCCAGTGATCCATTTATTGTATCTCTTATTGCATGTGACCTGCTATTTACATTGCTAAAGTAGGAAGAAGAATGGACAACTAATATTGGGAACATGTCAGAGCAATGAGAATCTCCTATTCCAGAAAGACATCAGAAGCAAACACCACACATAAATTATATTCACGTATTGACCCTGTACAGTAATGATAGAATAATGTTTTTTCTAAATCTTAACATCCAACTAGATTATAAGATTTTGATCACTTTTCAGTTACACTTACCAATGTTCATGTTTTATTTATTTTGTTCTCCTTACCCCAAAAACAAATTCATATTCCTACTTTCCCCCTCATTCCTACACAGCTATAACATTGTTTTTCTTCTGTTTTTACCTTGATGGATAACCTCTACCTGTTCTTATCTGTCTACATCTATAAAGGATTTTTAAATACTCTCTTTGGAATTCTGAAGTTTTAAATTGCTTCATATGAAAATAAAGAGTTTGAAAAATCACCCCAATCTAACCTTAACAGAACATATTGTAATCTAGAAAATGGCATGTGAAATAGAGTGAAACAATATTGAGGGCTGCAGAAAATGCAAGCTTGGCAATTTAAAGTCTTCACTGACACTGCAATGTTCTGAGATATTGAACTTAAAATTAAAAGACTTGTAAAGAACAAATACGACTAAATAAGACCAGTAGCTTTTAAAATGTGATTTTCAGTTAATCAACCATTCTACACTCTAAAGATCTTAATTATTGCCATATTTGCAGATTCTATTTAAACATTATTATCTACCTTTCACATTAGTCTTCTGCATTACAGCATGGTTCATGTGCTCTTGTGGCATGTTTTCTGTCACTTTATTATCTCAGTTGCCATTGTTCAATGCTTTTGATTTATTTGCCTCAGGTTCTATAAGGTTTCTTTTATGGATATGTGCTCAATTTACATGTTTCATATAGTCATATAGAAATCGGTTGTTTTAAATTTCTTTTAAATTGAAGAACATTCTTTAGGATGTATTACCATATTACTGTGTGTCTAAATCTTTAGTTCATGAGTTGTTTTTAATTAAACAGTATTTTCTTTTTGAATTATTAATAAGACAAAAAATCACCAGAAAAAATAAGGGCTTCCATCTCTATAGTCAATATGAATGTAAGACATTGACATTTTGTCCAGTGCCAACAGGCATAGAGATCAATAAGTTTACCTTCATTCATATATAATTCATGAGTACACATTTCACTTCACTTTGTTTTCCAATGAATTCATTACAGTACCCGGGCCCTACTCGGGAGTAAATTATTCCTCGTCAGCAGCATTTATCTGATTGTTTTACAAGTTTTTTTGTGGTGACATTCTTTTTAACTTGTCTGTCTTAGTATATGCATTAATATATGTTACCTCAATTTAATAGCTGCCTCAGTTGAAACAATGAACTTCTTCCAAAACTTTATCAGTATCAGTACACTCATTAGTCACAGATGCTATATAATTGTTCCATTTATGAGACAGATTTCTTTCTTCCAGTTTAGTCTGCAGGCTGTTGAGCTCATGAAGTTCAAATGCAAAGCTATAAATAGTTAACAACTAGAAACAACATGTTGATCAACAGTAACAACTGGAAACAAGCCTTATGAAATACAAATGTTTAAAAATACAGAGCACTGAAAAAAGCAACCCTGCATTCCAAAACTACAAAATATGAATAAAGTCAGCTTTATATGTGACTTTGGCAGGCTGTTTGTCATGTGAAAATCTACTAGCAGTATCTTACATGAGAGTTAGCACTGATGGGGAGTTGGGGTTTCTTCCTGATCATCAGGGGTCCCAGAAGTCCATGTTAGAAGGCAAGCTGCTTTCTCTCAGTCAATTTTCTGCCATTACTTATGGAGTCTTTGGTAGTCTGTAACTGTGAGTCAGTGCTAACACCATCTACTGTACATCTGGGCTATAAACTCAGCCTGCACTCTGAACTGCCACTATTGGTTGAGCCTTTCAGGAGCCCATTGCACCCATTTAGAATGTAAACAGTCAATCTACACATGTTGAAATGTCTAAGATTTGATACCTTGTAAGGGCGCATGAAAATGTTTTATTTCAAGCATCACATATAAAGCATATTAGCTTTGTATGACATGGTTCAAGTAGCTATCTGCATTACCATGTGAAGGCTGCAAAGGAACAAGTAAAGGTTATTCCATGCTGAAAAGAGAAGAAAAGAAACACAACATTTCGGCAACACAACGTAACACCCGAGGATGGCTCCACACCCAAAAAGTTGTGTTTCTTTTCTTCTCTTTTCTGTATGATATATGATGTGGATTTAGCACATCATGACCAGAAAACATGTACAGGTTTTGTCTGTAACAAAATACATACTGTACTTTATAAGCAACACATAACATACATCTCATAATTGAAAACGTCTCATGCATGTATTAACATAAATTAATGAAGAATTTTTACATTACTCGTGTGGGTTGTTTCTTATCTGCTAGCATGCCAGTGAAAGTCAGAAGCCAGAAACAAAATCCTAACAGAGGGTTAGCATACCCAAATGCTCTTTAAGCACACTACGCAGACTCCTTAGAAGGATTGTTACAGCAGGGATACAGTTACTCCACCCCTTGATGTCTGAACTGTATTCCCTAATGCTCAACGTGGTCCTTGTTGAGCAACATGTTAAACTCCTCCCTTGAATAACCTTTGTCTGTCTGTAAAACCAAGAGAGTACCGCTTAGCCTTTCTCGATTTAATCTGATGGACCATATTATGACTTTGACTGTTCCAGTTTAGCCAGGAGCACACGGCCTTATAAGACCTGGCTTCTCTTGCTCCTGCTACCCCCCCCCCACCAAGAGTAGTCATGTCAGGTTTCCTTTCACTAATAAACTAGAAATCTCTTACATTTGAAAACTCTTAATATTAACTCCATGGGGTTTTCCTTGGGTTTTAAACATCTTAAATAATCAACAGTGTTACCTAAAAATATAACCTTGGTTATTTCTATGTCTGCTCTAGGCGAGACCAGACTACACTAACCTCCCATCAGTTGTGTCCATGGTTTTCTATCCTCTGTAACAAATCAAAACTTAAACCTGCTGCATGAGAGATTCCACATCCTGTGGATAATCCCTCATTGTATAAACTGCAAGCTGCTTGGAGGTCTCTTTAGGATACTTTGGTTCTCTTTTGAGGATTCATGCAGGATGATAACAGAAACATAATGTTGCTCTGTTATGCCTTAACACACATTCTTGCTTCTTGCTTGTTCTATAATAATAAAAACAGATATCTGATATCTGATCCTTAAAAAGTAAATGTTGCTTTTTCACCTCAACAAAATAATGGTATTCTTACTGACAGGTCCGTTAATTTGTGTCTATTAATTATAGTTTAAGTAATATCCATTTACATTGCAACTTGCACAATTAATCTTACTAACATTTTGCTGATTCAATATTTTTAAATTTATCAAGACTAATGAATGCCCCAGAATTAACACATTTTTTTAAGACTCAAGCAAACTATAATATCTGCCTTAGACTGTGAGTGTAAACAATGAATTTTAAGGAAAGCACGGCTAGAAAATTTGTTAATGGTAGGTATAGGACACAGAAATGAATAATGAAAATTATCTGAATGAATGTGATCAGCACAACTGGTATATTCCTATTTTATTTGGATTATGGTTGATTTAATGTATGAAAAAAATCAAATCAAAATAAAACACAAAAACAGCCTGAGTACTTTGAAAGTATTAGAACTGCATGAACTATAAAGTAAGGACATTTCTGAGACACACATTCAATTTTCATGCTTTGTAATTTTTGATGATTAAAATTGTCTCTCCACAGAGCCTGGGTGATTTATCATTTTTTTTTCTCATTTGATGTCTTCTTTAATTTATTTTGACCCAATTTGGTTTCTCAGAAAGATTTTGAAAACTAGGTCATTTATTTTCACCTTCAGATATTGCTTAAGCTTAATCATTTATTTACTTTATTTCTCATTCAGACTTTTCACGAAAGATGTTAATTGCTTATCCCCCATATTGTTGTAATTTTATCCTTGTTATTGCCAATTGTTTTTTACATACAAGGATAACGAAAAACATACTGACAAATTTTCATAAAATAGCTACTTATAGACTGAGAAGTAATTGCAGGCCCCATCATTTTAAATCACTGTAATTTTGCACAAAACACGTTAATTCCAGAAAGCAATGGATGATTTTCTCTTGATTAGAATGTGAGAATGTAGCAAGTGATTGTGTTTTTTTTAACCTTAAATGAACTATAAGTGTTAAGGGTCAGATGTGTTCCAGAAATTTTGTGACAAACCATATATTACATATTATATATTATCCATTTGACATAATGTCCAGCATTCTTTTAGCTTTTTTGTTGATCACCTGCATTTCTTGAAAATTGGCCAACCTAGATAAACAGTGGGACCGACCTAATATATTATATGATATTTATCGTCTTAGTACAGGATAGGTTAACAGATTCACTCTAGAACATTAAGTAATTCTAAAAAAAATAATGTCTGCCTTAATGTCATTTCATTTCAATTTCATTCAGGTTAACTCAAACCTTAAGTCCCTTTAAAGTTGTTTAAACTAACTCTAAAATAACCTTGAGAAAAACATAACCTAAATCCATACCTCACCTTATTTTGCCAAAACCTGGTGTCAATATCCAACAGCTGTAATAATGTTGCTACATTAGTAATGTAATGCAAAAGAATGAAGAGCAGCCCAACATGTCAACGGGTCAACATTGTGACTAAAGTAATGTGATGTATCTTATGTGAAGTAGGAACTTTGTGGAAGAGGAGGAGGGGTAACTATGAAAATAAGATACAGATGAGCCAATTAATACCATTTCACTAGGGAAAGAGGTCCAAATCATTTGCTATGTAGAGTGATTGGGTCTGTTTAAGTGCCACTCACAGGTCTAAACAATTATGTTATTTTACAGTGTATAATATCTGAATGGGATGTCGTTCAGACATTTTGATCACTTTGGAACACTGGTACCCTCATATTTTCATTCTGGAAGTAACCTCCCACTCCCATTCCATTCCAAGCTAGCGTGCTAGGATTCAATCCATGAATCACTGAAATGCACGATCTGTGTATTTTATTTTTAAAGGCATACATGCATGAATAGAATTATACTTTTCTTTTGATATGTAGCACCAAGTATACCATACTACCATAGTACCCATATTGTGTTAACAAAATTGTCAGTTGGCTTGAGTTTTATTACTTTTAACTTGTTGGACGGCAATGGTTAGCATTGCAGACTTGTAGTGCTTGGGCCCTGAGTTCAGTTCTGGATGCATGCTTTCCCCATATTCATGTGAGTTTTCCTCTGGGTCCTCTAGTTTCCTCCCACTCCAGAAACATACTTCTAGGTGACTTGGATTTGGGAAAACTGGCCCTGGTGTGGGTATGTGTGTACTTGTGTGTAACCTACCTTGCACCTGTTGCTTGCTGGATAGACTCTGGCTTTCCTTCAACCTTGAATTGGAAGCAGTTAGAAAATGGATGGATTTAACTGGGTTTTATTTCTGTTAGTCACACAGCTCTCCTGTGGGGTACATCTCAGATTCTACTGAAATTATTTTTACAGTGTAATAAAAATGCAATAATTTAATAAGACAACAACACATCTCATAAATGACAATTATTTACTTTCCCAGTGATGCATTTGATCTGGACCAGTCAGAGCACTCTAACATTACATTTTCCCTAAAAAATGGTTTCAAGATCATAGAGGAAGGAATGAGAAAGTTATTACACTTTCAGATTTAATGTATTTCAGTCTGACCAAACTGATAGCATAATACCCTAAAAAGTTGCAATTTGTAGCAGCACAAAAATATTTTATATTTTGAGGAACATAATGTAAAGACTGTTTTGAATGTCTGTATTTCAAAGAACTAGTAAATTATTTAGCTAATCATTTTTAATTCTGGTGATGATGTTTTCAAATAGACATGGTTCACACAAAACAGATAAGGGTTTTAACAAACACATATTTCAAGAACCCAAGATATACTGTATAGCAGGAATTCGAATTTTGTTTATTGGTTCATGATGACTTTCCTGAAAGTACAAATTATACTTTTTTGTAAGATGTAAGTGTGATCATGATTAAAATTTTGAATTTTTGGTTATTTGTTAATTAAGCAGTTATGCTACGCAACTTTAGAAACACTGATTAAATGCCGTCATCACTTTAGCCCATTCTATCCTTTATCTTGAGTTACCACAGCAAATGTAACCTTGTGTTTCTGCAAGAACACACAAAAACCTTCTCAAATTTAAGTATAAAACACAGATTTTATTTCTTATTTCCTCTAGATAAAAAAAAATAATTCCAAGCAATTTTGTTTTAAGCTGTTTAATCAGCATCCCCATGATGAGTATTTAGCTGTCATAGGATTCTGGGTCATTCGTACAATTATTAGTAGCTCTGAAATATGACACATGTACAGTAATGGCACAGACACCAGGGTTTTTTCCAACGGGCTTGTCAACAAGGAGTCAAATACAGATTATCCCTTTTGAATGGATAATATTATCCAAAACCCTTTAAGTTCATACTTAAACCAAAGCACAAATGGTATTTCAGTTTCAAGGAGTATACCTGAGGGTTTACACTGTAAATCCACTTTCAAAGTATTAAGGCGGTATGAAAAGCATGCACTATATCTGCATGATTCCCTTTAATTTGTGACCTTATAATAATGTGTCATCTTGAAATTTTCATTACAACACTATCAATTCATGTTAAAAAAAGCATGATCGTTGTTGGACCATATTTCAATTTATTGTGTATTTTACTCTTAAAGTCTAACATGCTAACTATAGCAAGTCTGACATCAAGACAAATAATGGTTACAGAAACTGATTTATGGAATCTCATCACATAGTTGGGCTTGAGGAAAATAGTAATTTATCCAGCATACATTTATTTAATACAATGTCACTTGTATGTGTGTGTAATCTATACTGAGGTCTTATCAATGTAGAACACTTCACAGAATACATCAGGATAACATCAACTTCCCTATGTCATCCAATGATAGCACACACAATACTAGGTAATATATTAAAGTCAACTGTTATGCACCATCAATCATTTTATGGTAGTAATCAGACCATGGAATTATGAAAAATGCACTTGATTCTATACAGACTGAAAACAATCATGTGTCAAAGAAACTAGTCACAATTGTTCGTTCATCTTGAAAAGAAAAATCTGTATATAAATGCCAAGCTAAAAATTGGAAAACATAAAGATCATCTCTTTAATGAGTGCATATGAATAGGGGTTTCTATCCAATCCACATTAATTGTGAAAAATATACTCCTTACTGAAAAGGTAATCAGGAAAGGAAGAGCATATTTATAATTTACAGTTAAACTGTTTTAAGAGTGGACAATTAATCGTAATAAGTTGTTCAGATGCAAAAAAAAAACATTTATCCACCATGTCTATGTACTGTTATTCCATATAGGCACATAAGTCACTATAACCAAGAGAAATACAGTACATTCTATCTATTAATCATCAACATGATCTATGGTTTGAGTATTGTTTTTATCAGGAGTTATAGACACCTCATTAATATTATTGGATTTATCTTAAAGATGACCATAACATTTCAAAATCTATATATTTAGAAAAGTTCTACAATGAATATATATGTACTAATATTATGTTTGGCTACATATATTAGTATATAAAGACAATAATTTGATATTAGATATTAATGGAGTGCTGTAAAATCAATGCACCACTAGTTTGGTGAGAGCACAAAACAAGACACAAGAACCTTTAAGCAGTCTCTGTGGTTGATCCCAGAAGTGCTCTCCTTGTTTAATTTATTCCTCAAAATGTTATAAAGAACAATTTAAAACTTTTCTTGTCTTGAATCAACAATGTATCTTCACTTTTGAAAAAGGAACTCCTGCAAAAGACAAATAAATATACATTAACCATTTTTTATAAAGTAGCAAGGGGGTTGAAACAAAGGACTGGGTAATGTGTTCCAGATACCCACAACCTGTTTTTACTGTACTTCATAAATATGTGCCTTCTGTTCATGATTTTAAATGTAGTTTAAAATGGATATTTAATACTTACTGTACAACTATGATATTCAGTGTTCACCATTGTCCATAGCATTTACATGAACTACTCTGACCCCATCCAGTCTGCTCAACTAATTAATTGTTCTTTCATATGTTACATTCAGCCCCCAGGCATCTGTCTTCCCATGTCTCACTGTGTACGTTTTCATGGCAAAAGAACATCCAGCTGTATCCACTGTACAATTTTAGTGACGTTTTGTTAACCTTTGGCCTTCCAATTCTTACACATTTATTAGTGTAAATTCTGCATTCTTAGCTTTAAATCCTAGCATTCCTTTTGCCTTTTTAACAGATCATCTTTTTGTGTGCATACAAACTCAAATTCTCCATGGGATCTCTTTTTGGCTGATCTACCTATGCATAAGTCTTTTAGTTTTACTTTAGATTTTCTTTATTTCCATTAAAGTTTAAATGTTTTTGAGTTTCTTTGTAGATACTTGCCCTAAGCTGATTATTTGTGACTTTTTTCATTTAGATGTGAGCCTTCTGCACAGAGAGCCCTTGCTCTAGAAAAACTGATAGTGGCCAAGAAGGAGATGCAACAGCATAGATGCAGCAAAATCATAAATATATTTTAGTTGAGTACTGGAGTAATCGACCTTTGCTATAGGACTGTTGCAGTGGATTGAGGCCACTGATATTACTTTATGTTTAATACATTAATAAATAGTTTCCAGTTCCTAGATTATCTTTACCTGTGACACTAATATTCACTATTGGTTTGGGATACTGTCATACCATCTGTATTTCATTCTGCCCTGGATACATAATACATTTATTTGAAACAAACTGTTTAGTTAGTTTGTATTACCACAGTTTCCAAGTCTTTATGCACTAATTTATAACTTTATGCAAAAAGTTATAAGTTCCTTATAAAACCTCTTAGACTGCAGGTTATATTGTAGCAGGTGCTTTGTTTACATGGGCTCCTGATCTGGCGTGACATCATACACACATGCTATGCCCACTAAAGAATTTTGATAAGATACCATACCAAAAACCTAATTTTCTTCACCATTAATTTTAAGATTGAAACCTCCAGGTCATGCTCAGAAAGAAAACAACACTATACAATGATGTTACTTCAAATCACAGCACACTGCCATTAAACATTTTATAACTTTGAAATACAATACCTGTTTCATTTCAAGCAATTGTAAACCAAAATGCAGTAAAACTAAAAAAGTAATAGCTACACATCTATAAAATTGTTAAGTTAATGTAATTTTACTATGTATAGTTACAATGTTCCTAGTTGTAATATATGAAAGTGAAAAAAACAGCAATATTTATTTGCAAGCAAAGGTTTCTAAAGAAAAGTATGTGCCATTTTTTTAATGAGAAAAAATCACATTTTGTAAGTGCTTAACAAAGATGTTTATTAGCATTTAACTAGTGGTTAATAAATGACAAATATCTATATTCTTCTACTGACTATACAACTTTACAATTAATCACTAGTAAGGGTTACTATCTGGTTCCCAAGTAGCAGGAATATATATTTCATTTAGAATTCAGTGTTATTAAAGATTTCTAGTAATTTTTGTGTTTCCTTGGCAAGACAATTTGGGCCTCTCTGTAAATGCAGAGTCCCCTCTGATAAGACATCATAAAGCTGTATCCAGTGCTGAACCATCAAATGATATGTAATGCAGATGCGCTCCATTTGAATCTGTAGTCTGTTTCGGACCAAGACAATAGGTCCAAGGTTCATTACCTAAATGAAGATCAACCAATGAGGGACTTGCAGAAGGGATAACAACTTGACAAATCACCAGCTGTGATTTTGCACCTAAATGCTAGCACCCAATTTATTTTTCATTGGTTAACTCATTGGCTCTTCTTCTCTCCCCAACTGAACTGGCAGTCATACTTTTCGAACTTTTCCAACCACGTGACAGCAAGTAGTCCAAGTCAGGAATTTTCTCCAAGATGCCAAGCCAAGAGAAGAGTCAGTAAAGTACAGAATTCTGAACAAGATATTCTTTTTGAAAGAGAAGAAATCTTGTGTTAAAGATTTAGTTTAGCTCTCATTTTCTCCTGATCAACGAAATAAGACAGTTGCACTCTTTATTTTTGTCGACATTCTGAATATCCAAGAATATTCGGCACCAAACTATAGCTTGGTGTATCAACACTAGCTGCTGAGGCCCAATACTAGGCAAAGATGTTTGGCAAACAGATCTTGAAGTATGAAATGTCTTTACTCACATTATAAATCTTGAGAGTTCAACTATTATTTGAAACAAGTTTCATGTTTAGTTCATAACAGTATCTGAGAATATGAATGTGTTTCAATTATATGAGACTGAACCCTAAAGGTATTAACTTTATATATGAATTTATGAAGTCATTAATATTCAATCTTTATTTAAAGAAATAAGATTTTTAATATGGAAACAATACCACAATTAAAATATTTAACCCTGTGAACAAGTCCTTTATTGACCCTTTATGTCCTACAAAGCATACCACTCACAGCAAAAATGGTCTTAACACTTCTAAATGTGTCAATGTTGGAATTTCAAAATAAAGGAAAATGTGTGTGATAAGTAAAAAAGAGCTAAAAAAATAATTCACAAAAGATTTGTAAATTAGAATTTCTTTTATAGGATGCGCATGAAATAAAGGCATCCAAACTAGAAGTATATTCATCTTTATTATTTAGTGCAGCAGAAGTCTGTCACACCATGTTTCTTTTAATTGCATTTCAAAAGGAAACACAGCAAACAGAACAACTATGACATTCTTCTTTTGGCCCCTGTGGTTCTAGTTGTAATTGAAGGTGGCAGATTTGGCAGCAGCTTCTATTTTAGTACAATGGAAGTAAGAGTCAACAGATCCACTCTAATTAATTCTGTTTGACAGAAACTGCACACAGTACAGTACTCTAAGTCTTCAGTACTTGGACACAATCACTCTAACCCTTGTGAAGTTCCTACATTGCTTACATAATTCTAGTGGATAAAAAAGAAGGGTTTCATCTACAGTATAAGCAATATATTCATTAAGTTCAGGTGGGTAGCTGCGTCAGCATGCATAGGCTGCAAAGGAACAAGTAATAGGTTTATTCCATGCTGAAAAGAGAAGAAAGAAAACACGTTTCGGCTGCGAAGAAGGCTCCACAGTCGAAATGTTATGTTTTCTTTCTTCTCTTTTTCATTTTTTCAGCATGGAAAGCATCGTCCTTTTCCTACTCTGCGTTCTATGGGATTCTGGTCACACATAAGGATCCTCCAATTCTACCTATAGGTTCCTTGACACCTAAAATACAAACTCTTAATGTGAGGTTTATGGGCATCTGCATTGTGAGATTACAAAGCAAATTGAATCATTATCTCTGCTGCAGTATCCCATGGTCACAGATAAGACACCAGAAATATCATTTTTCAAAGGAATATAAATTTGACCTAATATTGTATTATGAGACAAGGCAAAATGGAGAAACTTTATTTAGTTGTTGTCCTTAATTTTTGGGGGTTGAATTTACCTTAGCCACCTAACATTTTAAGTATATTTAAAGTTCAGTTTTAGTAATGCTAGAAACTGAAATTGCAAAACATAATGTCAATATAATGAAATTGATTTAATAGAACTATTAAAAGTAACTATCAATTAGTTACTATTACATCCATATTTTTGTAATTTATATTATAAATGTTTAAATTATGCCTTAATACAATGGAAACATGAGTGTTTATACAACTTCCCAGCTCACTTTTTGTTTCAATCTCAAATGATGTTATGGTCAAATTGCTGCTACAGTTTATAACTTCATAATATGCACATCAGTCAAACTGACAGTGAGATGTCAAGTGTTAAAGACTAGCCTGAAGTTTAACAAAACTGCACACTCAGCTGCCAGCATTTCTTACAATATATTCTGTTATACTCAGGGTCATGATTAATTAGGCTTGCATTAATTACTGCTTTCATTTTTTCCCAACTTTAAAAGGACTGCATTAGCAAATACTGATAGTTTATGAAAATGTTCATATAACGTATGAGTAACTTTGAACAATACTGGATAATAAGTAGAATTAAGTGCAGGACATTTGCACATCACTTTTCAATATCTTTTCCATTTTTTTTCATTTACAGACAAAATATTACGTTTTTTGATCTTCCTTTGCAGTTTAGCTGACATTGAAATTATTTTATCCACAATAAAAGCACTTCCAAAGAGCTAAATGTTATTTATTTGTATATTTTTTTATTTTATTAATATATATATATAGATGTATAAATAAATGTGATCCTCATGTTTTCTGGAATCCAATTATTTATTAAAGATATTACTTTGAGTGAGGTTGCCAATTGGAGAAGAAGAGATTCCTGCCAGATATGCCCAAAACCAGAAAACAAGGCAGAGGCAAAGATTCTGCAGTGTACATTCACTCTGAACTTGACTGAAATGCAATTGGCTGACCTGTCTTTGAAAGTCAGCCACCTTGCCACCTTTACTTCTAGACCCTTTCCCTGCTGCCCATTAACTTTTAGGACTGTGCTTTTATATGCAGCTCCTGAGTGGGTTTGGTTTATTCTCAATGCAGTTTGTGTGATTTTGCTATATTCCAACATTGAATACACGTGACAACATGTTGAAAGAATATCTTTTCAGTTTCCCAAAGGAGAAATAGAATAAAATATTTATTTTATGCAACTTTCTCAGTTCAAAGAGAATAAGATTTGGTACAGAAATTATTTGTCACTACACCTGTTAAATTTAAATGACGTCACACCTTTACTTCATTTACACAATGTTCTGAGAAAGGAAGAAAATAAATTCTCCTTATGGAAACATAAAAATGCACAGTTTAGGTCTTTCTTTAGCCTAGTTTCAATACCTTGTGTTAAAAGAGAAGCCTGTGTTTTGTTCTGATACATGAATACAATAATAGTTTATCAACTATTGAATTTATAATTAAAAACAGGACAGGTACATCATCATAACTAAAAAGGTGGAGACTTTTTTTATAATAAATGACTGTATTTTTAATCCAATTACATTTGTAGTAATACATAATTTCATCTGGAGATGCTATGTTTTTGCAGGCTAGTAATATGACTTCTGCTATTCCTCAAGAATGAATCATGATCCAATTCCTACATACTTTTCCAAAAAGGTAATTATTTTGATAGTGCAAGATAAATTATATCAAATCTCTCAAATTCAAGATTAGCAGTTATTTTTTTCTCTTTTTTCTTGACGACAGAAAGCCAGTTAAGTGCAGTTTAGTATATTGTGGTTTGGCCAGGGCCCAAAATGGTGTTTTCTTCTTTTCAGCTTTTTATTTGTGTCTAGAAATGCACGTTAAAATTGCCTGTGTCATGTAAGGTATTCCATTAGCTTTTCAAAGCTGTGTGGGGTTGCCTTAGGTTCAGTTTCTACAATTCCAAAAAATGTGTGAGACAAGATTACTTCCAAGTCTTTGTTTTTGACCTTTGGAAAAAAAATTGAGTTTTCCTGACATACTGTAAGCACTCAATTTAGTCTGTGCTAAACACTTTTGAGTCTGAGTAGTTTTATTTTACAAAATGTTCTCTGGGGAACTCTGTAAATTCCTCTACCTGGGCTAGAGGTAGATATAAAATCAGTAAAAAAATCAATATCAAAGGACTTGATTTCTAAAAGAAAATCATTATGTCTACGTCAGACACAAAACAGCCCTTAGTTGTATATTGTTCTGTATCTCAGTTTAGAAAAAAACACAATTGTTCTCTTTCTACCTTAAATCAAGGTACTTTTAATTTGTTTTGTCCTTGTCATAGTTTATAAGAATGATTTTATAATTGTAAGACATGTAAGAGAATAACATTGGTAGGTTTTGTTATAAACATAAATGTGCGATTTGCAATATTGTGATGCCACCAGGGGGGTTACCACAGGACTTTTTAGGTAGGTCCCTGTCCAGTAAACACACCCCAAATACAAGTCTTAAGGTCAGTTGTGTTCTTTATTTATAATAGTGTGAATACAAATCCACCATCAAAGAAAATAAACTAAAAAAATGTCTAGCTCTTTATTAAGCTCTTGGTTTATCACAAATCACAACTAATTAACAAGCCAGGCAGGTAGCTATCTACTGAAATTCACAGCAAACAAGCAATTCTGTATTATATGATAATGTCCTATAATGCGTGATTACACACATTGTCTTTTCATTCTAGGCCAGCTATTCTCAGTAATTAGATCAGGACTCCTAGTACTGATCATTCACATCCACAAAGAAATTTAGAACCATTTAAATGAAAATGCAAAGAAGGAGTAGTCAAACTTAAAAAAGGAGGTGATTCAGAAGCTACCACATTAGTATACAGTATATTATAACTGGAATAAAAAAAGGTTTACTGAAAATTATGGAGATTAATGTAACTTTATTGAATACACACTGTTCTGGAGAGATAGGAAATACAAAAGGGGAGGAGTATATATCAAAATGAGTATTCAGGATCTGGAGAAACACGTTTCTTCATCTATAATGGTCAGACTGGTCAAAACTGTTCTAAAGCTATATTATTAGGGGTTTGATATTGCCCTACAAATGCAGATGTTGGTTATAAACTTATTACACAGAACGTGTATGCAAAAGAAGAAATTGTTTTAGTGGAAGACATTAACTTTCTCAGCATAGACTGGAAAAACTTAGATGGTATCAGCAATCAAAATGAAGACCTTGTTAAATGTTTTTGACTAGCTTAGAGTCAACTTTAACTTTTTAAACACAGTTTGTTTAGGCGAAGTTCGTGATATGTGTTAGGATTTGAAGGAGAACTAGATATTTTCTGATGCATTGGCTGTGCTTTAGGGTGCATGTGAAATATAGGAACAGTGTTTTTTGCTGTTTCCTCAAGAATTAATTTTGGCCCAATTTTGCAGGTCTTGCTAAGATGTGGGCCAAATAAAACAAAAGTTTAGAAACACACTTTCTACATGGTAAGCTTTCCTGATGTTTGCATTTGAAAACACAGAAAGTGATACGTTTAGCCAAACTTTAGTGGTAAATATCATGCTAACGGGCAAACAGCACAAAACATGCTCATTTTGTACAACATTTCAGCAACAGGTTACATGTAAAAAAATAAAAACTGGAAATGTACAACAGATTCATTGCAAATGTACATTGAAAATATTTAAAAGTCCACGGGCTAGGGTTAGGGTTAGGGTTTGAACAAGAACTAGACATTTTCTGATGTATTGGCTGTGCTTTAGGATGTTTTTGAAATATGGGAACAGTGTTTTTTTGTTGTTTCCTCAAGAATGATTTTTGACGTGAGCCTGTCGGTCAAATAAGGTAAAAAAACAAACATTTAAAAATATATTTTCTGTTTAATAATCTTTTTTTTTGTATTTGAAAATATATAAAATGATATAAAAATATATATATAAATATAAAAAGTTTAGTCAAACTTAAGTGGTAAATGTAATGCTAACGGGCAAACAGCACAAAACATGCTTATTTTGTATTACATTTCAGCAAGATTACACGTAAAAAATAAAAACTAGAAATGTACAACAGAGTCAGTGCAACTTCATTGAAAACACATACAACTGCTACTTTAATGACTACTTTCCTACCTAGTCTGAGCAAGCTCCTACAAGTATTTATTTCCATTAAATCTTGGACACTTTTTAAAGTGAATGTTTGTAATCTGTATTTGTCTGTACTTTGTAAGTATTCACCCAATGAGTCTATATGTTGTGGAAGCATCTTTAACACCAACCAGCAATTTCGGAGAACCAGAAAGTCTCTATTACCTTTGCACAGTAGGAAAGTGAAAATATTTTGCTATTATCTTTGGCAATATGTGCATACATTCTTTTCCAATACACTGTGTCTATCTGTTTGGGTTTCTGCAAAGCCTAAATCAACTGTTTTAAGAAGTGCAACTGCTAAATCCCACTGTAAAACTGTATGCTTCCTCTTAACCTGGTAAGGCTGTTATACAGTAGGTGCTTTACTTTTAAATTGTTAGCAGGAAGAAGCACTGAATCAATGTAATAAATGATTACTGGACAGCAGTAGAAGTGCATGAGGTAACAATATCAATAGTATCTCTAATCACATCTCTATGTGCTTTACAAATTCATAATTATTAATAATGTGTGAGCCTTTTTTATATGATGTTAGTAATCCCATGACAGACATCATGTAGGAAATGGAAGTTTTCCCCTAGATTGTTGATGCCACTGCTTAAGGGCAATTCTGAAAAAGAATAAAAAAGCAAGTAAGAGTTTTGCAGTATGATATCACTCTTTCAGGAGCTGTCCTATTTTCAGAAGACCAAACTGCCTCCTTACATAGGAGATTTCCTATCAGCATTTGATTTAAAACATTGCAATTGAATCCTGGTGGCTCATGTATAGAGTGGAACATATCAGACAGAAACATTATAAAAATAAGAATAATTTACACTGTTTGTCCTAAGATTACTTATTTTAAAAGGGAGAAAAAGATACAGCCTGAGTCATATGCCTTCAGAGAGACGATTTAATAACACTGAAACTCTCTGACATCCATCAGAAAACAGCACAAGCACATTTGATTATAAGTATTTATTTTAAATTAGTTTATCCATACCAGAGGAAAAAAACCTCTCATGGTCTTACAAATGAACTAGTGACAGTTAATTTTATACTGTCAATTCCAATAGGTTTCATGCATGTTTTAAAGAATGAGAGCAAACACATAAATGGATAAAGGAATACACCAGTAGAAATTACCTCCTTGGATATAAAAATGAACTGCAGTAAATTGACAATGAAGAAGCAAAGAGAAACGAAAATATGAAACAAATACACAAAACAAATCTGACATGCCAGTAAACAATGGCAGAACACGTTCCCAGTAGAGACTTCCATAAAATAATTTCCACAATAGAGAACAATTTTTGGCCACTTGAAAGGATTAGAACAGGTGGTAAACAGCCTACCCTTTCTATCAAGCCATCTTATCAGCATTCATTTTGCATATATTGCTGCAGACAGTATTCCAGACAGGCAGCCTGTTAATCCTTTCTGGACTGGTGGCTTTGCACTGTCTGCATGTTAATGTCTTCCAGCCCTGCAGATTAGGCAGGCAGTGCATGCTTTTAGTTTTAGTACAAGACTATACACCTACAAGATGCAAAAACTGAAATGCACTATCCAGTCTGTCAGTTTTTGTCATTGCGAAGAATTGCAGCAGTATTTAGTCATCATCTTAAGACAAGCACATAAAGAACATTAAAATATCTGTTGAAAATTTCATAAGCAAGGCTATAATGCTAATAAAGGTGCTGAAATATTCCTAAAACACAACAAAAAAAAGCATTATTAGTAAAATATATACATTACTTATTAGTATGAATAGTATTGTTTATGACTGATCATATCACAGCTCCTGCAAATGCAATTAACGGTAAAAGTACATTTAATAGTCAATATGAACTAAATTATTAACAAGTCAGTATACTGTACATTTGTTAGAATTTATTGAAGTCAGCAAATGTTTTTATAAGATAAAAGTAAAACATTGAGATTCAGAAGAAGTAAAATGTAATCTCTTTATTTTTACAAAGTAAAATGTATTGGTATCTACAGTACAGTACATGATATTTAGTTCTAATATAGTCGTGGTTTCAAGTTTAATATAGAATATTGTCTTCTAGGATTGGCATTTTCCTAAGACTGGAGTAAAGAACTAAATATGTAATTTGTATGATTCTCTTTTCACATCACCCATAGAGTTCATCATATCTAAAAAAAAAAACATATTTATCTTACAGGGATTCGTTGTTAAACATTGCTAACAGGTTGTTTTCTAATTGGATATCTTCATCCAGCTTGTCTTTGCAATGCATGATCTGCAATGTGTACATTTCCGTCATAGAATTATTGCCTATCCCTTTATGTCACAATGAATAAGAATGCTCTTTGATTTTTCAGAATAACAATTCAGTGGTCAGATTCTCATTGTCATAGTCCAACTGAATATTGAAAGGACTACATCATTAGTTTCAAATGACCAATGAAGACTCTCAGAACATCATAGTCAATCCAGATGCTATTAAAATCCAAACAATACTGCTATTAAACAGACCAAGGATAATGTACTGTAGTTATATATGTAGTAAGTTAGATTTATGATTAAGCCTGTCTGTACATGACAGTCCTTGAGAAAAGGAATCATTCTTTGAACTCTTTATAAGGCTATAATATCCTTTTTGTAGAGTAGGTGTGTTGTAGTACTTAGAACTGTATTACAGCAAGAGCAACCACCGGGCCAGGTGAAAACCATATTCCATTTAGGTAAGTATTTGTTGATCTAATTTGCCTTTGTTTTCACAGACATTAACAGAACTGTATTTTTGCGGGTTTTAATACTCTAATGAGTGTGTGTAAAAGACAGACATACTGACTTTAGTAATTAGTTAACCATTTTCAAAGTTGAGAATTGTCAACAGGAAAGCTGACTTTTTTGCTTCAGTAGTTTTTCTCAAATACTTCTCTACTTCAAGCACGCATTCAGTGCTCCAAAACATGTCTATTAATTCTGTGATCTGCAGTGTGTTTGACATGTGGAGGATCCTGGAGAAACTCCAAAAGCCAGCTTACCTCAGTTATAACTGCCACAAAATCCAGATCCTGTATAAAACCTTGAATGCACTACAACATTTTCTTCAGGAATTCAAAGGGGTCTAAAAAAGTAAGGAAACTGACAATTCAGAGTATGTACCCTGAATTTTCAGAGAAAGAACAGAAAAAGGGTACTTGAGAAATACTGGTCTCAAGCTGGGAGAGGAAATAAAAAAACACCCATTGAAATTTCAGTGTTCAACATCACAATATATTTGGAAAACACAATACACATTTTTTACACAGCAGGATCTGTAGGTGAAAATCCAGAAAGACAACCTAATATCAGTATCACTGATCCTGTTGTGATGATCCAACCTGGTTACTACTGCTCAAGTCAGTTTACAGCAACTAAGGATTTCGGGGCAGATTAGTGCATGAATTCCTTTCTCGGGTTTGCTAAATTGGTAGGAAGGTAAACAAAAAGACATTTTCTGGTGGACTGAAAATTTTCACCTTCTAATATTAAATAAAACAACAAATTTCAATATTCTTCACCAAAACCCAATATATATATACATTTCTGTAATCATAACATTACATTTTAAAACAAATTCATGGTTCAAAGTTCATGAACCAAACATCAGGTACAGGTGTTTAGTCTTTCAGAGTATTTCCATTACATCCAGCATCCAAACTACAGAAATTACTTATTTTATAAAAGAATAAAAATATTTTTGTGGAGTAAGGGTTCCTGTAGTGTATATATTTCTCTCCTTTTCTCCCAGAACTGTAAGCCTGTTTAATTTTATTTCCACTTTGCTGTTAGGTGTTGACTGGCCTCTGACCGGTGGCTCTTCCTCTTCCCTCCTCTCCCTCCCACAAAATCTGGCCCCCTTTTTAAAGACTGCTCCTAATCTGGGCTCATTGAGATCTCATAAATTCCAGGTAAAAAGAAAATCAAACTATGTTATTATTCAATTTGGATCAAGTAGAAATCCCTGGCCTGATTTGATTAGTTTAATCCTCCAGTTAGACACGTAACTGTAGTGCCATTTTCTTAGTGGCTACTTCCACACTGCAAAGGAACAAGTAATAGGTTTATTCCATGTTGAAAAAAAGAAGAAAGAGAACACAACGTTTCGGCCGTGGAGCCTTCTTCAGGTGTGAAGAAGCCACCTGAAGAAGGCTCCACGGCCGAAACGTTGTGTTCTCTTTCTTCTTTTTTTCAGCATGGAATAAACCTATTACTTGTTCCTTTGCAGCCTACGCATGCTGACACAGCTACCCACCTGAACTACTTCCACACTGTACTGATAACCGGACATGCAAAGTGGTGGTGGTTGTTGAAGACTATTCTCTGGATCACTGTAAATGAGATATGCATGGAGGATCATGAGACAACAATATTATGCTCTTCCCTTGGTGCTGGGGTAGTTGCTGTTGGCCTTAAAGTCAAACTAGAACCCATTTGTTGGCACAAATAACATTTCTATAAACAAGACATTTTCCATTCAGAAAAAAACAAACACCTTGAAAAAAACAGGACAACAATTCTTAATTACCAATTTTTTTTTATATTCCTAGCTAAACCATCAATGCAACACATGGATGAGGACACTGTTACAAATGAGTAAATGCCATTTGGCCCATCGAGTGTGCATGAGAAGGCTTCAGCTTTTCTGGCCTCTGAAAACATTTCCATAGCAAAAGCCATCTGTACAGACACAGTGGAATACATCTAAATGAGTTGGGTACCAGTCTTTTCAGCAGTATGATACACAGACAAATACAGAAAAATATAAACTAAAATGGTAGAAAAAACGAAAGAAAATCTAAAAGGAAGATACATAGGGAATATATGAAAAAGAAGAAGTTTGAATGTATTTTGCTTCCATTTTAAGAAATTGACTGAATAACATTAGCCTTCTCTTCCTGAGGATGTTGCCATCTAATAGTTGCCCTGTTCTATCATATTGTTAATTACTAATTGCATCTTGCCATTTAATCTTAAGAATGTGTTAGTGTTGAAACTGACTAATTTTGCCATTAATCCATTGCTGCTTTTTATACTTTTAGCTTTCCTAGTATTTTATCTCACTTTTCATACATTTTGCTTTAAACCCAACCCATTCAATTGCTTTTCTATGTTTCAAGTGCTGTTCTGAGATGAAAATGGGTGGAATTGGTTAGTAGTTTGTAAGGTGAATTATCTGGCTGTATCATTGATCTGCAGTATGATGCCATCCTATTACTTCAACTTTTTCCCTTCTTTTACTTTATTTCCTTAGATTTAGCTTGACTTTTACAACTTACAGTGATCGCTACCTCTACAATAGGATAGGATGCCTGTGTAGGACACCTGCCTGTCTTTCTCCTATAATGTGCTCTATTTCGGTCTTGTATTATCCATCTACTGAATTCCAATAACTTTGTGTTTTTCTTTTTGAGCGATTATTTTAAACAATTTAATCACTAATAACTAAATTGTTTAGCTGGTATAGTTGTAGCAGTATCTTGTCCTTAATGAAAAGCTCTCCCTTTTCTTGTTTGCCCATTACTCTGTACTATACCAGCCCTGATTGTGTTGTCCAATGTTTTTAATTTAAGTCTCACATCATAATTTTAATGACATATTTAATACCACCTGATTCGTATTGTATAACCATCTTTCTATTTTTCATTTTGCATTATGCACATGGTTGTGAACTCTGCATGATGTGTCACTAAACAAACTGTTATAATACTTTCATTTCTTTTCTCTAAAGTGAAGTATTTTCACTGGACAACCCTCCCCGTAGTCAACATTAAAAGACAGCCAAACAAACTAAAGACAAGTTTAAAACAGATTAAAAAAATGCCAAGAGATTTAGAAAAAGAAAGATTAAAAAACTTTTAGCAGAGGTTTTGTCATTTCTATTGCGGTCTCCCAGAATCAAGCAGTGTAATCTCCAGTCAATTCTATCACAACCATAGAATTCTCCAGAAAAAAAGATTGCCAGTGTAGGGATATCATATTGTTTTTTTGTGAAATAGATTTAGAGAAGAATCATCATTCAATAAGAGTAGTTGTAGAAAACAGGGGATATGTCACACAAGTATTTTAAATGAAGTAGAATACTTTTTTCTCCAAAACAAGTGAGCCTCTGGACATTCCCAAACCTGATAAAAAAGTGCCTACCATGCCTTAAGGGCATAGCACACACCATAGAGAATCAGGTAACAGCATTAAACATCTTTTATATGGGGGTTAAATATATCCAATTAGTGTATTTGTAATGGATCTTTTGATTATCCAGATTTTTAGAATCGTTTTTCAGATTATTCCAAATATACATTATTCCCATGAAATATTACCCACATTAAGAGAGAGATTTCTTGACCAAATCAACACCACAGGAAGACTTTATGAAGGTGTCTGAATCAGAAGGAATGACTATTATTCAGAACATCGTATAGAGTATTGGAAGTGAGTGTTGTGCACTATAAGCTTGCATAGATGCTCTATAGAAAAAAAGAAAAAGGAAGAGTCTGTAATATAATTCAGACTTTGAATATTCTGGAATGTGAACAGTTTACTTTGTGAAACATCTGCAATAATATATACTGTATGCCCTCTGATGACTATTGCCTAGAAACAAACAGATAATTACCAGATACTGTAAATGAGAAAAATTATGAAAAAGAGACAATTATAAAAATAATTTTGGTTTCAGTCTGACACGCCTAGATATGATATAATAAGGCATAATCTTAGGTTGCACTGTTTGATAGATACCCCAGAAAATTGGTTACTGTGCAGTACAGATTATATTTGTTTTAAGATAATGCCACGAAACAGAAATGAGAAGTTTACAGAATTGACAAACCATACAGCAGTTACATGAAAAATGAATGCCCAAAAACAGAGCTTAAATTTGGTATAGTCTGACCATCATTAGAATTTGTGCACTGTAATGTGGAAAGAATTAATGTAGAAAGAGCTTGCAATTATAAAATAATTTTAAAAAATAGCCAATTAATTTGGTCACAGTGTCTTTTAGAATGGGGTAAAGGGGTCACCAAAATGACAGAATTAACAAACTTAAAGGAACTTCAAGCTGTCTTGTTCTGAAATTTTCTTTAGTTTGTACAGGGATTGGTAACCAAGACATGCTTAATTCTCTTATATCCAGGTTTTGCTTTAAAACCATCCCTTGCTGATGCAGGAGGTGGACAGTTTCCAAATACAGATATTATTTATAATTCAACACTTCATAATGAAACTAAGAATTTATGTGCAAAAGAATATGTTCTTTGTCAACATTCCCCAAATAGAGTGGAAATAACTTATAGGAACGTCCTAAGCAGAAATGGAAATGGTAAAAATGGTTAATGACTACTTTTGAACCCATTACAGGAGAACAACTGCGAGAGGAATTGATTGTAACAGCATGAGGTAAATGTTGGTGATAGAACCATAAGGTAACTATAATCATAATGTCATGTGCTTTGAAGCATACATGTACAATTATTAGGAAAGCAGACTTTGAAGTGGTAATACAGAGCTAGTAGATGTATTTTGCATGAAGCATTAAAAAACAGGTAAAGCAATAACTAAAAAATGTCCCAATTATTTAATAAATCAATTAGAAAAATGTGGTGAAACGATGAAACCCACAACTGTCATGTAGGTCCTTAGAGAAAACATCTAGTGCAGAGATGGAGATAGAGTGAGCCCCCTCTCTTACTAATCACCACAACCCACTGATATAGCAGGAAGATATACTTAAAGGGTGGATGGAGTGTTCACGCTCTCCAGCAGTTTGTGGTAGAAGACAGGGACTCTGGTCTCACAGAGACCTCACATCCTACTGCAACCAAGTAGAAAGTGTTTGCTGATTTCTTATTGAGGGCCGTATTTGCATTAAAAAAGGTAACAAAAATAATCAAATTTTTTGTATATGCATTGAGCATAATTTTTACATAACAGGTCCAATATCTGTGAACAATATTTTGTCTTCTGAAGAAAAATCCTATAACAGTGTGAGTGTAAATTAATTTTGACATAATTTGTTTTTACACCCATCTTGGAGCAGTCAAATGTATGTTTTTCACATTTTATCTTGCAAACCGCACACAGAGGAGAATGAGGAACTGCAAGCATACTTCTTTAACCCAACCAAATCAGAGAACATGTCTTTTAACGTCACAATCACAACAGCCCTGTACTTGAGGTTCATTGCAAATTGAAGGAGAGGCTTATTCCTTGTTTAGAGCACCATAACTATCCAGTAGGCTGCAAGGGTTTATTGTTGAGAGCTGAGAGAGCCCCGACAAATTAAAATAATTCAAATTCAACTACCTTTATTGACATGACCAATGATTTACAGTTACAGACATTTACAGTACTAATATATTATTGGACAATATACAAAAATAAAACTTTATTGTGAGACTTTATTGTGAGACTGCCTTTTCTTCAAGGTATGACAGGAGATCACACACTGGGCTGCCAGCTATATTAAGTTTTTCTCCCTTCTTCTCCAGTGGGATGGGAAGCTGCTCTGACTCTGACAGCTGTGGGAATTCTGGGATTAGATTTATTTTAGGGATGAATGTTTGTCTAATACCAGAGAATTTTGCACAGTGCAGCAGGAAGTGCATCTCTCTATGTCTCTCCCCACTGTACCTTCCTACTGTCTTTAATCCCTTACTTCTTTCTTTGACATAAGTTATTTGACAGTTTAGTTTGTATCCTTTCATGGTCATGTAATATTATTATTGAGGTTCACTAGTATGGATGACATTTTTTTCAAAATCAATTTTAAAGTAAATATGTAGCTATTAAGGTCAAGTTAGTTGTGTTATGTAATTTACAATTTCACTTTAAATGCACAATCATTTTCTTTTAACATTAGCAGGGCAATATACAGTCAGATTCAGTGTATTTACTCCACCACCTGCACCAAATCCCAGATCTATACTGATTCCCATAATTATTGTTATTGCCTACTCTTATTTTTTATGCACGTTTGACTTTACAATCTGTGTACACACCAGAAGTACCATATCTCCATAAAGGAGAGGCCCCAATACAAAAATAAAGATTATAGAGCAATTCTTATAAAAAGCACAACAAAAAAATACAATATGAGAACCACTTTTAATATTTTTAAATTAAAGCAGAAATAATTAATTCACAACTCCCTTCAATGCAAGCCCTTGAGTCCTGGAAACTTATGACTTGTCTTCAATTTGATGTCTGATATATTTTTGTTGTTTTGTTTATACTGTATGTTGTAGTTACTCTGATTATTTTCTCTCTTTCATTTCTGCTTTTTCTCCAGCTTTTTACTCCCAAAGCACTCACGCTCATCTGTAGGAAAAACACGGACAAGGGCAAAGCAAAGTTATCAATAAATACACAACTTGGAGACATCAACAATATGATCTGTTCTGGTAAATGTAAGAAATAGGTAAGTAGGGGTGACATTTAGACTGTAGATAAGTAAAAAGGAGTTTAGAATACTTTTCATCAATAAAACAGCATCCCTGAGTTCTACAAGCAGAAAGGCATGACAATGAGTTCCATACCTATATACTAATAAATATTTAATAAAATGTACAGTATATATTGAGAATGATGAGTAGTGTACACATAGCACACAAGGGGAATTGGGAGAACAACTTGCTCCCAGAATTTACATCAGTAAATACTATGATAAAAATATTATCATAATATAATATTTTAAGGAGCCATGACTTGTAAGTGAGTGTTATACAGTACCATGGCCTTTTGGGGGCCTTAATTGCATCAAACATGGAACTCCCCAACTTTTACAAGGTATGATACTACTTGAATAAGAACACACTTGGTTAGCTAGAAAATTAGGAATAATAAAAAAACTATGCTAATGGGTTGTACTAACTAATATGTTGCATAACTGTTTAAAGCATTATACCTAGACAAAGTAAATCAAAGCTGTTTCATTAAAAGCAGGCTTAGAAATTAAACATTTTTAATCAGTCACCAGGTTCCAGGATGGGGCCAAGTTAGGAAAGCATCTTTGGTCTGGATAGAGGAATGCATCTTTTTTTTTCTTATACAGGCTTTGCCCCGTCCCCTACAACCAATACATCAATGATTTGTTCATATAGCCTTCTGTTCAAAAGTGAGATAACGCAATGTCTGTATGATTTCATCAATTTCCTCAAATTCCTTGTCAAAGTTCCTTCCATCACTCTTCCTTTTCTAGACTTTTACTGTCAACTTTCTAGAGACTTTCTAGACTCTCTGTCAACTTCTGGGAATGATAACTTTTGTGTATTGCAAACTCACTGATTACCATAATTATCTCTTTCACAGCTACAAGACTTAAAGACTAGTGACAAGACTAACTTCCAAAAACAGCACCGAAAGTGCACTCTCTTTTCTCTGACACAGAACATCCATCATTGTATAGCTAGAACCTTTACATCAGGCCCCTAGAACATCAGTTCTGTAAAGAAATTCTAACATCCAGAACTGCATTCCACCAGTTGCTACCTTCCACCCTTTAATAGATTTTATCTTTAGGTAACATGGCTTAGTGAATCCACATGTATAAAACACCAATTGTTATTTTTAAGATCTAGGGGGTTTCCTGGCTTTATTTAAACTGTAAACCCATCAAAACATCTTCACTATACTAACAAAACAGCTTCAATATATTCTTTTCCTACTACTCTATATGTCTTCCACCAATTGGTCAGGTAAGAAAGGACGACATATCATTCCACACTGCTTTCTGGGAAAGGCCTTCCATATTTTCTAAACCTTTTGCACTCTTACACATCTGAACACAATTTCTGTTTCCAGGATCATAAAAGAAAACACATATTAAACACATATAAAAAAATATAAAAATATTCCCGTGGATGGGACACCAAAACTTGCAAGAAGGAGGAATTACGTCAGCAGTGCTGTACCTTGTATATAGCTGGGTAGATACTGTACCTGTATATAAATAGCTGTGTGGACTGGAGTAACTAGGTTAAGGTTGCTCAAGGATAAAACTGCAGTGTCTGCAATGCAAACTTGAATGTATAACCTATCCAGAGGCTTACTCATTACTCTGTGTCCTCCCTTCCATTTTACAGGACCACGTCTCATCTGGAAACTAGACCTACCAATCATCATAAAAAGCCATCTAATCTATGAAGCTTTTTTTGTCCACAGCTCCCATGCACGCCTGGCACCTTATTTGTGCAACAGAATATACTGTACCACCTGTAAAGACATATCAAGAAGTATAAATATACAGTACATTTCGTAGCTTGCCATTTCAAAACCACTCAGAGAACTTCATGTTTATCAAAGAATCTACTGCATCTGATACAGGAAGTGCCCTGAATTTTCATTTTTTCATACTTCTCCTGAAATTCATTCTCCAGATTTCAATTTGTTGTGGACTCTTTTTCTCACCTACCATGCTCATTACCACATGCTCTTTCATGGTCTCCTTTTCTTCATATTCCTCCACTTTCTCTCTCTCACTGACATCTGAAGAAAGCTAACATACAAAACTTTGTGATTTTTCTTTTTTTTCAATTTGTGAGTGGAATTAACCTCTACTTGCTCCTTTGCAGTCCACACAATGACACAGTCCCCACTCTGTTTTTCTTTTGCATTCCTACTTTTGATAGTACAAGATATAGTATTGTGTAGAAGAAGAGACTGAGTTGGACTTCAGCATGCAAGTTACACAATACAGATGTAATTATTTTAAATATGAGGTGTTTAAAAAGCTTTCTCTTTGTACTGACTGTATATAGGAAGTATATACACTGTAGATCTTATATCTGAGTTATATTGTTAGAATTGTTTAAATTAAAGTTGTAATATGAAAAAAAAGTTTTATCATATTGATATATTTCCAACTAAGACATGTTTGATTTTACATTTTTAGTACTCATCTTTGAGTTCAATAGTCCTGACATACATTTTTTAATAAACATATGTTATTTAGACCAGATAATTTAGTTTGTGTTTACAAAATTATACATAAAATGATAAACAATGTACAGTATGCATACTTATTGTCATGCATTCTCATGACCTATGATTTCCAAATCATTTATAGTTTTCTGAAATAAAAAAATGTATATGAAAAAAACAAAAATAAAATCTAAATTGATTTGAATAAACCAGTGAGTATCATAATCCAGTTTGAGATCATAAAGGTTTCATACAGACATGCTTTGATTTAAAAAACACATCTTGTGGTTACAAAAATATTCTTTTTCATTACAATATTATTTTAGGCATGTATGAACATAAATGAGACTAAAGATGGCATCAGCACGACTGCAATTTTCCACATTTGTGTCTGCATGTGTGGAGGAAGATGCTTCCTAATTAATTATGAATAAAAGACAGAAGGGAACAGAAACCAATTTAACATGCTCTGTGATATTCTGAATATAAGATTAGACTAAAATTTACTGGTCTATTCTGTTTAGTATTAACTTCTAATTTTCAAAACCTTCTGAAGGAATAAAAGAGTTATATACAGTACTGCATATAGTCATATTTGAAAGCAAATGTAAATTGTTTTATTAATCATATATTCTTATAAAGCAAAACTATGAACAAATGCAAAGAACAAAGAAGAACTCCGTGCCTAGTTAGGAATTTTTCTAAGTACAATGAAGAAGTTGTCTAAAAGACTAAGTTAAGAAAAAATAATTAGTTTTGAAATTAGGCTGGTCAATTTTTGACCTGCAATTGTTAGCACTCATATTCTCACACCAACTGCCTTCAAAATCTTACAACAGTGGTTCTTAATCCTGCTCCTAAGGGTCCCCTGTGTCTGCTGGTGTCCCTTTTAACAGGGTACTTATTCAGTAGTGATAATTGGTTTACAGTATGTAATGGATCTCCAGTCTTGTTTAGAGTTTTGTTTCTGCACTGTGACCTTGGTTTAAAAATACTCTAGTAAAGGACATTATTTTAAAACAACTTTAGAACACAGAACTTTATATAGTCTTTCGTCAACTTCCTAACTATTACTTTTGTCTCACTAAAAAGTTCTCAATAACTAAACAGTGTTGGACGAACCGTCAAGATTGGAATGACAATGTATCAGACACTCACAAAATGTGTGTTTATTTTTTTTTCTTTCCTTCTGTTCAGCTGGTCAAATTTACAGAGGTACAGGAACAGGGATAATATGTTTTTTTTTAATAGATAAAAGCAAAGAGAGTAAATAAAAGCAAAAAGTAAATTTAGGCCTGATATACAGTAGCTAATAAACTAGCTGGTGATTAGGACCTAAAATGTAAATTTTCAAAATAATGCAATGAACTTTAAGACTCTTAAAGGGGTCTGACAATCGTTTCATCCATGTCATCCTTTCAGTGCATGGGGTCATGCAGATGGCATATTCTGAAGCCTTCACAAGCAAGTTTAATGTAATTTGTACAATAATTTCAAATGCACATTATATAGCTTGACAGGTAATAAATCTGTCTTTAAAATGTGATTCATACACACACAACACAATACAATGTTGTCATACTGTTATAATAATAATATTAATAACTTAACAATCACTATTATTATAGTACCATTATAACTATTATTATTATGGCTATTATTATAAATGAGTGCACACTGTAGTGCCATGAAGGAAGAACTGAGTAGTTAAACTGATAGGTGCACACAAGTAGAAGGAAAGTTAAGTGAATGGTTTTTAGGTATCATCCTAGTGATTTTAAATAACTCTTTAGACATTAATAATAGTAATAAACTTTATTTTACACTGCGGAGCAGTGGCTCTGTGGCTAAGGATCTGCATGTATGGCTGGAAGGTTGCTGGTTCAAATCCTGCAGCTGGCAGAGGAATCCTACACTGTACAATGGCTTACCCTGCGCTGTGTCTCATGGAGAGCAATCTGGGGTATGTGAAAAGATGAATTCCTAATGCAAGAAATTGTATAGGGCTAATAAAGTGATGTTATGTTATAAGGTAAAACACAATTACAATATACAGAGGAGACCATGGATGGTGGTACTAAGAAAAGCAGAGGGGTGAAGAATGGAACCAGTTAAGTAAATGCTTTTCTAAAGAAAAGGTTTTGAGTCTGGATTTGAAGGAGTTGAGAGAAGATGACTCTCTGATATCCTTGGACAGAGAGTTCCAGAGCTTGGAGGCATAACAGGAGAAGGCCCTGTCACCCATACAATGTAGACAGGCTTGGGGGACAGTAAGGAGACCAGAATTAGAAGAGCGAAGGTTGCAAGGTGAGGAGTAGGGCGATAATAGTTCAGACAGATACTGAGGTGCCAAGCTATGCAGAGCCTTGTAGGTGAGCATGAGGATTTTAAAGTCCACACGGAATTTGACAGGAAGCCAGTGCAAGGACTCCAGGATAGGAGTAATGTGATCATTTGCACTAGACCTGGTCAGGATTCTGGCTGCTGAATTTTGGACATACTGCAGTTTGTTCAAAGTATATTTAGATGCCCCACCGAGTAGAGCATTACAGTAGTCAATTCGAGAGTTGATCAGCTTTTCGCCCACAGTTAGTGATAACATATGATGTAGTCTAGCGATATTTCTGAGGTGAAAAAAATATGTTTTGACAATATGCTGCACATGTGGGTCGAATGTTAAGCTAGAATCGAATATAACCCCAAGGTTTTTCAATTTAGATTGAAGCTCAAGAACAGAACCATCTACAGATAGGGTTACAGGATTGGCTTTTCGAAGTTGATGGGGAGTGCCAATAAGCATGACTTCAGTCTTGTCACAGTTAAGATGAAGGAAATTTTGAGCCATCCAAATTTTTATGTCAGAGATAAAATTAGATAGAATTAAATACCAGACAAAATAAACATTGGGATCAAGACTTTTTTAGTAGATGTGGGAGCTGAATACAGACGTCAGTGTAAGATTGCGACCATGTCAGCACAAAAATGAGACTTAACATGTACAGTGATGATTTGACAGATAGTTCTTTCAGGGTGCATATTACATTGTAACTGGATACTCCTGTTGAATGGCACCTGCTGATTCAATACTAATTGCCTTGAGGCATGTAGGATTTGCAGTCATAAAATGATCAAGCATATTGTGAGCTGTTCTTTATTCTCCCTAGGCACCACAATTAAATATACATACTGTATATCTATCTACACAGTATCTTTATTGTCATAACTCAACATGAAGTTTGATTACAAATCTTTGAAAAATCTATGTTGGCTCGTATGGCTCGTAATTTGTGTTGCAAATACAACAGACAGTTTAGTTAAAATACATTTTGCTCAAAGAGACACATAAGTTTTGAAACTGCCACAAAATGACATTGAGGAAAGATTGTACAAATGCATCTTAAAATTACAGCTAGCAGAAAACTCTAAGCCTCCTCAAAGCATTGGCAAATTAAAGTAAGCATCATACTGTAAGTACAACTGTGTGTACGTTCCTCTAGAAACTTTGTTCAATGAGGTTTGTCATTTAGTTTCCTTAACTAAGGAAAGGTAATTGTAAATAACTTGATACCAGAATGTAAGCTATACATTCTATAGATTTTGGAATGTGATGGGTAATCAGAAATCATAGATAGAGTGAAATTAACAATGTATTAATGTATTAATATAAGCCCTGGTTTCGCTCACATGTTTAGTGAGATGAGGGTAATACCAAGCTTAAAGATTAAAAATATGGCTCAAATGAAATACTGTAATTGGAACATAAATATGCCCATCAATAGACTTGCTTAGTTTCCAACAGTCCAGAGTACTTTAATATGTATATTTGCTTTCTCTATAGTGAAACATTTCTATTCATTAAAAAATCTTAATAACTTTGTGTTGACATTTGGTCAAATGGTGTTGTATATTTCAAGACAATGTTTATAAGCAATTATAAAGGCACACAAAATGTTGGAATGTATAGTCAAAAGTGTAGAACACAAATCATGGGATGTTATGTTTAAAACTGTATAATGCACTAGTAAGGCCTCATTTAGAATCTAACCATACATTGTGTAACTGGTTTATCCAATACAGGCATTGCTGAGGAGGCAGAGGCTATCTTGGCATGCAATGGGCACAAGGGAGGATGCACCCGGGATGGGATGCCAGTCCATCACAGGGCACACACAAACAGAAATATGGACACACTCACACCAGGATAAATTTTCTCAGAATCCAATTAACCTATCAGTATGTTTTTGGACTGTAGAAGGAAGCTAGAGCACTCAGAAGGAACCTACATGAACATGGGGATATATGTTGTGTTTTCTTTCTTCTCTTTTCAGCATGGGGAGATACAGACCCTATATATTCCCAGGTCTAGAATTGAACGCAGAGCCCTAGTGCTACGAGGCAGCAATGTTAACCACTGTGCCACCACATAACCCCTCATTCAGAATATTCTGTACAATTTAGGTTAACACATTATAGAAAAGGGACTGCAGCTCTGTAATCAGTCCAGAAAAAAGCAAATAAATCCATTTAGGGGCTCAAAGAAGTTTCCTACACTAAAAGGCTGAAAGAACTGAACCTTATCATAGAAGACTGATACAAATATTTATACAAGACCTCAAAGGCAAAGATAAAATTAACCCAGTGGTGTAACGATCAGTTCTTTCCGGGCCCTTTGCGGATGACACGATCCGGAATTGTGAGGATACAATAGGGAAAAATAGTCATGCAGGAGAAGGGTCTGGAGACTTGGGACGTGTCCGAGGAGTGCAGGTGTCCAGGGGGAGTGAATCCAAGGTGAACAATCCCAGTGTATATCCAAAGGGGAAATCCAATACGGGAGGCAGAGTCCAAGACCAGGGGATCCATCCAAAGGAACTAAAAGCATGAACCGGGTCGGAACCGGTGGGTCAGGGAATCAGGAACAGGAAACTAAAACCATGACGGAGCCAGACGCGGCAGGACCCCGGGCTCTCACGAAACGGGATTCAATGAGAAGCCTCGGGCAAACGCCTGTGTCTGGCTTTAAAGGTGGAACTAAAGAGGGGCTGGGCAAAGGAACAGGTGTAAACAATGGGGGAAAACGAGGAAGGGCTGGAGCGCCCTTAAGAGGGAGAGTAGCGATCGTGACAAGTGGACTTCATAATAAACAGTGAAAAATGTACCAGAGGACATGAGTGGAAACAACACTATAGGAAGTGAATTTAAAACCAAGAACAGGAAGCATTTCTTTATGATTGGACTGCAGTTGTATGGAGTAAGCTATTCAGCCATGTTGTTGAAGCAAAAAACATGTCTTCCTTCAAGAATCAAAAATGATTAATAAACTACTATCTTTTGAAGTCAACAGGACAGTATACTGAAGTGGACTACAGACTATCCTCTGCATTACAATGAAATAAAACATATCAATCTTGGGACGTGATAAGAACCACAAAGCACATTATATTGAGGTTACTCTGTACAGTATGCCCATTTAGCATTAATTTTGTGGCAGCTTCTTTTATTTTCTATTACCAAACATAATGGTTAAATTAATTGAATACATTGATCAGAGCACTGATTTAATCCATGGGTTACATTATATTCAACCCTCAAACACTTCAGTCTTATAAAGACAAATGCATCATCTTGTAATTATAGTCAGAGATCACCGTCATTAAATAAAAATTCTACTAAACTAATTTTTAGACTTCATTGTCTAATGTTGCTGTTGGATTTAATCAAAACATTGTCATCTAGTGACAAATTGCTTTAAATTTGCTTTAAATTGCATGAAATGAGGCACAATCTTCATCATAGGGTTTCCTATGATGCAAACCATGTCTTTTAATTTGTGCCATTTTTGTCCTACTATTTTAGCATTCTAAAGAAAATCTTAAGCCAGAGGCCCTTCATTAAATATTGATATGGCCTAGCCTTACTCAAATGTTAAGTTATATTGCTACTGAGTCAAATAGTAAAATAAATTTTAAAGATATGAAGTGACCTTTTGAAAATGTAAATTATTTTGTCCAAATGTGTATTTTAGGCAATATAATCGCACAAAATTAGCTATCAAAAATAGTTAATAAATGTTCATTTTACAGAAAATGTTGGTTCTCATGTGGTCAGCTGTTACTGTATCTGGTACATTGAATAAATCTATTTTTTACACAAAAGATGTTTTAAGTTATAGTATAACTGCTTTCTACATAGAGGATCTTCAGAGCACTGCTTCTCAATGGCTCTGAATTTCTTCCTTACCAGACTCACAATGCAATGTTATTCTTATATTTTGGGGTTAGAAACAATCGGCATTAATGAGTGCATTTCAAACCACAATGAAAGTACTGCAAAATGTACACAGTAGCATGCAAAACCTCAAATTTACATTATAAAATAAACTAAATTTTCAGGTATGTGCAGCACCACATTCTTCAATTCAGAGCAAAGCAACTGAACGTCTTGTGAGGTGAAGTGGCTTTCTTACATCGTAAACAAGTAGGCTGATGAATATATCACTATATTATTATAGTTCATTTTCAGTTATCTTTTTAATACCAATTTGTTATTCTTGATTATAATTATAATATATACAATTTCATTTTAAGTCTAGTTGTAAAGGCTTGTCTTAAATTGTCTCAAATGGGATGAATAAAGCATTTTGAACTGAATTTAATTAAACTATCTGAACTGTGTTTTACTCCCACCGTTGATAGTACTCATGTTTGCTCATTCATGGTTTTAATTTATTAATATATTTTAACATTGAACACGTTGTGATATAAAAAATAATAAAACTGTCATTATAGTGTACATAATATTTACTATTTTATTTTTTAAAGGAGTCTTTATTTGTTAAAAGTAAAACTTGTGCCCTGACTGGGAATCAAACATAGACCTTTTGGAGTGAAAAGCACACACCAAATCCACTGTACCAAAGTGCCACTCAGAAACATACAGCTGCAACAAGATGTTTCCCAAGTAATCACAAGTGAATGAGTCAAAGAAATCAATGCAGATATTACCAGAGAAAGTGCAATATGGTAATACTACCAGCTATATAAATATATTATAGTTAGATCTGTAAATTAATATTTTTATTAATTTCTTTAGTTATGTGATTCCATATTAATATTTCCTATTGAGCAGACTGTACAAATTACCGTTTTTTCTGAAATATTATATAAATATAAAAATAATTAATATAATTGTTTACACTTATATAGTGCTTTTCTGGACACTCCACTCAAAGCGCTTTACAGATAATGGGGACTCCCCTTCACCACCACCAATGTGCAGCATCCACTTGGAGTAAAATAAAATGTTCTAAAATATAAAAAGTATTATAGCTTTTTATAAAGTATATAAACTGAATACAGTCAGAACAAGCACTTCAAAACCTTTCCAAAATAACCACAGTAAAGGACTTAAGTTAAAAACTTTGATGCATACAATTTTTATGAAGAAAGAGGAATGCTGTTGTGTACTTTTTTAATTTTAGCTATCACTACCAGTAATATACAGTATGCATTATATATTTTATTTCTAAATTAATATTGTTTATGATGTTCAGAAACATTATGTTCCTGTTATTTTTATGCTCAGCTAACAAAATTTTACTTTAGTTATTCCATATTATGCGGATTTAAACACGTACAGGAGAGAGATTAAATGAATCATTTTACTAACATCAAATGCACCAAACGTGCCACCTATTGATAATCTTTGACCAGTAAAATACATACCACAATGCATCGCACAACTTTTACCGTATTAGGAAGAAACACCACTTTCTGAGTGACTAACTCTGTATGCTTCCACCCCTCACAAGCAGAAGCAGATACAGTAATTTAGTTTCTGCTACACAGCAAAATACTTGGAGATTAGAAAATCATTCATCCTCAGAATAACAAATCAAATCCCAGAATTACCACACCTGCAAGAATCAGAACAGCTATCAATCCTACTGGGAAGAGAGAGGAAGAGACATACTAACAGCTCAATATGTTGTCCTGTTACAGTCTGAGAAACACAGAGTGCACTTCTCAAATAATATGCTTTTTTTCTTAATGTTTGTGTAGGTTTTCATCATTGTTACTGTTTTGCAAATTTGTAATTCTGAATATTTTCATTTAAATTTCTGTTCTACTTTCAGTACTACAGTTTAAAATTGCATATTATTCTTTGTTATTATCTTGAAATCTTGCACCATACGTTCATGTACTAATCTTTAAAATTATGTAATTTTTTAATTCTCTATTGTTCAATTTTTACAACGTTTCATTTAAGGATGAAGGACCTGTAACTGAAACCTAAAATAAATTAAAATTTTGAAACTATTTCATTTCACCCACTTCACCCAAAGATTATTTCTATACACATTTACTAAGATTTTTTTTGTCATTCCTCAATTTGTATTTAAATGAGCAATGGTTCTGGCTTGCTTCTACTTTCAACATAATTTTAAACATTCCTGTGGGAGGTGTGGGCTGATGACAGCTAGACTGAAGACTTACAGTGGGATTTTGCTCTTTTTGGTCAGTGAAAATAAAACTAGCCTTTAAATTAAAATCACTGAAGCACTGAAACAGTTGAGGTATTGCAGTAATTGTAGTGTTCTTAGGAAGAGCTGTTATCTGGACGAGTCTTTGTTGAGGATGAAATTCAGGAATTCTGGGCTCTCAGAAACAATAAAAAATTTTACATGTTATCTACTAAACTACTAAATGATCTACAGCTAACAATGGGTTACGTGGCCTTCTTTTGTTAAAAGCAGTTCTTATGATATTCTAGTATTTAATTGTTGAAACACACAGCAGTTTTTTTTTCAGAACAATCTTTTGGTGTAAAAACATAATTTCATATTTTTCATTATGAGTGTCAGACAAATCAGTGCATTATTAATTATTCATTAACCCATTAGTGCTTCCCTGCACTGTATGCGTACTGAAGTAATGACAATTTAACTAAATAAAATGATTGCATTATTGAGAGAGGAGTTGTTACCACAACAATAACATTTTAAAATTATGTAGAATACAGAGCATTATTAGCAAATGCATAAAAATAGTAATTAGAAACCATAAAAATATATTATATTTTGATAATAAAAATATATACTGTAATACACAATGGCTTTAAAAACATATCATATTTAAAACCAAATAAACATGTTAAAAACAAGACAGAAACCAGATTAAATTAAGTTTTGAGCATTGATTTAAATTACTTTTTCGGTCACATACAATACAGAAATGTAGTACAGAAATGTATAAAAATAGACCAGAAATTGCTAAAGTCTATTCAATTATTGTTTGCGTTCCAGCATTCTGAAGTTCTGGCTTTTATCCAGTCCTGTAAAGATTCAGTGAGCACTAATGTTTTATTTTCTATAGCTACCCTTTTTCTTCTTAGCAGTTGATATAATTTGTATGATCATTTGGCTTTACTAAAGATATTGTGATAAAGTGCTGTAACACAGGAGTGTTTTGTTCCTTGATGGTTGCATTGTCTCCTCACAGTGGAGGGTACTGGGTGTAGGCTGCACCCCACAACCTCAGGTTTTATTATATATTTTGACTTCTTGCTCTGAGGAAATATAGAGAAAAGACAAATGTTTTGCCTTGAAGCAATTAGTGAAGTAGTGTGTGTTTACACCACAATAACCTCCTTGGGTTTTAAGATACCCCGGCAACATTAACTCACTTATTATCTTCAACATAGACAACTGAGAGATGTTTCACCATTATCTATAGCTATAAACTAGCTAGCTAAGGATACATAATTGTAGTCCTTGATTTTGGTAAGTTGGACCACATATATTCTGTTGGTTGTTGAGTTAAAAGAAAAAATGGTAATTGCAAAACGTTACTGCTCCTGACATCGTTCAACTGTAATCCTAGCAATGCATGATTGAGTTGCAAAAATGGAAACTTAGGCCAATGAACTCCATCAACACATTGCTGAGCAGTAAGGTTACCATCAATCTGCAGTAAAGGAGAACACTCCCCACATCATCACACTTCATTCAGCACAACATGTAAACACATATTGTCTTCTGTCAGTGGTGAAGCTTTTTCCATCAGTGAATAAAAACATTCCATCACTCGTTCTGGTGCCACCACAGATGTTCTCTGGTTCACAGAAAACAGTGGATTTGTCTGTCAGCTGTTACATAACAATATAGTGTTATTGGTTTTTATAAAGACAAGGTTTCTCCTGCAAGATGCACATTATGGTAAGCAAAGGAATATTTCCAGAAAAAATCCAATGTAAAAGAGTAATACACAAAAATATGATCTTAGGCAAATTATTCTCACCACATATAACACCACAACTGACACTTATTAGGATAACGTACATCTGCATTTTTAAGGTGAAGTTTTGACTGCTGCACATAAGGAGGTTTTCTCATTTCAATTTTAAATTGGTAGGTAGAACAGAACATTTAGCTTTATCAAGAGATCATGAAATAAAGGAGTTGGGTATGTATACCTCCTGGGTATATGCACTTTTGCCTCCACTCTGTTTCAAGACTTGGTGTAATATTAAGGTAATTAGTCATCAGTTGCCTTTATTGCTGCTCTGAAAGCTTTGAAGTTTCATTCTACAACTCAGCATGACTCATTTCCATAATTTTGCTACCATTGTTAAGAGTACATAAAGAACTAATTGTATACTTATAAATAACAGTAAATACTATAGAAAAAAAGAAACTGTAGAATAACATCCTATGGTTTGTAGCAAATAACTGATCATTTTAATCTTAGGGCAATATCCAGTTGGCAATTTCATATATCTTAGAGAATTAATTCAGATTTTATTCTATGGCTGGATACAAAAATTATTAAAGTAACCAAATCTACTTCCCTGGACAATTTTTAACAGAGACTTATTTGGTTTTAATCTTCTCTATCAGCTTTTTTGTCAAACTCTGTAATTCTTTACTCTTGTATCCAATTCCCAGTTATCTGAGTAGAATCATTTCTATGTAGAGGTCACGCTCAGCAAGGAAACCCAATTTCAACATACAATTAAATTTCTATAATTATTATAAATACAGTTGCAGTTAATTCAAGTATATTAAAAGCCTGAAAAATCCAGTGTCCTCCAAGGATATTAACGAACATGCCCTCCAGACTTTGACAGTAAAACTTAAATCTATTATTTATACCTTACAAAAAAGCAATTGGTATTTGTGTTAATGTGAGTAATGTGAATGATTAGTATAATATCCATTTAATTTTTAGGTAGTTCCTTACATAAATATAATCATAGCAGAATTGAAAATATTTTGTGTTCAGACAAGTGAATTAAAGTGACCTTAAGTATTTGGTTGCATATCCATTTGAGGCCGTAATTTCATAGTTTCGTAGTTAAATAAATGACCAGATTGTTTATGTAATCATTTGAGATTATTTAACATTTGCTACAACCACTAGTCTATTCTTGGGGTCTTTTAACATGAACATTTTCTTCAGCATGTAAAATTCAATCTTAATTGGATTTAGAATCTGAGATTACCTTAATCAGTGTATGATTTTCTCTTTTTCTCCTGATACACTCCTGGGGGCATTCCAAAGATGACCATGCATGACAGGGCATTACATTCTTCAGACATGCTTAAGAATGTACAGAGATGTACAAATGGAAACATTATTGTCTAACTGAAATACAGTATACCGGATAATGATGAAAAGTTAAAAGGCTCTGAGGAAACATTTTAAACATATTTTAACCAATGATAGAGTTCTAGAAGTGGATATTCAAAACCAGTTCAGGTCATCTTTCCTCAAGTGATGTTATTTGGACAATCTGCATTTTCTTTATTTCTCTGCACATTATGCTTTTATCACTGTGGTAAAAGTTGATCTTGGCATCATCTGTCTGTTTCAAAGTTCTCCTGGGTCATCTTTGTACTTCTGAACAAATTCTGAAGAACACTGCAGGTAACTTTCTGACCACAAGCCCAATCACTTTACAAATAATTTATGAAATTAAAATTCTATATTATACTACTGATCTACAGTGTTTGTTATTATTAGCTTGTAAGATAATAAAATAAATAATGCATAATATATCCAGTGTATATAGTGTAATGTCTTTTTATAACAAATTTACTATCCTGAAGGTTATTTGTTTTTTTTAGATCCTATTAAGTCTGTTCCTTTTATTCCTGCTTTCCTTTGATTCCTGCCACAGACAACCCTGGTTAATTAAGCCTTTGCATTGTGCAAAAGGAGCAATCGACTTTTTTTCAGTTTTTTTTCCATTGTTGTTATGGATTTCTCTTCTCATCAAATGGTGGTTGAGAGGAAATTAGGATATCTATTTGAAAATGTATACAGACACTACTGTTTAAGCAGTTAATTGTTCTTAAAACAAAGAGAAAAAATAAGAAGGAGAAGAAAGAAGAAAGGAAGTGAAAGAAAAAGTTGTTCTATAACACCCTGAGGTCTGTTGTCAGTAAAGAAGTAATCTATTTAGGCTTGCTGGTTGATTTTTTTGTGAAATACAGAACTGTGCTTGAATTACATTAACTAAATTTTAAAAGTGTTTTTTTTTCTAGCTAGTTTATTTAGCAGGTTTAATCACGTTTTTCTTATTTCCAAAGACAAACTGAAATACAATTCATGGACCTAATTTTTCAGGTGCTAAATCAGATATCTGATTTATGTGCAAATGTAAACACAGTTCATATCTCCTAATGTCACATTAGGAGCACAAATCTTGGACAAACATTGAGGATAATTATCTAGCTTCTGTTATAGTTAATAAGCTAGTTTGCAAAATACAGCAAATTTGTATGATTCGCAATAAAAGTAGAAACGGAAAATGAACTTTTAAAAGATTGTAATAAAATTCAAGACTGGGCAATCACATGTCAGATGATATCTGATGTAGATAAGTGCAGAGTAATATGTAAAGGTAGAAAAGGCATACTGTTACAGCTTTAGGTGACTAAAAAGTATCTTTCAGAGTTTAGATAATCTTGCACTTCTAGTTTCAAAGCACAGAAGCACATGCTGACATGTGGGGGTCCCTTGAGCAAAAACAATTGTAAAGTTTACCTACTGTAGGTAAGTTGTGGGTTAATTACTGTCAATGAACAGTACAGAAACACATTATATAAGATATTATTAAGAGCACATAGAGAAAAACAAGAAGAAGAAAGGGAAGAAAAAGAACTTGAAGCTTGTGCCAGGTGAGACCCTATTTCTCAGACAAAGAGAGAGTTTGCTATTCTATGTTTTTAGGGAGCTTGGTTTTCCTGGGTAAAAGATACCTCAGTTAGAAACGTCTTTCCTGCTTAGGGTGCATTTTTAGAATAAGGAGATAGTCTCCCATTTATTTTGTGGCATCCGGGGTGCAGAGAGAGATTCAACTGCAGATTGTATTGCATTTATTTAGAAAGACCGCTTATTCTTATTTGGCCTCTGCAGGCATTAAGATTTTAATACTTTTCTGGGTGATTAGGATGTTAAGCCTCTGATACGCCTTGTTTGTACATTCTGTAAATATAGTCACTTGTGTTTTGTAATTTCATTGTGTGTAGTGTTAGTATTGTCATAACTAATAAATATTTGTTGTGCCTGGATTATTACTCTTTTCACCAAAGCTGTGCCAGAGAATAAAGAATTCCTACACCTCGAATAATACCCCCATTTGTAACAATACTATAAGTACCAAATGGAAATTGATGCACTAGAAGAAGCTATTTATGAAGAAGACTTTGGTTTTTATGTTAATACGTTATTTACATCTTCTGGACAATATGGGGAAATAATTAAAGATAGACAAAATGTTAGGATATGCACTCAAAACTTTAAAGTTTAAACAATGGAATGTTTTTACAACTGTAAAAACCTCATTAAGAATACTGTGTACACTTTTGATGACAATGTTATAGATACAATTATCATGTTCTGGAATCAGTCAGGAAAAGAACAACTGGATATATTAGGGGTCTTAATGGAATGTCTACAGTGAAGGAAATTAATTATTTTAGCCTTCAGCATCGAAGACTGTGAGAAGGGCCTATGGATGTGCATCTAACACAGAGAACAGGATTTCAACAAATTGATTGCAGAGACAAACAGGATATTAGGTTTAAGTCCCAAGATGCAGATCATGATGAAAAGTGACTCCACATTTTGGAAACTACATGCCCTGCAGTGTGCAAACCATTATGTCCACATCCTCAGTGTTGAGATTCTACAGTACATCATTTAGGGTCTAGACCCAGAGTTTGTATGATTCTGATTGAAGATGCAAGTGAGAGCTTCTTATTACGTTAACTTGTTTTTTAACTGGATAATCTCTATGTTATGCCCACACGTTTTCTGATGATAAATGAAAAAAATGTATTGCTGTAATAGTTTTTACAGTTATAACAGGCCACACTCTGTAATTTACTATACAGAGTACATGGTCTGTAGAACATTGGGCATAAAACTTAAAATAAATCTTCTTGAAATATTCGTATTAGTTTTAATTAATATGAAATATTAATATTAATCCTAACATGCGTCAACAAACACTTTTAATTTTCTAGTCTATGCAAAGAGCTTCAATATGACACCAGGGTTGTGCATGTAGATGTGTAGATGAGAAGTGATATTGTAAATAAGGAATAATTTTATTTGTAAATTGTAAATTTTGTATGTACAAATTCCTTAAATTACCATATTTTATATTAATATAGAATTTCACTTTAAATTCTTCCTCTGTAGAACAAATTAATATTGTACATTTCAGGCAAATATGAGATGTTCATGCTAAAATCAGTTTGATTTCACATATAATATGTCTAAATCAAACAAATAAAGATTGCAATCATAATGCTATATGGGATCTTCAGAAAAGAAATCAAAATGTTTGTGGATCACTGCAGAACTATATTGAAGGGACATTGTGTATATTAATTACGTAATGAAGGCTCCAACATATGCAATGCTATTCTGGGTGGTGAGAAGTCATTCTGGGTTGACTTATGTTTTATAAACTTAATCCATGTGAAAATAAAAAAAACAAATGACATTAGTGGCATTTAAACTTGACAAGCCCTAAAATGGATAAAAATATGCTTATATTAAAAGAGGACTTGCACCTTCTAATTAAAATTGAAATGTTTATTAAGAGAAAATTCTTCGTATCATATTATTATGAGCATTAGGAAAGCATTTTTTTATACATGGCATAATTTAAAACAAATATGTAATAATCTTTGTGCTTCTGTTTATTCATCTGTTGAACTGTTAAAGGATCAGTAAATAAACAACCTGTTAAGCATAACACTAACAATTATCAACCAAATATAAATAATTAAAAAGGATGAAACCAAAATATTTCTATCACGTGCATATTGTTGAATCCTTGTTAATTTTATACTGGTAAAGTTGATTCTCATTTTACAGTATTGTTTGTTGGTACTGATTCATTTTCTAATAAACATGGCAATTTAAAAAACAATTTTAAAACTTTAAAAACTAAGCAATTACATACCCCCCCCACCCAATATATATAATATAGATTTGTACATGGCATCACAGAGTGATTTAATTTGGGTGATTCCTAGAATCAAATAGATTCTTTAAATTCCAATATTTGGTGACAAATGTTCTACCAGTCAAATCACATTAAATTAAAAACTGCATGCATTCAATTTAATTTTAATGATTTAGTGATTGCAAGTGTTACCTTGTATGTCAGTATTTATGTACTACAGTTTTAGAATTTAAATGAACTGTATTTACAATTTTTCTTTAGCTAAACAAAGATAATATTTTACTGTTTCTATTACTCATTTGGTGTATTTCCTTTTAAATAAAACTTGGAAAGCTCACACTCTGGCAATTCATGTGTTAAAACAATAATAAAGTATTTTTTATAAAGGCCTTTCATAATAGTAATAATGTCTCATAGATTTGCCACATAATTGTCAGTTCACCTCTAAATAGGAATTGATATTTATTTTCTTAATGGAATAACACAGTCTAGTTCTAAATTATCACGAAGAATTTGGGTAGAAGTAAAAAATCATAAGTTTACAGATGGAAAGGTTAGCTTGAATCTGAAAAAAAATGATACAAGAAGGGTAAAAAAACATTTGTTCATAGAGTGCTATTGACAAGGTCAGCAAAAGGCCAATGCATTGAAAGGGATGGGAGATATTAGTCACTTCATGACTTCATGTTCACAGAGACACTTTGAGACAGGTTGGAATTTTAAAATGGCTCTTAAACTAAATTACATTCAGTTTTGGATTCATTATTGTGTCTTTCATAATTTGGGCGCTGCCACCGAAATCCCATATAGAGAAATAATAATACTGAAAAAAACATTAGACAAACCTGAAAAAGGCATCGGAAAATAAAAAAAAAATTTACTTAAAAAAATGAAAATAATAATAAAAAAATCAGTAACAGAGCCACATCAGTTTTACAGTACATGTGTATAGAACTTTTTAGTTCGCAAAAAAAGAGAAAATTGTCATGTTGTGGAAGTTTGTGTGTTTTCTTTTATTTGTATGAGAGAGATGTTAAAGAGAAAAAAGCTTTAGTTTACACAATAAATGTTTTTTTTCCTTCTTCCAACCTCTACATATTTCTAATAAAAATATGTTCATGAATTATATCACAATGTAAATACTAATGATTATTTTATTTTTTGCTACTACTTTATTTTCAGTATTATGAAGGGTGTATTTAGCATTAATTAACAACTTATACAATACTTAATTTGTAATGATACTTCCTATAAACTAATAACTTTTGTCAGCTGTCCACCTGGTTAGATTCACATCAGGAAAAGTGAACCATTGATCAGAATTTTGAGTGTTTTGCACAAGGTTATTAAGCACCAGTATTTATCTGAGTTACACATTATGCTAAAGTTGTGCAGTTTTTGTTAAATTTTGATTATATTTATAAAATCCTACCTTGTCCCAGAATATCCCATGAAGAAGTTATTTGACAATTCCTGCACTGCAGAGCAGTGCCATGGTGAGCTGACAGTTTGCAACCCAAGTACAAGACTTCGGGACTCTCCGGGAGCTGAGGTAGCAGCGGGACTGTGTAGACATGCTGTAGGCCAGGAAGGTTGTCGTGCAGAGAGCAGATGGATGAGAAGGACTGTGGGCTAGCACTCCTAAGGCCGACGGGATAATCAGACAACATTGTAGCAGGGCAAGGGCTGCCCAGGTAATCAGCGAGCGGTGACACTGGATGGGGTCTACCTGGAGATCAGGCAGCGAGAGAGCTGGACGAGGGCTGCCCTGCCCGGATAAGCAGGGAACGTGGCAGGCTGGATGAGAATTGCCCATGAAATCAGATACTGTGACTCTGTGCTAGACAAAGAGGTTTTGAAAATGCATCAATGGATGGTTCTCAACTTTGCTGACATAACACAAATAGCTTTATGTAATTTTAATCTAAAAAATGAAGACACTTTGTTCTTTTACTGTAAGTACATCTTATCTGCATATGTACATGATTTTTCTCCTAAAAATAATTCCTTACACTTATATGGTGTTTTTCTGGACACTCCACTCTAAACTTTACAAGTAATGGGGACTCACCTACACCACTACCAATGTGTAGCACCCCCCTGAATGGTGTTCATGGTGTTCGTTTTCTTGATGTTTCTTACAAAATGTAGTAGAAAGCAAAATTAAAGCATAACACAGCACATAAATATGAGCTAGTCTTAATAATGGAACAAGTAATAGGTTTATTCCATGCTGAAAAAAAGAAGAAAGAGAACACAACGTTTCGGCCGTGGAGCCTTCTTCAGGTGTGAGAGAGACAGGGCAGTAGGCAAAGGTAAAGTAGCTGGAGAACAAAGGTTGGGAGGGAGGAGGAGTGAGAGGCGGGAGCAGGGGACAGAAAGAGAGGCCAATCAAGAGGTGTGAAGTCAGAATGGGTGCAGAGAGGTGTGAAATGAAACTTCCAATGAATGGAGAAAATTTAAAAGAACAGTAATCTGTCGTTAAGGGAAGGGAGAATGTGTGATCCTAACTGCAGAATAATTTTAGTTTCGGTGGTCTTTCTGATGTATGAGTTCGGAAAACCGTCTTTGAGAACACAGACGGAGAGATTAGTGTGGTCGTGGCCGTCAGAGGTGAAATGAGAAACAATGGGCTTGGAGAGATCTTTAATCTTCACAGCCCTGACGTGTTCTCTGAAGCGGTCTCCGAGTCTCCTTCCTGTTTCACCAATGTAGATGGCTGGGCATTTACTGCAAGAGATACAGTAAATAAGGTTGCTGGAGGTACAAGATGCTGTCTGGGTGATCCGGAATTGTCCTGAGGGGCCTTGAATGAGTGTGGTGGTGGCTGTGTACTTGCAGGTGATACAGCGAGCTCTGTTGCAAGGGAAAGTGCCTGGTGTGGATGGTTGTTGAGGGCGGTCAAGGGAGCTGTGAACAAGGAGGTTACGCAGATTAGGTGGTCGGCGATATGAGATGATAGGGCGATCAGAAAAGAGGGCCCCAATGGAGGGATCATCCTGTAGGATGGAAAAATTCTGGTTAATGGTCCTGGGGATAGGAAGTGTGTTAGGGTGGTAAGGAAGCACCAAGGGAATGCGGTTGTTACGGCGGGAGTTCCTGATCGGGTTGATGGTCCGGGGGGTGTTTTTGGCTCGGGCAAGGGCCCTGTCAATCACACTGCTGGGATATCCTCTGTTGATAAAAAATGAGTACATTTCGAGGGCTTGGTTCTCGAAGTCGATGTCGTCGCTGCATAGTCTTCGTAACCTAAGGAACTGTGAAAAAGGAAGAGAGTTTTTAGTGTGGTTGGGGTGAAATGAGCTGTACAAGAGGTAGCTGTGTGAATCCGTGGGTTTGTAATAAACTGAAGTGGAAAGTCGGGGGTAGTTGATAGACAAGTGGATGTCTAGAAACGGAAGAGTGGTGGAAGATATGTGAACTGTATATTTGAGGGACGGGTGGAAGTTGGTGAAATGGTGCAGGAAGAACTCGAGCTGATCGTTGGAGCATGTGGCGGCACCGACGCAATCATCAATATATCGTTTGTAGAGGTCAGGGACATAGCCAGTGTAGGAGGCGAAGAAGCGTTCTTCTACCCAGCCGACAAAAATGTTGGCATAGCTGGGTCCCATTCTGGTGCCCATGGCAACTCCACTGACCTGTTGGTAAAAAAGATTATTGAAAGAGAATGCGTTCAGTGTGAGGACCAATTCTGCAAGGCGTACCAGGGTGTGGGTGGGTGGATCAAGCACTGTGCGTTTGTCCAGCGTGTGCTTGAGTGCTGTAAGGCCGTCATTATGGGGAATGACGGTGTACAGAGATGTGATGTCCATGGTAAAAATGTGGCATTCGGTACCCTGAAATTGGAAATTGGAAATTTTTCAATGATTTCCAATTTCAGGGTACCGAATGCCACATTTTTACCATGGACATCACATCTCTGTACACCGTCATTCCCCATAATGACGGCCTTACAGCACTCAAGCACACGCTGGACAAACGCACAGTGCTTGATCCACCCACCCACACCCTGGTACGCCTTGCAGAATTGGTCCTCACACTGAACGCATTCTCTTTCAATAATCTTTTTTACCAACAGGTCAGTGGAGTTGCCATGGGCACCAGAATGGGACCCAGCTATGCCAACATTTTTGTCGGCTGGGTAGAAGAACGCTTCTTCGCCTCCTACACTGGCTATGTCCCTGACCTCTACAAACGATATATTGATGATTGCGTCGGTGCCGCCACATGCTCCAACGATCAGCTCGAGTTCTTCCTGCACCATTTCACCAACTTCCACCCGTCCCTCAAATATACAGTTCACATATCTTCCACCACTCTTCCGTTTCTAGACATCCACTTGTCTATCAACTACCCCCGACTTTCCACTTCAGTTTATTACAAACCCACGGATTCACACAGCTACCTCTTGTACAGCTCATTTCACCCCAACCACACTAAAAACTCTCTTCCTTTTTCACAGTTCCTTAGGTCACGAAGACTATGCAGCGACGACATCGACTTCGAGAACCAAGCCCTCGAAATGTACTCATTTTTTATCAACAGAGGATATCCCAGCAGTGTGATTGACAGGGCCCTTGCCCGAGCCAAAAACACCCCCCGGACCATCAACCCGATCAGGAACTCCCGCCGTAACAACCGCATTCCCTTGGTGCTTCCTTACCACCCTAACACACTTCCTATCCCCAGGACATTAACCAGAATTTTTCCATCCTACAGGATGATCCCTCCATTGGGGCCCTCTTTTCTGATCGCCCTATCATCTCATATCGCCGACCACCTAATCTGCGTAACCTCCTTGTTCACAGCTCCCTTGACCGCCCTCAACAACCATCCACACCAGGCACTTTCCCTTGCAACAGAGCTCGCTGTATCACCTGCAAGTACACAGCCACCACCACACTCATTCAAGGCCCCTCAGGACAATTCCGGATCACCCAGACAGCATCTTGTACCTCCAGCAACCTTATTTACTGTATCTCTTGCAGTAAATGCCCAGCCATCTACATTGGTGAAACAGGAAGGAGACTCGGAGACCGCTTCAGAGAACACGTCAGGGCTGTGAAGATTAAAGATCTCTCCAAGCCCATTGTTTCTCATTTCACCTCTGACGGCCACGACCACACTAATCTCTCCGTCTGTGTTCTCAAAGACGGTTTTCCGAACTCATACATCAGAAAGACCACCGAAACTAAAATTATTCTGCAGTTAGGATCACACATTCTCCCTTCCCTTAACGACAGATTACTGTTCTTTTAAATTTTCTCCATTCATTGGAAGTTTCATTTCACACCTCTCTGCACCCATTCTGACTTCACACCTCTTGATTGGCCTCTCTTTCTGTCCCCTGCTCCCGCCTCTCACTCCTCCTCCCTCCCAACCTTTGTTCTCCAGCTACTTTACCTTTGCCTACTGCCCTGTCTCTCTCACACCTGAAGAAGGCTCCACGGCCGAAACGTTGTGTTCTCTTTCTTCTTTTTTTCAGCATGGAATAAACCTATTACTTGTTCCTTTGCAGCCTACGCATGCTGACGCAGCTACCCACCTGAACTACTAGTCTTAATAATATCCAGTACCCAAAGTACAGTGGAAATGTACTGATTTTATGATTTGCCTATTTACAACTGAATCCTATCACACTACATACAGGCATATTGAACCACTCAGCCCTGAAGAAGGGCTTTGGATCTCTTTATACTTAATCTTCAGTATATTAAGTTTTTTTATTAAATAAGTATGTCCCCTAAAGAAAGGGGTAAAGTATCCTTTCTAGTTTGTACTGAATCCTTTTTTATACTGTAGTATAAAATTTAATTAATGCCTAGCAAGCAGTGGGGCCTCCTTCCTTTAGCAAAACTTTAATGTATTATTATTTTAAGGAAACAATCAAATATTGCTTAGATGCAATCTGCAATCGTAGGCTATCTGGAAGTCTGATACATGTTATATCATTCTTAATACAGTATATATTTTGCAGAGTCTCCTCTTATGAAATAGTATATCCTATTCTTATCCTGTCTTTTGAAATCATGTTTACTTTGTCTTTGAACAAAGGTTTATGTTGCCTGTTTCAGCAACCACTGAAAAAAACAAGATGTTTTAAATTGAAAAGAGAGATGCTTAATGTTCTACAAAGTTAGAGACAAAATACTGATTAAAATAATGACACATTAAATGTTCTGTAACTTTGATAATAACATGTTCCTTTACATATTTATTCTCTTTATAATTCAGGATTGCATGGACCAAGCAGACTTGCCACTATTACTCCAAAAAATAATGGGCAACACACGCCCATTACATGCTTCACACATGGTGAGATGTATATTATCAAGTTAATTTCCGAAGTTTACACCAGAAACAGAAAAGCAATGAAAGAGGAAGACCACAGCTCGCATTAAGACAGCCAAAGCAATTTGTCAGGTCACTAAATTTACTTATGCGTTTACAGTAGTTAAGGATCACCAAACTGTATCTACCCTAGCCACTAGCTACAGCAGTCAACCACTTTAGAGGTTCTGCTCTGGACGTTTATACACACTCAGTCATACCTTGACTTTAAACTGCAATTTTCACAGACTCTTGCTCTCTTTATCTCCCTTCGTTTCTTAGAATGAAATATGTAATATATTCTAAAATGCATGTGAAATGAAGACAGTTGTGCAAATTGCAAAACATTAATTTAATGACTCCCAACAACAAAGCTCCGTCATTAATAAAGGACTACAGAGGCCTAATAGCTAAAAGAAAGAAGAAAGGTTTTATTGCATTTTGCTGTCTTAATTTTAACAATGCATAGATGTTATTGTTAAATCAGAATCGTGATGCAGCATGGTGTAGAGACTTGCTCTCTCAACTCCCTAATCAGAACAATGCATCTTGGCTGTCAAAATCAATCAGATCTTCTACATTCTTATTCACTGTATCTTAGCAACCCACTAATATCATTATAATTGGATCTTGCTTGGTTGGTAGATGGTGCTTAGTAAAGGAAGTTCGGCAACAGTGACTTGCATGATTTGTATTTATTTAATGAGAAGGAGACTGAGTATTAAGGTCATAATCTGTAAGAGAGTGGTGGATGCAGTTGAAAAATGTCAGTTATCATTGAATGAAACAGAATATTGTTTGGGATTGACAGTAATGAGCTATACTCCATACACAGCAGTCTAGAAAGTTAGAGTGTAGGATTTTTAATATATTTTTCAGAATGTCAGGGGGCAAGATGATGATGTAGAATAGCAAGAAGTAAAACTTTTGCTGCTGACTACAGTAAAAGCCAGAGTTAAGCTTGTAAGTGTTACAATGTAACTTATATGCAATCTAACAACAGGATAGATTGACACCCTTGTAAGGATTAAATTGGCATGCTTGCCCTCAGTTCCACTGAGAATTGGATAGAAACAAAAAAGAGAAATAAGCTTTTTACACTTGAGAAGAGTGGACCCAGGGGATGTGTGCAGCCTCAGCAGGAGAAACAGAAGGAAAAACACCCCTTAGATTAAATTTTAAAATATTAAAAGTTATTATACTGTAAACAAAAATTACATATTTTAACAATTAGTTTGAAATAATACATTTGAGCTATTTCAGCATATCTAACTTAATCTGTAGAGTATTTAAGAAATGTAAATAAGCCATATTCCTTCTTTAAAGCATATCTGTTTTCAAATCACTGAGTGAAGTTACTGTAGTATTGACAATGATATAATGAACACAAGGTTGTGGTACTATTGCTATATTTGTCTAGACTGGCAATTCTTTAATAACAGATATATTATCAACTTCAACATGCTCCAAAGAGATATTAAGAATCTTTAAATGTTTTTAATTCCCCTCTCCTCATCTGTGCCATTATACAACTTTATCCCTTTATCCCAGAGCTATTTTGAAAGATGCCTAGCTTTCATGGTTGATTTCTTGCTTAAAATTCACTACTTGACTGAGGGACCTTGCAGAAATAAGTGTATTTGTTCATTTTACAAAATACTATTACAAATGGGGGTTATGGAAATGGAGAAAATCTGAAAATAAGAAAGCAATAAGTAAAATAAATGATCACCCCCAATTGTAAACAATTTCTGCCAAGAATATACCAGAGTGGTGGTATAGAGACACGCTGTGTTAAACAAATATCTACTAACAGTGACAATACACACATTAAACTACACACAACATAAACATACAAACACACAAGTTACTCTATGTACAAATTTACAAAAAAGCCAGAGGCTTATTTACCAGAGGCCTAACGTCTAGCCACCCAGAAAAACACCAGACTGCTACCAAGTATTCAAACTTTTATACAATATAATGCCTACAAAGTCCAAAATAAGAGATAAACTGCTTTCTGAACTACATAGAATACAACCTGAAATTAAATCTCTTTCTCTTTAAATCCAGATGCCATCAATTTTTGAATCTCACAATTCTAAAAATGCACTCACAAACCAGGAGAGGCCATTTTTAACCAAGGGATTATTAATACAAGAAATCAGAGTTCCCTTAAAACACAGAATAGCAAGCTCTCTTAACCTGCTTCACAGCTCCAGTCTGATGGATGATCTAGAACCGTGGTTCTCAATCTGTGTTACACAGATGGTACACCAGATGACCCTGGAAATTTGTTGTATGCACTGAAAAATTGGGATGGGTTTTCATATTTTCTATTTTTTTAAAAATAGTTTATGTGTCAATACGCAGCCTACGTATTTAGCTACGATACAGTGTGCGCTAATACTTGAGTGGACACAAGAGCTACCATGTAATTCTAAACCATTGTACTGTGTAGGAATGCGTGCTATGAAAGTAAGTGACCAATTGTATTTTAAAAAAGTTATCTTTAGCAAATAGGGAGGTAGGAGAATATATGTAATTTTGGAACACTGACAATCATGTAAGCACGGGAAAGCGTGATAGATAGAAAAATATTTAAGGACTGTTCTGGGTTCGTTTGAGAAAAAGACATCAAGTATCTCTGTTTTGCTCCCATGTGCATGAAATAAAAACTTATTTTAACTTCTGACTGCCTTTAAAGGGGAAACGGGGAAAAAGATCTCTAACAGCACCATATTCACCAACAGAACAATTGATTAAAAATGAATACCTCGCAAAAATCAAGTATTATGTCATGACTGAAAGGAATAGACACCAAGAGTAATGATGCCAGCTCCGAAAGATCACACACACCTGTTGAGATCGAGGAGGATTATACATCGACCATTGACACTAGCTCTGCTGGTGAACTTGCTAGTGTTAGCAAGGCGGTATGATCCAAATTACCTAATTTTGGGATTTACTTACACTAGGACAGAGGAAGAGCCAAGTCCACAGTGTGTCGTGTGCTGTGAGAATCTTAGCAATGAGAGCATGAAGCCAGAACATTTGAGGCGTTACTTTACCGCAAAACATGCACTCTTGAAGGATAAGCCTGTTGATTTTTTTCAAAGGAAACTTAAAGATCTGAAGCAGGGCAAGTCCACCATAAGGAACAGTGTCACTCCAGTTTCCAAAGCCCAAGAAGCATCTTACCATACAAGCTTGCGGATTGCTAAAGCAGGTAAGCCCCACACTATTGGTAAAGAACTTTGTTTACCATTGGCAAAAGGCTGCTAAACAGCTCGACCTGGTGGCCTTTTCGAATGACACAGTCACTCGTAGTATTATTGATATGGCAGATGATGTCAAAAGTACACTGACAGAGCGCATTAAGATGAGAAGATGCTTTGCACTCCAATTAGATGAGTCTGTAGATGTCATTGATTTGGCTAATTGGCTTGTTTATGTTAGAGTTTGAGGTTATGTTCCATGAATTTCTGTTCTGCTAGCCGCTACCAACAAGAACGACAGGAGAGCACATGTTTTAGCTACTGAATGAATTTATTGAAGAGAATGGCATCGACTGGAAAAAAAGCATCAGAGTTTGTACATGCGGTGCTAGAGCAATGATAGGCAGACACAGTAGTGTATTTGCACAAATTAGAGAGGTTGCTCCAGATATGAAATGGATATGAAATGGACGCACTGCTGAATCCACCGCGAGGCCTTGGCAGCCAAGAAAATGATTGAGGATTTAAAATCTGTGTAAGACTCTGCTGTCAAAGTTATGATTTTTATCATGGCTTGACCAATGAATTCACATCTGTTCAGTGTGTTTTGTAATAACATGGGCAGCGAACATGTGCAATGTTTGCTACATACTGTACTGAAGTGAGATGGTTATCAAGGGGCAGAGTGCTCACGAGGCTCTTTGAACTGCACTCTGAGGTGCAGATGTTTTTGCATGACCAGCACTCTCACTCTTGGCAAGTCTATTTGATGATCCAGTGTGGCTGGTAAAATTAGCCTACCTGGCTGATATATTCAGATGTTTGAATGAGCTGAATATGGGACTGCAGGGGCTCTCTTTAACAATTTTTGATGTGTCTGACAAGATCACTGCTATGAAGAAAAAACCTTCAGCTTTTTGTTAAATAAATCAATGAAAGTGATGTCTCTGTTTTCCCAACTTTGGAGAACTATCAGCACACATATGGTGTGGCACTTGATGCTGCTGTTTGTGATGTGATTTCAGTGCACTTCTTGTTCTCAGAGTGGATCAGGAACCCCCTTACTGTTGATGATGTTGAAATACCCAAGGATCTGACCTGTGCTGAACAAGAGAAGTTGCTCGAGTTATCATCTGATGTGACTCTGATGTCAGAATTGAAACGACAGTCACTGTTGAATTTCTGAATCCAAAGGCAGAGTGAATACCCAGCCCTCTCATTAAAGGCTGTGCAGTTTTTGCTTCTACCTAGGTTTGTGAGAAAGGCTTCTCTGCTCTCACAGCAATCAAGACAAAGTACAGCAACAAAATGGATGCTGAGCCAGATCTGCGTTTGGAGCTCACTGCCCTCGCCCTTGGCATTGCAAGGCTTTGCTCAACTAAACAGGCTCACCCCTCTCACTGAAATGGTAAGTGCTCAGTGCTATTTTTGTTATATGTGTGTATGCATGTGCTCATGTTGGTCATTGATATTTTCTGTGGTTCCTATGAGAAGGTGATTTGGAAGTGGTACATGGATGCTTTGGTCTAATCAGGGGTGGTACTTGGTCCAAAAAGTTTGAGAACAACTGATCTAGAACAAGAAGCTCTCACCTTAGATATCACTTGTCTGTTGTCTTCCTCTTCTTCTAGGTGTCTTCTCTTTTTATGCTCTGCTCCAGGGCTGCTAACTGATACTTTTTTACTGAGAACTTAATTAACTAAGGTAAACCAAAGTAAATTTTAAGATTGCTTTGATCACTGAATTTGAACTCCTTACATCCCAACCAAACATCCCTTTGCTTTGAAAGTGGACATTTTATAGTAGCCAGGTGTTACTCATTGTATCTAGATGCTTAGAGACACTTCTAGTGTAGTGGTATAGTCACCCATAGCTGTGGATGTTTGCCCATTTATCCCTTCTAGCATGTAGGGGCAGCAACATTCTGTTGCTGTTACCGTAAAATTAGTTTTTTTTTTCAGGACAGGGTTGTTAGCCTTCTGCCCAACCTCCAACATGGAGTACCTGCCACACGACGTGGAACACGAACCCACTACTCTGAGATTATCTCATACTCTACCAACAGAACTAATCATTGCCCACCTATAGCTATAACAATAATAAAAACATGTTTTGAAAGAAACATTTTGATTTTATTAGCATAAGCTAATATAAAAATCTTATTAACGATTTTATTTTATTTTCTGTGATAAAGTGAAAAAACGTTAGCATATTTCATGTGCACAAAATATTTTGTTGGCAAATTTAGGTGATTCATTAACATTTAAAGAAACTAAAATAACATTGTTATGTAGATTTGAAATAATAATTTAACCCCTTTTAATTAGTTGTCATTTTATAGAAATTAGAAAAGAATAGTGTAGCAAAAAGGCCTATTATTACAATTAGAATTAAGTGTTGTTAAAGGGTTCTAATAATCTTTGTGTTGCCATGACCAAGTAGCTTGGTGCCTCTCTGTAGGTGCAGAAGAATGTGGTAAGAGACATCATTAAGCTGTATCTAATTATATAATGGACACTAATGTGCTCCATTAAGTCTGTAATTGTTTCTTCCCAAGACCACTTTGGGTGTTCATCACCCAAAGAAAGATCCACAAATGAAGTATGTGCAGGGTGGGTACCAAAACCATACCTAATAATGTCTCAAACAATCATCAGCTCTGATGTCACACCTTAAAAGCTAGAACCCAACTAAGTTTTAACTCACTCTCCAACTAAATTGGCAATCTGCCTTTTTCAACCATGTGACTGCAAGCAGTCTGCATCAAGGTTTCAACATTTCTTTAAGATGCCAGACCAATAGATTGAGTCAAGTCAAGAACAGAATTCTGCCAAAGACATTTCTGAAACAGGAAAAATATGTGTTTGCAAACTCACTGTTATTTTTACAATATCAACACAAAATATTTTATTTCAACATTCTAAATATCTAAGCATACTCAGTACCAAGCTATAGATGGCAGTTTTTCCACCTTTATAACTTGCGGTCAGACCCAAGAAGACAACTATATACAGACTATTTAAAATACTACCATTTTAAAGACTGAAGATCAGCAAGACCTGAACTCCAAAAATGCTAGGCAAAGCTCTACTCCTTTCTTTCTGCACCCAGGACACTCCAGCACAGAATGAGCAGCTGCCACATTAGACCATGGACCATCCATAGGATATCTAGCCAATGGATCTTTGAGTACAAAATCTTCTTCATTCACATCATAATCCTTAAGAGCTGAATTATTATTCCAAACAAGTTTGTTGTTTAGCTCATGACAGTTAATGCATACTTACTTGTATCTGAGAGTATATATGTAATAATCCTCTTAAATGTAGTACATTTTCTTATCAAAATAAGTCAATAATTAAAATAAATATAGCGAATATACAAAGGGTAAGGAAGTCCTGTCTGATGTAAACAATTTTTGATGGAACCAACTGAGAAAAATTAATTGCCAATAAGGACAATAAGATATAATAATTTAATAAATATATTTTCCCTGTCCCTATTTTCTCTTGTCCCTGTAATCATAGAATTGCATATTGACTGTCAACCTGTGAAAAAAAAGAAGTGTCAAAATTACTGTTCTCTGGAGTAAAAATCACCTACGGATGTTTGTTCACCCACAAGGAGACAAATCCACTTAACAAAGAAAAGGTATCAGAATACAAATATATATATATTGTCAAAATGGAAGGCATTTGATTTTTAAACTATTGAAATAGTTTGAAATTTTTTCTGCTGCCTTACAGGAAACTGATATATTTGGGCTACAGACGTTTTAAACATGATCATTCACTAATTTGGAAGTCAGACTATTGCAGTATAAGCACATGACCCGCCACTTCAGTCACTCAACTAATTAGAAGAAGATAACTGGTTGGGTTACATTTAAAAACAGGAAGCAGTGTTAGTCTGTACCTGACATGGAATAGATTGCATAGTCTTTTATATGTCTGCACAGGAGACAGGAAGAAGGAAGTGTCCATCCTAGTGATTGTTGTTTTATGGAACTTTGAGGCTTTGAGCTCATAAAAGATCACTTGTACAGCACCCAACCCCCAGGACCCAGGTGTACGTCATTGTTATATTAACATAAATTATATTACATAGAACTAAACATGAGAAACGTGTTGGTGTAGTTATTTTCCTAACTCTTCCCCTAATAGTGAAAAAGAAGCCAATAATTATTCCAAATTAATATTCTAAATTTCAATATCTTGACTATTTTGACAGTGTGGATGCTTATTATAACAAAACAAATTAATACGATTTAAATATAAAAAAAAGCTCCAGTCAGGGAATGTTAAGCATGGTCACATGGCTTTTGTTCCTAGCACAAAAAAAAGTTTCAGAGTGAAAGAACAGTCTTCAATATAGGTGTGTAGTGTCATATAAAATGACAGAATCCTGATGTTGGTGAAAGAAGAGCCGTTTATTATGCATGCATGGGGGGGAGTACCTTTCCACAGCAACTCTCTCCGAACAATTACAAAGTTAGTCTATTTATACAGTGTAACAAACAAAGTATTGGCACATACATCATATGACTTGCTAACTGTCGACTCAGTACTTTCCATTCTTTCATGCTGGTCTAACAGAAAAGAACTCCTTATATGGCACTTTGCCAGAACTCAGCATTCACCAAACAGGGTGTTACAAGTTCCACATTATGTGAAATCATGAACGTATAGCACTTTCTATGCGTTTCCTGATGACAGGCAAAGAATATGCACCTTGATCTTTAGGAGAGAAGTTGTTAAAAGCATTTATTCTGGATTCCCCAGATGCAACAAAAATCAACAGACAAACCACACCAAGTATAATGCAGCATCGAGTGTGAGCTTCTAGGTAAAGCATTTTATGGAACTAAGACTTAGTCACTCAGGTTTTCTATGATAAATAGGTCTCAGCAGTGTCATAGAAGGATTCAAGGTCAGCATAAAGATATGCAAAGCCATCCTAAAATTAAAGGCCCTAAAATTTTATAGTCGAAACACATCTATAAAAGGATTCTAGATTAGGGGGAACCTTTCTATCTATACCACAAAAATGCATCAAAAATGTTTCTTTTAGTATTTTCCCTGAATGATTTTGTTTCCTTTGACAAATATATGTGTTCAGAATGTGCGTGTTCATCTTGGTTACCTCAAAAATAAAATAAATATTTCTACAAATAAAAGAACACCCAATCCTTTTCTTTTAAATTTAAATTAAATCAGATCTTAGTTGCCATGTAAGCTCTGCATACTTCATGGAGAGGGCCCGAAGCATAGCATCACTTTATTAGCCACATACAATTTCTTGCATTAGGAATTCTTCTTTTCACATACCCCAGCTTGCTCCCCATGAGACAGACACACAGACAGGGAGAGAAGCTTGGGGTCAGAGTGCAGGGTGAGCCATTGTACAGCGCCCCTGGAGCCTTGTTCAGGGCCCCAATAGGGTAGATTTATATTGCCACAGGATTTGAACCGACAACCTTCCAGCTACTGGCGCAGATCCTTAGCCACAGCGCCACCCCTCTGCCCCACTGGAAGTCTGACCTGTAAATGATGGTGCGCACTCAATCTGTGATATAACTTCATAGTAGGAGGTAGAGAAAAATAACAAAGATCTTCTTTTTAAATACAAAGATTACTTACTTTGTATTTTGTATTGCTTAACTATTTTGACATTTTGTTTACTGTATATGTAGTAATACATGATCCATTACAGTCTATATCAGATATTACTTTTAAACAAAGTTTTTATGAATCATGAGAATAAATCTGAATTAGATTGTTAATGTTATAAATTGAAGAGGGTATTGTATAAATGATACTGACATCAAGTTAAAATTTCCTCTGTAGACAGGAATTTAAGTATAACTGAATATGTTCAATTATATTACAGGTTCCTTCTTGTATCACTTCTTGTGAAACAGTGCATGGGATTTATATTATTCCACTAATTTCTTAAATAATTTTATGACTGACATGACAATGTACTATTAACAAGGTACACCCGATAATATGTATAAAGACCTTTAAAAGTCTTTGGATGGGTGGGCTGTCTTTCATTGTGCGGGGAAAGTGACAAGAATGAAAAAGCTGGTGAATTGTGCATTCAGTCATGAAGAAGCTGTTTTCTGGTAAATGAGGGTTGAACAGATGGGCAGCTCCAAGGAGATGTGTGTACCCGGGAGACAGTAGATGTGTGACTTGCAGGAGAGAATTGTTGACAGCTTACATTGTGTAGAGCAGGCTGTGCTATGGAGGAAGTTGATGGACATCAACAAAGCTAGAGTGCTGCTTTGGCGAACTGAGACAACATAATATATTCCCCCCTTTTCAATATATTCCCTGCATGATTTTGTCTCCATTACCAAAAATGTGTTTCACTGAGTGTGTGTTTCTCCTGAAGTATAGTAGTTGTTATCTCCTTTCTTGCCCTTTCTCTGATCACAAGAGCTATTGAACTGGTCCTCTTATTTACTGAGGCTGAACCCTTTTTGTTATTAAGAGCAAACCCTCACCCCTCCATTATATTATGATAGCTTTCGGTGAATAGGAAGTGTCTTTAAGAGTTCAGATAAATTTTGTGATACCTGACACTTCTAGCTTCAAAGCAAGGAGGATGTTTGCTGAGATGTGGAGGGTCCCTTGAGCCAAAACAATTGTAACGTTTACCTTGGTATACCTAGGTAAGCTGTGGGATAATGACTGTCAATGAGCAGTACCGAAACACATCATGTACGATCACATTAAGAACACAAGGAGAAAAAACAAGGAAGGAGTAGAACAAGAAAAGGAAAAGAGAGAGAGGAAAGAAAAGGGCTGGAACCTGAAGCTTGCACCAGGCAAGAGCCCCTACTTCAAGATCATCCAAACAAAACCTTGAACCTTGCTAGAGAGAGCTTGCTATTCTGTGTTGCCAGCGAACTTGGGTTTCCTACGCAAAAGACACCTCAGTTTGAAACATCTTTCCTGCTTAGAGTGCATTTTAGAATAGGGAGATTAGCTCCAATTTATTTTGTGGTATCCAGGGTGTAGAGAAAGATAAACTTAACTGCTGGTTGAGTCTGAATTGCACCTTTTAGAATTGCATTCATTTAGAAAGGCAGCTTATCTCTTATTTGGCCTCTGTAGGCATTAAAAGTTTAATACTAATTAGGAGTCTTGGGGTTTTCTGTGTTATTAAGACGTTAGGCCTCTGAAACGCCTTATTTGTAAATACCCTATATATAGAGTAACTTGTGTGTTGTACATTTTGTTGTGTGTGATTTTGTGTCTTGTCTCTGTAATAAAAAATTGTTTAACTAAGTGTGCCTGAATTGTTACTCTTTTTACCAAAGCTGTGCCAGAGAACAAAGAATTTCCACACCTCTAATTACACCATCCATTTGGGTATATTGTGGAGAAAGCACTTACAAGTTGGGGGTTATGAATAATTATTTTACTTATTGACTAAATAAGTTCCTGATTTTCACCATTTTCGTAACCCACCATGTGTAACAATCGATTACATACTGTATGTCTGAATAAATTATTATTTCTTATTTCATATCTCCTGACTTCAGTTATTAGATTGTTGGGTGTTAGTTTAAAAACAACATTTTTAGGGGTTTATTTTGTAAACTTACTGTAGATCAAGACACAAAAACAATATGATAAAAAGTGGCACAGATCACCATGCCACACCACGATTTCTGTTTTTTTTTCAAAGTGTGATGACCTTATAACAAGGAGGTAAAACCTAAAGTCAGGCTTATATTAATTTACAACACATAACACATCAATTATTATTTATAAAGACTCTAAATTTCCAAGTCCAGACGTTCTACAGTTAAAATTACTATCACTGACCAATCTACTGTAGATCCCAATTTAAAAAACAAATTTCACATCTGCTGGCTGGTGACAGAGGGCTGATCCAGTGCAGTGTTTGATAGAGTCTCAGAGAGGGACTGACTTTTGAAAGATAGTGTGTGTCTTCAGAAAAGTCTTGGGAAGAAACTTTGATTGTGAAAGAAAAAGTTAGGCTTTTGTCAATTTCCTGAAGCACTCTAAATAAAGAACATGCATTAGTGTCAGAGCAACATGTCAGAGCTGGGAAGATCAAAGATCTCTCCAAACCAATAATTCCCCAATTCACCTCCAACGGCCATGATCATACTGATCTATCCTCACAGAGACGTTTCAGAACTCCTATTGCAGAAAGACATCCAAAACCAAAATTATCCTGAAATTAAGATAAAAAATTCCCCCTTCTCTTAACAACAATCTCATCTCCTTCTAATCCTCTCTATTTTTTTGCAGATCTTGACTTCAGACCTCTCCTCCAGTTTTCCCTTAGTGTCCATACTCTTTCTCCCCACTGCTTCTTAACTACCCTCTTTTTTGTTCTCCCATGCCTCATTATCTGCCAGTTTCCCTCTCTCACACCTGAAAAAGTGTTCAACAGCTGAAATGTTGTGTCTCTTTTCTTTTCCTTTCAGAATGGAATAAACCTTTACCTGTTCATTTACAACTTTATTCAAGTTGATTTTAGTGTCACATAAATCTATTTTATGTTTCAAGATGTACAAAAGGCAATGGCTTGTGGAAGCTGATATCTAAGTTATTTATTAGTTCAGATGTGGAGTCATAAAAGCAAACACAAACAGGTATAAATATTTTTTTGTAAAATGTTGCTGAAAACATCACCCTTCTTTTTTAAAATATTAAAATGTTAATAGTCAAGAAGACATTATTTTGTCATCTTGAAAATGAAGCCCTCTGATGCAATTCACATTAGTGTATTTTTTTTTCAAAATGGTTATGAAATGTAGCTAATATACAACTGAAAAATACTATTTGATTTCTGTATCATGCATACGCAAGTGATTGCTTTAGTTAGATGAGACATGTATGAAATAATAAGTCCTACAAGAAGAAAGTAAAAATATAAATGACAAATTACAAATTCTTAGCTTAGTCAATATCAATCCTTCTTGTTTAATCTAAAAGAATTTTAAGCTGTCAAAAGTAATGAGAAAAATAAGTTTAATTGAATTTTTCACTGTGGTCAAGTTACAAATGTCATATTAAATTATGGTTATGTTTCACTGTTTGAAACCTAGGAAAATGCATAAGTGTTTGTTTACCACCAGTTATAAAATGGAAGTACAGTATTTCATTTTAATTTTACAATTTCTCTAACCAGTTCAACCTGATTTCCCCCCAGACAGCATGCTAATGAAAAGCCACAAAAAATAACATTCAACTGTATAATAGGCCTTCAGGAAATGTTTTTATGGCTTATATTTGTCCTAACACTTGTTGTATGCTTCAGCTGCATGCACATTTCACTATTTTTATACAAACAAGCCATTATGTAAAAAAGGAAAAATATGATTACTGCAAACTGTCTTCAAAAGACTTCTTGTGATTTACAGTAAAAGGTGTTTAGTTATATATTCCCCCCCCCCCCCCCCCGAAATGTATGGAGAATATGGATATGCATCCTTTTGACAATCATATGTAATCACAATCATATATAAATATTCACAATCATTATAATTTCACTTTTACTGCCATAATGTAGTTAAAAACCAAATGGGAATAATTACTTACTGTATTCTACATACAATGTATCACTCTTAAATTGGCTATCAGTTTAATAGACAAGCATTTCAGAAAGACATATAGACATTTCTATATAACACTTTTGGTATTTACACAGTAGGTGTTCTTTTATTTCTATAAAGAACATTGGAGAAAGACAGTGTTAACTTTATTAAAATAGAAATTAAAAATACTAAGAAAATCAATCCAGATGTGGTTTCCATATCTGGCGTATCAAGCCTTTAAAAAGGAGTACTATGCATATCTTATTGTGGCTGGCCCAAGCACTGGGTGCTCATTTTCAAACTTCTCCACTACAGATAGACAGCCCTGTTTGCTCTGCCAGGGTATCTGTATTTCTTTCGGTATTCAGTCCAATGAAAAGTCCAGCCAAACAGAAATGGGCATTGGCAGTAGTTAAGAGGGAGGCTGATACCCAGTCTTTTTTTATAGCCTGAGGTGCTTCAGGTCTTCCAGCCTGCTGGAAAGTGTCTGTTTATTGTGACATAGGAGGCAGAGAAGTTAATCATATGTAAAACGATTACCTATTCAAATTGGATAGAGGAAAAAACAAAAAGGAAAATAATCTGTTTGTGTTATACAACAACACCAGTGGCTTTAGTGGTATTTCATGGACAAAGGGACATGATCATGTGTGTGGGGATCCTATTTGGAATCTCCTTTTTTTTTGTTTTTTTTTTAAAGAAAGCTTCCTTCTAAAGACCTGATGATAGGAAGTGGAAGGAATTAGCGGTACCCTATTATTAAATAGGTTTAATTCAATACTTTTTTAATGAAAACGTTTTCATTTTTTTACGACTATTTTGTCATTGTTCTCTTTTCGATGCCACTGTGTTTATTCATCTTTTTATCCTATTTTGACATGTTTTTTTAATATCTGTGGTTAATGTTTTTATTTCGTATTGGAATATATGCAGAATAAATAATCCTACCAAATGCATATATTGTCTAACTTTGTTATGCGAGTCTCATCTGAAAAATAAAACGGCATTTTGCAGAGTTGTTAATTAGAACTATGTTGTGGCAATCTTCTATTCTGCAGAGAACAAAATAAACTGTTTTATGAAAGATTATTTGAATTTCTACTGTATATTGGAGTCAGGGGATGACACACTTGGGAGACTGACATATTTGAAAATTAATATTTCAGGTATGAAATGCCTTTGCATTGTGTTAAACAATGACATAAGAAATAAAATAAAATGAGGCATTTTTAAATTTGAAATACTCCCCATGTCTATTTCTGTAGTTATTACCACACTAATACAAAATAAGATGTTTGAAGATCACATATCTGTGAAATACAAAATGAATAAATTAAATACTGTTTATATATATATTCATTTTCTGGAGTAACTAAAGTATCATGGTGCATGGTGAGTGTATACACATTAGACAGACAAATGATCAAGAGTGGTGATTGACTGTAATGTCATCAGATATATTGGCCTCCTCACATGGAATGTTCCTCATTGGTGTATCCTTCTACTCCTATCAGTATGACAGGAGCTGCAGATGAGTAGGCATTGATGTGGTTATGGCCAAGTCATAGGTAAACAAATGTATGCTCCTTTGCCAAAGACTGATTGTTCTTATAAGATTATTGGATACTAAGACCTAGCATTGCATAATATGTCTAGTCTGTAAAAGGGTGCCTAACATGGTGCTAATGCTACTCCTGTCTTCCTCTTAATTTTATTTTCTATCCTGATCTGATTTTTGACTTCTAAATATTTCTTTTTATCCCAACTTTAGTCTCCATTTTCTTCTGTTCCATTCCCTTGACAGATGGCATAATGACTTCAGTAAGAACAATTCCTCAAATATTGGTAAAATTGTTTGAACACCTCATCTTTTGGCCATTGTGACTGCCTCAATTGATAATATAGGAATAGGGACAAAATAGGTACATAGAGTAAAGCAAACAGCTGCATAAATACTCCTTTGTTTGGCCTGTAGATAGGTGGAGCTCACTACTGACACTCTTGCTTCTTGTGATCTGGAGCAAGAGAGAGAACTGTGGTAGCCACCCTCAGTTGATTATACTAGGGTGCTTTTATAGACTGGCCACTCACCTCTCACCACATTATTTTGTTACAGGATTTGGACATCTTTCACACAGGTCCTCAGATATTAATACCTCCCATTCAAGATACTTTGAATATAGATTACAAAATTATTAGTATGAGGTTTTTGTAATTTGTAATATAGCCATATTAAAGCCTATTCAATAATTGCCAAGGTGGAAAATCCCCATTGTAGCAGTGTGGCTCTAAGGTTCGTTGCACAAAACAAGTACATGATGGAGGTTTTCCAGCTCTTGCATTGGATATGAAGAAATGCCCTTCAACATCTTGATTATAAACATGTTTTTTTGTAAATTATAAATAAAATATGAATGATAAATATGTAAAAAAAATATTCAGAATAATACATCTTGCATGAAGTCCTTCATTTTTTAAAAAACTAACTAGGTTTGGTCATTGGGCCAAGTGATTTATTCATTTTAAATGTTTTTGGTCCCTTAAAAACCATTTGGTCAGTTAAGCTAAAATTGTTCAATACTGGTAAAGGGTTCTACAGGTTCTATAACTTGGTGCTTGTATTGAAATCTTTTAGAAATAGTGATGAAACATTTTATTTTCTAAAATTTCTAAATTAATATTGCTGACTATTTATTCTTCTATTATTAATCCATTATTATTTAAGTTCAAATATTTTGCAGTTTTGTTAATGACTCCATGTTACTTACAATAAGTATTAGCTTACTTACTGACTCAATTGAAACATCTTTATATAAATAATACGCAGAATTCTTATTTAGAATGTCTTGTGTCAAAACTGTATTAATTTTATTTTATGACCGAAATGTACATCCATTATACTTAACCAGGAATTTATTTGGGGAATACAAAACTCAGCAAAGGTTACGCTTTCCTAATTAAAGATAAATGTATTCATCTTTCATGGTAAAGGAAGATTTTCTTGGACCATGATTAGAAACTCTAACAAAGCTCTCCATTATCAAAGGAGTCCAGCTCCAGAATTTCTGATATTTGTGAACATGAGGGAATTGTATTGTTTTCTCTAGTGGTTAAATTTATGGTCACCTGAAAAAAGCAAAAACAAAAGTATAATTATGAAACATAAATGTTACTACAAAAGGTATTATCATGTTTAAATGAGAAATGCTCCAGACAGTATTCACTGTTGGAATGCTACTTCTTCTTTCTTATTCAGAAATCCCCTTCCCTATCTTAGTGATCAAATCTGCTCATACATGTCTTCATTACTACATCCATTGTAATATTTTTTGCCATTGATTGCATCAAGTCATTTTTATGAATAGAAACGTTATTGGAAAGTTATTTTAATTTTAATATTTAAATATAGTTAACTGATATATGACTATATTTGAAACAAAATATAGAAGATCCTTTATGGTTCAATTAAACATAACAGTAGTGAAGACTGAAAAGTTGCTTCACTTTAAGTCAAGTCTTAAGTGTTTGAGGGCACACTGTAAAAGTATAACAACCATACTGAAAAGTGGCTAATTGTACTTGCCATTACATGAAAACCTCAGGGATAATAGAGCAATTTAGTAGTTACAAAAGACGTTTATTCAAAGCAAGACATTTATAGAAAAATACATAGAAAATTGTTTATAATTTGAAAAACTAAAATACTTTTTTCCAATAAAAATACACTTGTTTGCTAAATTGTTTTAAAATGTCATTTTTAATGTACATTAATGTACATTTATTAAAATTGAATGCTTTAGTATAATTTGAACAAAAATTGCATTGATGTTTGAGCCTGCTAAATCTTTAGTAAAATTGGTGGCAAATTGATATATCAAAGTTCCTGAGTTGTTTTTCTTAATATTTTAAATTACAGGTTCTTTTTTACCAATTTTATGAAAATATCATTATTTATTATAAAATATTCAAAACTACATTGGCTTGTGTCTGAATTAGCGCAATTATTAATTTTATGTACTGCTCATTCTAATTTCTTATTTATTTTTTTGTGAAGGGCAAAAGGTTTATTAAAGGGATTAAAAATTATGCATCAAAGAGTCAAAGGATGGAAAGGGAGACATTAACAGTGCAGATATACCAGAAGTCAGAAGGTGAGAATCCAGAGAGAGAGAGAAAGAGAGAAAATTAAGGGTCCCAGCAGGGAATTTTTCAGAAGACACACAGAGTAAGGATGAATGAGCTCTTGGGCAGACAGGAAAAGAACAAAGTTAGTACTGGCTTTAATTCCTAGATCAGACAAGGGATATGAATATGGAATTGTTGTCTATTTCAAAATCAGCTGCGAGGTCAAGAATTAGGAGAGAGAATAGGGGGGCACTAGCATTTCAGAAGATATCAGAGGGTGTAAGAAATTAGTGATTTATAAAGGCAGGCAGGAAGAAGTGGAGGGTGAGTACAGTGGTAGAATACATTAGGGAGGAGGATAGAGAAGGCAGAGATTTGATTTACTAATTGTTTCATAATACAATATTTTAAATATAATGCTGTCTGTGTTTAAAATTTGAGAAATGTATAATTTGTATAATCTAGGTGAGATTTAGATTCTGAAAAGCTATAAAAACTTAGCATTTTATATGAATATATCTTTTGATATTTTTTTCATTTATCTTATTTTTTCTTAAACATTACCTCTGGAAAAAAAGAATGTTATAGTTTATTTACATATAAACCAATTTTATGTAATAAAATGCCTTAAATAGTAATACAGAACCTCACAATCAAAAAAGTCAATGCACTGTATGTCTAGGATTTTTTTCTTGCTGTAATACAGTAGTGAATATTTCAGAAAATATATTTTAAGATTTAAAATGATGGTTCAAAGCCCTTTGAGCTTTTTATATCTGTTATGACACATGAGTCTTTGAAGTTTTGCCAATGGCAATGAGTTGCAATTTTCATAGCTGAGCTACTTAAAAGATTATCATTTTATATCTAAATACTACTGTGATTCACACATCCCTTGATGCTGACTTGTAAGTGCAGTTAATTATGGATTTGTGTAACTGACATTTTCTTCATAGCTCTTATGTTGCCCTAAATTGCTGGACACCAAGGGGGTTGTACAAGAATACAAAGTACTTATAACGTGAAATGTAGAGCTTTTTAGTTGGAAATGAGTAATTAAACACATTGGGTTATATATACTTTATACAGTATATACAATACCGTACATACTGCATCAGGGCTATAAGGCATATATACAGTAGTAAAGGATAGTTATGGAAAAGTGAATATATCATGCATTACAGAAATATTTTTACATAAAAGTTTTATTCCAGAAAATACAAATTATTAAACATATATAAAAGTATTTTGATTTATATAAGAACATAAGAAAGGTTTCAAGTGAGAAAAGGCAATTTGACCCATCATTGTTCCCATGACAGCAGACTAGTTTCCCAAACTGCCTCTGTTGCGGCAACATCCAATCGGCCTCCTATCGGTGTCCTCTGGCTCAGTGCTAACCAGTCCTGGTGTAGTTCCGAGTTGCAGAAATTAGGAGGGAAGATTTCTGCTGTCAGTGACGTGCCAGACAGTGTCTCTCTCAGGGACCTACTAGTAGTCTGGCTGACTAGTAAATTCTCTATGCATATAGGGTGACCGCAGGTCCCAGCTAGTCACTTTTTAGGGGAAGAAACTTGGTTTGCTTGTGGTGTAGTGCTACTGCTGAATAAAAACTTTTTCAGAATGTTGACAAGAGTCCAAACTTCGGTGATCAAGCGAAGTGTCCACATTGGCTTTTATTAGTTTTTTTAATTCATACGTACGGGCATTCCCCAGGCCGACACTTTGCTGAAACAAGGTTCCAGTCCCTATACAGACAACACTGGCCATCACGTGATTGTCTGTAAGGGTACATGAAAATGGCCAGAGAAGCAAAGTTCTGAGCTCTGCAATGTCTTCAAGACAAACACACAAACACCCTTCACGAATTTATGGACACCAATTAACCTAGCCATACTGTGTTTGGATGTTATTAGGAGGAACTGGATTTTTGGAGGAAAGCACAGCATCCTGCTCAAACCCATTCAGTACTGCATGTGGGAAAACAAGCAAAAGCTGTTTTTAACATTCTACATGGTACGTGAACACTGTAACTAAATAGATTACATGAACTACTGACATACAATGTCCAATGATTTGCATCCAATGATTTGCAACACATCCGTTTTATTACCATTTAAATACAATAAAAATAAACTTTTACCTTCCAATCTCACAGGAGAGCATGAAATAATGCCCGAAGTTAATCTTAGTATTGGGATTTGAATTTCATTTTATTTTATAACAGCAATTTAAACAGGGTAGTATTCAGTTTAGGGACTCTCTTAAGACAGTTATGCTCTCTCTTAAGATTGTGAGGTTCAGTATTCACCCCATTCCAATTATGTCCTATTACTACAAATAATGTATTTTTAAAGTAAATGTGGGAAGAAAAGTATTTGGTTTAAGCAATCAAGTTTTGATTGAAAATATTCTTGTGCATACAAATCATACAGAAATTCAAAAAGATGGGACAACATTGGTAAGGGTGTGAATGCTTTTGCAAAGTACTCTATCTTGATTAGAAGAGGTGGTTTAGGTTGTGTATTATTTGTGCAGTATGTGTTTTACAGTATTTCATTATTATCATTTTACAATACTTCTATGTTGATACTGTTTCTGTGCTATCCAGAGAAGCCAAAGGAATGTCCTTATTGTGTTCTGTGCATCTGGAGTACAAGCGTGGACTGTTGTATTCCACACGCTTAAGAAATGTTCAGTAATTCCACAGACTCGTTCTGTTTTGCACACACAAAAGATCATAATCCTGGCATATTAGTAATCTTATTATATGTGTAACGAATACGCCCCTGCGTATTACAGGGATCTCAGCCGCCCGCAAATACATTTGTGTCATATATTGCTGAGTAACTAATTATCCATATTAATAAGCACAAGTGTTTTCAGTGTTTCAAATTGAACTTGGCAGTTCTGTCCATGACACTAATGTAGAAAGAATACTGACTGTTCATCATCTTGAAAACATGTCATGTCATGTCATTTATCAAACTGCTTTATACCACATGGTGTCTCGGGAAGCCAGATCTACCCAGCAAGCAGCGAGCTTCAAGGCAGGGTACACCCTGGACAGGGAGCCAGTCCATCACAGGGCAAGTGCAAGGCAATCATACATGGGGAGAATTTGAAGGCCATGGTAAAGGCTGAGGGGGGAAATTTGGCCCAGACACCTGGATAACTCCCTACTCTTATCGAGAAATGTCCAGGGATCTTTAATGACCACTGAGAGTCAGGACCTCGGTTTATTGTCTCATAAGAAAGAAGGTATTTAAAACATCAATTTAGAAATTCTAAATGAGGGATAACATCTGTCTGAACATTTAAACATTTAATCAGCGTGGAGCACCATGGCTTTTTCAAAAGGAGCAAGTTCCGTCTCATTATTTTGGTGCAAGCTGATATATAGCAAGCTGATATAATTTATATATAAGCATCCAAAATTGCCCTGTTGACTTGAAGTTCATTTTTAAAGGACTTTTTTCCAATATAATGTGTTAATAATGACTATAGATATACCATATGTTATGCTTCAGTAGTGAAACCACAAGTATTATGTTATCTGAGATGCAAAGAAAATTTTATTATCTGTTTTAGTAAAAAGAACAGTTAGTATACACAGAACAGAGTAGACAAACAGTATGGAATGTATACCAGTTGGAATTTATAAGCTATGCAGTGGTTACAGATGAATATTTAAGGAGATTTAATTATGTTTGAAATACTTAATTTGACCCATTTTGATTCCATGTATATCTCCAGAACATAATGCCATTACAGCAATCTGTTTTTATGGTTAATTTAAGCATTTCTTAAAAACTCCTTCAAATGCTACTTCCAGTACATGGTTAGAAAGTGTGTTTCAATCTTCTGTTCTGAATGCTCCTAAACATAATTTCTACCTAAATCCTCAGGTCCCTGTTACATTGTTGATGCATTTTACCATGTACTGTACTTGGTTATTGCCTTTGTACTTTGATACAATAAACTTTGATACCTAAATTAAGATGCCAGATACCTCTTTCAGAATACACACATTCAGTTTCCATATTCTAAGTATGATATCCCTTTCAGAACAGCAGTTAGTCTGGTGGCTCTCCTTTGTACTTTCAATAGTACTATTGTTTTTTTTTCATTTTGACCAAAACTTAATAATGGCTAAACAACTGTAGAAATCTAGCATTACTCTCCTCCCCACTGATAGCTGATGTGTGGTGAGTGTTCTGGCGCACTATGGCTGCCGTCGCATCGTCCAGGTGGGGCTGCACATTGGTGGGGGTGGAGGAGAGACCCCATTACCTGTAAAGCACTTTGAGTGGAGTATCTAGAAAAGCGCTATATAAGTGTAAGCAATTATTAATTATTATTATTATTACTTCCCCTGATTTAAATTCTACAATATTTACTATAACTAGCATTTGATCACTCTTTTGTTTCTTTCAAATAGTATAAATATAAGAAAAGTGGTACGTCAATATAAACTTGCATTTAATTTACCAGATGTTCTTTTATATATACTGTAATATTAAAAAAATGGGATGGAGTCTCGATCTTTCATATAATACATATATTATATGTATAATATAATACAGCACAGCAGTTCCAATGATTTTAAGTCCTTTGGATTCCTGCTAATGAGTTGCATTCCAGTTTGAGACTACTTCCATTATCATTAAACTCTCTTTTGTGCACTTTAACTGGTGCATTATCTGTCTTCTTCATATCTTTTTTAATTCCTAGAGCTTTTAGTTCGAGGATCAGTGTTACAGGTGACACATTTATCAAAGGATTCCGGAAAGGATTCCAGAAAGTCCAAATATATCATATCATACATCCTAAATTTATTCCCTGCTGGAGTTACTTGATTAAAGAAATCTTATATGTTACTTGGACAAGATCTTACTTTTCTAAATAAACTTGGTTTTAGCAGATTTTGTGGCCTAAAGGTAAAAGTCTTTTATATATTTTAGCAAATGCTGTGACCTTGATGTAAAAGTGCATTGTATTTATGTTTTAATTTTTAATGTGCTTATATTTAGTTGTATGTTTTCAAATTATATAATACATTTAAAGTTTAACCCTGTAATTTATTCTCAATGCCATGTTATGTTACCTTAATGGCAGGACATAATGGCAATATGCTTACACTAGGTTGCCAAATGCAACCTCTACTGCTTGAAATGCAAGTATTACTTCACATTAATCAAAAGTAATGTATTTACTGTATACATAAAATATATGCATATGTCCACCTGCTACATGTTAGATCATTACATCATATTATGCTTTGGAATTTGTGATGTATGATTGTCTTTAATCTATTATCAATTAAACTGAGAGCTCTGAATGGCTTCAGTGCAGACACATCAGAGATGCGATTACGTTAAAGATGGATAATGGCTTATTTACAAAACTCAATCACTTGCAGGGTCACATTCACACCAGTGAAAGTAATTTGCTTTGATAGAACTCTCACAAACTGCTTGTGCATACTAATATCTGCATTCATTAATATGACAGTTTTCTCAATAACAGACACAAGCTTTTAAAATAGTTATACATGCCATTTGTGAAGAAGAAAAATAATACTGGAGAATATTACCAAATCAAATGAATCTAAGTATTGATTTACAGTTTATTTGTAGAAATTACTTAAGAACTGAGTATTAGTATGTGTATTATTTGAACCATATCATAAGTTTCCTTTTGACAAAAAATGACAATAAAGCGATGCTGACATGTTAAAGTAGCTGTGTACAATATTTTGTTTAATATTCAATTGTAATGTAACATTGAATGGTACAGTATATGACATTGTGGTGAAGCTGACTATAAATGTTTATAACCACAAACAAAGGTGTTTAAATTGTAAACCTCTTAAAAATATGCTGCTTGTAAAGAAAAGTTTGGCAAAATGTATTTTCGTTTCATAACGTGCACTAGCATGTGTTTACTATTTCTGCTTTGATAGGTGTGCGTTAAATGAAAATAAAAACAGCTAAATACACATAACACAGGGTATGATTTTTGTAGGAGGTTTGGTTAAGAGGCATCACTTTGGTATAAGAGGCTTAAACCAATTTTCCAAGGAAAATAAAAAAGAAAAAAACAATATTATTCAAATAACATAACCAGCTATAAGTGTCAGTTTTTTTCTGCAAAATAAAAAGTGTTCATTTTCATTTGTCTAAGTAAACGTCTTCCTTTCTGCTGGTTTTGCTCAGCCTCATTATTGTACCATTTATTGTGTTTTTTATGTATTTCACTTTTGCTTCTTCCTTTTGCATAGGTAGCATATTAATGTAGTCCGTACATGGGAGAGACAACGAGAGGGCAACAATCCAAGGCTAGGTCGAAAACGGAGAGCAGGCTAGAAGATCAATACCGAGAGAGTAGAAGAGTATAACGCACACTTGAGAGCTCTAAGAGAATCTGCAATAGTAAGCGGGGAAGTGAGGAAAAAGGAGAACTAAAATAGGGACGGGAGTGAACGGTGATTGGCGTATTACTATGACGTGAGCGTTTGTTAAAGAGTGTGCGCGTGGGAATGCAAGAAGGGACAGAGACGCGAGTGGAATGCGTATAAGATATTGGTATTTCAAAAGTCTTCCAAAGTTGGAGACTTATATAACATTAGTTTGAAGAATTCTCCATCTGAATGATTTTAAAATTATGTATTTGACACAATTGTGTGGATAGAATATTAGATGGTGTTATAAGTATAGTGCTATGTTGTTAGATATATTGTTTTAGAATATTTTTGTCTGTAAAGTGTATATCCATTAATCTAAATCTGTTCACAGATCACAAAGAATGAGGGTAAATGGTCTTATATCACAGCAACTTTGTTCTTCCACTGGGTCTCTTCGGGTTTGTGTGCTTTCCCCCATTCTATACATTCTGTATAAACACAACTGTAAAAGCTTTTTTTTTAGGACAGAGACATCATTAAGAAGTTTGCTGATAACTCTGTCATTGTCAGTCTCCTCAAAGATATAGGCACTGATCATGGGCCTGTAGTGAATTATTTTGTTGATTGGTGTAACAACTCCTTCCTTCAGTTTAATGTGTCAAAAACCAAAGACATGATCATTGATTAAAGGAAACACCCACCTGCTGCAAAACCAACAGTCATTGAAGTTGTCAACACTTACAAATATCTCGGCACTGTTGTTGATTACAAACTAACCTTTGAGGAAAACATGCATGCCATCTGCAAGAAGAGTCGACAGCAATTGTTCTTCCTCAGAAAATGCTCTTTTAATGGAGTACTACAACGATGACTTTATACGATAGAACTTTCATTGAATCTGTCCTAACATTCACTGCAGTAGCCTGGTTTGGTAATCTTAATACACACAATAAAAACAGACTGAGGGGGGTTGTGAAGGTAGCCAGCAAAATTATTGTTACACAACAACAGCTTTCAGACATCTACAGTACATCAAGCAAATAGTGCAGAAGCCCAATAAAAGAATTGACTTTCATGTCCATAGTCATGAACAGCGATTTAGAATGTCTAGATTCAAGATTAATAGAACTAAGTCATTTTTTATTCCCACAGCTATTAACCCAATTGGACATTCACTGTCCTCTTCATATATATATACAGTATACAGTATGACTATTTGTATACAGTATGTCCCCTATTTTTAATGGGTTCATGTTGTGTGAAATGTACTACATAATGTGTTATGTCCTTACCTGTCTGCAGAGCAAAGTTCCCATCAGGGACAGTAAAGTAAGTGTAGGCCTTAGTATTGCAGGCATTTTATTTTCCTATAATTTTTTCTTGTTTTTCTCTACTCTGTTTCTATAGATTTAGCTTAGTTGAATTCATGGTAATTTATTGTCAAATGCATACAGTAATAGTTTCTTACATAAACTGTAATAACTAAAGTGCTTGTTCTATAAAATCTATATATACCCAAAGTTTTCAGAATAACACAGTTAGTAATTGTGTGCTTTGACAGACAATAAATCTCTTACAAATAAAACACTAACGAAGCAATTCTTAACTTTTTTTTCAGTTAGTGCCATATGTGCCTGTACTATTTTTACTTATCCAAAAAAACATATATATATAGTACATCTCGTGCTATATGAATGTTATACTTTATTCATACAAATTCAATTATCAAAGCAATGTCACACAATGATATACAGTTTTAAAAGTAGCTATGGTGATAAAACACTTCTGCAAAAACATGATAGAAAAACAGAACACATCCAAACTGTCACCATTTATGAACATTTAACTTTGTAATCTATAAGGAAAGTGGGAATAGTTCTTGTTTATGAAAACTATGTTCGTAGGAAAACTTAGGATCTTGCCTCTAAACAGTCCCTTGAATATTTCTCATTATGTAGTATAGTTTTTGTTACCTTCATTTTTTTTGCCTGATAAAATATAGCTAAAAAACTGATACTTTTGCAGCTATCAATAGAAGCTGCTTGTGCAGCCAGGCCTTTCTGATAAGTTGGCGACACAGATACCTCATGGCAGTGGGTCTGAATGGCAGCTGGGCCAGGTCTGATGAAGTCTTTCACAAATTTCCAATTATAAGAGTTGACATTGAATTCACATTGAAGAGGTGTCTTATTAACAATGACAGTCATATTAGTAGATGAGCAAAGGGAATAAAAGAATAATTGTCACAAAGCGAGACAGTTCGGACTGAAGACATCCAGTGACATATAGAGAAAATGGCTTGAAAGGCTTGTCAAACCTCACTGCCATCAAATAGTAACACACATGACAAGTATATATTATAGAAGGCAACCTTTATACAGTATATCTGAAGTGCAGCTTTTGAAAGAAAAGGCAACCAGGCGTAATGTACTGTACATAACCATAAAAGGTGTCGATAAAGATAATATAAAGGTGCACTTTATTTCGTACAATTTTAAAACTTCACCCACATTTATCACAAAATTAAAACCTACCTAAAGATTCTTAGTCAATAAAGACATAGGGCCCTATATTAATAATTTCTACTCTCTATTGCATCATATTGGAATTTCTGCATTATTGTCTATACTGTATGTCTATACAAGTGGTTATTTCTTGATGAATAAAATTGCGCCGCATAGATGTTGACATATCTTAGGATTGTTTTAATAACTAACATTAGATGTTAAACATTTTACACGTTCATTGAATATACATCTAATTAAAAAGTGATTACAGAGATATCTGTATAAGTGACTAGATGTATCTACACCTACATGTTTCAATTAAAACTCTTATGTAATGCTAACCTATAAAGTAACCTTATGTACCATTTAAAAATGTAAAGTATATGGAGTATTGCTCATAACATTACATTTTGGTTCATGGGTTTTATTCTTCAGTTCTTGATATTCAGGTTGTATAAAGACTTCCAAAAAGTGTTAAAACATCAAGCTAAAGATTGAGAATGTTTTTTAATCAATTCCTTATATTGTATTTTTACTGTTATATGCTATTGTCATATTAAAACTGTTCATGACAAGTATTCAGTTTAATAGGGGCTATATTATTGTATTATATGAGTTGGTAATAAAGAAAAGGGACTAATAATTTTACTTATAATAAATTATGACACATGATGTTGGTAACTTTGTTCTGTAATATTATTATACAGTATTAGTGTATATTGTGTTGTATCATACTTAAAGTAAAAACTGTATAACAATCTTTAACAATGTAGAAGACTGGAATGATAGATCATCAATAAGTTGCTTAATGTAGCAAAAAATATTTTGAATTTTCCATCAGAATACTCAAACTTTATTCATTTGTTGTTGGCTCAACTATTTGTTTCACTGATACTTTCTTATATGAAGTGTTTTTTTATATTTGCCAAGATTATCATAGCAGTTGCACATTAATTTGAAAATATCAATTGAACATATTTATAGTAATTGCAAAACCCCATAGATGCATCACAGTTAAGTCGATGAGGTTGAATTCTTTAAAGATTATGCAGTTCACAACTGAGACAGGGATTGTCCTGAGCATTATAAAGGGTATGGAAACACTAAGGAGCACAAATTTTGATTTAGGATATACAGTAGGATGTACAGTAGGATACTTGTGGCAGACGAGGACATAAAGAGATATAAGATTTTTTCAGTGGGAATAAAGTGTGTTGTGTCAGAAGGGAATAATGAAAAGATCTATGGATTTTATTTTATGTTCATAAACATTCATGATATATCAAGCACTTTTATTCATGCATTAGGCCTGTTTCCTTTATTCTCCTGCATAGTGTAGTACTAAAATAATAAGTCAAGCAGCAAACTTTACAAGACAAACAAATATTTATTTACAAGAACACAATACAGAAAGTGATAGTTGATATTACAAATTGTGAGTATCAGGGTTATGTCTTCTACTGAATCAGAAAAAGAGCTCATCCTGTAACTGGAGCACCATTACTATATAGAGAAACCTGCTTCTTATAAATTAAAAGATATATTAATTGACATCTACTGAGTCACTTCATGGTTTTTAAGATCAAATTGATTAGGAGAAATGCAGGAGTTTTCTCCATTCTTTTCATTTACCTAGGCTTTCCATTGCAATGTCTGCTGTATTGGAGGCCGCTCTTCCTCTCTCTTCTTGAGCTAAAGGAAATGATTTAAGATATAGCAAAGAGTGAATGCCCTGGCTTTGATGGCATCTATCTTGAATTCTGTTTGACTTTTTGACCCCATTTTGGATCTTTTTAGCTTCAGATGATACATATCATATAGCCCTTGAGGAAGGAATGTTAATAAAACTGTTACATTCCCTATTATTAAAGAAAACTAAAAATATTACACTTTATGAAAACTATCAAACCATCTCATTGATTTGTTTCAATGTCAAACTGTATGAACATAAAATCATTACAAACTCATTCAGCCTTTCAGCTTTTAAGAAGTCCAGGTATCTGCTTCAAAAAGTCAAAGGAGCAGTTTCATACTCCCACAAGCCTCAAGTTAGCTGGAGGTCTATATGACCAAAATAGTTTTTTTTAAATAGTACATCTTGTCTCTTATAATGTTTGTTGTGTCGTTCATATTACACATGATGTCCCATCACTAGATTTAGAGAAAACTTTTGGTAATCTTGACCGAGGATATCTAATCTGAATTATATGGTTTAGGATGTGGGTTCCATCAATGTACTTAAACTGTTACATTCCAGGTGGATTGTGACATCAACTTGAATAAAATCTTGTGTCACCATATGGTCACCATATGGACTTTAAAATAAAAATTTACAGTTATATACAGTTTATATTCTTAGATATAGCAAACTGTGTTTTTGTTCCATAATTACACATTTAATTGAGACTTGACATTCAGCAGAAAGACTCATTAAATCACAGATGATACAAAATGGCATGCTCATTCTATTTTTCACAATCATAAACTCCTTTCAGGCAATTCTCCTTTATTATTTTCTCATTGGAGTGACAAAGGAATTAACATTTTCACAGATTTTTTTCATGAGGATAGCCTTCAGTCATTCCAGTACTTGCTATTGCAATATGAGCCGCAGGGTTTTTCTTTCTTTCTATAATTACATCTCCATTCTGCAATGTGTGTCTATGACATTCCCTGAGGGGTGAGGTTGTCTATACAGTCAATGCGTAATCTGTTTACTGGGAGTAATACAAAAGGATGTGCTGCTTCCAATGGCAGCTCCAGTGGCAGTGAGGGTAGGCTGAAGCTAATTTAAGGTTATTTCTGATCATATTCCCCTTAAAACAAATATTAGCATAGCACATGACAATTAAAATAATGTAGGAATAGTCAAATCATAGATGCCACTAAATCATGTTAATAGTAATATCACACTCCACTTCTTTTCTGAAATTTGTAATTTCATGTTACTTTCAATATTCATGTTACTTTCAATACTATCCTCCCCTTGTTTTCCCTTGATTTTCAATCTATAGTAAGTACTTTATTTAAATGTGGAGATTCAGTTCCTACAGTCATACAGTGCCTGTACCAATTATCAGAATTATTTCAGTTTAGCAGAAGACAGTACAAACCTTCTTGTGATAAATTAAATTTCAAATTCAGAAAGGAAGTGGAGTGTGATTTTACTATTAACATGATTTAGTGGCATCTATTTTAAACATCTTCTAGGTTAAGATGTGTGAATGTGAAGAATGACCAGAAATTAAATTAGTTTTAGTCAGCAAGTTCATATTGTATTCTTTTGATATATTTAAAATTTTCCCAATCACAATAGAAAAATAAAAAACAACCAATAACCAATGACTTACACCAATAAACCACTTGAACAAATAACACACACACACCATTGTGTCTTAAGGTAGCAATTCGTTTGTTAAATACAGTGTCCCAAGAATAATATAGTTAAATATAGTTTCTCAAGATGTTGACAATGAATGACAATCCATGAAGAAACATGCAGAATTCTGCCTTTCAATTTTGAATCAGGACTCTAGACATATGCAATAATTCCTTCCAGGTTTAATTTTGAGTTATGAATGCAGGGCATATACTGTAGAAAACCATCAGCTGGAAATAATATTTTAACTTCATTAACTACTGCTGATTGCATTATGGTAACATTTTGTTATAATAAAAAAAAATATGAGGCACATCACCAGATTCTGCTGTTTCAGTGCTCACAGGGAAAAAAGGCAGTATGAAACCAAAAGCCATGGATATTTTAAAACAATAATTGTATGATTAAACACAGCTATTTTAGTACATTTGTTCAAACCACATTCTGAACCAGTCGTACCCTGATATTTGTTGAGTCTTTTTTTGTTGCTTCAAGGTTACATGCCTGTTATACTTATATCAAACCTTGTTAGTCATCATCATCAGTGATTCACATCTGCAGCTTTGCTCCAACTTGTCCCATTGACAACCTTCCAAGTCACCCAACTAAAGCAAGACTGACAGGCTGCAGACCACAACTAATTTATGTTGTGCTTTATACAAAAACATTCAGGGCTTTACAAAACAAATTAGTATTCAACTGTAATGTATTTATATTTAAACACATTGAACATAATAAACATGCATATACAGTACTGTAAAGTAAATTGATTTGTATAAAACCTGTGATATTTCAGAAATAAGCTTGTTTACTAAAAAATAACAAAAATCTGCATTGTGTGCTACAATTCCTAATGTCAAAGATAGAGCACTTCATATCATAATGTATGTGTATGTGCTATACATCATGATGTGAAAAGCATTAAGACAAACCTGTGGTACAGTAATATCATGTAATCAAACAAGTTCTAGCAGTACTATAGTCCCACATTTTTTTAGTTTACCAACTACTACAGTCCATACCATAGAAGGGGATGCAGAAATCATCCTTGCAAATGCAACACCCTTTTTCTTCAAAATGTATTACAAAGAAAAGTATTCATGTGGTGGAGAATTCCTCATGTGAATAAGTACTTCTTTATTCACTGACGTGTTATTCACAGAACATTGCAAGCATATAACCCTAACGAATAAGGGGGTATGAATTTTAACAGTAGATTGCATTAACAGTTATGGATAATGGACAAAGCATGATGTGATATTCTCAAATATACTGTACATCTTATGAGCAAAAATACTCTTGGTCTTATGTGCATATGTCATTTTTGAAGTGTTTATACTGTATGTAAAGACAAGATACTGTAGATACTACTGAGTCTGTAGTTTATACCAAGTTCTGCTGGTCTAAAGCAACATTATTTTATTTTTGCAAAGGAACAAGTAATAGGTTTATTCCATGCTGAAAAAAAATATTTTATTTTTTCTTGTAAATCATTATATTATTCATGGGTGAAAAATCATGCTAGCAGCAGTGGAAGGTCCTGACACACTAAATTGCTAGACAAAACATTAATGTTTCCATAAAAATAAATCCATATACAGTAGGTTGCTAGTTACATGGATTGGTGCCAGTAACTGTCTCAGTACAATCAAAGCCAAAGATACTGGTAACCCTTGAGTCAAATTCACTTGCATGAATGTGGGTTATCAAGCTGTTGTATCTAAAAATCAATTACTTATCTTTCCCAAAGCAGCACGTGCTTGAATCTAACATGTCAAGGGATATTTACAATTGTTCATATTTAAACATAAGCTATACAGCCTAAATAGAACAGAATATTTGTTCGTTTGATACAAATTATTTTGAAAATCTTTTGCCTGACAATGCTTAATAGTACATCAGTAACAGCGCATCCATGGTAAAATCTAGGCATGACTCATCTGAAGTGGATTTTAGCAGCATTCATATTATATTATTTCAGGCTACATTGGTACTTAATTGTCAACTACACCTGAAGAAATCTGAGAATATCTTCTAGGTTGTTCTGGTGGTCGTTCAACAACCTAGTCCCATACAAAGAGAGCTTAAATTGCCTGAAATATAAAATAATATAAAATAAATGAGGGCATTTGAATCTATCTGTAGATCTGTATTTTTTATTATTCAATGTTGGGTTCCTAAACTCAATATAGTTATTTTCATATATTTATTTGTCCATACATTTTCTAACCACTTCATCCAATTCAGCTTGCAGGGGAGCCAGAGCCAGCAAGCAATGGGTATGAGGCTGAATACATTCTGGATGGGATGCCAATCCATTGAAGAGAGCACACAGATACAGACACTCTCACATCATTGTTAATTTTGCCAGAACCCAATTAACCTACTAGTATGCTTTTGGAATTAGAGGGGAAACCAAAAAAATTACAGTTTTGTCTAGGTGAACTGCTTTTTCATCCTTGTGTTGCATCTACTATTTTTGAAAGGTCTCACACTTCATTCTTCACTGAACAGAACTGTACTGTGGTGACAACTGAAGTCAGACAGTTTCTAACATTGTCTCTCCTGTCCTTGGATTCCCACACATTTCTTTTAGGCGTTAGGTACAGTAGCAACATTTACTCTACTGTCACCACAAATTACATGGAGCTCTTCTTATATAGAACACAGTTTTACATGGACACATAACTCTTGATGTTGCTTTGAAACTTGAAGTATGAAGTAATGAACATTTTCGAAAAACACAGATGGCCAAAAACCCACAAATTAAAGTATAGGATGATATTAATTTGATTCATTTTGATTCAGATTTCTAAAATATCAAATATCTACATAGAGTAGAAAAGCATTTTGTAGAATTAGAATTATTTTTGTGCTTAAACCCAATCATGCCCCAACATTTTAAACAATGATAATATAATATTTTATTGCAACAATCATTTTGAAGCACAGACAAGTACTTCCTAAAGATAGGAAATCATTTAAAGTAATGTTTTTGACTTGATAAACAGAATTTTCTATATTCTACTAATTAAAAAAATACTTGAAAATATATCCATAAAATATCTATGAACTTTAGATGTAAATCTGCAGTTTTTACAAGGCCATTATAGCTATGCTGTAATTAGGGGATAACTGATAACAACACATGAACATCTGAATTTGCCATAAGAAAAATAAAGAAGTCACACAGCAAAAGCAATCATTGCTGAGTGTAAATACATTAGTTGAAGAAGGTCAGTGGTCAGGTCAGAGAAACTGGAATATTACCAAAACTGGGCCTTATCTACTTCAAGAAATGCAACTCTAGCAGGAAATCTGGTATACAAGTAAATGTATGTCACAAGAAAACATGTATTCTGTTTCTCTCATGCTCCAATTTGTTGTAAGACTTTCAGAATTGGAGGTAGTCAGCTGTGTAGTAATTGCTGGATGTGAAGCTTCGTAGGTGAAACCCAGATAAGCTGCCTCAACAACAGTTGCTGTAATGAAGCTGTAGATTTTCCATGTCCCTTTGTCCTGCATCTTGTTAACTATTACTTTCATTCAATAATTCAGGTAATGGAAGAGAAAGTGTTATAATAGTGAATGATTTTCTTATAATTCAAAATTAAAGATTAAGGTCTGTTATGTAAACATTATTACAGTGTAGTTGTGTATAAAAGCAGTTTACTCCTAAATATTCCCATTTTTGTTTACATCCAGATTTGTTTTTTTAATGTAATTTTTGATAGTTTGCCTTGCTTTTTTAATTTGGTATAATTAAACAAATGTGAAACCTGACATATTGTAGTTGTGGTGATGATTGTTTGAACTGGAATTAGTAACAATCAGAAACTGGGAAATCGGAAAAGTAATTTACCAGACTACTTTTATGGCTAAGTAAAACAACATATTGTTACAAATGAGGGGTTACGAAAACAGTGAAAATCAGGAGTTGACTGAGCAGTTTTGTTAATAAGTAAATTAATTAATCATAACCCCCAATTTGTGATTTCTCTAGAATATACCCAAGTGGCTGGTATAATTAGAGGCACGTAAATTCTTAATTCTCTGGCACAACCTTGGTGAAAGGAGTAATAATCCAGGCACACTTGGTTAAGCAAATCTTTATTACAATGGCAACACACAAACTACATAAGACAAAACAAAATATACAACACACGAGATTCTCTATGCACAGTATTTACAGACAAGATGTTTCAGAGGTCTAACATTTAGTACAGATTCATACACCCACAAAACCACAGATTGCTACTTTCATTCAATATCATAGTAAAGTGTCAAAAACTGAATGTAAAATCTAGAAAAAAGCTTTCCAGTCACCTAAATCTGTAACATCTGCCTTCAATTTTTAGTTTTCTGCTCCTCCTGCTGGCCATTTTTAGCATAGTTAACGTCTGTGGATTGTCCTAGTCCCGTTTGTGGATTATTTACAGTTACCTTGAGCCAGCATCCATACTTCAAATGACTTTTATCTTATCTCGATTTAGACGAGGAGTCTACAATGTAAACAGTTGACACTGGAGGAATCAAATTGTTCTAATTTATGATGTTCTAGTTTTGTGTCCGACATATGCCCAGCATATGCTACTTATCAAAGGCCCGTATGAAAATTCTAAGCATATGAAACTTATAGCCTTGCAGCTATGTAGCTTAGTAGTTTTTACTGATATTCAACTCTTCTCATTCATAAAAATACTGAATTTGAGCATTTAGGTTTTGATTAAAAACACCTACTTCGTAATATAGTTCAAATATGCAATGTAAACTCGTTAACTTTTGAAGTTCTTGATTTTTTAAGTTTTACAGATTTATGCAGCCATACCATTTTGTTACAGACTAAGATACAGAAATGTATCTGAGTCTTAAGATACATTTCTATTCTTGGTATAGTTGACTAATACTCTATTCTCTTGTTTCACTTTATACTGGCAAACCTATTTAAAACAAATCAATTTTAAATTTAAAATAAATGTTGGTGGATTAAGTAGTGCTTAACATATTTATTGTGAATTATGCAAGCCAGTTGTTTCTCATTTCACCTCTGATGGCCATGATCACACTAATCTCTCCATCTGTGTTCTCAAGGACGGTTTTCCTACCTCCCACAGAAAGACTACAGAAACTAAAATTATCCTGCAGCTAGGATCACACCTTCCCCTCCTCTAAACGACAGACTCATTCTCTCTTTTTATTGTTGGTTTCATTTCACACCTCTCTTCACCTATCCTGACTTCACACTATCCGATTGGCCACTCTGTCCCCTGCCCCTCCTCTCTCCCAGCTTTTGTTCTCCTATACTACATTACTTTTGCTTACAGCCCTATCTTTCTCACACCTGAAGAAGGTTCCAGGGCGGAAACATTGTGTTTTCTTTCTATATGTATTTTTCAATTAATTTTTTCTTGGAAATAGAATAGAATGTAACATTTCAGGATAGTTTTTAATTTTGCACATACTGTAACATATTGCCACAGTAGCCACTTTGTAACTTCATAATAGCTTAACGTATTTGACATTATTGGAATATATACCGTATAAGAAAATAAATAAGCTGTAAAATGGTCCAGCCAATGTAAGATCACATTAGTGTTTGGCAATTGAAGCAAATCCAAGAAAAGAGATATTAGCTTGCACAACAAAATATTGCTTGATCTGTTACCGACATGGGTAATATGTCAGCATTGTGTACAGCAAAGAAATGAGCTTTGTGAAGTTAAAATCAATTCTGGAGTTACATTTATGCTTGAGAGAATTAGTTGGCAAGGTGGTTAAACACACACTATATATCCACCATACCCTGATCGGATTCACAATTTCATGGTGCTGTGGATGACAGAGGATATGTGCATTCATCTTCTTCAACTTCAGTGTCTCTAGTATATGATTCGTGATAACATTTACATCTACACCAACAATCCCTTCAAACTCAAAAGTTACAGCAGTGGTTTTGTCAGGAGATTAAAAATAAAATCTATTTGTCATTGGGGTGGAAACTGAAACAAAAACATTTTTTATCTTAAATGTTAGTTTTTAACGATGACAATATCGCTGGTCCAGCACTCCCTAACCCAGTAAAAGAAATATGAAAAGTCATTAATAATAAAATTACTTTGTCTCTTGTTCAGTTGTGCAAAATTATGGGACAACATACTGTATTAAAATATTTATTAACAAATTTACAGGCATCTTGTTTTTTTAGTGACTTCTGTATCATTGTAACAGCAACATTTTGTTTGTTGACCGTTACATCTGTTTTAAAACATGACTTAATTTGCACAGTTTTTAATGAACATATCAAGACCATTAATTAGAGGTATTAGAGATCAAGCCCAATATCATGAGAGAATAATGCCATTTGAGTGAGTTAAGCATACATAGCAGCCACTAGGCAAAATAAAAAAACCACATGAAAACAGACAATATGGCAAGAAAAATAATGGGAAGAGATGTTTGGAACCCACACCTACCCTTCTCCTTCTCAATTGTGAAATCTACTTATCAAAGGCCTATATGAAAATTCTAAGCATATGAAAGATAGCCTCGCAGCTATGTAGCTCAGGAGTTTTTACCGATATTTTGAAGTTCTTGTTTTTTTAAGTTTTACAGATTTATTCAGCCATAAAGTACTGTACAAATACTATAACAATGAGAAGAATAATAAAAGTGAGAGCTTTATTTATGTTATAGAACAATCTTTAGTGGTATTGGATAATTTTAAAATTAATTACAACTAGTTTCTACAAGGGCTTGGGATGCTAAAAAACAATCAGGTCCCAGTGGTATGTTCCCTTTCGCTCTTAAGGTAATGAGAGATTTCATATACTGTATTCAATAGATTCCAAGGTAAGATGTTTCTTAGCCCACACTTACAGTATATAAATATTGGAGAATTACAGATTTAAAATGTATAACTAAAAATGGGGATGTTAAGCCATGCCAAATAGATGAAAAATAGGGTGCAGCAAATTGGTAATTACCAGACTCATTTCAGCAGAAAAGTATTAATGAGTTTATGGAACAAGAAATGGAATAATGGAGAAATCAGGAATGGAAGAGTCCCAGGAGAAAGCCAGTAACACCACATGCTACTGTGACTCAATATCTGAGCTCTAAGGGCTTAAATCTCAGGGCTTAAATAGTCAGTGGTGTCCCCTAAACGACGTTGATAGGCCTGGCCTGATCTTGTTTGAAATGGTCCTGACAAGCTCCTTCCATGTGTGGAATGTGGAATGGAATGTGGTGCAGGTGCACTAGAGCTCATCACTAGAGGCATCACAGGGGACAAATCAGGATTCTAGAGAGCATTGAGTTTTCTGTAATAGGTGAAGTTTTGAAAATGAAGGAGCTCAATTAGAAGAATACTTAGACAACCATGCCATTTTACAAAACCGCTTATATTCTAGAATTTCTTGAGCAAGCAATGAGGATAGTAAACAAAGATAAAGTATACAACATTTTATATATTTAATTTTCCAGAAAGTACATAAGAATGTACACAAGAATTTAAAGAGCGAGAAACATCCATGGAGTGGGATGGCACATACCAAATTAAATTTAACTTTGATTAGTGCAAAGTGATCTGCACTGGTAACAGAAGTAACAAACACTATAATATCACATGGGTGATTCAGACCTAAGGAATCTGTCCTCAAAATGGATTTGGTTGTTGATATAGATTCTTCTATGTTCTTATCAAAACAAGGAAAAGGCAACAAAAAATGTGGAATTTACTTTGAGCAAAAGTATGCTTAGAATTTACAATGTACTACACAAGACCACACTCTGTAAATTGTAATAATGCAATGTCTTAAGAAGGTAACTGTGTAAATTCTGGAGTGTTATGTTGTATGCAATGGTTTAAGTGAGATACCTTCTTTGAGCAATCAATTTTCTTGGTAGTGGAGAACAATCCAATTAATACATTATTGTTATGTTTTAAAATAAAGCTGACAAGAAATCCACTATCTTTAATACAGAGCTACATTAATAAAAAAATGGAGAAGTAAGTCAATGAGCAGATGATGACAGCTATTCTAAAGCTACAATTAGTAGGTTTCACGAGGAATGACAGCAGCCGAAAGCTTGGGAGAAATTAGAATTGTTTATTGTGATGTGGAGATTTGGCGTAACCCGCTTGGCTGAGGGCCAACCTCCCGGCCGTTGGACGGGGAGGATAGGACCCCCATGCGACCAATGGGGTAGCTGCAAAGGTGGAGAGGGGGTGGAGGAGGGATGCAGAAAACGAACGAGGAAGAGGAGAGGGTGACGTTTCATATTTATGGAGACCGGTTGCTTACGTCAGGATTAGTGAGAATTGCAGCAGCTGTGTCGAATGAGCGCGACTGCCTTCATTCCTCCCGAACTTTCATTAAAAACTCCATTAAAAGTATGGAATAAACCTTTACTTATTCTTTTGAAATAACAAGATTTTGTTTACTAGAAATTCACTATTTTTTATTTATAAACACTGTTCAGTTGTTTTGCTATTTTGTATTATAATTTCTACTCTCCTGATAGATGCATTATATTCCTATTCATACTGATTTCTATGCACCTTATGTTTGCATAAGGCTGAGGCTGAGAGTTCAGCTTCAGGCAGCCTGCTGAAATGATGTAGGCACCTTGTCTCTGTCTAAGGGATTTACAGAAGGTCAGTTTCAAAATATTAAATTAAATAACTACATTTCTTTTACACATAATGATAGAAACCACCAAATGCTATGCAAATATGTTGAACATTTTGTAATCATGATTTAAATTTAATAACTTTGTATTCAAAGATTGCAGTGCAGTATATAATTTTAAGAGTGTTCTTAAACAACTCTTAACTACTGACTTACAAACAAGTCTGTTTAAGCAATGGACATGTAGTGGATGCACACCAGTACAGTATACTGGCTGCACCATTCCATGTTGTAGCATACTGTGTTCTGAATGTGCTATGATCATTTAACACAATTGGTTTTCATTTCTTGTCTGAATGTCAGTTAGGAAAAGACAACAATTATCTAATTTAAATTTCTGATGATATTACCATATGAAAAGAAGTACAAACAGCAGCAAATTGCATTAATAATTGATCAGAGAAAATATATCTACATACTACTATTAATATTAATAAAATATTAATGTGAATGTAATCAAAGTATGAAGGTGTATTGAAAGTTTGGGAGATGTGTTTAGAATAAATCCAAAGGTTTCTTTCCATTTGGGATTTGCACACATAGCTTGCAGTTGTATCGTGAAAGACAAAAAAATGATATTATAGTATTTAGATTTTGTGGAGTTTTAATTTGGTAAAAATGGTTCTTTATAGCAGATGAAAAAGAACCTCTCCCCTTCTTGGATTCAGAGACAGTGATTATAAAATCCCAGGAAGGGAATATAGAACACAGACACATGTAAAGTAGACCACTGCAGACAATAATGCTTGAACATAGTAGGGCTGTCAAATAATGTACAAAATATGTCAACTTCATGTGTGAAGCACAGAATGAGCAAAGAAGAAAAATGGGAGTAGATGGTATAATGCAGATACCGTTTCAACAATACTTTGGATTTTTCAAAGACGGACACTTAAAGATTTCTTTGAGCGGCTCCTGACCAAAGACACTAATGCACTAATGAGTGATGTCTTTCTTTTGTATTCCACACTTGTATTGAAACAGTCTTATCTTAAGTCATTAAAGTTTAGTGTTCATTTAGGGTAATTTGCAGGACTACAACATTACAATACTGATAGATGAGAAGTAGAATCATCTGCCATAGATCCAAGACTTAATTTCCACAAAATCAAGAATAAGAAGACCAGGAAAAAGCTTCTTACCTCATAGATGGCAGCTACAGACATCAGCTTTTTCTATGACAACTTACCAGGGCAAATGTTGCTAGATCTTTTTCAATATAGAATTTTGTAGACAGCTCAGCGGCTCTGCAAACCAATCTGCTGATGCTAAAGCTGTTTCTCAGGGGGTATATAGTCTTACCTACTGTATAACAGTTCTTAAAAGTTTGGACACAATTAAGTCTTCAGAATGCCAGACCTGTAAATAAATTAGAAATTTGGAGGAGACCTCTCTGCTTGAATTTTGTTTGGCCAGATTAGAGAATAGAAGCTTTATATTTAGCTTGAATTTTACCAGACTTCTAAAGGGCATTAACCAGGATGCTGTTATTGTTTTCACATAAAAAGAACTAATATGGCTTTTCTCGTTGGGTCTCCACCAAGCTTTTTGAAGTAAAGAGAACACATAGGATTTATGATGATTCTGGCACTCAAAGGGACAGGCCTCTTGCATTTATTTTTAAACTCCATTGATATACTGACAGTCAGCTCATCCTTCAAATGTACACAATATGAATACAGCATCAGTAGATAAACGGCATTCTGAAGAGACAGGAAAGATGGAAGAGGTGCTGGTGTAGCGCTATAAATCAAAAAGAGTAGTGAGCCAAATAACTTATCCTAGTCCTTCCATATACTCTATGGGACAGAATTAAAAACATAAAACATTCCAAAGCATAGTATTAGGGTTATTTTACATTTCACCAAATTTAAATATTGATATAATGCAAATATGTATTTAAATAAAAAGAGATTAACACTTTAGATAATAGGTTTACTCACATAGTAAAAAATGTCAATGTTAAGTGCCTGAGGATGTGTTCTTTACATGACTGACAGCAGTCCAGCAATCCTGTAATGTTCGCAAATAAGTGGGGGGAATGGATGCAGTGTATCACTATATCATAGATGTACCAACATAAAATTTGTGCAACTGTTTGAGTGTTCTGCAGTCCTGGGGTCTCTAATCCTTCTATTATGGCTGAGTAAATATTTTTGTATTTTTAGAAGATGAACAATTGACAATAAACACAAATCTTGTTTTAATATGCAGAAAAAATAATGCAATTACTACAACATGTTGCTTATCCTGTCTGTAGCAGTGAATAAGACAACCTGTCTTATTCACTGCCTATACATTTTTTTTGCAGTCCTATTCAGCACAAATCTGAAGCATTGTTTTTTAAAGTAAGGCCATTGGTAGTTAAAAAAACAGTCTTGTATTGTTTTAAGAAAGTGTCATACTAAAATGAATAAAAGTTATATTATAAGTTGATAAAGTAAGCTGTTTACGTTAGAGCCATCTTAAAAAAAATGATTGTTAACTTCATTGGCAGTTTATTAACTGACTGAAAGTGTCATTGCTATGATAACAGATCATTAGCTCTGCATGAACCATTGCCACTTTCACATAGATTTCACACAGATGTGAGAAAACAGAATGTGAAGGCAACATCTGAATATATTTTTCTAATCTTGCAAACCATTTGTGATAAACAAATCATCTACACAGCCTACCTTTGTATGAAAATGATTTTATAGTAAGCAGAATATAGCTGGTTAAAATGAATATTCAGCTCAAGGAGATTTAGATAATTGAAAACTGAAAATATAATCACTGTGACTTTGGAAAAGTAAGCACCAAGCTTTCATTTTCTCCAAGATCAATAATAGTTTTGGGCTATAATATTATCATTTCTTCGTGTAAGTGGATGTACTGTACACTGTCATGTACTCACTGCTTGCAATGATATAGAAGCCGCTTACTGTACTTATTTTTAGTATGCTATCTGTGGTAAAAAGCAAAGTGGATATCGATTGTACTGATAGAGAAGATAGGCCTGAAGCAGGTGATGTTAAATATGAGGTGTCTCTGTTTTTTTTTAAGTAATGTGATTATTTATGATCTTAGATTTTGCCATTTAAAATCTTAAAATGTACTTATCTGAATTACCGAAAGATGTAGTTCTGTTCACACTTGGACACTAAATGGGTACTGTTATCTAATGTTATGCTTTATGTGGTGACTGCAACATTTGGAAGGAGCCTTTTCTTCTTGAATGGTGGGTACCCCATGAAGCAGAACTGCGAGCTCAGGCTGGCAGTACAAATAAAGAGATTTTTTTTTAAGTTAAACCTCTTCATTCTTCCCCCCAGTGGCCACATGAATATGGTCCAATATTTATCTTCTAAAAGCAAAAAATATTACCTAATCTGCTCTAGTGTTGACCATATACAACCTGAAAATATAGAGCACAATTACCAACTGAAAGAGCCGTGTTTTGTAACATTAAACAAAACACATTATGCTCTAAAATAATAAAAAGCAACCTTCACAAAATTCTTAAAAACATCTATTGTATTGTGATGAATGACAAGATCACATTCTAGTGTATTTCTGAGCCACCAAAATAATTATACTGCAAAATGCACTGCCTAGAATAGCTGCCAATATTTGTTCTTCTTATTATTTATAAAAAAACATACAGTACTGTATTTATCTATATCTATTCCCAATGTTAAAGCAGATATAGTATACAATATTTACCCATCAAGGACAAAAGACCCGAACTTGACTGTGGAAAATTGCTACCTATTGACTTGCAAAAAACAACTCTTTCCTCTGTTGTTCATAGACAAAAGCTGGTTTGCACATGGAATTTTATAAGGGCTCAGAGACATTACATTGGGTATGCACCAGGAAACATTAATACAAGTGTCTCTTCTCGTTGAACAAGGTTAACCTTCCTCCCTGAACACATTTGTGCAGCATTGTGTTTGCATTTTGCAGCCCATGTTTATACAGTACACTAATACACTAATGCATTCTGAAATGCAGTTTAGGATAGTTTGCATTTGATATTTGTTTCACACCAGATTTTTCATCTAACATATCAATTTTTTTCAAATTAGAATACAAAATATAAAAGAAAAGAACAACACTTATTCTATGTCATTATTCAACACAAGGAACTATACAGTATATCAGATGTGATTTACTAGTATTGTATCTTCTTTTGGACCCAAGTACAGTATGTAATGCAAGTCCCTGATTCACTTGTAAGTTTCATGTGTTTGTAGACTTTGCTCATCCTGAATTCCTTTCTTCGTAATCTGACTCATTGAATTTCTCCCAGTCTGTCAACGCAATTATTGATTTATCTAATTAATAGATCTGCATTTTAATATTATGTGGATGCTGTGCATTTATAATAATAGCTGCAATATAACACTGAATGATTTAAAAGCACATTATACATACAAAAAAGCATTTGAAGTATTTTGTAACTGACAAAAATCAATTACGTCATTTGTTTATTTGGTAATATCAGCTGAAAACAATTCTCTCTGTTGTCATTCCCATTCCTTACCACTGACATCAGACATATGTAAAATTATAGAAAAAGCTTATGATATTCAAAGGATATTCATTCCTATCCATTAGCATCAGCTTTATTTATGGACCATTCAGTGCTATAAAGGCAAGGTACTGGACCCAGCAAATCAGCAAGATCAGCACTTTGGTGAATTAAATTTGAAAACAATAACTAATTACAGTAGCAAAACCCTGAGGCACAGAAGAGTTGAAAATGCTAAGTAAGAGCAACCCTCCAGGGATCAAGGACCAATAAATTGAGTTTGTTCCTGGCATACTAATTGATATTATAAGTCACGTAAGTCATCTTGTGGAGTATACGTTAAAAAGGATTATAAGAGTTCCCTAGTGAATTACCTTGTTTAAGGTCTCACTGTGGAAGGGAGATTCAGTCATATAATCAGTAGCTCTTCACTTTAAATTCTAATTACACCAATGGCTTGTTTCCACCTGTTTCTGTAAATAATCTGAGAGCTGATTAAATAGACACAACATTTCTGTGAACCGCAGAACTTGTTTTTTAATGAACAGGACATTCAAGCTTTTCTATCAAAATTTGTAAAACTGTTCTTTACGTTTCGTAACATTGAATTGGACAATGGAAAAAGTATAATTTTAGGAGAAATAATTATCTTGAATCATATGCTTAGACTTTCTGAAACTGGTTTTTCTGTATATATTAGCAGGAAAATGCAGTCCTTTGATAACGTAATATAATATGTAAGATTACATTGTAAGTACAGTACAATGCCTTTTAGTTCCAGTAGTCATAACTGATGATTGATTGTTTGTGATGTCATTAGGTGAATTATTCTTCATACTCTGCAGGTTCCTCATTGGTTGGTCATTATTGATGATTGACAGATGAACAGCTAGGGTCCCACTACAGGTGGGTCTTCCCTTTGGCGTTGCAGACAAAGAAGCACTGAAGTGTTGGGCAATTCATTACTGAAGGTGTCAAAATGGATCCAATTTATTATGATTGTGTATGTATTAGAGTCAAGACACAGTGCTTATCAGAGTACAATCTCAATTATAATTCCTAAAGACTTAACACAGAGGAGCTAAGCTATGGCATTATAAGTGTCTTTTAAATGAAACAGGAAGATTATTAAACATATTTCTGAACACTGTGTATGACATCTTATATTGTGGAGAAAACATTGCAAAAAAGCAATGACCTTGAACCAATGACATGGATACAAACATGAGTCTACAGGAGGTCATCTGCTGCAGCCTTAATCCACTAGAACAGTTACTATATGTAGATATTTTAGGTTTCACATCTCAAAATAGGTATATGAGTCTGTCATGAGTCAGAGAAATCCGAAAAACAAAAACCTGGCCTTACCTATTTCTCCATGTTTTTTTGGGACATGTGGTGGACATGTGGTGGTGTTTTCCATACTCAACATCTGAGTCAAAATACAAAAATGTGCTGAATAAATATTAATATCACAAACTTAGTTAATATAAATATAGCTATTTTTCCTAACAATCTTCTGAAAAATTATATTTTATTTTCTAACTTATTAAATTAAATTATTGGAGAGGGAAATATACTCTCTTATCTGGAAAATGTTTTCACTTATTTGACAATAATATTCTTTTTTTATTGCTATCATAGGAATCCATAACAAAATGGATAATTGCAGTTTGGTGGCGACAATAACCCTGAAAGACGGCTAATTGCATTTGTGTTCTCTCATTACATCTTCATAGAGAGACTGAATAACATCATTCTCACTAAGTGGTTAATCACTGCATTAATTAGACAATGATTTACATACAGTGTGTATTGTATTATTACATTCTGTGAGTTAAAGGTTGGAGCTATAGTTTACTTCAGTATTTTTCAAATAAATTTAAATATTATACATGAATAGCCATGCAAACCCTTAAGGACAACCTTTTTATGCAATGTAAAAAGTACAGGCAGCGAGCCAAATCTGAAATGAAAATAGGCTCCAAAGGTTCAGTAGAATAAATTTGTGTTTTAGCTTACAGTTTAAACTGGATACGTAGTACAGCTGTTCAAAAAAACTGTTTATCATATTCCTTAACACAGAATAATTTTTAAAGAATATACATCATTGCAGTGGCAGTCCGATAGTAGCAATACAAATAGCTATGCACTAACCCTTTTAACCATGCCTTATTAGCAATAAAGAGGACTTTGAAAATTTGCTGCCTGAAATTTTAATAGGCGACTAACCAACATTTAAGTTCTCCAGACACAAGATGGCAGTATATTAACATATGCAGTAAATATATAATTACCAATCATTAAAGAAGTATACCATGAATTTCCTCCACTAAATTCACACTAAATGAATTCAATATCTTTTAAATATTATTTATGTATCAATGTAATTATTAAAACCACTTTCTGTCGTAACTGATATTACTTTAACTCTTTTAGCCTTTTGTATTTAATTACAATAGCTATCAAATTTGCAGATCTGATTGAAAAGTGAATATCATTTTTACATCCTGAAAATGATCAGTTTGGACAGTAGTTTGGGAAGTGCCTTAATGCTTGTCCAGGCACTTCACAAATGTATGAAAGCTACGGCTTTATTTTCTAATCTAATCTCAAAGAGGCACATTTTATCACGATCAGCTCATTTCTAAAATATTGTGGTCTACTACTTCTTGGATGGAGATATGCTAAGTAGCTGAGCTGCTAAATTATCAATGAGGTACTTTGTTGTCACTGGATCCCACATCACCTCTGTGATGTGCTAACCAAAGCTGACTTTTTAACACTCTTTCAGTAATTCTTCTCGAATTGGCACAGCATTGCCCACTACTCATTGAGAAGTCCGCAATTGAATAGTTCTGCAATATTGTCATATGGTTCTTTCAATCCAATGATTTAAGACAATAAAACAACTGATCCAAACCATGTTCCTAGATTTTAATTAAATAGGGTTTGGGTCAAACTACTGAAATGGGAATTTAATGAACAATGCGGCATACCAAAATCTTTTTTACCAAACCACTTTTCCTCTCTTTTATGTAAATATCTGACTCCCACTCAGACATCTTGTCTTGCACCCTCCATCTAAAATTAAGGAGGGGGTCCATCAGCCTTCTTCTTACAGCTATGTTGCTTTTTTTCAGCCAGGTGAGTAAAGATATGATAGAACAATCAAATTCACCTCCCTACTTCCCATTTTTTAAGGTTTGGGCCAAACTACTGAAATAACTGTGATCTACCTGTGTGCCTAACAACAACAATAATAATTCTATCAATAAAGCCCTGAAATATATTTTGTGAAAATGATGATGAATGAGCTGTGCTAAACGATGAAATACATGACATTAAAGCAGCTTCTTAGTAAGGAAAATTGGTCCATTTAGTGAACAGTATTGTAAATGTTACAAAAATGAATGTTTCTAACAACAATGTTACTGTATGACATAATACAAAGTGGTATAGGTTGAAATCACTTTTTACAAGATTATTGTAGGTCTCTGTGTAATCCATTGGTTAATTGTGGACCATGAATTGACATTGTTGCAGTCTGGAGGGTCATCGTATTTTAAAATCAATTATGATTTTCAACTCATACACTAATTATATTATTAACTTATACAAATGAATAAGGGTAATTCATTCACTTCATGGCTAAATTCATAGCTTCAAAAATGAAAAATGTAGACTTATCAGAAGAAAAGCAGCACTTGAAAATACTGTTGAATTTCTGTACGCATGTTTCATAAACTGACTTAGGCGCAGACATTATCCCGTCTTCATTCTTAAAACATGCTGGAATTTGTAACGATACCTGAGTAAGCGTTTCCCTATGTCATTGATTAACTCAACAGAGCCTGCAGAAAATTTTGCTTAGCTTTAGCTCAATTCTAAGTGAGTCTTCCTTAGAACCATTTACTATTTCATTTCAGACATTCTGTTATAGTCACCAAGCAAGTTGATTATTCAAATGGAGTCAGTATAAATTGCAGTAATGCAGTTTACCTTGAAATTTCAATGTACCGTACAAAGTATTTATGAACTGCAGTCTGCATTTAACCTTGACATTTGTAAATGTGCTTCTTTTTATGCATTGCTGAATGGATCGTATATATTCAAACTAATGCTAATGAATTGTAAAAGAGACAGTAATATATAGCATACTGTATATACCAAATGAGCAATTACACTGCGCTATTTATGACAGTTAATTTTAAATTAAAAAAGCACACAGGCCTGTTAAAGGAAACAGTACTTGCAATAATTCGTGTATACTGAGTTGTTTAATACTGTTACAATTAATTAGAATTCAGTTCCCTGAGAAAGAGCATGCTAATTATGCTCATTATAAATGTGAATCAGTATAACAGTTGAATGCTGAGACTATACTGTATGCCTGAAATGGACCAGAGTTGTAAAATGGCTTAAATTATAACAAAAAACACTAGTCATTTATTCAGTTTTTGGAAAAATGTGGTTGCAAATCAAATGTCCACCACAAAATGTTCAAATCAGAGACATATACTTATTCATTAAGGTATGCACCGAAATAAGAAGTGAGTGTGTTGGAATTTGGGTAGGACTGATTTAGGAGTATTGCTCTAGAATGAAGCATAAACAACGGCAGTTTTTTCATACAGTATATTACTGTGTACTTATTTTAATTGTTTTTTATTTTATTTTTTATGTTGGGATATTTATTATTTATGCATTAATGCTTTCATGTAGAAAATAAGCTTCCTTTACATGATGTATGGCAATGAGCAGCTAGGTGTGTTTTCCTGACTGTGTTTTATTCACATATATTGTAGAAACTCCAAAATATGCCAAGAGTAACTTCTACACATGCTAAGCCCAATACAGTATCTATAACTGAAGCAAAGATTTCTGGAGCACATAATGTAAAAAAAAATATCCTCAAATGGGTAGTTGCTGTGGAGCAGATATGGAAATTACCTTATAGTAATGCAGACCATCTCAGTGTATCTACTGTATCTGTGTATTATACAGTATATGGTTTATTTAGTCATAAGATATATATTTATATAGCAACTTATAACTGCAGCTATTTCACAAAGTTAATTTTAAAAAAATTGATCATATATATTTTTTAGCAGGCAAACTGAGATTCTATTGATAAACATTTAACAATTGTCACTGAGAAAGGTAATCAGCTGGATTACCTGGTGAACCACTAGAGGCTCTACAGGCTGTGTATCTGTGATGCATCCATTGCAGGGGGTTGCAGATTCTGTGTTATGGGACTCTATCCCATTGTCTGATACATTCTTGTATAACTATGTGTCTCTTCATTGGTTTATGAGCCCTAGATGCTACACACCATTCCACCTTATTGAACATTTTTTTGACAGACCTGAATTCAGGCAAGTAAGGCAACCATCCATGGCATAACTGTCATGTTTTCATCTTGCAAGAAACCCTTTGAAACATAAGTAGTACAATGTGCCTCATATTTTGGAGTGCAGTCATGACAGAGGAGCCTGCAGGAAGGTAAGTTAGGTATCAGGATGTAATCAGTGTAATGCCTTACAGTTTGGTTACCATCAATCACAACAACTGGAGTTATTTGCTAAAGAGACACTCCTTTATACACCATCATACTTGGACCAGCCCTTGGACTTGGATCAGTCTTTAGAAAGATGATTCCCAGATCAAGTTCTATCATTGAAGGGTGTTGTGTCTTGCCAGATTAGGAAATGCTGGCTGTGAACTCAGTGTTTTTCCAGCTTTTATAGAGGATGCAATTGCAAGTCAAATTGCAATTAAAAAAAAAGTTTTAAAAGTTTTTAGTAAATTGTATTTAATTTTAAAATAATGCGTCTGAAGCTTCTGTAATCTGAGTACATCCCCAGTCACTATCTGGTTTTATGATGAATGGATGTTTAGAAGTGATGCATTAGAACCTATACAAAATATTTTCACAAGAGGCACAACAGTTATTTTTTAAAAGACTATCCCTCCCCTCCTTTCAGTTATTCTGAAATGTTACATACAGTCTATCTCCCTACATTTAGAAAGAACCCCGGGTTATATACTTCCAGCCTACGGATGGAACAAAGGTTTTCTTCTCTTTTATGTGTTTTTGTCTTCATTTTCACCAGGCATGACATTCAACAGGTCAATTCCCCAGCTCCTTTTATTCTCTGATTATGGAGTGATTTAGTGTGACTGCAAACTTAGAGTAGTACAGTAATTTATGAATGATCAATTTCTCAGAATGATGCCAAAAGCATTTTGGTAATGTTTAAAAATATCTGCTATTTTTCTGGAAAAAAAAACTGGAGCAAAGAATAATTAGTTACTTTTTATTCAAAATGAATATGTTTATTTAAATGCACACATGCAGTATTTCACATTTGTGTACAGGATTCCTGATACCACTTCTGTATTTTAAATAGATTCTACCATGTGACTATCAAATATTCTATCAAATAAACTAATAAGAATAAATGTAATTATATTTTAAAGGACTGTATCAGTATATTCTCATAAATATAAAAACAAATTATTTGTGAAATGCATAAAAATGTAATGATATTTAAAATACATAGCATTATATGAATATGGGAACTATATATTTTAAAGTATATTACTATATACTGTATTTCATGATAAACTGTTTATGAAAGCATGATACAGGTTTCTTGTTAAATATTCTAAAAAGTTATGATGAATAATACTCAGATACTCAGTCAGAGGTTAAACTTGGTAAGAAATATCTGCCCCAAAATAAATGATAGATGTCTCAAAATAACCCCTTGACATTGCCTGCTTTAGTGGGTAATTTTGCATATACTGTATACTGAAACACAATCACTTCCATATTTAGATCCATGTCATCTGTCTAATGAACAAGTTGCATGTCATACAGTATTTGCATATATATGAAGCACATATGCTCATTTTATTCTGCCAAGGCACTTTATGATGCTATGAACAGAATGAGTTCATATATAGTATTTTGTCACAATTGGGAAAATAGCCTGCAATATGAATGCATCATTTCTGCTGTGTAATAGTTTGTGGTCTGATGTCAATGATTTACACAATGGTTCCCCAAAGTACTCTCCTTTGTATTCAGTTTTGCTTAAACCTATAAACAGATTAGTGTTTTTTTTTCCACAATGTACTGTGTACTATAAGTTCTGTTCACATACATGCTGAGCAGTGCAACTGAAGTTATTTGGTTCATACTTGCTTTCAGTAACTCCAGGTGTCTTGACACTGGATATGAACAAGTCTCAAGAATAACAAGAAGACGCATAAAAATGTAGCACAATGCTTACAACACAAGGAACACATCATCATAGGCTCAATAAGATGAATCCCAACAAGCCAAAAGTAATCAATTTCAAGTAAGCTGACATCAGTTTTTTTATATGTCTTTATCTTTTCTGATGAAAGGTAGAGTCAACTAACTTTTATCAAATTTATTCAACTTCTTAATTGGCATGAACAATTGAACTAAGTGGGATAGTTGGCTTCCTTGTCAGTGCTTTTAGTATATTTTTATAAATGAGACAGTATTCTTTGGAGGGTGGAAAGCATTTTAGTCATCAAGGAACCACAGCAGAGAAAAGTGATTACCCCAAGTGCTTCAATGTATAATTGTGTGTTTCTTGACTTTTGAATTGCATCTTACAGTACATCTGTGATTTAATATCTGTATAACTGAACTGTGAACACTTATGATTGTACCATTGTAGTTATGTGTGTTACATCTGTGTTATGTGTGAAATACATAAGGGGTGATAAAGAACATGCTATATCTTGTATATAATGTAAATTAATGTCCAGTATAATTATATTTCAACATTACTAAATGTTGCATATTGTGACAAATAGGGGATCAACTCTTATATAATGTCCACAAAGGTAAAAGAAACAGAGAGGTTCCTACTGTATAAACTAAACAAAACAGGACCTGTAATAAAATCTCTCTGTGTTGTAGCATCTCTCTGGATTCTACAAAATGAACGGGAACTCCCTATTCTAAAAATGCACTCAATGACCCGGAGAGGCTGTTTTTAACTAAGGGATTCTTTACACAGGAAATTAAAGTTTCTACCAACATCAGAATGGCATGCTCTCTTAACAAGGTTCAAATACATATTGCAATCCAGATCTGTTTCTGTCTCTTGTTGTCTTTCTCCTTTTATATTGTGTTCCTAAACTGTTGATGACACACTTAATCATTACCAAGAAATTAATTAAGGTAAACCAAGGTAAACTTTCCGATTACTTTGATCACTGAATCTCGCACCCCTACATCTCAGCAAACACCCCCTTGCTTTGACACTCACGAGAACTGGAAATGTTCATACAAGCCAGGTGTTACTCATTACATCTATGTTCTTAGAGACACAAATGGTCAAAATAGTTGTAACAATATTTAGAAATTTAGATTTTATTACGAATTGCTTTTCTTTATATCATGCTTTTGTATTTCATTGTATTATTTCATTCTGACTTTGCAGCACACTAAATAAGACTTTTCATCCCCTGACAATTTTAATGCAATACTTGATCATTTTCCACTCTGTAGTTTCAGGAAGCCTCTGTAAACAGTATTCAGCTATTAGTCATACCACCTTTGAAATTTTCAGCTTGAGAGTGGGTCAAGGTTTAGATTTAATCCTAGACTTCAAGATTCTAGTTTCCTGGATCAAAACATGGCACAATTATCTTATTTCCATCCCCAAGTGACAGAGCCTGAACTCTTGGGTTTTACAGGGCACAAAAATATTATTTTTAATCGTGAGTTATTCACGTAAATATTCGTTTCTAATAATTATATGTGATGCAAAAAATCCTGTGGTGTTATCTATTTATCAAAGGGGGTTAGGATATTTTTAAGATTTCACACATTCTCACACCATTATTCATTGTATTTTTCTAGTATCTCTCAGTTCTAAAGTAAAAATGAAACAATTCCTGAAATAATGTAGTGTTTTTTCCTTTCAGTAATACTCATATTTAGAAATATAAGGGACAGAGCAGAAAAATAAGAACTACTTCACCGTCTTTAACAATCTATTGCTTTTTCTGTTGTCCTATCTGAAATGAGATTCATTCCATTTATTCTTAATACCAGACCTCTGCAATCCTAGAAATTCTAATTTTCCACTTTATTGTTTGCCATTGCATTAGATTGAAACAGGGTACATTGGAAGTATATTTAAACTCCCATGTTACCTCAAGAAAGCACTATTTTACTCTTCCCTTTTGTGATTCTTTAGGCAGCTGTGCTTTGCTAAATCTAAATGGATGAGAAAAACTAGACCAAGATATAAAAATCAGAATGTAAGATACTGTAATATTCTTAATATTATCCACAGAATATCCCAGGAACTTTAATGTTAAAAATATGATTTTAGATTGGTATTCTACACATTTAAAAGATGCATATTTGGGTTAATCCCGGTAAATCATCTTTGAAATCATTGCCTTACATGGGGCTTTGTATTATGATCTCTCATCTTATGCACATGGTAATTCCAAAGAGCTGTTAGACCTGAAAGAAACAATTCTAAATTGCACTTAACATTCTTGGTATAATTAACTTATGCTAAGCACAAAGCTATCCTTGAATAAGGTAACTGACTAAATTATTTGCCTTTTGTGTGCTTGTCTGGGCATAAAAAATATTGACTCTGTGGAGCTAGGCCTATGTACAGTATGAAACAGTTTTTGACAATTTAATTTTCAGATTACTGATGTAAAATATATTGCAGACAATCTTAATGAAACATTTACAGATGGAAGTATGTATTCCTCTTGTAATAGATGTAAACAGTATTTATTATTAGTGTTATTATTAATGTTACATCACTGCCTGATGTTTTTCAGACGTTGTGAAAGGTTAAATCAATGCAGCCTTCAGAAAGAACCAGAAATATAAATAATTCACACACAGCCTTCAAATCCAAATACACACTTGTGATTTACATGAGGTCTATGTGTGTTTGAACTACTCAAATGAATCAGATCATCACTATATTTTACTAGTAAGTTTTGTATTTTACCTATCTCCATCTTTACTTAGCTTTCTGTTTTCAATTACTACACTGCAACATGATGCTCTGAATTGTTTCTAGAAACATTTTATTCTAGGTTTTACAGAAAATCATCTTCAAAGTCATCTCTTTTGTTTTCCTCTTTATGCATAGATAAATCTTGTGTATTATTCTCTTTTCTGTATGCATTTAATGTTCATCCATAATGAATGAACAAATTCATTAATGTCAATTATGTACAAATATCATTTTTATATGCTGTATTCTCAATGGAAACTGAACCTTTTGGGGAAATGAGGGACCCAGATCCATGATTAAGCCTAATTCACTTTCACTAGACTCCTCACTTTTTGCAACTCACATCAAAGTGAGTCAGAGTCACATTATTTATTAGGACCTTTCATTTAACATTTGAGAAACATTGAATAAAATATGGATCATTTTAACTCAGTTACTGGGTTTTTCTCTTCTTTTTTCCATCTTCTGTTTCATAGTAATTTCATCTTTCTTCATCTAGGGGAATTCTTAAGTGTTTTATATATAGCTAGAGACCAACTTCATTTTCTACATGGGTGAGGTGCGTTATCCATTTTATGTTAGTAGCTCACTACAGTACATAGCACATCACTAGTAAAAAGGAGAGGTTAATTTACAAACTCAAGTAAGACAAATAGCTAGATTAGACTGTGCAAGCCTGAAGGAAACATGCTCTAATCTTCCAACTAGTGACATGGGATCAAAATTTGTCAGGATCTTGGTTTCATTAGTAGATCACATTCAAACCTTTCTATCTTTCTATCTTGGACCTTCTCTTGTCCAACCTACAGTACGTCACCTGCTGCAGTTTCTTATCACTTGTCATCTTCATATTAATGTTACTTTCCTCACTTGGGGTTGCAATGCAGGTCTTTCTATGCCTCTGTGGAAACAGAGGCATAAAAAGACCTTTGATATTGCACCTTTAATGCAGCTGCAGCCTAAGACTGGTTTTAGGCCAAAAAACAGTATTCTTCAGCAGTTCATAGACATGAAGAATCAGTGGTTTTAATAGCTCAGGCCAGTGAAAAACAGCAGGGTTACAGCCTCATACAGCAAACGCTGTCAGAAAAACTGTCGTATTTAAGGCTCAGTATACCTACAGCAGCCTTAGGCCAGGCAAGAAAAAAGGCTTTAACAGTCACATATGAATAACTTTTTTAGATGTTTCTTGACTTTCTGTCAGCAGACTGCTGGAAGTGTTTCCTTAGCAACCAAGAGCCACATACTTTCTAAAGTTGCATAAATAACCTTCTAAGGTCAGACAAAAGGTATAAAAGACATAATAAACAATGCACGAAAGGTATATATACTGTACAGTGCCCTACAAAATTATTGGGACAGCAAAGTCAAAACTATTATTTTTGCTTTGTAGTCAAGTAATTTGTATTTGTGATCTCTTGATTAATATGTATGGTAGTACAATACAAAAATATTTTATTTTGGAATTATTTAGGGCATGCATTTAATGATATTACAACAACTTACTTTGTGTTCAGCTCAGTGATTTAAAGGGACACATTCACTACACATTTCAGATCGTCTAGAAGTCATATACATACAGTATACAGTAACTCTGAAGCAATAGCTGCAAAAAAAGACACTTGACAGTTCTTGAGATGTTTGAACTATTTTTTTTCTTCAGCAAGTAAAATGCATGTTCGATTAGATACACATTTAGGAATTACTTGGACATTCCCCTTAGACATTTAGACATTTTTTTCCTCCTGTAACAATGCGATTCTTAGTGCTGCAACAAATGCCTGTTCAGGTCGATGAACACCGTGAGATCAGCAAAGGAGGCAAAAGGGCTACTTTTTGAATGTGCTTGGGAGAGCAGATGTTATGAAACTGCGCTCTGTTAGAAGATGGAGAAAAAAGGCGCTTGAAGAGCATTTATAGTTGAGAGTGCTCTGGGGAGCAGAGAAGGGCGCCTTGGCTGTAGAACTCCTGCTGAGGTTCTGATTGGAAGGTCTAATTGAAAGCTTAGTAACCAGGCTGACAGGTGGGGAGTTTGTGGCATAATGTAAAGAATAGTGTTCAGAGTGAGAGAGGATTATGGTGTATAAGATACCAGAGTATAACCTTTGGTTAGGAAGGAATAATGGTAATGCTTTTCGTCTGGAAGTTCTGAATTTCTGGAAGTGGAACTAGAACCTATTTTTTTTTCATTAAGCTTAATAGTATTCCACATTTGTACTGTATTTTTTCACATTTGTAACAATAAATGCATTCTATAACAGATCAGAAACTTTCCAGAATTTTGTCATCCATTTGGTATGACTTTAATTAGTAATATTTCCTTGTCTTATAATAATATTAATTGTTTATTTCCATCAAGAGAAATTAACAAACACTGATTGTTAATGTAATCCTGAAATATGATTGGATGATCTTGGTTATGGTGCAACCAGGATTATCAAAATATATGTTGTGGTTTTTGTCCCATACTATACAAATCACCATACAAACAAACCACAACATCAGGGACAATGCCAAGAACAACTGGACCATAATGTTGCCCACTGACTTGGTAAAACATAAATACATACATAAATTTGTAAAAGTCCAAGACACTTTGTAGCCCAAAGCTAGAATCTAGTGGATTTTCACTTGAAAGTGATCATGCCATCAATAGGTAAACATGTTTCTGCATCAATAGCTTCCTGAAGTCTTTATGACCAATATACTCAGGAAAAGATTTTAGATAGAAAATAATTTCCAGTGAGAATGAGTAACAAAATCTAGGTTGTCATCACCATTTGTAATGTGGAGACACTGCCTAATTTTCTCAAATTGTAACACTGGCATAATTTTGGCAATGAGATTTTGATATAATGAAGGTTGCCCAGACCAATGCATTTTCATACATTCAAAACAAATATAAGTCATGGTTTAGTGTAATGAAGACAAATCTTAAACTGCACTCTGGCAGAGCAAAACTATATGTTTGGCCCATCTGTCACACTGTTATACATTTCAGTCCTTACACTTTTAGGAAAAATGGCTCTTTGCCATTTCTTTGCTCTTTGTTAATAAATGTATCTTTGAGCCATGAGTTTAATGGTTTAGGCTCTATCTCTCTCTGGTCCATCTTAGGGTAAAGTGGATAATGGATGGATAAATAATTAATGGATTTCTTCAGTTGTTAAGAATTGAAAGTGAACAGGTACACCAAGGATCACACAATAACATTTTTGCTTTTCTTGATGTAAAACATTGTGACAGTTCCATCATGTTGTCATTCTACTTTGTTTGTGGTGGGAATGGAAACTTTTGATTAAAAGATAATTCAAGCAATGAAAACAACCAAAATATTATACCGCCTGAAATAATACAAATGATTGATGTACAATATTATACATTTTAAACAAATTTATGTTATACATCAAAGAAAGGCTATTTCCTTTTATGATGTGTCAGAGTCACCTGTCGACTATGAACACTGCACTAATAATAATACTGCTTGGATTTAGGTGTTACTTTCTTGGATACTTCTTAGCAGACTTTTGTCCTCCTGAATTGGTTTTTCTGTATTCTGAACAGTCGAAATACTCAGTCACTCTTTCATTTATATTGTATATTTACTGCATTCCACGTTTAGGAAGATGAATAATGTCACATGCTTGTTCATATTTATTGCAACAATCAGTCCACTGTAGTTGTTTTGCTAAAAGAAGTTCATGTTCAGTTATCTGTCTTATTGGATATATTTCCATTCTCTTAGTCTAGGGTTTATGTGTGTGGAAACTGAGAACGAGCCGCTGCTGCTGTGTGTTCCGAAGTGTTCTCAAATTCTTCACGGCAAAGAAGTAATGACTTTTCACGTCCAAAGTAAAATAGAAGCCACAATAAAGAAACTGAAAATGTGGGCCAAACATATTGACCAGTCATTGAAAAATTGTCAAATTTTCTAACAAAAGAACAAATGCAGTTTGAGGACTCAACTGCGCGACTGCTTCCCGACTCCAGATGTTCGGTTCAGCTGGGTTGAAAATCCTTTTGTTAACCTTTTGTAAACCTTTCGTAAATGCGAGAGGCCCTCGCATAGTGCTTTTAAAATTGACAGTGCTTTAAAATGGATTTTTTCACAGAAACTCTTAACAACTTTTTGGCTTCATGTTACTTTGGAGTATCCTGATCTTTCAGACAAAGCAATGAGATTTTTTGTGTCTTTTCCAACTTCATATCTTTATAAAGCTGGATATTCTGCGCTGGTACCACTAAAGACCAAATACAGGAATAAGCTTAATGTTGAGCCAGACCTCCGCTTGCAGCTTTTCTCTCTGCAGCCCGACATCCAGCATTTAGTAACTGTCAAGCACCACCAGCCCTCTTACTAAGTGAGCCAGAAAGAAGGTACATGTGTTTACTGCCAGGCTAGTTGTAGGCTACTGAGTGACTGTGCATTCATGTGTCCATTGGAAAATCTATGTGTTTAATATAATGTAATGGACAGGGAGTTAAAATCTACTTCTGTTTTATAATTCTTCTGAAAGTTAATGTGCATGTTTTTGTTTCTCATAAGTTTATTGGCACATAAGGCTACCCCGCACTTCTGGAAATATTTTCAGTTCGTTTTGATTCCGCCTGTTCAATTTTGTTTTTGAGAAGCCTAGCGTTAAGTGCGTGGGATATCATAATAAAGAAAGTGCTGTACTGGTGCGTGGTTTTTACAATATTTTTATTTTATTTTATTTATTTTTGTGAGGTGCTGACTGGACTCCTTCTGTAATCAATAAAAGGTCTTTGTAAAGCCATGTTTGTAGCTTGCATATGCGTATTTTCTCTGATTACAGGTGTCGATTAAGCTACTGTTGAGGTATAGCGCTAGCCCGTTTCAAAACGGTGAGGACGGCCTGGTCCTTGTGTGGGCCATGGAAGTTTTTATAGTTAGTCATGTGGGCCACGAGCGAGCTACACATCTCCTTAAAATGAGATTACAATATTTACACCAAGTATTGTAAACATTCTTAGTTTAGAACTAAGGGTAATGTGCAATATTGTTCACATCTCAATTCTATATGTACATTGAGGCATGTCATTCTAATCAGTTGACTGGGCATGCTCAAAATGTTCACTTAATTTGCGGCCTTAATTGTCATAAAATGTTTGGAGTGAACTAATTTGATAATTTTGGGCTGACAGTTAAGTAGTAGCTTGGGAAGAGCAGGTTGATCATGAATTTTGATTCCCATATTGTTTTTTACAAACTGTAACATTCTGTACAATAGTACAATTTTACAATTGGCAATACTAAGTATAGTATTTAAAGTGATTGCAAAGAGAGTGACATGGTATCATGATGGAAAACATTATTGCCTCATAGCTACTGGATACAAGGTTTTATTGCTGCCTTGGGCTCCTCCTGTATAGGACTTTCTCCAGGCACTTTAGTTTCTCCTAGAGTCCAGAGACATCCTATCCAGGTTAATTAGTGGCCTCCAATTTTGTGTACTTTATGATGAACTGGCATCCTGTTCAGGGAGTATCCTGCCTTTACTGAGATTGCTAATTCTGAAAATGCTTAATACAGTGTCATTCCCACTTTTACTTGTGAATCATTAACTAGGAACTTTTTTTAGGAGGTGTTTAAACAGCTATAGTGGGACACCAATTTAATTAGCAAGCTGATCACAGATTCAACACAATTATATTAGCTTAATTTCTTAACAATACAGCTAGAACAGGGTGTTTTGTTGATCAAAATTACAGAATCAGAAAACAGTTTAAAATGGTCTAATAAAGCAAATAGTTCATTTATAAGGCAATTAGTCTCACTGGTAAGAGCTCTATTGAAATGAAAATCAGAAGAAGCAGAAACAGGGTTGAGAACCTCAGCATTACATGAAAAAGAATGTATCTATACACATTGTTGGAAATAATGCATGTGTAACATGTCACTGTAATTTGGGTACAGTTCTCAGTAAGCTTAATATACATTTTCATTCTAAAATGAATAAAATTGCAATAAAACATTAAACTAATTAAAGATCATTGGCTACAACAGTTTCTAATGTAAATTAGAAAGCCCTTTAACAGTCCAAGTCAAACATTACATGTTACATAATAAGTTCTATTCTTATTATATTTTGCTAGATTTATTATATATAGGACTTAGCATTACAAAGTATGAATGATTAACGTAAATTACCTGCTTGGAGTATGAAATCTTTAGACATTGTTACTTGAAGATACATATAACTCAACAATACCCTGCTTTTTAAAAGCTTTTTCATAAAAAAACATGTCTGATTTTGAAACATGAGAGTGCATTCTTTCAATAGGTTATCAAGGTAAGCGGCAACATTTTTAAGATATAAAAAAAATCAATTGGCCCAGAGTCAAGATAAAGGGTGTGGGTAGAGTGTGAAAAAAGACCAATGGGAATAGTACATCTGAACAACCAGCTGGATGAGTTAACTTCACATTGAACCTTTTGGATTAGGGCCGAAAATCCCGGGGGCAGGTAAGCTTCAATCTTACATATTGCAAAGAGAGACTTTACTTATGCACTTAATGATAAAAGGAACGGCACGGCTGAAAAAGCAGACGTTGACCTTTGACATTTCCCCTACCCATCTTTTATGTTTATTACATTTATGTAAGCTTAGTTTTGTATATAACTTTATATTAATTATCTATTGTGCACATTATGAAAGGAAAATATTTTATTGATTTTTTTTCTTCAGTCAGGTCTACATAATCTTCAAACACATTTATATTGCAAACAAAATGTCAAATTTAATTTTAAAGAATATTATTTACTGAAATTAACAATGATACAAAAAGCTATTTTGAAAAATCTATATGTTCATTCATTAAATGCAATATGTTTGGAGAGAAATACAAATTGAAAAAACAGTCCTAATACCTCAGACTACTAGGCATAAACTTTATATACAGTAAATACAAATGCAAAACAGATGTTCTCTAATTGTGTGTTTTTTTCGTGTAATTTTATGTACCCAAATTAATTTAGGTTTGCCACAATAAAGAGTTTGAATACTTCTACCTGACTTTTTCATTTTTCTTATTGTCTAATATTTATTAATATAACCCATATTAGTTGCTATTTCTAAGTTATGACTATAAGCTTTATAATAGAAATGTGAAAACTGTTCAATTGTCAAAATACTTTTCCAAGGTACTGTAGAACTTCTCATTATAAATTGAGGGGTGGCAAGATAAGGATTCAGTTAATGCTCCTTCACAATTCCTGTACCCTGGATTGCATTCCAGTGTGGGACAACCTTTGTTTGGAGTTTATTGTGGGTACTCTAGTTTCATCCCATAACCTATCCATGTTAATTGGTGTTTTTATACTGCCCCCAATGCATATGTTTGGAAATGTGTGTACCCTGTGTTAGATTGATCTCCCTTGTAGATTGTAGTTCTGCTTTGCACTCATTAACCAGATTAGTCCAATTCACTGTGATCCATTAAAGTGTGTAATGAAAATGTATGAATTTATAAATGTACCTACATTAACCTCTATTTTTTTATATTACAACCATTTGGGTGTATGATGGGGGTAAAAGCAGGTTAATCTTGTTTTTGAGACAATTAAGACTAAATAATATGGTAGACAAAATGCAACATTGGCAATATTGGCTTATTAAATCCTGAAAAACAGTAAGACTATTGAGGCAATACAGGAACACAAACCTGTTAGGAAAAATCAGTATGTTCCTTGAGAAAAATTGTATAGATGCAGGCATTCACAATGGGTGTCAAAACCTAAGCTGTCTGCACTGTAACGCGGTATGATTCGTTATGCCGAATTGAACTCGTCACTACCCAAAGAAGATCGATTGGTGGCAATTGTGGTCTATAAGATGTTAGTGAAGTGGCAGCTCCCTTTAATCTGTTGTACTACTCATTTAAAATCAATTAATATGGAATCATATTACTAAAGGGAAATTTTGGAAGCTTAATTTAAAAATAACAAAAGTATAATCATGTTTCATAATAATATTAACAATATTAATTTTTAAATATACTTATATAGTTGATAGTGGTAGCTGAAAATAAAACAAAGGTATATAACAGTATTTCACCTTCTTCAGAAACATTTTCTGCATCATTATTTAACTTCTTGTGGTTATTTAGGGAAAGATTAAAGAAGAGCTCATTTTAACTTCATTTCCTATTAACACTGTCAAGGTTTAGATTAAAAGCAATAAACAACATAGCTTGAACAAACATAAGTTATAAAAGTACAAAATAGTTTTGATTTATAATATGTTTTTTTTCTCTGTTTTCTCAGTAGGTTTTTGTTCAGTGTTTTTTATTCATATTGTTTTATTTCAAAATACTTTAGGCTTCACTTATGCAAGGAATTATAAAATCAGTAATTTTAATTATCACTGTTGATATATAATATTTATGTATTATAAAATGTTACTTTGCAGTGTAATGGATTAAATTTAGCTTATCCAAGTAGAGTGATGCATTGGTGTTTCAGTGGTAGAATTCCTGCATGCCATGTGGGAAGCTTGAGTTCAATTGCTAGCCATAATTAAAAATAATGATTAAAATTGCCGCTTGGTGATAATAAAGACTATTTCTCTTATAATAAAATGAAGTAAATACTATGTACTGTATATTGTATATGAATTTTGTATTGATTTTTACAATGATTTTACAGTATGTTAAATATTAAATTAATTTTAAAAATAAAAGTAGCAATAGCATGGATGAAGCTGTGTAGTGTAGAGCAGATCAGATAAGAATTCTGCCACTGAACCACCAATGTGACACTCTGATGAGTGCAGCCTTGTAAGTCATTCTTTCTTGAATGAGTAATTCAGATCACTATTGATCTGTTTTGTTGTTTTTTACATTTGATTTTACAGATTATATGTTTTTAAAGCCACTATCTGTAATATATTCTTAATAATCAAAATCTAAAATAAAATTGTTTTCTAATTCCTATTTACAGTATGCACAATTACTAATAATTCTGCATATTGTATGCAGTTTAAAAATGATAATTCTGTTAGTTCTATAGAGTATAGTGATATACGGTTCGGTATTTTATTTGGAGTTGTGCTATGACAACCACACTGATATGAAGCTACGATTCATTAGGGATTCACTATACCAACAGGGTAGTGCTGCCCTGTTTGAGATTATTTGCAAAAATTAAAACTGCATTATGCGGTGCCGTTTACCATACCACATCATTTGCTGCAATATGTCACTTCATACCTCACGTATTTTAAATTAAAAATCAGATATAAAATTTGACGTGCACTCAAACTAATGCAAATTCTAAAATGTATGTAATACTAAATATTATTCTGAAGAGACGTTATTGTGAGAAGCTGTGTTTGGGATGTTGATTTGGTGGCAAAACTCAGTATTGTTGCCTTGGCCCAGACCTCCCTCTCCATTAACTGCCAGATTGACCATGCAGTTACTGTCCATATTGTGTGTGATACCAGTCATCCCTTGATATTTTACACAAGACACTGGAAAATACTATTCTACAAGCAGTGCTTTAATATTATCAATTTTATGAAGAGCACCTACAAGAGGAAATGTTTGTATTGATCTCTTTTTTTTAAACAATCAAAACAGAGTGAAGAAAATAGAAGTGAAGGAACCATCAGGGAACAGTGACTGTAATATTGTGCACTTTGAAGTATACTTTGAAACTGGAAGGATTGAACATAAATGCTTACAATTTCAGGAAAACAGACTTTAAAGGAATGATCATGAGAAGAAGAAAGTGATAAGGTATATGGAATCACTGGATAATGGATGGAACCAGTTTAAACATCTTCCTCTTGAAGAACAAAACATATTTATCTTAAGAGTGTAAATCAAAAATAGTATTCCAAATGTTTCAACAAACCAATAGGAAACATATTGGGGAAAAACATAAAATGATTAAAAAACTATAAGCAGAGGTAACATTTATATGACAATAGTCTACAGAGAACGGGAAAGGAATATTGCAATGAAAGCTGAAAAAAAAAGTTATTTCAATACTGCAACAGAAAAATAACCACTGGGTATGATGTAAAATGAAATATAATGGGAAACCTTTAGACAATGAAAGGGAAAATTGCTGTTGCACTAAATTTCACTCGGGTGTTCTCTGAGGAGAAAGTTAAAAACATGTCAGGCGGCAGAAGGACAAACCTCTTTATTTAATAATCTTAGTAGAGAAGAGGCAGCAGTGTTTTGAGTACTATAAGCTTTTAGAATCCAAACCTGGACTTAGAAACAGTGCAGGCTTTATTCATTCTCCAGAGAGGGAAAATCTCACTGACAGGATTCCATGTTACACCACAAATTCTCAAAATTCAAAAGCAGACAGTTGCTTATGTACATCCTTTTTGCAGAAAAAGCTGTTCATTTTACAAAAAGCTATTCACTTGTTTTTACTATTTGTTATCATATCTGAGGAATCTAGTCAAGCACATCCTGTGCTCTATCTCTCGTTTTCACTCCCTTTTGTTCCTCCTTTCCTGAATTTATCATGTGCTTCTTGTTAGTAAGTTTTATCATGATTGTTAGTGTGTTAAAATTCTTTGAGTCAAAGCCAAGCGTTCAATCTGCACAGTCTGATCCTTTCAGTCCCTTGTATTTAACTGCTTGGCGTTAGCCTAAGCAGCTCAACTATAAAACTCCATGTACACATCAGCAGAGCCCATCGACTCCTTTGATCTGATGATTCATGTAATTTGCTCTACTCCTACAGCCTCATCTGTTCCCTATTGGAAGGGCCTGAGCTGCCTGGTACTTTGTTTACATGCTAATGACAGAAACTAGAATTGTGAAGGAGCCTGACTTTCATGGTTAAAATGTACAGTATATTCTAGTGGCATCATACCTCATGCATAAACCATCATGTGAGTAAGAAAACACCGGTATACCAGTTAAATCCCATCACATCCTATCCAGCATTGAGCAAATCACCAATCATTACTAATATGATAAGTGTAATTCATTTTCCGCATCATCTCCAAAATGTGTGACCTCTACAACATAATCACAATGTGAACATAATCACAATGAAGTACTTTGAGAAGTTTTTCATATTGTTTTTTCTACTTGTTCAAGCCTTCTTTACCCTGGATCTACCGTCTCTTTAAACTGCATACATTCATTTTTACAACTTACAGTACATTGTACTTGTAATTGCACACTGCACTGGGATTATATTGGAATTTCTAATATACCTTTTCTTCTTTCCCATTATTCTGAATGTAACAGTCTTGTTACAATACACATACTGTATAAAACATGTTTCAGTTTAAGTTCTTGTCTCACCACATTTTAGTTCCTGGAATTCATTAAAGCAGCTTTTTGAATTGCACTAGCATAGTCTGGTGTGCAGCACCAGCACATCTGACCTCTAGATTTCAAGTACCAACTCTTCCTGTTGAGTCCTGGCAACTTTTAATGGATATTAAAAAGTTAAAAGAATGATTAAAATCCTTAAATTATTCTAATTAAATTCATATTGAAAAAACATATATAAATCCCTTAATAAGGGTGGTGTTTACCATTTTTATTATGTTGGATTTAGAATAATCTGATTATCCTTTATTATACTGAACACCGTCATTTTTCATTATCTCTGGCAAGCTTGCACTCCTCAGCACACTACAGTTCCCAGATCACGACAAGTACATTCAAAGTATAAAATCAGGCTGTGAATTGTACAATCAAATAATCCAGATATTTATATTCTTAAGTATTGTGACATATTGATCCAAACTAGCTGTAATTTGGATGTTTTTTTAATTACGTACAGTATGTTAATATCTTGAGTTAAGATGAAAGGTAAATCCACAATTACATAATAAAATATAAACAGAAGGCTTTAAGATTAAGATTAGGGAAAGAAGAAATACTGGTACTACTCCCTTCCCTTTTTTGATTCAAGCAATACCTCCAAAACCTCCAGTCCTGCTCCCTTCAATGGCATTAACATGCATTGTTGGACACATTTCAACCTTATTTAGAGCCTCTCAAAAATGTTAAAGCTATATCTGTAGCTGCCTGATTAAGAATCCAAACCTAGAATTAGAAGCAGGGGGAGAAGGTGTTCAACAGAGCCAGCTTTATTCACTCTCCAGAGAGGGAGAATCTCAATGACAGGACCCCCAATTACAGTACACCAACAATTCACAAAATTCCAAACAGATTCAGCTGCTGATTTACATCTTTTTTTGTGTCACAAAGCTGTTCATTTAAAAAAAGTATTTTCAGTCTAATACTTATTACTCTCTGTTATCATATCTCAAGAACCCAGTCAAGTGCATCCTGTGCTTTACCTCCTGGTTCCACTCCCTTTTGTTCCTCCTTTTTCTGCAGTTATCCTGTGTTAGTTAGTGTGCTAAGCTTCTGTGAGTCAAGGCCAAGAGCTCAATCTGCACAGTCTGATCCTTTTCAAAGCACTCAAGATTAATCAATCTCCATGGCCCAATAGTATATTACCAGTTGTGATCAAGAGAACAAGAGATATGATTCAAAAGTCACTGACACAACTCTTCCAATAGTTGCCTGAGACAGGAATAGTACTTACATATGAAATGGAGAAACAGCAATTCAGCACATATAATATACTAAATACTCAACAGGCTAGATAGGTGAATTAGCCTCTCTCATTTCATTATAGGTCTTTAATTCTCAAACCAGAAATGTATTGACCTCCTCCAAAAAAAAAGCAACAGGCATTTTGGTTATATTTTACAACAACAGATGTTTATCAAAATCCCCACATTTACACTTCACGTAATAATGTTTAAGCTGTATTTGTGTTTATGGGTTTGTATTAGAACAATAGAATTTTCACTCATGGTTAATGGAGGTGTTTCAGGATGTTAAACAATAGAATTACATTTTGTTTTTTACAGCATTGAAACAAAGCAACCACAAACTTCAACTTTCAGACATCCATATTTTTTTGAAGGATCTATTCATCATTTAAATATAACTGTAACTCAGTTTCTTTTCACAATTTTGTCTGGTTTTGTGAACTTTACCTGGTTTTCTTTATATATTTAGATTTGATGTAGATTTCTCATAATCATCATGTGCAGTGTTCTTTAGGTAATAATTAGCCTTTGGAGTTTTGACCTTCAGTTTCTTTCTCATTGTCTCTTGTACTGTATACTTACCAGTTTTTCCATAAATGCTCTTTTTGATTGTTCTTTTCAGCACTCCACTATGGAAAACATTGAATTTTCTAGAAATTTCTTTACAAAATACCCATTCTAGTCATTACTAATTAAGGATGGCTAAGTATTATTTTTATCTCCTTTCCTGCTGACATAATAACACATTTATTGCACCTTTCGAATGAGAGGCAAAGTTGGTCCTGGAGGTCATAGTTTTATAGAAGTAATTGAGGCAAAGCGAAGACAACAAAAATGTACACTATAAATAAACATTGGGTGTTAAATGTATGATAGGAGACAGAGAGTTTAAAGCAGCTATGAAAAAGAAATTATGGTTTGACTTTGGTATATATGATATACACACTCACACAAACACTCACTACCTCAGATCTACTGTATGTCCTCTTAAAATTAACAGCCCTTAAGAGAAAGAGGAACAGTGCAATTTTCCATGCTGCATTTAGTTGCACATTGTATAAATTTCAATGCTGAGCGTAACCATTAGTAATAGGTGCTATGGCTATGGATGAATGCTATGGATGTATGAATGCTGTATGTTGGTATTTCTATCTCCATGTGTTTACAAATCATACTAATGCTGGGATTTTATATCTCTTATTATCTCTATAAACAGCATATTATAGATTTCTAGGTGATTGGGATACTGAACTGATGTTTTTGGCAGTGTACATGTATACATATTATACATGTATTTAAACACAAGAATAAACTAATCGAAAGCTGCACATTATTGCATGTTGAAATTAAAGATGATGATACAAACATTGGATCTGCATACTTCGAAGCTGGAAATTATAGGCTGACCATAGTTTAAAATCTTTTTTGTAGAAACGTATAGTTTGATTTTTTTTTAATCATAGTACAACATCATTTAGTTCTGGAACAGCTAAAGATGACTGAATATAAAATAATACAGTATATGCAGCAGAAACCAAATTAAACACCTCCATGTGTATGTCAATCACAGAATAAAGTTCAGAGCAATACAAAACTGTAACTAGTGTTTTTGAAAAATCATACTGCGCCTAATATAAAAAAGAACTGGAACACTTCAAATCCAGTTACTGCCCTAAAATATTTTAAAAAATACAACATGATACAACAACCAAAGCTTCCTATTAAGTTCCATCTACATACTCTGAACTTTGACTGTCAAGTTGCAGCATTTAAGGAGTATCATGTAATAGCTATTAAAAAATGTTCAAATATGCTGATAAACAGTACAGATGAAAAGCTGATTTCAAGAAATGAAAATCTCTTGGAATGGTGTAAGTCCAGAGAAACCACATTTGGCAGTTTGAGTAAAGCTGCTTACTTGGTAAAGTTTTTTTTATCTGTCCCCAATGGGCATGTTTTTTTTTAAAGCTGGGGAAGTAATTACTCACAAACATATTCAGAGGAAGTAAATATATTGTGAACAAGATGCTGCTTTTAATCACCAATGTGAAAAAATAATGACAACTTTACTTTAAGAGCAGTATTTACATGTAGATAACAGAGATTAATATATATTTTTGTTGTTTCTATTTAAATTTCAGTTTTCAGAGTTAAGACAAAATGTAAAAAAATATTCTTGTGTATAAGCCAGCAGGATATTCATCAGAGTCCAGCTGCTCCTTAAGTATGCTATAGCCACAGCTAAACAGCTTATTAGTTTGTCCCAGCAACCCATGACTCCTTTATGTAACACTGCAGCTCCTATTTTTGGTTTTCAGTAAAAGTGTTTTTTTTGAGCCCTTAATGTCAAGTTGGAAGTAATCTGCACACCTTTTTCCCATTTTTGTTTCTGTGTAATATATGTAAATGTGTTATTAAATATGCCACAATATGTGGTTCCCCATTCAGGTCCTGAAGGACTTCTGAAGCTTCTTTCCCACTGAGCTATCAGTTATTGAGAGGTCAGCTGGATTGAAAGCCAGGAAATTAGTACTTCAGGACCAGACCTATGATCCACTGCCATGTATGATATTGTTCCAAAATGGGGAGGGTGTACCTAGAGGGTGTAATATTAGAATAAAAGTAAATGCATTTGGATATGGGTACATTTTATGTGATGAAGAACTCAAACAAATGTGAAATATGCTTATTTCAAGTCATGAATTCTGGAGGAAGGGCTGACAGTGAAAACAACAATCAATTTAGGCTGCCTGAGAGCAAACTGTGTGGTGGATTTCTACAGAAGGGATGAACTAAAATGACTGATCATGGTGCCACCCACCAGTAGAGGCCATCAGAGATAGTGCTAAATGACTTTGTAAATAGGCTGCTTGTTGAAAATAACTACAGTATGTAATTGAAGGATTATTATTATTATGAATGTTCAGATATTCATTTGGGTTTGTATGAAAAGTGTTCAGTATGTGTTTCACAAGGTGTGGTTGTAGGTTAAGAATAGCAGCAGAATAACACCTAAATACTCAACATTTTTATCCTATCTCTCCCGAAACACCTTAGAAATATATTCCAGAAATATATTGACTTAAAATTTTAAAAAGCTATGCTTTTTCTGTGAACAGAAAACTGTCTTGTTGGCAATTATTGATAGATTTTTATTTACTGGGCAGCTTTTAGGTCAAATTTCTTAATTCTGATTCTAGGGGGATTTTTAATTGCAAATAACAAATTAAGTTAATTGTACAACAAGATCAATTAGCAGTTACAACTGTTTATTTAACCAGGCAATCTGGAATGCATTCATTTTAGCATTATCATGAGAGCTTTGTAGCTCCTTGGGTCAGCCAGAAGAACATGAGAGTGTGACACTCATCAGCTGAAAATGTTATCTCTGATGTGATGAAAATGCCTCACAAGGGACTGTGAGTTAAGTTAATTTTCACCTGCAATATAGAACAAATTGGGCTTTTCCAAAATTAGAAAATATCATTGTTAGGCGTATTAGCTTGAAGTACCAACATAGCATTCATACCTTGTATCTAACATTACATATATGAATTATTTGAATGATCACTTTTATTGATATTAATTTTAAAACTGTTTGAATGATAATTTGAAAATAGTAACTATGATACACGTCACCTATCGACGAAAAAGATGAGAATCAATTACATGCATTCAACAACAATTTTTTTTTCATTTTCTGTTAATGGTCTGCAGACTTTTACCCTTGACTATAATTGTGAAAATGGTGATTATCTGAGTGAATCAATAAAGCTAACTTTTTAAATAAGAAATTATTTGAATACTGTGCAAGATAAATATGGTAAAGCTGCTTTACCTTCTCAAGATTATTAAATCAATAATTTAACTGGTATGGGAGTTGTGACTTTTTTAAGAAGCGTAATTTAATCCTGAAAAGGAATTTTGTATACAATATTTTTTTCTTTAAAATATTTTTCTGTAATTGTGGATTTCATACTCCGTGACTTTCTAATATACAGTATATCTACAGTAGAATTCCATAAGGCCCAGATATCCTGGTAACACCGACAGCATTGACACTCTGCATAACAGAACATCATCTGGCTCCTTCGGTAGCACTGGTAGGGGCATTTCTATTTTATTTCTTTTTCAGGCAGAGCTGTTTTTTAATCAGACATAGTGTATCTCTGGCCTAAGGACTTTCAGCAAATGAATTTAGTATTTTGTTTCTCTTATTTTCAGTTAATTTCAATCTTCAAACTTTTCCATTGGTACAGATGCAGCCATCCAAAATGTGTGAGGTGTCAGTATGTGTAACATGGTGGGCACTGTCACAGACCTCAATGTGTCAAAGCTTTTTTATTTTTTGAATAATCTGATGTAAAACAGTCGGGTGACGCAGTGATTCCTTAAAGTACCATAGCTGCATATGGTTGTCGGACTAATCCGTAATAAATCTTTATTAATCTATTAGTGCTTTCCTACATTAATCATACTGTATATAGTACATACAAGTGACAAAACATTTAATTGAATACCATGATTAAATTGTTGAGATAGGATGTTATTAGCATTGTTAGCGATGTGGGCAGTGTTAGACCACATTGAATAATTTGCATTGCTGCTAAGATAACTTGGGGTACAGTACAAAATAATCAAAAGGCAACATAGATTTTGCAGCTACAGTTTTAACACTGTGCTTCTGCTTGTATTATGCCCTTTATGACCTGAATTAAAATTTTATTTTCATAAGGTGAATTTTACTTTGTATCTCCATGAAATTTGTCTTAAATATTTAACTGAAATGAAATTAAATTAGTAGTTAAACAAGCACAATTGTTTAGCCACATGGATCTTTGTGACTACATGAAAATAAGCGGGAACAGTTTGTTCAAACATTACCGGCACTGCCCATAGTTGTACTGTACTTTATTGAGTAAAGTACTTCTATGAGAAAATTAAACATTTAAATCAATCAGACAACCAATAATATTTTGAACACTGTGGAGAGAAAAATGCAGAATGGAGCTTTAATTCCCAAAAATAGTTCTGCTTAGTATATTATATATTGGCTTTTTACATTAGAATGAAAGTACTTTAAGCAGAGTCAATAAAGACCAGACAGGACTGGGGAAAGTAAAAAAAAAGAGAATTCATGGAATCATGATTTTTAACAATTATTATATTTATACCTCAGTAGTTTTCGTTTTTTTAAATGTTTCAGCACCTTGGATACAAACTCATTACATTTAACTTAGTGTCATACTTTCATTACAAACTTACAGTATTCTGCTTTTACTGTTTTTGTTAGTTATTAAAACATAGCAAACACTCACACAAGGGAGAGGATGTTAAAATTAAAATATATTGTATAAACCATTTTATAGTTACTGCAGAATGAAAAAAAGAAAAAAGAAACAAACAAACAAGTTTTGATCTTTCCTTAAAGAAACAAACCAAGAAGAGGCTCTCATCCTCATTGGCAGCACGTCTTTCCTCGAGTCAGCCAGGTAATGCCCATTCATCTCTTGGGAGGTAAAATCATATGGTATAATTTTTTGTCTGCACGCAAGTGATCCTTATTATTAGTTTGCCTTCTCTTATTCATACATCAATGTGTACATGGTGCACATCATTATTATTTGTCCATTAGTTTCATCCACATATTTCTCTTCCTTATCTTTTGGAAACACAGTATTGATAAAAATTGCAATGCCAGGCATGTTTTTCTCTATTCTTCAATATCTCCATTTACACTTCAGCAGCTCAAAGGATCTTTCAAAGTATACTTTGATGGAATGTACACTTTCTTAAATCTGGACACCACTCAAAAGAGTTTCAGATGTTTTTCATAGGATATGGATGGTGGCAAATTTTCTGCCACATACAGGCTTTTGTCGGTAGATCATTACGAAGGCTTTTTCAATGTCCTGTAATCAAGAGTTGAGCCACTCAAATTTCTATTTATAAATCAATTTGCTGATTGTGCTACTGATAAAGACATTTTCATGAGCATCAATAATAATAATAATAATAATAATAATAATAATAATAATAATAATAATAAACTATTTTATATAGCACCTTTAAAGGTGGGTTCCCAAAGTTTTTTAAAGAATGACAACAACAATAAATAAAAAGAATACACATGATAAAACACAATTACAATACACAGAGGAGACTGTGGATGGTTGTAGTAAGTATAGTAGGAGCAGAGGGGTAAAGAATGGAACCAGTTAGGTAAAGGCTCTTCTGAAGAAGATGAATCAATCTAAAATACAGAGTGTGATTTTTAAGATCATTGAAAAATTACAATGATAGTTACTCCATAAAACGTCCACATATCTGAGAGGCAAATATCACTGTTTTCCTTTTATCTTTTCCATTATATTGGTAGTGATATGGGAGCAGCTCTCCCCCTGCTGAAACTTGATCATGCTCATTCATTGGCATTCATTCACAGTTTTGGCAGCTTTTCTATTTACTGTACAGCACCTCAAGCCACCAGTTTTGTCACTGCATTTGTACTAACTGCTCCGATTTGACACTTTAACTTGTTTTTGCATTTTTCACATTTAAATATTTATTTTAGTCAGTATTTTTTCAAAGTCATTTTACCTGCTTTGATTATATGAAAGAAAATAGTAAACATAGGACTGGGTGATATGACCTCAAATCAACATCACCATAATTTCACACATTTACCTCTATAAATAACGATAAATTAATTATAATTTTTTAACCCTTGAAATTATATGATTACATGATATGCTGAAAGATCATGTTTTAAATATGCATAACTATTAAAGCTGCACACACCTCATATTATCTCAATGTCTGTCAAGTTGCTCATGTTACAGCTGAGCGCAGAAATGGTATTTCGACAGAGTTTACATCTGACTTCTCTTTATCCTGTTTTCTGAAGCCAAAATATGACCAAACGATTGACATTGCATCTTTTTTTAGATACCAGCCTGTCTTCATTTGTACTTGAGCCATCCCTGCCTGACTGGGGTTCAACATAAGCGCTGATATTGTCTCATGCCCGGCACGCTTCTTTGTGTTTTGAATGAAGAATGAAGGTTGGACGAAGCAGAGGCATGTGACTGGATATGACGACTGGGTGTTGTAGTTTTTTAAGTGGACCGCTCATGAAAGCACACAGCGGGGAAAGCTTTTACCGAACATACCGACGTTAGCAAAATTAGGTAGGTGAGAGATTCTTAACTTCAGTATCAGTAAATTTTCGGTATATCACCCAGCCCTAGTCAAACACGTACTTACCAAAGTGGACACCATGGTGGCACAGAGGTTGGCATTGCTGTCTCGGGGTGCTGGGACATTGTGTAGCGACCTGCATAGAGTTTTATGTTCTACATGTGTTCATGTGGGTTTCCTCAAGGTGCTCTGCGTTCATCCCACAGTCCAAAGACATACTGGTAGGTTAATAGGCTTCTGGGAAAATTGGTCTTGGTGTTAAAGACAGATGGGGTGAGGGTTACCTCTCTTTAGGAGACTGAGAAAAGAACCAGTGTCCAGGCTACTGAGTTAAAGTGATCAGACCTTTATTTCAACTGAAGATAAGGCACAATGCCATAGCATGAGAGGCAGAAAAATGTTTTCTCTTCTTTTTCTTTTTTCTGCCCATTTCCCCTGGCAGAGCTCTCTTTATAGCCAGATAACAGAAATTAAATTCTCATTCCCATTCAGCCCCCTCTTCCAGCATCTGTGTGACTTTCCTTTCTCTTCTTTGGATACTTGCCTTGGAAATTTTCTTCTATCCTAGCCCTGACTGGAATTTTTCAAGAACCTTGTCTCAGGTCTGCTTGGAATGTTCCTTGGTCTTCATGGTGTAGTGTTTCCTTGGAGACACACTAACTAAGCGGGGACGCTCCCAGATACAGGTGTATTTATTCTGAAATCATGTGAAACACCTCAGCTGCACACAGGTGGACTCCAGTTAAGTAATTATGCGATTTGGAGAACAGAGTTGGTTACATCAGCGGTCATTTAGGTGTGTCAAAGCAAGAGGGTGAATACTTATGCATTCAATTATTTTCTGTTCTTTATTTTTAATGAATTTAGTTAAATGTCTGGAGATTTTTTCACTTTTACATTTTAGAGTGCTATGTGTTGATGAGTGGCAAACATTCTCAGTTAAATACATCATGGTTCCATGCTGTAACACAATAAAATGTGAAAAAGTCCAAAGGGGGTGTAGATTTTTTATAGGCACTGTAAAAACAATCCTTCAATGTAAATGTGTTCATTTGTGTTTGTGTGTGCCCTGGGATGGACTGCCATCCCAATTTGGGTTTATCCTGCCTGGCACTGGTTGCTTGCTGGGATAGGCTCTGGCTCCCCTCCAATCCTGTATTGTATAATGTGGTTAGAAAATGGATGGATGGATTATGTATTATGGCAGAGTTTGTGTGCTGACTTGGATAAAGCTATCCGTTAAACAAAGTAACAACTCTGTTTCTTGTACAGAAGAGTTAGTGTTTTGTGTGCCAACACCAGCATAAGAAAAGGGACAAACAAAGGACAGACATTTAGTTATTTACCCTACCACCTGTTAATATGTTGCATTATAGCAGGCTGATACAGCCTTGAGTTGAACTTGGGGGAGGAGGACATGTAGCAGACTGATACCAAAAAGGATAGTGATGAGAAAGTAGTTGCCACTAAATACCACCAATACAGCCCTATATATAAGTGTATATAAGGGTGTGTCATTGTGGAAATCTTGTTTTTTTATTTGAAGTTTTTTTTAGCAATTTAGAATTTAGTAGTAGGTAAAGATAAACCATCCTCTTTAAAGCATATGTTTATAAATTTCAAGTTTTCACTTAATGCATTATTTAAATTGTATATTATTTGTTTAAATAAAACTCCAATCCAGATAACCAAGCACATACATTTACATAACATAATCTCTACTTACTAAATGCTACATTATAAATAAAAAAGCCTTTGTTTCTATAAAATAATACATTTTGTCATCTATTCTTTAATTATCAGAAATATATTTTTTTATATTTATATATACTGTATATATTTTAAACTTAAACAAAAACAACTATTAATTATTGCAAATAGTGGACCTAGGATACTGACAGTCATTTTGGAATTTATGGAGTTAATGTCTATAAGTGCTGCATAGCATTTGGTACCTCCCATGCCATATGGAGCATTCACAAAGAAAAACCTGTTAACAACTGATGTGCTCTGCTTCTTGAATTCAGCCTGACCTGAGGAGTGGGAAATATAGAGATATGTGGGGTTCCATGCTGGGCATTTTGCTCTCTGTAATGTCTATAAATTAACCATAACGCTAAAAAAATGTGAACATATACTTTGCTTATCATACTGTACAGGGATCCTTATGCCTATTCAAATGATCTTTTGAGTGTTCATTTACTGGATTGGGTTTCAGGTAAAAATATAATTATACAGTATATAAGTATAAAACTATGTGATATAAAGAATGGTTAGATTGAAGTTATTCTAACATAGCAAATTTACACCAACTTCTCCATTATGGAAAGGGAGTTAAGGATCTCTGTAAAACCTTTGGGCGTGCAACAGAATACGAGTTCTGAATACTCATCTAGAGCTTTTGAAAGAGTTGTAAAATCTAGTGTTAGGATCCCCACTTCTCCATGTGTACTTTTACTAGAATTGTGGTGATTACCTGAATGTTCTAATTGTGTGGTCAAGCAACTAAGTTGCCATTAGTGAGATAACTGACTGTTCATAATCTGTCAGTTTGAGTTCACTTTGTAAGTGGTAACAGCCATTCTGATGCAGCCATCCAATGAAATGTCATTTTTTATCTGTAGCATATTTGTAACCTATCCTGCATGCAACAGTTACAAGGCAGGATACACTCTAGATGGCATAGTAGTCCATTCTAGGGCACACACAGTGTCACAAAAACTCACATACTCAAATCTAGGCCAGTGTTCCCAGAAGCCAATTAACCTGCTAGTACGTTGTTGGATTGTGGGAGAAAACCAGAACTACCAGAGAAATATGTATAACGATAATTTTTTCTGCCATTTTATCAGTCTCATCATATGATTAGTTACAAGAAAAGTGAAAGTTACACATGTATGAACTGGGTTTAACAGTTTCACTTGGGAGCAACATCTTTGAAATTAGGTATACTTCTGCTAAGTGAGATACATATTCTCTAAAGGATAGAACTGTCACATTCATTATATTCATTTACTTTATATAACTGGAAAATGTTTCAGGTCTTTTCAGTGTTTCTGGAATGCACCCTACTGAAAACAAATGTGTAAATGAATTGAGCTTTCTAGAGCCCATACATTACAACAGTATTTTTTCTAACTTAAATATTGAATGAAAGTGTATTAATGTCCTTCTGTCTGGACAGATATTTATAAAGCTATTTTTTTATTTAAAAAAAAACATTTTAAATAAAAGCTGATTTTAACAATTATGGAGCAATGGAATTTAGTGCAAATAGTAAAAAGGAGTTTGTGGAAATAGCTTATGCACAATGGCAGCAGACATTGAACAGCTTCTTATGAGTTGTTAACTTCTGACCCAGTTCTCTAGTTTTTGAGATCTCTGGGCTTGTAGTTTTGTTGTTAGTGTTTTATTATAATTCTCCCTTGTTTGTTTTCACCCACTGTTACATGCTTTACAAATAATCAATTGGTGTCACTCTGCTGTTCACCTGAGTTTCCCCGGGGTATTTGAGAGATATAGTGCCCACTGCAAAAGCAAAAGATGAGCTTTCATAGCTTTCATACATGGCTATACAGTATTAAGCCTTTAATACTGTGACCGTAGAATACACTAATGTGATTCTATTAGGGCTTGCTTTCTCTATTATTAAAATAATCTGCTGTACCTGGCTTGTTTGTTTTCCCCAGGGATTCCCAATCCTGCTGGTTTTCATTACAACTGAGCTCTTTCTTAAATGAATCCTTAATTGAACCAACCAGTTGCTTGATTAGAACCATTGCAAGTTTTGTTTCTACTCAGTGTGTCTTTAAGTTACTTAAAAACAAAATAATGTAGTACAAAGTCTATCTCCTAAATGTTCAGGAACTGAAAACAAACCTATTATTAGGTCAATCAAGAATTCAATTATTTGAGTGCTCAGGTGGAACGAATACCAACAGGTGCTTGGGTACCAAGGAACAGAATTGGGAACCACTGGTTTATTCTACGCTTCTACTGAACATATATTAAAGTTTTTATAGCACAGTTTTTTTTACTTGACTTAATTTACTCACATTTGGCCTCATGATGGTACATTCTGAATAACCCAAAGGATATTGCTGTTATTTTGTGACTAAGACAGTTGTCATATATTATTTCTTTATAAAAAAAAAAACATGGCATCCCTTGTGATGCCTTTGTACATGCATGTAACCCTGAAATAAGACTTCAGATTTTACATAAGGTAGTTTAAACCTATGAAACTTAATTTCTTAATGAAAATGTAAATACTCTCAGTAGCATATGTATTCATCCTCTTTGCTACAGCAACCCAAACTAACATCAAGTGCAAAAGAAAAGCTCAAAAGGTCACATAAGTAGTGCAATTGTGTCTGTGTGTAACCAGAGTGGTTTAATGTGAGAGTAACTGCTTCTGTCTCTGCAAATTTTAAGCCACAACTTACAGAGTGACATGAACAATTAACAAGAAAAACAAATCAACCTTGTCAGTGGTTATGACTTTGCATAGAATGAAGTGTTAAGAAAGACTGTAATACTATTTCACTTGCCCTGAACTGGAAATAAAACACTGGAGGTGCTTAAAACATTCTTCTTAGGAATGTTGCTGAGATGGGACAAGATTGCATTGGATAATGTCATTGTCAAACCAGGCCAACGTAAATTGGGTCAATCCTAACACTTCCAGTAATGAAGTGCCCAAACGCATGCGTCTTTTTCTGCAGCTCCAAGAGGGATCATGTCAAAGAGCTTTAAAAACAGGAAACGAAGTGTAGTAAACTATAAAATGTATCATTTTTGTTAATTTGGGCACATTTAAAAGAAAAGTAAGATTATGAGGGATATTTTAAGAAAACTTACCATTTTGAAGAGCTCAGACAATATTCAGAGAGTTCTTCTGACACTGCAACAGTTAAAACAAGGAAAGCTCCATTGCTGAGTCCCAGTCAGGAAAAAGTTTGTAGTTGTTAAATATTTTACCGCTTTTTTCTGATGTTGATTAATAAAAAGATAACACTTATATAATGTTGCAACTCAAAATATATTTTGTGTTTGTTTGACTCATAATTTATTAATGCTTACATCTGGGATTATATAAATATAAAGCTGTGATCTTCTGTTAAGGTAGAACACAACTATTAAATACAAAGGTTGTCTATTTTTTGCCAGTTGCCATCTTTAGGTATATGCTTATCTTTAGTAATGCATTAAGCTACAGGCTGAAATGAGCAAAATAGCATAAACACTCCACTGTTGATGCCCAGGCATGGTGACATGGACTGTAGTTTCTAAAGTTGTGATTGCAATTGGGATTTAAGGCCCAATCTTTTGTATTGTTATGCCTCTCATTACTTACAGTGCCTTAGAAAAGTATTCAGACACTTCATGTGGTATGCCTTTTTGTGAAATTACAACAAGATACACATACTTTTTAACGTAATATTTATTCAAATCTGAATGCTCAAATGTAAGACTTCTAAAGGTAAGATAAGTTATAGTAATTCTGAGCAAAAACTATTGTGGATAGAAAATAAAAATATTTGATGAAAGTACCTTTGGGATTAATTACAGCCACAAGTCTTTTTGTGTCAGTCTTTTCCAAGTCTATAAATGTCTCTGCAAACTAGCATTCTGCAACCTTTGCCCATTGTTATTGGTAGATTTGCTCAAGCTCTCTCAAGTTGCATGGGGATTACTTTTAGAATTCTAGTCAGGAATTTGACTGAGCCACTCAAGGACATTCGTTTTTATTCTTAAGCTGCTCTAGTGTAGCTTTGGTCTACTATTCTGGATCATGATCTAGCTGAAAGGTTAATTGTCACCCCAGTTTTAAGTCTTTAGCAGAATGAAACAGTATTTGCCTGACTTTGCTCCATCCATTTTTCCTTCAGTTCTAGCAAGCTTTTCAGTCCCTGTTGTGGAAAAACATCCCCATAGAATGCATGTAGGGATGGTGTTGATGTTGAAAAATGTGCTGGTGACTTGATGGTGCTGTGTCTGTGCTAAAAGTAAAACTTGGAATTTAAACCAAGAAGTTCTAATTTGGCCTCATCTGACCACATCTTTTGTTACATTTTTGTAGGATCACTCAGGCTTTTGCTGAAAACTCCAATCTGTCACGATTGTTGGAAAGGACGAACCATGGAATGACAGGAGAGGGAAAAGACCCTATGCGTAGCGGCGAGACGGGGGTTTGCCATTCAGGGAATGCCGTATAGAAACCTATGCCCTCAGGTAGCGGACGTAGGGCGACCTGGTGCTAGGCGGGTTTCAGGACATTCAAACGTCAATGCTGAGCGAAGGTGAATGAAAGACCCAGAAATATATAGCCCAGGGAAAGAGACAGACCGCAAGGACAGAAAAGCAGGAAACTAGGGACAGGACAGAATAGGAGCGCCCTCTGGCAGCAGAGGGCGTGACACAATCGGGCTTTGAGATTTTTTGCAATGGTTTCCGTCTTGCCATCTTTCAGTTCTGGCTAGTTTTGTGAAGTGTTCTGGATATTGTTAATTGAGGCACATTTTTTCCCGTAACAGCCATTGAACTCAGTAGATGTTTCAAAGTTGTTGTTGGCCTCAGATTCTTTACCAATTTCCTTCTTGCATGGCTGCTTAGTTTGAAAAACAGCCTGATCTAGGAAGTGTCTGGGTGGTACAAAGTGCCTTCCCTTTCCTTATAACTCAGTAAACTGTTCTTAGAGGGATATTCAGTGACTTTGATGTTTTTGCAGTTGTAGTTGTTGCATTGCTTAGTTGGATGCCTTTCCTACTTTTTCAGCATATCACTTTTCTCTTCTCATCTTAACAGAAGAATATTAGAATTCTTAAACCCCATCATTCAGTGTTAAACAGAAGCAAAGAGTAACACAGCATAAACAAAGTTTAGTTAATATGTCACAGTAGAATTCAAGCCAGTTATAGACAAGAAGGGTCCATTAATACTTCTAAAACATTTTAGAACCAATTTTGAAGGCAACTTATCTTCTACACCCTTTGAATACATTTTTAACATTTAACTCATGTTTTTATCTTTTGAACTGCAGTGCTTGTACATATTTATCACTGGAAATGCATTTCTTTGAGCATGCAATTATTAGAAAAGCTCTTTTAGAATTTATAATTACAGTGCAGATAAACTGTTGGCTTAAGATTCATCTTTATGCCTTTATCCATTTATTCCCTTCAGAATGCAGCATTTTTCTTTTATGCATAATATAAATTTGGGGATAATTAAAGAAATATGATTGTGACACTAAATTCTCATTCTAACAAAATCAATGAGCTTTTAAAATATTTTAAGCAAATCAAATATTGTGAAATAAAATAAAATGTTATACTTAAAATATTTCAAAATTTTGAATGGTATTGCTAATTATTTTACATACATTGCTATTCTTTAGGGCGGCATGATAGCATAGTGATTAACACTGCTGCCCTGCAGCATTTGGGCCTGGGTTAAATTCCAGACCAGGGGTAATATTTGCATGGAATTTTTATGTTCAAAGACATACCGATAAGTTAACTGGCGTTTGTGAAAACTAACCCAGGCGTGACTTTGTGTCTGTGTATGCCCTGCTATGAGCTGGTTTCCTGTCCAAGGTGTTTCCCGTCTTGCTTTCTGGGATAGGATCTGGCTTCCCAGTGTCCCCATGTTGGATTAAGCGGTTAGAAAATGGGTGGATGAAATTCTTTAATCTTGAAATGTCACGGATGTCGGAAGGGATGAACCATAGAATGGCAGGAGAGTGAAAAAAAACCCTATGCGTAGTGGCAAGACGGGGGTTAGCCCGGGCTCAGCTGTTCAGGAAATGCCGTATAGAAACCTATGCCTTCAGGGCGCGGAGCAGACGACCTGGTGCTAGGCGGGTCTCAGGACATCCAAAGCTCAATGCTGAGCAAGGAGCAGAGCAGAAACAGGAAGTAAATAGGCTACACAACAAGACACACCAGAAAGACATGAATAATCACAGGGAACTAGGAACAGGACAGAAGTAGAGCCCTCTAGGTGTACTGGATGTGACATAAAATTGAGCAGAAGCTTAATTTCAATTTAATGTACAGCACTGCAAATGCTGTACCCTTAACTTTTAACTTTTATTTTTTATTCTAATCTCACTTATTAAGCTATTGTATATTTCATTGTTTCAGTGCAAACTTTGTTACCACTTTTAGGAAGTGAGGCAATTTTCCAGTCTTGTGACATGGTTTGAAATTTGTTTTTTTTTTCAGTTATCCAGAACAATTAAACTGATGTTAACTCAAAAATGTGTTACTTACACTTCATCACATAATGACATATCTGGAACTATGGACTTTATTTAGCAATAAAAAATATACACCAGGGAAAAAAATCCTGTTATTCTGTATTGTTCAAAATCAGGCATTGTTCTTGCACATGTAAAACCCACGTTTGAAAATAAAAAGGGCACTGGATTCTCTAGTAAACGTGAACAAATAGTACAGTTCAAAAGCTTTTTTATTATTTAGCTGACGGGTTTTGTTTACAATAGCACAAGCTAGGTGGTTCGATCTGACTCTCCATAGAGTTCTGCCAGTTTCTGGAATTCTGGTCCCCAGTCACAAAGATAAGTATAATCTTGCTCTGAGTGTGTGGTTGCTGAATCAAGAGAGCTGATTGATCCAGCGGGTGATCCATGCCCTTCGTATGCATAGGTCTGGAGAGAATCATAAGGAGGAACACTAGTGTCAAGGTCAGCTTCGATCAGTCTTTGTTTAATAAATTCCTGTACATCCACATTATCCAGGACTGAGGGTGGGCTCTGCCTTGGAACCCTTTGTACCTCTGGCCTGACATCTCTGCGGAATTTCAGTTCTTCTGCAGCTGCTGGGTTCCTTAATGCTATGATGTCAAAAGCTTCAGTGTCTTCCTCTCCCCCTCCCTCGTCATCATATGTAACGACATTCTCTCTAACATCCTCCTCAGATATAATAAGTGGTTCTTTCTTGCTTCTTCTGAGAGTGATAAAAAGTACAACAATTGCTACAGAAGGGAAAAAAGCAAAGGTTTCAAAAGTTAAAACTATTTACTCCCAGGTGTGACATAACATAGCAATGAAACATTTCAACATAACAGCTAAGTTGCATATATTTATTGCTTTCATTCAAGCAATGATCTCAAGAAACAATACACTGTAATCAGAAAGGTTAACAATCTTTTTAATTGTAAACCCCAATATTTAAATCACAAAGCTCTATTGCAATAATAGTGCTCTATGATTTGATTTTATTGAATGCTAATGTTTCTTCTTGATTATGCAGAGTAAAAAAGTTAATGGAAAAAAAAAACATCAGTTTGCTTCAATGTTTCATGGTTAACCTGCAATTTATAATTATTCTTATAGTGGGAGAATTGTTTTGAGATTAATTAAATTAAACTTAAATTAAATGAAACAGCCTCTCCAGGTATTTATATTTTTTAGTATTGATTATTATCAGTACTAAATTAAGACTGATCTTGAAGACTGTGATAAAAATACAAATCAAATGGAAATGTCAAATGGAAATGAAGTGATACATATTGCTGGACACAGTCATTGTAGCGCTACAGCATCCCATTTCTAGTGTCACAATACACTTTGCAGAAATTGTTTTTTAGAAATGTTAAAAAAACTAAAGTATACCTTTTGAAATCATAAAGAGAACACCTTCAGATCAATTAATTTAAATGTAGGAAAATAAGATGTCAATCATGTCCAAGAAAAGGGTAGTAAATGTATGTGTCACGATCGTAAACCCCTCCTCTTAAGGATGCTCCAGCCTTTCCTCGTTTATTCTCTATCTCCTGCACCTGCCTCCGGTTCCTGCCCTCGTCCTATAAAAACCAGATGTTCCTGCCAATCTGGGCTCAGGTTTGGAAGATGGACGCCCTGAAGCCTGCCTACCTGTGAGTCCAGGAGCATAGGCTTCACAACGGCGTCCTGACCATCTGGGTCCGGGACTGGGAGCGCATGGCCCCATAACCCCCTTTTATTTCCCCCAACCCTTTGCCGGATCCCGCTCCGGCTTTTAACTTCATTTGTCTGTGTCAGGATGGATCACACCGCTTTGGACATTGGCTTTCCCTGGTTTATCTTACGGACTCCCTTGGATTTGTTTGCCCTGGGCACTCCCCCCCTTGCACCAGTGCACCTTGGACACGCCCCCTGTTATTCTTCCAGCCCCTATCCTAGTCTTTTTTCCCCATGTTATCTCACTCCCTTCTGGTTAGTGCTGTCTGTATAGGGTCCTGAAAGATGCTTTGTGACAGTTTTATGCAGTGCTTAACAAAGACTGAGTTTTCAAGTTCCTTGCAAGATTTTCAATCGTATTTATCTATCACAATGTGGTTTATATTTTTTTAGAACTTTGAGTGTTGACAAAAATGTTTAGGTGACAACAACAGGGCAGTCATTTTGGTGGGAGTATGGTTGGCTTCAGGCATCAATATGACTATATAAGAGTTAAAAGGTTGTGTAACAAGGTTATTTAGAGAATGTGGCAAATACGTGCATACATTTCCAAGTGAATGTGAAACGAACATGTCACAACAACCTGGAGCTCTTGACCCAACACTTAACAGGCATGAGGCAGTAGTACTATCCATGCTATCAAGCCGCCTTTTACTGTAGGTGAAGAAGAGGCAATATTACATTGCATATGCAGTATATATAAAAGTTATATATATATATAAATGTTTTATCTATGTATAAATCTTCACGTTTTTTTTTCTTTATCAGATCGCAACTAGGTCTTTTATATACATTTTTCCTTGAGATCAACTATTCAGACTCTAAACTTCTCCATTAAATTAATTCACCAGATATCACTAATACCAATGCAACCCATGCACACATCATGCAACTAAAAAACCTTAAATTATTAGTCATTAAAGTGAACATGAATAACAAAATAATAATAATGAAAATGAATATAAATACAAATTGAAAAGCACTGATTTTCTGCTCAGTTTGATTGAGGAAATCTTTTGAGATCCATCCATATTTTTCAGATTGCACCAGAGCTCATAAAACCTCCAGCTAATGTAGTAAAGCATACAGCAGTCAAAAATCAGCTTCCCACATGCTGAGCATTATAAAGATACTCAGCACTCAGCAATCGGACTCCTACAGTGCCAAGACAAAGAGTTTTATGGGTTATCTCCTGTGATGACATGTACAATTATTATTACAATTTTATGATGCTTTGATTATTTTAAAAGTAATTTCTCAACAGCAGAGACAATTGATCTTAGGTTGCAACATTTTTAAGATGTGATAAGGAAAGCAAAATGAAAATAGGATTTTATCTAAATCCCCCTTTATGGTCCTTGATTTCATATTGAAATCTTGGAACTAGTGAAATATGTAACTGAAATAACATCTTGACATTTGACATTTCATACGTGCAATTTTATCCACAAGCTTAAGGGATTTAAAAAAATATATTAAAAAAGCATAATTCACAAGCTTTGCCATAATCAATCTACCATTGAAAATCAATAACAAGTAACAAAACAAATGAGTCAGTCCATGGTTTCTTATCTAAATATTTGTATTCTATATTAGGTTTAGATGTTCACAATCCACTTTATATAATCCCCTTTGAACAATAATATGTTAATTTTATTACTCATTCGTACATGTTTGGATTACTAATTCTGTTTTTATTTACTACTCTGTCCTCCTGAGACACAGTCATCGCCCTTTGTAGTGGACAATAATTTTTTGAGTGTTGGTAAAATGTGGTTAATCATACACTCTCAATTCCATCTTTGCTCTCTTGTGGCCATCCTGGACTTTCCAGCAATGTCACATTTTTTTGCATTTTTTTAAGAATGGCTAGTTAATGACAAATCTCTGCACCAACAAAGAAGATGAACAACAGAGGTGATAACCAAAAGACCCATGAATCTGTTATCACAACAGTGTGACAGCAAACCTGTGCTCAAGGAATAAAACTCAAAGACTACTGTACAAAAGTAACCAATAGAGAGAAGGCTTCCAGGTAGCATAGCCAGCTGTCACTTAACTAATGAAACAGCAGCAGGAAATGAGCAGAAAAGTATGACAGCATGCTGAGTTTCTACAAGAAAGGGAGTAGGGCTACCAAACATGGCAAAGGAAAGGATGCAACAGAAAAACCTTTGAGATTTGCACTAAATTCAAAATGTTTTTTCTCTGTACAGCCAAATGAGAAAAACTTTTCCATGTAATACCACACCTATGGTACATAAAGTGCAAGATTTAATTTGAATGTGGATGTTTTAACAGTTTCTATTTAGGTTCAAAACATATATTTCTTTATTTGTGGTGTCACACTTATTTCACCTCAGATACAGAAGAAAGTGCAGAATTTTTCAAATATATTTTTTGCTTAGTCAGCTATAATCCATCAACATGAAACTCCATGCTATTGTAGGTAATAATAGACCTGAAATGGGTATTGTGGCATATTTAGCATTAAAAAGAAAATGATTTGGTTTATAAAAATGACATTTGTACACATTCTCCACACTCAGGGAAATGCATGTGACAGCCACAACAATAAAACACTTTATGTTTGAATATGCATGCAAGTCTATTTTGTAAACCATGTAGAGGTATTCATTATATAGCATCTATTACTTAGCATACTATATGAATAGCATTTAATCTTTCATAAGCTTTTTTCTTAACATACAAAAACATGAAAGGCACACATTTTTAATTCTAAGTTACTTTCTGCATCTAAATAACTTTATGGTTTTAGATTTTCTTAAGTGAGTAATATCACATTTTTTAAAAAAAATATTTATTTTAAAAACAATCTGATACAATGGTTTTATATCTGATTTTGTTCATGTAAACTACTTTTTCTATACATTGAAATGTATAAAATATTATGTAAAAGAAACAGATTTTAACAAACTGCATGGGAGAAACTGTAACACCTCCTACAATTAACACCTTTAATGAATTACTGTATATGAAGAATGGAAACAAGGATATTTATGACCACATCAAGTCCCTAACTTGAATATTTTAATTCCAATAGCATTACTTCAAACATAAAATGACCCTTTGTATTTTAGTGCTAGCTAAAATGACAATCCTCACATTAATATGCATCACCTTCATGCAGAGACAATCCACACACAATCAGAACAGTCTTGTAATTAGAAGGTTCTCCAGACTGAATTCATTAAGGTTAGTGTTTTCTTCTGTTCGTGTTTACTTTCTTTCTCATGCTCACACAAGAAACCAGGTTTGGAAGTGCATCTATAAGTATCATTTGTTGGAAACATAACTTACATTTTTTTCCATTTGGATATTTTTTTAAACAAAGCATAGGAAAGCATCTGAAAGGTTTTGAGGAAAACTTACCAAGTAGAATAATGACGCAAAGCAGTATGGCAATAAGGGCTCCAGTGCTAAGACCTGCTGATGAAAGGAATGCTTCTGCATGGCATGTTCTTACTTTCCCATTGTGTTCACATGCACACACCCGCAGAGTGAGGGTACTCGTGCTACTGAGATTAGGTTCACCCCCATCGGAGATCACAATTGGCAGATGATACAAATCTTGTGTTGTTCGGCTAAATTTCCGTCTTCTGGCAAAAATGCTAGCTGTGTTATCTGCAATAAAATTAAAACAAATGAAACAAAGAATGAAACTTATAAGTGCATATGCATTAATATGCATAATATCATAAACATTTAGACATATTTCTATACAGTATGTGGACTCAAATATATAAAAACAAAACTCTTCAAAATATAACTCCAAGTTATATTTGTATATATATATAACTAGTTCAAGTAGGTAGCTGCGTCAGCATGCGTAGGCTGCAAAGGAACAGGTAACGAGTTTAATCTATGCTGGAAGCATTCCATGTGGACACCTGAAGAAGGCTTCACAGCCAAAGAGTTGTGTTTCCTTTCTTTTCAGCATGGAATAAACTTGTTACCTGTTCCTATACATATAACTAGATTTATATTTATATAGTTTTAAGATTAAATAATATGAATGGGTTTATTTTTCTCTATATGTTCTGGTTGTAACATTAATTCATATTTTATAGATAAAGTCATAGGGTCCAAGTTAGGCACCTTTTGGAGATGTTTGATACTTGGCATGTGGTGTTTCCTCCATTGTCTCAAACTCAAATATGTACTGTGGACAGTGTGGCAGTACTGATACACTACACTGCACACGAACCTCATGAATGTACCATATGATCTTTAAGGTAAGATCCAGATCAGCCAGATCAGACTGAATGACACTTATGTGTGCAAATTAAACCAAAAGCATTACCCTATTTCTCAGTCCAAGGTTTTATTATTATTACAGTATGTTAATGCTTTATTATTGTAAGGTACCTGGAATAAGGTTAATGTTTGTCCCTTTGAATTAAACTGTGATACCAACCATAGTTGTTATAGTGAGGTAGTAATTTCTTCAAGATAGATAACTTTGTTCTTCAGTCCGTTACATACATTTTGTTGTTACATACAGTACATGGGTAGTTCTCAATACTTGAGTCTTGTGATAGTGCCCTAGTAAATTCACAGTACAACCTTGCCAGAGAGCTTTTGTTTTTAATTTCAAAGAGTCCCTTTCCTTTGGGGGAAAAACAGCAAATCAATATGCATTTTGTGTTTGCACATAAACTTTGTACTTGCAAACTCATAAGTACAGTATATTTCACAAGTGTATATAGTAAGTGATGAAAATACCTGTTGAATGTATAACTTGTTTTTGTATAAAGTACATGTATGTACAGAAAATCAGAGAGACTATGGGATATGAAATGTATGTCTACATACATGAAAGTAGTTTATTCAAATAGTAGGCTATTGTGAGACAGCATGTCCACATCTCTTCTGTTCCAGCCTGGATGATCCATGGATGCTGTTCACTAGCATTTGGGCAAGCCATTTCTTGTGCACAAAATTGGACAGCTGACATGTGCAGTTTTTTACTGGCCATTGAGTGCTCATGCAATTGTTTGACTGGCTGATTACTTTCTTTATCAGACCTGGCCCACTTAATTTAACTTAGCACCACCCTGTGTGTATAGGTCACATAAGGAGGACATGTTGTTAAATGCATGAATGGAGAGGAAAAGAATGATAAATTACCCTGGAAAATTCCTAGAACAGAAGGGACAGTGTTATAATACACCCGTTTCCATACTAACAAAGCCTATTTCCTACCACAACTATTTTGGTTTTCCTGCTGTTGACTTTCTTAATACACCTCTGCTAATATATCTTCACCTCACACTTTTAATTGAAATGAAAAATAAAACATGTTACTCTAAAAACATATGATTTGACTAATATGCTTGCATATCATTTACATGTCCATTTATTTTTTATTTTATTTATTCTTCCCCCTCGATCACTGACACAGTCAAACACAGTCATTCTTAGCAACCCCAACGTCACCTCTGCATGATATTTTGATTGCCTGGCATCTACGCTAAGAGAGCCTTTTATCAGGGCTGGAAATGCACGGGATAAGGCATGAAACTGCATCAACACAAGGATGTCAGTGGCCCATCAATGCAACTGAACCTCAATATAGTCCCTCACACCTGACACCCCCTACAACCATTCTTTAAGGCCTGTATGAGACACCAGCAGTCCAACTATGGCAAAATAAAGGAATAAAGTTGAGATATATGTTTACCATTTGAATTAAAGACAAAAATTAAGTAAGCCAGATTGTTCAAATCCATGACAACCCAAAATTTAGCCAGGATACTGAGGTCACCTGTCCTACTTTTACAAACAGTAGCATGAGATCGTTTGTCGGCAAAACAGTCAGAGTCTGAGTTTGCCCTGAATTTGTCTGGAACCATGATCTCCTAGCAAGCTTAATTTCTACGAAAAACTCTCCATAGTTTAGGCTATCACACAAACCTTTTCCCTTTATTATTGATTATATTGCTTTCAGCATGCAGCTTAAAGAAGTCTAGCAATTAACAATATTTTAAAAGGTTCCTCATTAAATTATAACCATACTCTTTGACACATTTAATGTAAACCTTTTTTAAGCTGACATCTACTTATCAGGTAGATGCTTCAGTCTGTATCAGATTCTGTTTAAACATAATGATAATGGCAAGTACATTACAGTACATTAAGTGCTGTAACAATACAGTATGTCTTTTTTGTGTTTACAATACACAATCATCTGAAATAAAAATAGTTTCTTCAAAACAGTTGCCAATAATATGGGTAACATTGTTTGTATTATTGTATATAAATAAGCACAAAGATAAAGCTGTAGAAGTACTGCAGATACAAACTGCTGTGACTTTTAGCCCAATCCACTGTTTTATGCAATTACATGCTGTGCACAGCATGAAATCTGTTTCTAAGAGCTTGTACAAACCTAATTGCAATTGAAATGTTCATTTTTATATGGCAGGGTTTTGTGTATATATAATTGTGCATATGTACAGTGCACATAAATCCACACTGCAGAGCGGGCTTTCTATTCTAGCAAATACTCCCCAAATGGTACTGGTACCAAAGAGGAATTTTATCAACACAGGCTTATTTCAATTCTATCTATAAATAACATTCTCTGCTACCATCTTGCAGAAATAGTGACAGGCACTTTAAGCCTTATTAACTTATAGACCCCACTGTTCCTGAACCTACCAGAATCCTCATTCTTGAAAAAGACCAGTAATAAAGTAAGGGATTTTGATTTAAGGCTGAAATACAAATCGGTATGCAAGATCACAGTTTTCATCTTCAAAGCACAAATTCATTTTTGCCTTGAAATAAAGAATCATGTAAATGTATTTCCTCTTGGGCATTCCATACAGTTTCTATAGGTCAGAAGCAACATTCTATGGAATATTAAGCACTTTATGCAAATGAAAGCCTCAGGATAGGACACAAGGAGAAAAAGACTAATTCTCATTAGATTTAAATTGCAATGTGAAGCTCTGACCACAAGCTGGAATTCATAATTTTGTGTCTAACTACATTCATAGGGAAAAAGCTTATATAAGATGCTAAGGTACTGTGTTTTTTAGGATGTTGGCAATAGACAAGGATCACCTGGCACATTTTCAAAGTACAGATTGAGATTTAATAATATACTAAAAGAGGTATCTCAAACTGCTGTGCCAGAGATCCCCTATCTAGCTGATTTTGTTGGGTCACATTTTTAATCACGTTTCCACTAATCATCATTAGATCATTATTAATTAAAGATCTGGAACAATCACATTATGATAAATAAAAAATAAACAGGTTATTTGTTAAATTCAACAATTTTTAACTCTTTAGCTCTCAAGTATGAGAATTTTCTACATTAAATAGATGACTTGCATGATTTACAAATAACTTGTAGGTGTTGATGGTCTTTAAAAAACAGGTGATTAACTGGATTGGGGCTCTCCAGGAGTAAGTTGAAGACCTTATAGTGAAATATTTGTTTGTAGCACCTTGTTATGCAGAATAACACTTTGCTTCTATTTACCATTGGTTAAAATCAGGAGTAGTGGTAGTGGATCTGGAGTCCCATAGAGATGGTCATGGGATCAAATACTAGAAGATGATGCTGCTGTTGCTCTCAGCACTTCGCCAAACCCAGCTTTACAATCTGGTCCTGGGATTTGTATGATACAACAATAGGTCATTATATTGTTCTGGATAAAAGTGACAACTAAATAAGTATTTTTTTCATGGTTCTTCAAGTAACATCTAAACATATACTTCTTGTTCCTGAAATAAAGAACAGTTGCCACATCTTGGATTTTTAGTGTCCACATTAAAATAACTAGTACAGCACTCCTTTCTATTACTATGTAATTCTATAATGTCATATAGGAATGCATGCTATGAACCTAAGTAACCAATTTAATAAAAATAAGTTATCTTTACCAAATAGGGAAGTAGAAAGATGTGCATGATTTTGGAATACTTCCAGTCTTGTAAGCATAGGGAAGTGTGATAGATAACTGGACTGTTCTAGTATAATTACTTTGAGAAAAATACACTGAGCATCTCTGTGTGTTTCGCTCCCATGCGCATGAAATAAAAACTTCTTTTAACTTCTGAGACAGACTCCTGTCTGTCTTATTTTTCAGTGATCCTTTTATTTCCATATCAAAAGAAATTAAACTGCAATAAACCTTACATATAGGGTTTTTAGCTGCATTAGGGAAAATACTAAATTGTACCCCATATGCACATGGATAATACTAGTCATTAGTCTAATGAGATCTATCTGATCAGTTCATTAGGCTGGGGTATTGGGATGCATTGGAATGTTCATAAGCAACCAAAGCTTGAGATTTTCATTTTATTGATAAATTACATTGTTGATAAGTTACATTGTTTCACCCTCATGGTGTTTTATTTGTACTTCACACTCGCTTTTAAATTGTGTTAAGATTATATCATATTGAAGACTTATATTGTTTTAAAAATGCACTGTTACTCAGGAATGTGATGAAGTTTAGTGAAGTTCAGTGAAGTGATACCACAAATTAAACTTGTTGGAGTCAAATCACATTCAATGAATTAAATACCATTTGAATGGGCTTGATGCAAACAACTCTGTTCTCAGCTATGCAGTTCTCTACAATGGGAATTAATTATAGCAGTAAACCCCAAAACAATGTCTAGTTTCCTTCCTTTTTAAGTATGGAAGACACATGATAGAGATGATCTACAAGCAGTCAACATTCCATTACAAGGAGTCATATTACGCATTGGACCAGTTAAGAAAAATCTGTAGATGGACCCTCCATTATCTATATTAAAACATAATACAGTATATTATACAGTACCAGAGATATTCAAAATAAGCATAAATCCTTAATTTCCAGAATGCTTTATAATAAATAGATACAATTCCCAATACAGATCCTTGCAAAAATTATTCAAACCATTCAAATATTTTCCCATGTTGAATTACAAAATATGTAATAAAAATATATAAAATATATGTATAACAAGTATCAGCAAAGCAAGTAATTGTGTCTTAACATACAAAAAATCATTTTGTATCATATTATATCTGATATTTAATTGCTGAGACCTTTTTCCAATTTGAGTATTTTTAGGTCATGATCATATTGTTAAGATTAGTAAATAGTGTATATAAAGGTCCCTAACCTTCTGATTACATCTTCTAATACTATCTCTATATTGTGCAGAAATTATACAGTCTTCTAAGTTTTACTGTATCCAAATTGATTCATTGTCAAGAATCCCTAACCAATTTCCTCTTTGCCCATCTGCTCAGCTTCTAGGGACAGCATAATCTAGCGTTGTTCGTGTATACCATACACCTTCCACTTTTTAATAATCAAATTCACTATGCTCAAAGTGATATTCAGTGTCTTTGTAATTTTATATCTGAGTTATTTTGAAATGCACATGGTCTTCATAAATAGATATTTACTTGACTGCACTACTTGACTGAGAGACTGTCACGATCGTAATCCCTCCTTTTAAGGGCCCTCCAGCCCTTTCGTATTTTAGTTGATGATGTGCACCTGGCCTCTGTTTGTCCTTCCTTATTTAAGCTCGGCACTCTCGTTACTCCTGGCTCTGCATTGGAAGACGGACGCCCAGAGGTCTGCCTATCACCAAGTCACCCTATATCCTCAGTTTGAAGGCATAGGCTTCCTAACAGCGTCCTGACCAAGTCTCTGGCTTGGAGCGCCTGGCCTCGTCAGTCTATTTTGAACTTTCTGGTTCCATGTCCTTGTTTCTTGTTTTTTACTCTTGTCTTTGTCTTGGATGGACCTCCCGGTTTTAGATAAAGGACTGTGCCCTTTTCCCTATTCAGACTGTTTTTAACCTGTTCGCCTGCACCACACCCCCTGAGCACCAGATCACAGCCATCTCGCCCCCCTGTCTGCCATCCCATCCTGCTTCTGCTGTTTCCCTTGAAGTCTTATTCCAGTCACTTCCAAATTATACCCTCTGCATAGGGTCCTAAACTATGCACTATGACAGAGAGCTTACAGTGTCAGGTGTATTTATTCTGAAAACATGTGAACATGTGTTACTGCACAGAGGCAATTCAATTAGTGGTGTGACTTCAACCGACTAAATTTGTCAAATTAATCTTGTGCAGCTGAACTAATTCAGTTTTGGCAAAGAAGAGGGAGTGAATACTTATGTAATCCATATATATTATGTTTTTGCAGATTTTGCCGACATTTACCATAACATATTACACCCATAAAAGTGCTCAGTTTATGTATTCACTGTTTATTCAAAATATTTAATTTAAATATGTGCAAGGGAGTGAATACTGTATACATTTACTGTTTTTCTGAGTCAGGTACATAGTACTGTGCGCTGATAAGTCAATTAAGAACAAGTTTACATTCACAAGGATAACTTGGAGACCCAATTATACAGCATGGCATTTACTGGAATCATTTAATTTAAATACCTTGCTCTATGGTAGAACAACAGTATTCCACACAGGATTTAAACCCACACCTGAAATCAGATTTATTAAGCGAAAACCTCATACATAGCACATCACACATCACAATTACTAAACACACTGTGTTAGTTTCAGAAGTCCCAGTCAACACTAATCTTCAACTAAATAAGCTTTGTGTTTACTGAGTGCAAATCAATATATCTGAGTGTTAATCGGTGTCTAGGCAATCAGGGATAACAAAGCTAATGTCTGCATTCAGTCTAAAAAGTGACTGGAAGATTAGATGTAAGTAAATCAAAGAAGCAACAGACAAAATAAAATTGAAGAATTCTACAAAACAGAGTTTTATACAAAATTGACTGCAGCAGCACCTCTAACGTTCTCCCACTAGTTCTGTGGATCCTAGCATTTGAGAGCTTCATATAAATAATATTAAGATGAGCCAGGATCTAATGATGCAAGAAGAGGGGAAGGTGCAAGCTAGTTAGCATCAACACATTTTTTAGCTGAAAGCAGAACAGCCAGCCAGATCCTTTTTTGCCACTGTGAGTGGGACAGATTTCAGTTATCATCCAGTAAGAATACTAGATATGAACAGAAAATTCCTATTTCCCTATTTTGTGAACAGAACCCTCAGACAGAGAACACAGGAAACTAAACCTATCTTTCATTTGATACCATTTATAATGAATCAGATACACATAGATAATGTTTAAGTAAACCATTCAATAATTTTTTGGAGACAGAATTTATATTATAAAGGAATTCCCCAACTTACAAGCAGGTCGTTTTCCAAAAGTCTGTACGTCAGTTGTTACTTGCTGTTCTCCAAATGCCTGATGAAGCTGTTATTAATGTGGTTATCTGCTTTCATGCTTTTGTGAGTGTATACCTTTTTAGTGGACCTGTAACTGTACTATGTTTAATTTCCTTGGGTGTCTTCTGTTACGATAGCAATTCCCAGCTTTCTGAAGTGTGGTCTACATGTCCTTGTGCTGTAAAGATCCCTCATTAAAGACTAAGTTTTAAAAATTTTCAGAAGTAAACATTATTTTTTCTTGCTTGTTAACAGCAAAGCATAAGACAATGAAAAATGGGGTAGTAAAAAGGCCCATGTGATTTCAATTAAACAAGTGTTTTGGAGTTCAGGATTTATTAAGATCTATATTTATACTGTATGTATACTATCTGCTTGGGTGAACTTTGGCTTTTCTTCAGTAGCCCTAATGCCTGGCAAGTACTGTAACTTGTATGTCTGGTATGTTACTCTTAAACATTTTTTTTATTTTAAAACGAGGTTCTGTAGTTCCTGACAATAATAAAAAAAAATACATTGTTTCCCCAAAAACAGGTAGGAAACATTTAAATAGGCAAATTCGTGCAAGCGGTTTTGATTAAATTCTGTGTGAAAGATTCTTATCATTTTTGCACTCAAGAGGAGAGTGTTAAACTGTCTTCCTTTGCTCAGAGCTTTCTTACATATGATTCTGAATATTTCTAATTGCCTGTAGTTTTAGAGTGACCAAAGATCTAAAAGGCACTATCATTTCATTCTAAACTATCGTTTAGAGCTTTTTAGAAGGCTGATATGCATTTCTATCTTGATTTTTGTATTAATGTAGAACATGTTCAAAAGAAAGTGTGGGAAAACCAATGCCACACTAAAATTAAGAGCAATTATTCTTTCTAGAGCATCATTCTTTAATGGGTTCTATGACTTAATGAACCACAAAGGCATTGTTCAAGTTTACAAAATCCAAAACAAAAAATCCAAACAGAAACAGAAACAGAAAACAGTCTTTGTAGGATAGGATATGCTATTTATGCATAATAAAAGCTGTAAAATAATTCTGCATATACCTAGTTTAATTAATCATAATGTATTTACTGTAGCTTTGGAACAAGACTGGTTTCTAAGTCACTGAGAAATCTACAACACAATAATATCAGGCTGATCACTGTTTTTTAAGATGCAGATTAACAAAAACTCTGAATAACATGAATAAGCTAGTAATACGTTAGTAAGCCAGTAACCTTCAATTCGCAAGTCAAAAACATAGTTTGTATTAAAAATATTTAACCAACATTTGTATTTTAAAATCTACAAATCAAACTTATAAGATTCTATTCAGTACAGTATACGTTTACAAAAAGCTGTGCACACCATATTTTCGCATCATCTCAACAGTCTGGTTTCTGCTGTAGAATGCAAGATACCATTGATAACTAAGGCAAGTAAGGCAATGATTATCTTACATCTATTCCTTTAGGTGTAAAATAATTTGCAACAAGTATATAATACACTTCTGCATTGTCATAAAGACTGAATGCTGTTTTCCTTTTCATTTTCATGGTTACATAGAATTTAACTAAATCTGTGCAGAAATAAGATTGTTACTGTATGTCCATACAAATTAATCAGTGATCTGCTTTAAACAAAAGAAAATGTTGCAATTCAAGTAAATAAATGTATCTTGATACTTTATATAACCTACAAGTGCACTTGAGTTGAGTGCCCTTACGTTCCTTGGATAACCTATCTAAAAACTGTGGAGTATAAATTATTGGTAATAACTTGGAAAATACAAATGCTTGTAAAACTAAAAATTAAATTACGGTGGATAATTTATATTCTTAATTTGAAGGGGAGAAAATTACCTTCTTAAGACATGCTCAGGGAAAAAAAACTGGAATGATATTACAACAGCAGATATGCTCCATGGTCTTACTAGAATTTGTGAGTACACAAACTGATGCAAAGCAAAACCTTATCTATAATAAAAGATATGCTAGAAATACAACAAGTCTTAATGCCCATTATAAATCAAAAGGCTTATGAGTCTTAAATAAAAAAATAGCTTACAGTTCTGTGAATTGTTTAGTACTGTAAGCCTGGTGTTTCACAGGAAGACAGTACCAGAAGCATAAATAGCTGAAAACAATGCTAACTACATTACCTTACCTGCTGTGTAGGTGTAAATGTGAATTTAATGAATAATTAAAATAGATAAGTAGGAATAAATGAAACAGATGACCTTCAAGAGAATGATTATATAGTACAGTGAAATAGAACTAATGAATATAGTTTTAGCTCTATTGTAATGATGTTACCCATGTGCATTTGAGACTTTTCATATTACTAACTGCATGTACTGCAATTAATTAAAGGTGCAGCCTTTTTTATCTTTTATTTCTTTAATGTTTAATCATTAAAAATAAAAAAAGTAAAATTGGGGAAACTGATAGCATACTTAAAACACTCCTGCAGTCAAGAAAGTGATATCCCCTTGTGTCTAATAATAAGCATGTGAATAAATGACTTTAATCTGCAAAGAGACTGAAATAATGTAAACCAGCTTCACAACATCCTTTTTAAGCTCTTTTTAATTGGGAAAGTCCTCTGAGAGTGTTTTTTCCAATAAAGCGTCAAAGAGCTATGCAGCTGAGCACATATATTATTCAAGTCTTTTAGTCTAAAGTAAGTTGCCAACATTTTCTTGACATTAGAAAAGTTAGAAAGCTTAACCATCTCATTGCTGCTCCAATATATGACATTTTACCTGTCTTTGCTGACTAATACAGTCTCATAAAACACGTACTGTATCTGATTAAGGATATTGTTTGTCATGGCACACATAAAATAATCTTGGTGTCACAAGTTATAATTGTTTATTATTTATTTAAAATAAGAATTTTAATCTTATTTGCTGGAGGAATACAGTAGAATTCACTTCTTGCAGCAGAGGAACTTTAGCTGACCAAAATGCATATTGTGCTGAAGTGTTATTTTATGTAAATCACACTGCTTTTAATTTCATATTCATATACTCAATGCACTGAACTACTACATAGCTGCTATGTAGCTGCTATGTATGCCATGCTATGTATTATCAGGTAGTTATGGAGTTGCAGACGTAAGCATAGACACCTTCTGTCTGAATTCAATTAATTGACCAGAATCTTTACAACTATGTTCTCAGAATTTTCAATCAACTTGAAAAAGATATAATTGATAACTATAGTTTAAAAGGCAATATTTAGTATTAACCAAAAATATAAGAATTACTTGAAGGACTATTTCATATGAAGGGTGTCAATACTTTATTTGCTATTTTATGGGTTCAGACCATCTTTTTATTAAAAAATCAATTTGAAAGTAATTTCTGCACATGAAATTGCTATAAAATTTGTATTCTGAGAAAGGAAAGATAAAGCCGGTTCCATTTCTTCAATGGGAATTCTATCTTACAAGCTAGGTCAGACTATGAATAAGTATAGATATAAGAGTAGCACACTATTTTTCTTTCCTGAGCTGTTGATTGAAATATGTTTCTGGGATTTGATCGGGTACTGTGTTTTTTTTTTTTTACAGAGATGATGTATTATCTGTGTAGCCAAAAGAGCCAAGTGCTTTCATCAATGCAAAAATGCCAGTATATTTAAAACTATCAAAAAGCAAGTAAATGCATTACAAACTGTATCCCTTAAGCTAAAATCCCTCTGAGCAGAGAAACACAAATTATGCTAATTTTTCTAAACTCTACATGCTTCAATACTCCAGACTCCTCAAATTTTATATCCTTGATTACACCAGTACCCATACAGTACTTTGCAAAACTTCTTATAAGCCTCTGCTGAAATTACAATGCAGCCTTGCACTACTGGTTCTCCATTACATTTGCTGGAATACACTGTACAAGTTGGTAGAAAGGTAAATCATTATCTATAGCTTGCAACACTTCCTACTAAAGTGAAAGAGTCAAAGTGTTGTTCTAGGCTGGATATGCTGATAGTTTAAGCAAAAAAGCCATGGCCCCTATGCTATATTAAAAAAGACATTTTAATATGGGTAGCATGCACAAATTGATCTCAAGACAAGTACATTAACAACAAGGGAGAACTTCTTTATTTTGTTTTTAAAGCTTAGAAATTTAGTTATGAAAATGCATTGCAGATTTTTGTTTCATTTGTTGAAGTTGTTGTTTGGGGTTTCTATTTTTACTGACCATTATTGTGTAATTTTAATTGTACAGCATGGAGCAAATATAGATTACAAACAATATTTTGTACATGTAGATCACAAACAATGAAAGTACTTACCAGCAGATAGGTGTACTTGCAATTGTATACCCTAAAAATGCACTATACGTCCTTATAGACTACCAGTGGTATTATCATCCTCTTGGATGTTATGCATGCAATTGATTCAAATCAAGGCCTCTCACAGCTGTGATTCAAATCATTTTGTCCCATAGCTACCAACTTCTACTATGCCAACAAGTCAGGTCTTATGTCATGAGAATAGTTGGTGCTATCCAGGATCCGAGTAGATAATGGTCCAAAGTGCATTTATCCATTTATAGTTGATTTACTATGCCAACTTAATTTTGGAAATTTGTGAATTCCCCCAAGATGATCCATATTCTCATATTGTAGACCTAATCCTATCTTCATTAATGATTTATAATATTATAAGATGAAGATAACTTGATTAACTATAAAACACAATAAGATATATTTGGATTATTTTAAAAAATATCCTACACTAGATATCCTCATGTGAAAAAGTATGTGACCTCTTCAGCAGCAATGACTGTTACTAAGGCATACTGGTCCATTCTGCTTCATGTCAGTGAAATTTGAGGGTTTCCTTGCATGAACAGTTTGCTTCAAGCACTTCAATTGGGTTTTATTCTGGACTTTGACTTGGCCAATACAAAATGTGAAAATTCTTCTTCAGGCATTCTGTTGGGGATCTGTTAAAGGTTATTGTCTTGCTGTATGGCTCACTTTTGGTTCAGCTTCAGTCAATCATCGTAAGTTGTCTGTGTCCTAAGGCAAATCAGCCCTTAAACATTATACTCCCACCACCATGGTTGATTTCAAGATGAGTCCTTTTGTTGGAAGGCTGTGTTTGATTTTTACCACACAAAATGCTTTTTATTTTGGCCAAAAAGAATAACTTTTGTCTTGTCTTGTCAGAGAACATTTTTCCAGTAGTCTTGTGTATCGTCTATGTGCTCTTTGGCAAGTTTGGGAGTTTTTTGGGGGGGGTGTTTTAAAGCATGTATACATTTGGAGATACTTACTTTTATAATAAACTAATTAAATATACAGTAATATATATTATTATGTAATATTGTATAACAATTAACAATAATTGTTAACAATAATATAATACTTATATACAGTATTATAGTTCTATTTTGAAAACTATGCTACAACCTCAGCATTTTAACAGATCACAGCATTGCAGCCACTTCAATATTCCCAGTCTAGAACAAATAAAGAAGGATCTCTAGTATGAGAAGGAAAAATAAATCCTAAAGAAATGCCTTAGAAATTTCAAGATAAAACTGCGTAAACAAGATAAAACACTGAGTGCACAGGGGACCTGTGAGGCCAAAAGCTCAATGAGTTGATATCTTATCACCCTGATCTATCCTGATCTATAAAGGTTCTACACCTTTATATACTCCTGCAGTTCAGTAAAGTGGGGGTTAGCTTGTCAAAATGTTAAGAGCAAACTGATTGTGTTGAACTTTATTCCCAAATTCTCAGGAGTCACAGGTTGCCATGGTTACTTTGAAACTGTCCATTTCATATTATATTGAGGAAATATCATGGGTAAAACTGAGAAATCCATGTGTTAAAGGTACAATACACAGCATGCTATCAAAAGGATTTTGAGATTTATCTAATATATAGATAGTACATGGCTTATTTCTTTCATTCAGATCCCTTGGGAGCCAGACCAACCAAACTTTGCATGGTCTTTTCTTACTTCCAGGGTAATGTCATGAACTATGCTTTTGTCCCAAAACTATGACTGATTATCACCTTATTTAAAAAGAGCACAACTGCCCCAAAATGCAGAACAGCCCCATGCCCTGTGCACTGTGGAATTTGAATGTGTGCAAGAGGACTAAATGGCAGATTATGGTTGTGAGTGAAGTGTGACATTTTCAATAGTATAAAGATAATAAGCAGGTGCAACTGTACACTCAAAACTGAGTGGCAAAGTCATTTATTAACCCTGGTTTCATGTATGGCAATAGCATTTTGGCATATATTATAGTTTTATTATTATTATTATTATTATTATTATTATTAATTTCACAGAGTGAAATTAGTACTTTAGTTTGCATTAAAGGAACTGACTTTGTAATTTTTCACAACAGCTGTAAAACCATGTTGTCTAATTAGTGTCTCCAACAGTTGTAATTGACATATATCTGGTATGTGTCAGGCAACCCATGCATATTCATGGAAAACATGCCCAGTCCATACAAATTGAGCTTCTGAACTTGAAAGTTCCCTCAATGCCCTCCACACCTTACTCAAAATACCCCTTTGCAAATTTTAACACGGAATTATGTTAACTATACTGTAGCATATTTTCATCTTACTTTTTCAAATAGGAATCAAAGTAGTGTTGTTGCTTCACAGCTTTGTTACAGAGCAGTGTCATAGAAGGAGCTTTTATTAGTTTTAGAAGCTTTTTTAAATTATATATATATATTAAAATAATTTTGTTACAATGATAAGCAAGTCTCATGCATTTGAACACTGTTGCCTGCTTTGGGGAACACTAAAAAATTCAGACATTCAGGTAATGCTAAGTAGTGAAGTATTCCAACATCTGTGTTCTGCTAGCATAAAGTTTTTTTATGCAACTTGTATTTTACACTGGTCTCGTTTCTAATGCATAAATTATTCTACTGCCTATTGTGGAAATAACATAAATCTCTCAACTTTTCTCCCTATTTCTTTCATTGTTGTCAACAATATAGCATGGATGTCAACGAAATTGTGCAACCAAGCAACATATGCAATATATTTACAACAAATACTACCATTAAAAATATATTTCAATTCTCTTATATGGCTGCCACATACTATTACATTCGCTCTTCATGTTGTTCACCAATGATAGATGAAATGGCATTCTACACCATACCTTTTCTCTAATGTTGCTGTATGAAGCACTTCTGGGGTGTAAAGGTCTTGTACTTCTCCACTTTAACAATAAGTTTGACATTGTCCATCTCTGAACTTTTATTTGAATTAAAACCTTTCAATGAAAGCAAACGATATCTGAATGGGTTGACACCTTATCACAGTTCTTAAGTCATATGCTTTCTACTGACATTTTATGAGAACTCACAACAACTGGACTTGTCTGCACCCTTGCAGGCACCCTGTAATTCCTGGGGGTCATGGTCCATTGGGACATAATATTGGGATGGTTTGATGAAAAAATAAATATTTATTTTGCATTACATAGCTAATTTATACATTTTACTTGCTACCTAACGTGTAAAAATAAAACTGAAGAAAAAAAGACAAATCAGTAGACATGGTGTCATGTTCTGTTGCATTGCTGCCACATATTAATGTAGATTGGAGCATTGATTACACATAACAGGAGTGACAGACAGACATCAGGCACACAAAAATACATATCAGAAGCATGTAGGCTAGTGTAGACCAGCCCTAGGGGTCCTAGATTATCAGTTTCACTCCTAAGGAATTATTTTTACGGGCAAAAAGTTAATTTCACTATTATTAGCTATAATACTTTCCTGCAAGCAAAGCAGTAGGATTGACATTAATCTAGCCATCTAACTCACAATTCCTGAAATATTAAATTTAACATTTCATGGTGCACTTGTTGACTGTTTTACAGTTGTCATACAGTTTAATGTGCAAGACAATCTTGTTTAATTCAAGAAAACTAATGTGAACTAATTAAACAGTCTTGAAATATTTATGGTTTGTACATGCAAATGATTGAAAAGTACAGCAGGAAGAATTTTATGCCAAAGGGATCCTTAGAAATGAATTTGAACATTAATATGATTCCTCTTTGACTGTGGGGCAATTCAATAAAATAACTAAAATTATTTATGATCTGTTCTGTTCAAAATACAGCATCAATTAAATTTATAACTAAACTACTTACTGGGAAGTTTTTGTCTTTTTTATCAGAGTTGAATTTAATGATGGAGTTAAGTAAAAAAACAAACATTTTATTAAAACACTAAATCATATCCTATTCAAAACATTAGTGGAGGATAAAATTCAAACTTGTAACATTTATAAGACATACTGTGACTGGAGACTCCGTTTCCAGATCACCTGGCACTCGAGAGGTAGCCACATGAACACATACACACACATACGTAAACATTTCACTATCTAAACAAAGGCAATAACGCTGGTTTCCAATATAAACAAACTAGTCTGGAATTACAGGGATTGATTTGCTTGCTCTGTGGGTGCACACACAGAGTAAAGTAAGCTTGTTCCCCGTATTATCAAATTTAATCATTAACTTAAACCAAACACCCGTTTCCCTTTGTTTTAGAAGTTAAATGAACTGAATTGGTAATCAACTCACGCATCTCAAATAAGTAAGTTGTTTGGATTTCTCACCGGTAAAATGGTTTCCCCCGCAAATCTATAGGACCCAAACTTTGGCATGGCAACAGGGGCTGGCTTTGTAGTGCCTGTTTCCGGATTGCGCACGCGTGGATTGTACGAAAAATCCCATTAAAAGAGGGTAGTATTTCATTAAACAACAGTTATGTACATAAAAGGAGTATGATATTTTATTTTGGATAATATGTTCATTGTTTAATTGTGTATTTGATGGAAAAATGTGTATATCAGACCTCCTGGGAAAAACTAAGGTTGCTGCTGGAAGAGGTGTTAGTGGGGCCAGCAGGGGGCGCTCACTCTGCAGTCCATGTGGGTCCTAATGCCCCAGTATAGTGACGGGGACACTATACTGTAAACAGGCGCCGTCCTTCGGATGAGATGTAAAACCGAGGTCCTGACTCTCTGTGGTCATTAAAAATCCCAGGTCGTTTCTCGAAAAGAGTAGGGGTGTAACCCCGGCGTCCTGGCCAAATTTCCCATTGGCCTTTACCAATCATGGCCTCCTAATAATCCCCATCTATAAATTGGCTTCATTACTCTGCTCTCCTCCCCACTGATAGCTGATGTGTGGTGAGTGTACTGGTGCACTATGGCTGCCGTCGCATCATCCAGGTGGGGCTGCACATTGGTGGTGGTGGAGGGGATCCCCATTACCTGTAAACCGCTTTGAGTGGAGTGTCCAGAAAAGCGCTATATAAGTGTAAGTAATTATTATTATTATTATTATTATTATTATTATTATTATTATTATTATTATTATTATATCAGAATTCTGATTATTATTTTGTCAATTAATTTTTTGTGCTTTATAGGAATATTCTAGGGGGAGGAGTTTAACTTAGAAAAGGAGCTCTTCAAGATAGAAGTGGGGGAGTTAGGAGAAAGTGGATTGTGGGGGTAGAATTGGAGCTGCCTGCAACAATCTAGTGGGTTTTTTTTGTACAGTAATTAATGTATATATTTCATATTATAGCTTTGTGTTGTTTTTTTTCTGGTTAGTTTGTGGTTTTCACTTTGTTTTTTTGGGGTGTGGACTTTGGTAACGTAGTTCCTCATAATAAACACCATTGCACATCTTTGCAATTGTGGCTGTGCCATTGTTATTGTTATCTTCTATCTACACCTCTAAACTCTGCAAGGAGGAGACCATGACACATACCTAAATTTTTATTGTACTTCACAGAAGGCCTCCTTAAATTCATTCATATGCAAGATTAGATATTTATTTTGAGTAATTCAAGATATAACATAGATGTATCTTTTACCACAAGTCTTTACTGCAGTGGCTATTTACCTTTCTTTTTAAGTATTAAAAACAATACTAACTCAATTTTAAATATATAACTCAATATATAAAATATATATGATTCATATATCATTTAAAATACATTAAAATACAGATACCTTAGAGAGAGAGAGCTGCTTCATAATAGATAAATTCTTAAAGTATGCACTATATTGTCTTATAAATCCAAATGTGCAATAACTGTAAACTATTCTGTATGATTAATGTTAGAAAAAATAATGTAATACTGCACCAGTATATAATTACATTAATTATGGATGGTATATTTAGTAAAAGTGTTTTTAAAAGCTTTTTGAATTATCTTAATTTTCTCTTAATTTTCATCCTTTAACAGTTTATTAACCAACTTTGATAACATGAGCAAAGCTTACATTAGCCTTGCTTAGTTTTCACCTTTTATCTACAGACAGTTTTGAGTTCTGACACTATACATTGTACACACAGTATGCATTTATCCAGTCTCTGTCCTTTTAAACTTAAGACAACCACCAAAAGTTGCGAATCCAGAAAAAAAAGTACATACAGACAAAACTAGACTGTAGCACCACGTTCCCACATTAACCATTATCTTCACTTTCAAACACAGGAGGAAATCATCTCAATCTTTAAAGTAACAAGTAAAAGGAAGAGCAATATATCAGAGAATTTCTGAGAATTCAAAGTATCATGCTTCTTGTCAATCTGAACTTTGAAAAAAAAAAAATAATAATAATTGCTTACACTTATATAGCGCTTTTCTGGACACTCCACTCAAAGCGCTTTACAGGTAATGGGGACTCCCCTCCACCACCACCAATGTGCAGCATCCACCTGGATGATGCGACGGCAGCCATAGTGCGCCAGAACGCTCACCACACATCAGCGATCAGTGGGGAGGAGAGCAGAGTAATGAAGCCAAATTATAGAGGGGGATTATTAGGAGGGATTGTTAGAAATTTCAATGAATATTGTTAGGACAATTAATCAAGTTAGTAATGCAGCTTTTTGAAGCATACAAAAGAACCTTCACATGAAGGAGAATATTTCTAACTGTTCAACTAATCAAGCTAATGTTCAACACACACACACTACACAGACCAAAAACACAGTCCACTCTCAACTCCATCTAAAAGAGCAAAAAGTGAAGAAATAATAAGAAATGCACTTCAGATCCCACAAGACAGCACTGGAACACTGGCTCAGAGGCTACTAATTGAAACATTACATGAGGCAAAACAAAAACCTCTTTGTTAACTTGCAGAAATCACACAATAAAAAATTAATTTTGATACATACTTGGATATCAAATGCTCACATCTAAAATAACCAGTATAACAGTTCATATAACCTATGTTTATGTTCCTTCTTTTGACCTGGAAATAAGTTTTGATTTGTCTTTCAAATTAACAGGCTCTAATTCACATTCAGGGTCAACTCCCAAACAGTATCTTTAGGGAACTTTAGAGTTAATCTTTTGCAAGTTCTGTTTTTTCTTCCTTTCCCAGAGGTCATAGTAAAAGGAAAAATAATTGATGTATATCTTTGGACAATGTGATCCTGAAGGAATTGACACAGTACTGTATGCAGAAGAATATCAAGATAGAGACTACACACATACAGAAATATTAATATTTAATATTCAATACATATTCAATATTCATAAATAAACAACCTTTATTTTAAGTTATTCTTATGCTTCAGCTATGTATACTGTATACATATGTTTAATTTTAGAATGTCTTTACCTTTCAGATTCTTCTTCAGCCCATTACGCTGATCACAATCTCAGGCAGTAGAGACCGGGAAGGCAACCTTGCTGACCCCTGTATCACGTACTCTCTGAGCACTGTTTTAGCCCATTACCACTACCATTCATTACCAAGGTACATATGTCAAAATCTGTTTAATGTAATCCATGTGAAGACCACAGCCAAAAGTAAAATCATTTTATAAATCTGGTGAACTAACAGGGTTAAAGCTTTCATAAATGTATTTTATTACTTAATTATTCCTAATATTTTTTCCTTTTTAATGGGTTACATATTAGTCGATTTTATATTCCACTTAATTATTTACTTGTGTGCCATTTTTACTGCAATTATGACTTCAGAATTCAGTGCTTACTTTGTTATGTGTACTTAAGCGTTAAGCTTTTTTTTTTTCTAATGGGAGCTTAAATAAACAGCACCTGTTCCTCATTGTGTTCCCTCCTCTAGTTTCATATTAAACTCGCATCTACAGCACTTCAAATTTTAGCAGTGCAGTTATGTTTTTTTAAGTGACTGCCTTTATACATATCTACATATCTAGATTAAATTAATATATGACAGTATATTTTTTTCTCAAATACTATACTATTAAAACATTTATACTGAATGATGGTTTCTCCACAATAATTGGGCATCAAGACACCTGTTTAAATCTTTTTCCCCTGCAATTTTAAGTTTGGCACAACATACTCTGCATTTGTGCCAGTGGTTTTACTTCTGAAAATTTTATTTTCTGTGTTTTAATGATTTATTTTTATATTGTTACAAGGCAGATTACATACTTAGTTAACACCCCATATATAAACTCAATTGAGGCTAAACCATGGTCTGTGTGGTTATACTTCTACAAACACAATGCTGTTAAGCCCTCGTAAATGTACATTTACAGTATATTACTCCCTGACAAGTTTCAAAACATAATTTACAGTGTAAATAGTCTGAGATTGAGCTATGTCATTGAAAACACAGTGATTAATCATGTGAATTACATACATAGCATTATTGTATGTCCTGAAATTCTCAAGAAAGTAAAATTAGTTTATATTACTGTATAATAATGGTAAGTATTTTAATTTAGGGCTTACTGTATAAACATATAGTATGTTTTATGTTTCCGCCATATAGTAACATCATTTATCTTTTATTTCAAACTGTATACCCTATCAAGTGTGGAAGAAGCTTTTTAAGTTAGTGAAATACTAATAAACATATAGCAATATCTGCCTCATAGACAACAAGAATATCATTGAAGAGTAAAGTAACAGCAATGTTAAAAATGTAATGTAAACTCTTAAACACACATGAGCTAATATGATGTGATAAAGCATAGACCAATAAAGAATCACTGCTCAGTCTAATTTTGGATAATGGGTGAAATTTCAAAATAAAAAATTAATTATGAGTAATTATTTTGTTAAATTCACCATCCAGCAACATTAAATATTGCTTGATGATAACATATCCATCCAACATATTCAACAGGGTTGATGAGAGTGGGCCTTTCCTTTGTAACATGCACATCCACACATATTTATCAGAATAATATTGTAGCGCTCTCGGGTTCATGTGGGAATGCGCCCTCGCTGCTGCTGCCTCAGGTCGGCCCCCCACCTCTGGGGACTCACACCCGGGCATCCAGCATCACTCAACAGGGACCCAGTCAGTTGAGCTAAAGGGAAATCTCCCCTCAGCCCGATGGCTGCGGTCCCTGCAATTCACAAGGAAGGGCGGTGACGTCACCGCGCTGGTAAGTCGGCTCGAACAACCTGCAATGTCCACCATATGTGTTACACTCTCCCCCGCTTATTTCGCCATCTTCGGCAAAGGGCTATCCCAACCCACTCTGACACCAATGTAGCGCTCTCGGGTTCATGTGGGTATGCACCCTCGCTGCTGCCGCCTCAGGTCAGCCCCCCACCATCTGGGACTCAAACCCGGGCCTCCGGTGTCACTCAACAGGGACCCAGCCAGTTGAGCTAAAGGGAAATCTCCCGTTAGCCTGGCAGCTGCGGTCCCTGCTATTCACAGGGAAAGGAGGTGACGTCACCATGCTGGTAAGCCGGCTCGCACAACCTGCAATGGTGGCTGTATGCGTTACAATACTGTCATGCTTATTATATTTTGCTTGGAGTTTTAAAATGCCTCCTTCCTTTCAAATTGTCTGAAATAACAAAACGTATAATACAGCAGTAATCTAAGCATAATTACAACACATAAATGACTACAATAATATCTGTACTGGAACAAGTAATAGGTTTATTCCATGCTGAAAAAAAAAGAAGAAAGAGAACACAACGTTTCGGCTGTGGAGCCTTTAAATCATCTTTATATGTAAAATTACCTTCATTGTCCTTCAGTGTGAAGTTTGGGTTACTTGGAAGATCAGTTGTTAGAGAGAAGTGGAATCGGGGTCCATTGGCAAAATCATCTTTGTCTACAGCACGTATTGTCTGAATCACCTATCAAAAAAAATTACAGGTGTCATCTTGATTGAACTATGTTTATGGTCTGTTAGTTTTTTGAAGATGCCTCTATGACATATTTTATGCTCCCAATTTTGTTTTGCATTTTAAAAATACAGTACAACAGTGAAACCTGCCAAGAAATGTTTTATCAGGATCTTCTAATGAATGTTTTTCAATCCCAATTTTTAGGATGATCAAAAAGCTGCCTCTTCAAAATCCAATCACAATTTGCAATTCAATAGGATTCAGTATCAAAGGGGATCTTCACATTGTTATAGTCCTGCCAGTACCTTATTTGTCTTTTTACCCCAATCCATTTATTTGGCGCAGTGACTGAAAAATACCTATATTTTATTACCAATTACAGCTTCTCATGGGTCATCAGTTTAGAAAAGCTGCTTGGTGCCAAAGAAACTTGCCTTTCAGTTTATATGTCTCAATCACATTACAGTGTACTCAAAATACAGTTTTATACTGTAAGGCTTTCCCTGATTTTCTTGTATTCCAGGCTCCTTTTCATATTGATTATATCTTGAACACGTTTAATTTTATATAATGATTTTTGCTCTTTTTTTTCATTTTGCACCCAGAAGAAAGTACACTATGATGCTATTTTGAGGATGAAACCTGAGATTTAAATGTTTACATTATTAGTAAACAACCAGATTTTACTCAGGGAAATATTGCACTTAGAGAACTAGAGTGAATTTAATGGGTAATACACAATTAGTGCTAAACCATTTTATCTTTATACTTGCAGCTTTGTTGATTTTAGGTATTTCCTTTTTTATATAATTTAACAAGTTGTAGCTGAAGCAGAAAATGAGATCCTGAAATACAGATGCAAAGAGCAGAAAATGGATAAAACCTAAGTAATATGCATTGTGTTATAATCCTAGCAACAACTCCTGTACTGTACAGGGAGAATGAGGATCTGTATCTGGTGACACATTGCATGCTCCAGAGGGCCTTACAGAAGGGTTAGCACCAGCTGGAGTATTCTAGATTATTTTCTTGTTTTACAAAAACAAGCAAATAGATGACATGCCAATAGATTATTTGGTCATCTTACATGTTTAAATTAAAAAATAAGCATGCTTAGCTCAAAATTAAATATAACTAAATGTATAGTGGGCAATCAGACCCAATATTAAAGCCACTGCTCCACCTACACAAAGCTGGCAAATACCAAAACCACCCTATACTACATTATCATTCTGCAGGGAGGCTGGATGTTTTTGAGAGATAGTAATCTTACAATGTACTGTAGGACCTATATACAGTATATATACACATATACTGTATACACTCTAAACCTGATTAATTATTTCTCAATGCTTGAGTTCAGACAATTCCCACTCTATTTCACTTAACAGTTTATTGGTTGTATGTTACACTGATAGTACATGAAGTGTTTTAATGTATGTTTTATGTAAATATAATATTAGTGACAGTAGATTGATTCACATTTAAAAAAAAGTCAAACTGGAACACAAGAAAGTTATTTAATTATTATTTATTTAAATTGCTAGTTATTTAGATTTACAAGTAATGAAAATATTAGTAAAATATTACTTCCATCTTATTTAAAGGAACTATATTCCATGTTATACAGAGATGTGCAAAATAACTTTCTTCTCTTTTTATTCAGTATTCATATGTATTATTGAATCTTTGAAACATGCATTCACTGTACTGCTGTTATTCTGTTTTTACCCTGATTATAGACAGCATGCAGAAACTTTAATATAAATGGAAAATAATATTAACAGAAAATAAAACTGTGACCTGTATCAAAACAGATATGGTTTGCAGAGCACATGCCTACTATGAATGACTGATGGTTATCATAGCTGTGTAATACACAGAAAATATTTTTCCTGCTTCATGCACTTAAAGCAGCCTATCTACTGCTGGAAACATCAGTGTTCACTGAATAATTTATAAGGTCAAGATGCTTGAAATGCTGTTGTGCTGGAAATAAATCTGTCCCTCTTGTCATACCATGGAACAAATGACAAACATGGGACAAACAGCTTACCTGCCCAGGTCTTGAATTCTCACAAACAACTACATCCCCATCACTGGCAAGCTCAGGCGGGTTGTCATTCACATCTAAAACCTGAACCATTACAGAAACATGACTGAGGAGACTGGGGTTGTCTGTTAAGAGATTAAAAATAAAAAAAAATACAAATCAAAATGTTGTGCCTTGACTCCAATAGCAACACTTTAAGAAAAACAAAGCATTGTATAAATATACAATACATTAAGTGAATATTCTGTTTTAATTTCTGACATTTGTTCTCATTTTTATTTCATATACATCGAATTGGGATTTGATATTTGCTTCTTTTTGTTTGGAGTCACAGAAACATCGCATGTACTGCACAGGGATAATAAGAACAAAAAGGCAAGCTACTCTGACCCACATACTCATCAAGCCATTTATCTTTTGATACAATGTAAACTTCCCAACCTTATAGGAAGGTCTATCCCAATTCAAGGAACAACTTGCCTTTCAAAGATATCATTGTAAGTAGGAAGTTGCCTGGAAAATTGCACTGGGTGCTGATTTGTAGAGTCCCAGGACAGCCCTGACTAAATAACTGTAATACTGCCCTCAGGGGTGTCCTACAAAATATGCACTGTCACTTGAAAAATCCTGTTAATAGTGGGCTAGAAGCAAGACCTAGACAAACAGGAACTTGCAACTTGAAAGAAGTCCTCTTTCACTTTGAACCAGTGTTTCTGCAAGTTGAGCCAATGAGGTCCACTAAATTGTTTTGTTTTTTTTTCTTCAAATATTGGGTAAAGCACCAGACAAGAACCCAATTCAATTCAAATGTATGAATAATATTCTGTACCAAGACATCCATAAATTCACTTTCTAATCTGTATCAAAAATGGACAATATGTGCAACCCAGGGCTTCTGATCTCACTTACAATATGTAAGAGCATTTTTACCTTGTATTTCATTTAGATAGAACCATGAAATACTCAAATCACCCATATATTGTCAGTATATAGCGCATAGATAAACTGCTGAATGATCAATGTTACTAGTTTAAGAGTCTGCCTTCTGTAAATCAGTTGTTCATAAAATTACATACTTTGAAGCTGAATACTGCATGAGTCAAGAAGAGTAGTACTGAATATGTTTTATGGTTTGTTTAGAATCCTAACATCAATAATACGGAACCCCAGTACAATGAACTGTAACTATAATCTCATAAAAAATACAAAGTACTTGACCATAAAGCAAAAATAAGAGCTATGATTTTGCTTTCCCAAAATATTTTTGGTGGTAAATATACAGTAAACACATATACTGTATATATAAATTGGTAAATTGCATGCTTTGCATTCACATTAATGTGGATACCTAAAGCATATCTTGTGTATATCTGTTTTTTTCATCTTAAAATGTATATTTCATTTCACACTTCCTGATGTATAACATAAGAGGTAGCTGTCTGCTGATGCTAACACAAAGTTACTTGCTCTTGCTGCATTTTCATTTTCCAGGAGCAATGAAATCACAAAACCACTGACACAACAAGAACTCATGTAATAAACAATCATCATCGCACACCACATACAGTATGTTAAATTTTCAAACTTGGCTCGTGTAGGTATAGTACAAGTGCTTAAAGTATACTGTAATTATTGCAGTAATAAAGTGTAATTTCAAGAATATATTCAAAATGAATCCAAAATATATCCTTATAAATATATTTCAGGTATGTATACTCACAATTATTCTATTACCTAATTATTCTATTAGTGAAAATAATGCTTATATCGCCTCATACAATGTTTTGTTGTAAAGTGCTATTCTGATACATAAAGAAAAAAGCATTTTAAAATGTTTTCTTCTTTCCCTTGCAGACAATACAGTCAAATGTGAAGAAACACCATCAAACTGCAACACCTTTTATACTGACATTGCAAGTCTCAGTCACTTTAATTTGTTGGTAACAAATACCCTTTTTTTAAGGTTTAATACCCAAGTTCTTATCAGAACCCAGTTTAAAAGAACCCAGTTCTATGCTGGTTGATGTTCATGTGTTCATCTGCAGATTTAAAAATGCAGAGACGTTTTACCACACCAGCATACATCACCTCATTTAGTATGGAATCTTCTATTCAGCATTAGCCTCACTTTTCTCTTTCAATATTACACAGCTATATAAATAGTTAACTTCATGCAACATGGCTGTGCTTCTTAATAATCTGCTGAATCCATCAGCTTGCCAGTATGGCTATGAACGGTGCTCTTTACTTGTGATGGATGAATTTGGATTTTTCTACTTCCTCAATATGCATATATAATTTGCCATTTGCCCAAGGCCAGGTAGGAGAACTTCCAGATTAAACAAAGAATATGCTATAGCAATATGCCTGAGGGACACATTCAAAAGCCATGGACTCTATGGCTGATTTTAACCAAAGTATAGTATAGAATAGTTTCTGTGGGTAGACAATACTAAGTGTATCTGTTTAGTAATTCTTTAATGTTTATTTAGCACTTATAAATATAATTGTTTGTATTTTTTACTCATTTGTGGTATAACTCTAATTCTGAACAAACATACAGAGATAATGTAACACTAATATAATTGTAAAACAGTCAAAAGGGTAAAAGTAAAAATATAAACCCTTAATTTTTCATTACAGGATTATCTTAAAACCTATACTTGCAGTATTGGTAGGACTGAGTTTCTTTATAGAGTTATCTTAACAAAATAACCCTTAGTTCTGTAATGATAGAAACAAACTCCAACAGGATGCCATGATTGACATGATCAAAAACTGCACTTTGGCTGCAAGTTCAAAAGGTGAAGACTATTAAATTATTTAATGTCAGAAGCCATATGAAATCTTTAACAATGTTTATACAGACTTGCTTTGAACGTTTCAATGGACTTTAAATTTTTCACACTCACAGATGAAACACCGGATGATCAATCAAAATATTTATATTATTTTATGTTTTGATAATATAATATTGATAAACCAACATAAACACAGTGGGGAGGGGGTGGTGGCAGAACCCCAGGAACTGATCCCAGGGCCACAAGGCTGCAAGCCAGTAGAGCTAAGCACTGAGCCACAGTGCCATCCTTTAATAGTTACAGTATAGTACATCACAGTATATCATTGTATTTAAATTGATAATATAGTTATGTTTTGTACCTACTGTCCTACTGTAGAAAAAAAAGTTAAATGGGAAATGTCTGAAGAACTGTTGTAACACATTTATTGGATAAAGCAAAAGGTATGACTGGTACAAATTTAAAGGTTAATTGTCATTCAGAATTCTGTACTGATGTTACATTTTTTAAATTGATTTTCACACGTTTATCGTAATTTAGCAATATATTAAAATAGAAAATTATATCCGGGACAACAACAACAAAGAGAAGCCCGGGCAAAGGAAAATGCCTCAGGGTTACAAAGTGCAAGTTCACTGAAGCAGGATCAAAAATGAGAAGATTTCAGCTACCTTTTCTAAACTGAAAAACATAACCTAATTATACTTGTTTTGAAAAAAGAGAAATGAGAATAATGAACAATCGACTAGACAAATTATGTATAATTGCCCTAAGGCAAGCAAGCAACCCAGCTAGTCTCAAGCTTGCTTAATTGAGATTCAAAAGGATGGATAGTGTTCTATGCACGCATTGCTGTAGCCAGGATTTTTCAGCCACAGCAAAGACAGCATTATAAGAAATTGTTCTAATGAGCTGCAAGCTGGTCAGGCTCTTAGTTTTTATATTGCAAATTCCTATAAAATAATTGTGATAAAAACAGAAATGGCATAATCAACTAAATTTTCAAAAGTAGCAAAATAAAATCCATGTTACAAAATTAGTCTTTAAAACTGTGTAACTGAAATCGATGTACTCATATTTTAAAGGATTTTTTAAAAGGATCTTAGAAAAGAAATTAGTTAAAAGCAATTTTGCAACCCAAATCATATTTTAGAAAACACTTTATGTTCTTATTTTTCTCCTTTCAGACGTCATACTGCATATCCCAACCACTTATGGAAAGTGTTATCCCTGTTCAAGCCAGAGCTTGAACGTGGAGTCAAACACCTCCCAGTGCTCTGGGAACTTGATCGGGGTGGCTCTCATTAGCTTCAGCTCACTTTAACCCTGCTCATGGTCAATAGCTCTGTCATTGAGCTTCCTACTGAATTAGGGAAGTGCTTCTAGCAATGCCAAACTCATCAGAACAATTTAAATTCTGTCTGAATCAGCCCACATGGACAGCTGGATCCCCATTTGCTGCTTACTTTCTATATCTTTACAGCAACCAGCTAGGCCCACTGTACTGGACGTCGTCTCAACTGTGTAGACCTGCTCAGCCATGCAGATTCCCTGATCTGATTTACTCAACTGCAATGTGAACTACCCTGTGCTATTCAGCCTGGCTGCACAGTGCCTTCCCTTTTCGTCAATCCTCTGTCTGCCTGTGCATCTGCTTGTTTGTCCTCCTTTTGTCTGCCTGTTCATCACATTCCCAGGTCTTGCCTCCCTGCTTGCCTTTGCTGGAAACAAGCAAGTGGATACTCCCTACCCCTCTGGACCCCCTTCAGTTTGCATACTGCCCCAACTGGTGTACTGATGATGCTGTATCTCTTTCCCTTCACCTGGCCCTGTCTCACCTGTAAGACATAAGACTCTTATGTAAGAATGCTTTTCATTGACTTCAGTTCAGCATTTAATACAATCATCCCCGAGAAGCTGACAGAGAAATTGAGCTTGCTGAACCTTAACAGCTCCCTCTGTAACTGGATTCTGGACTTTCTGACCGAGAGACCTCAGGCAGTCCAGATTGGTAATAACATCTCCACCACCATCAAAATGAGCACCGGAACCCCCCAGGGCTGTGTGCTTAGCCCACTGCGGTTCACATTGATGCCAAGCACAGTTCAAACTGCATCATCAAGTTTGCCAATGACATGACAGTGGTGGGCCTCATTAACAACAATGATGTGTCACCATACATAGAGGAGTGGAGCAACTAGTGGAGTGGTGCACAAACAACAACCTATCTCTTAATGAAAACAAAAAGAGATAATCATTAACTTCAAGAGGGCCCACGCTGATCACTCCCCACCGTACATCAACGGCTCCCCTGTGGAGACAGTAAGAAGCACCAAGTTTCTTGGTGTACACATTATAGATGACCTCACTTTGTCCCTCAATACCACCTCCCTAGCCAAGAAAGCACAGCAGCATCTCTATTTCTTGCGGTGACTGACGAGGGCAAATCTTCCCCTGCCCATTCTTACCACTCTCTACAGAAGCACCATTGAGAGCACTTTGACCAGCTGTATCACTGTTTGGTTTGGGAAACACAATGCTTCAGACCGCAAGACCCTACAATGAATTGTGGAAACAGCTGAAAGATCATTGGAGCCTCCCTCCCTCCCATTTCTGTCATCTATCACAAACGCTGCATGCACGGGGCCTCCAGAATAGTAGATGATGCCTCCCACCCCTCCCATAAACTCTTTGCCCTCCTACTATCTGGGAAAAGATATCCCAGTGCACGGGCTAGCTCCACCAGACTCTGTAACAGCTTCTTCCCACAGGCTGCCAGGCTCCTTAACACCATGGAATCTACTTGCACCCATTTCAATTCCAGAAACAGGGTTTAAATCCCCCCAGTGTGTTGTGTATATAGTATTATGTATTTGCCTTGTAATTTGCACTATCTGCACTTTGCACTATGTGTCAGTGTCCTGTCTGTATTTGTGCCGTGGACCAGGAGGAACATTTCGTTCCACTGTATACTTGTATATGGCTGAAATGACAAATAAATATGAACTTGAACTTGAAACCTGGAAAGGTTTTTAGGAAGTTGTGGCTGTGGAGGCTACCAATAAGATGATGAAAAGAGAGACAGAGTTTATTTGAGTGAGAAGCTACTTTTGTTTACAGAATAAACTGTAAATACTTTAATCCTGTATTTACAGTGTCTGTGGATTTTGATTTTGTCTGTTAACAATAATCTAGATGTCTTTCCATTCCTCCAGCTACAACCTGCAATGTCATAAACCCAGAACAAATAGGACAGTTTATTTTTATCTCAACACCAGGAAAAAGACTTAAGCGGATCTAAACAGTCCAGTGCTTCTTCTATTGTATGGCATTATGCAACCATACAGTAAATGTGGAAAGTTTGTATTCATGTGAAATGCGCACTTCACTTTGTAAATGCACACAGCTCATTATTCTATATAAAATTATTGACGCATAGTGTTTATTCAGAACACTGATTTCACCAGTTGTCCATCTTATATTTAAAAGTTCCTTAATATCTGCATATTACCAACATAAAAGAAGGAAGATTTACTTATATTACTTTAAATAAAGGTCTATTTAAAATATTGGATTATTGACTATTTTGTTCAGGCAGGTTGGGACTTAATAACATCCTTGTTAAGAATCACAAAAAAGACTCATCTGTGGTCTTAGTATTATCGACAAACGTATTTCTTAATATAAACATCAAATAAGTGGAGGACCATAAAAATTTGTAAAATAAAACAATTTAAATCTAAGATGATATTTATAAAGGCACTCCCTACCTCCATAAACACACTAAATCAGTAACATGAGATGTGCACTATACTTACCAACCTCTGAGGCAATCACTGAGATATTATGCCAAGGCATTTCTTCCCTGTCAAGTTTTTTTGCAGTCTTAATGGCTCCAGTATTGGCGTCAATATTGAAATACTTATCTCCATGTAAGCTGCGGTCAATGAAATACCTATTTTTAAACAGACACAATTAAAATTGCATGAATATAGTCTCTGTGCCATCTAAGAAAAATATATATTAGCCAACAACAACCACAACCATTAAAATATAATGAAGTAGACCATTTCCTAAATAATATATTTTTTTAAACCATGAAAAACACATCTGCATGAAAATATGCAAAAAATCTTCCCAGACAAAATGTACAGTAAATGAATTACTTTGACTTAATAAGCAAATGTTGTAAATTGAATTAAGTTATAGAAACAAAAAAACTAAAAAATGTTAAAGTTCACTACAAACACCACAAACCTTACAGTAAAGAAAGAAAGGGGACAAAAGGGAAATCTAATCCATTATAAATTCACTGGTTAGAAAATCAATTATACAATACAGTATGCTTTCTAATCAAATATACAGTGTATTTGTTAACGCCTTTGCCCAGACAAAAACAAGAAATGTAAACAAAGTCTGACAAAACTTTCCCTTTAAGTGCTTATTTTTAGGAACTCCCCATTAAGTGCATAACAACCAAGATGCACTGGGTATATTGGTTGCAATGTAAAGGTATTGCTTTTACAATTTGTCAGATTGTTTTTTGTATAGGATATATAAAATATAGAGAGATAAATACATAAGATGCAATGAACAGGATGAAAGAAGAAACTGGTTTTACACCATTTCAAGGAAATGGGTGAACACAGGAAGTATACTGTTCAATCTCTGTCAAAACTTTACATTGAATGTTGCTGGAAAATATATATCTGTTACCTATACAATTTACTTCACTCAAATGGAGTGCTACTGATGTCAACCGACATAAAGGTGATCCAAGGTGTTCAGTGTTTTGTGTATAATATTAACATTTTATCAAAAAGAGCAAGATGAGTTCTAAAACCTTTTCCTTTAAAATTTCAAGAAGCTCATGTGAACTGTTGAGCTTTGAAAAGAAAGCCTGAGCAGCACAAGAAGGGAATGAATTAATAATACTGGTTGAGTGAATTTACTCCCCCATCCCCCACTAGGCAGTAGCCTGCAGGAAAAATAAATGCTAGTGCAACCATAATGTAGCCCAAAACAACAGTAACAAAAAGCTTCCATGTTAAATGGCATATTGTGGCTATTGAGACAATTTTAAAATATAGCATATATATAACACTAACAAAACAATAACATGAATTTAACAGATGCAGTTATGGTTTGCAGAGTCTTATCACAAACCATTTTTGTGAAGTTTTTTTATTTATTTCCCAAAGCAGAACCAAACACAACACAAAAATTGAAATAACAATTCACCTATGACCCCAAAATACATTAACCCAACCCCATTCATCTTCATTGGTTCCCCTCCTCTACATTAGAACCCCTAAAATCCAGTTAATAAGCTACAATGGAAGACCTGTGTAACAGGGCTTTCACTGTAGTAGCACTCAACATTCCAACCCCTCCCCCTACTACTGGATTATAGCAAAAGAGTTCTCCATATAAATATTATTAAGGCAAGCTAGGATGTAACAGAGCCAGCCACCTTTTAGCTATATTCAAACGATCAATTCCTGCTACTGAAAAAGACACAGATTAGAAACATTACCTAACAAAAAGTAACATTTAAAATAATGGACAAACAAGAACAAACTGGACACTCTCAAAATACTGTAAAAAGTGCCCTTTCATGTACAGTACTAAAGCATGCTCTGTGTGAAATCATCATAATGATATATCATCATAATGATAATCCTATATGAGGGGCCACATACAGTACACTCTGTAAAGAAACTTTAATTGTTCAAAAATGAGGATTTTTGGAGACTGAATTTTTTTTAGCCTATATATTGTTCTTGCAATATTTATCTGCTGTCTTGCAGTGCTGGGGCCCTGAATTAGATATGTGCATGGAGTTTGTTCTCTCTGTGTTCTCTTGGTTTTTCTCTGGGTGTTCTGATTTCCTCCTATGGTTCAAAGGCATACTGGTTAATTGGCTTCTGGGAAAAATAAACCGGCCCTGGTAGGAATGTGTCTGTGTGTGCCCTGCAATGGATTGGCATCCCATGGTGTATGGTTTTGTGCCCACTGCTTGCCGAGGTTCCAACTCCACCACAGCCCTGTATTGGGTGAAGAGGTTAGAAAATGGATGGATGGATATTCTATTAATCTGTGACATTCAAAAGCTTGTTCCAGATAGTAACCCTTACTAAATATAAGATTGATAAGATGCCTGCAATAAAAAGACATAATTCGAATTAACCAATCCTTTTGTTTAGCCCATGAGGTCAAGTAGAGCCAAATAATTGTATATACTATATGAATAAACTGAATGACATATCCTAGAATACATAACAGATGAAGCAGAAATTGTGGACTGTCTTCATGTAGCATTATTTCATCTCCATAGAACAATAAGCAATACTTGGTTATATTAATGACAAGGGTAAAAAATGGAGAACTGAATGAGCTGTCTGAGGTCCAGAGACAAGATCAAAAACCAAATATTGCCATCCTTAATGAATGCCAGAAGCAATAGAAAATGAGAATAATGCCAGTCAAAATCATTGCTGAATGGTTGGCATATAAGATTTGAATTATTTAATCAAATATCTCATATGGGAATTTTCTCCAGAGTACAGATTTTTTTCTTTTCTTTTTGAACAACATTAAGTGATTTGAAAATGGCACGCAATGAAAATGAAAACTTTTTTTTATTAATGATTGGAATATACGATTATGTTATTTACATAACTCCGCTTGTGCATTTTTCAACTTTTAAAAATTAGATTTTTTAAACAAATTTTAGCCAAATATATTTTAAATAAATTTAGCATTTCTGTTTAACTGTAATGCTGCTCTTCTCTGTTCATGATTAGTTTCAGGTGGTATCTTTACTTGATGCTAAACTTGATAGACTTTATTGCATACCTTTCTTTACTGGAAACAGAATTACGGTACTACTGTGTGTTTGAGCTATGGTCTTAACTTAAGCACACTTTTATGTAACTCCAGTCTGTTCTTGCGACTGTTTTTCAACACAATTGTATTTTACAACTTTTTTGTATTATATTTAATTTGAATGTAATTTCATCTGAGTATTGTTCACTAGCTATAGAGAAATAAAAAAACTAAATAGAGAAAACTAAAAGAGCTCCAAGCTGAAGTATTCAAAATCCACAAAGACATTGTGAAAGGCAATTCTGTCAGCTTTTTCAGAATCTACATTGGGAAATGTTCCCTTTGAATGCACTGAAGCATAACAGATACAGTATATGTTAATAATTCTTCTAGGTACTGGTAAAAAAGCAATCACAAAAAAAGTTGATTAAAGAACCTCCATCTATAGAGAGGATTGAGATTTTCTGGTAATGAGTAAAGCTGGATAAACCTAATGTAGTTAAGTTTCATTCCAGTGTTATTCTCTTTTAGGAAAGTGTCAGTAAAGAAAATATACAGTGAATTCCATACGAAATCTACAGATCCAGCCAATCAGAATGCACGAGGGATACTGCAGTAGTTTGCAGTTTAGTGTCTGCGGGTTACCTCAGCTTTTTAGAAAAACTCAGTTGTGTAAATGCACTACTTTGTAAAACTGCCAGGTGGAGCAGTGAAAGCTTAATTTGACATGTGGAGCATTTGGGCTGTCGCCAGAAAACGCCTGATCTCAAATCCTGGTCAATGCTGAGGGACAATATTTTTCCAATTAAAGAATTTAAGTTGTATACTGTTTAGACTTTTGTTAATTTTAAACTGTGTATTACAGCATGTTAAATATTTAATTAAAAATAGGTACATTTTATAAAAGCAAGATTGCTCAATTGGATATATAAATAACAATTTATTATACTGTAGCTTGTGAACCTGATGTGGCTCTTTCAGGCTTACATCCACATAGAGAAAATACAATGGTAAATTTTAGTAGCTGAAAATAAAAACAGTAGTATAACAAAATACATACCTAATGTACACAGTTGATGGTAGTGTATTCCACTTTCTTCATCAAGATTTTATGCATCAAAGTCTTTAACTTAAGGTTTTAGCGTGCTTGTTCTATCACTATAATATTTATAATAGTAATACTTGATAGTAATATTAATATGGAATCCTGTTACTAAACAGGTAAAATATCATAAGTGGATGTTTTGGAAACATTTTATAAAACAAAACATTTATTGTCATTTATAGTGATAATGGACAATGGAACGCCCATGGACTGTAATGGAATGCACTGCATCCAGGCGGTTCAAAGCCCAATCAGAGAATAACTTTGGGTTTGTTTCTTACATAGTCAAATATGTACTGAAAAAAGAAATGGAACCCCTCCTCCTACACACTCTGGCCCTCCCGTCTGTGTGGAACAGCCTGAAGAGTGACGAGTCCATGCCAGCCTCTGTCTGGCCCAAGCCAATTGGTTGATGTCTAGGAGGTGTGAGAATAAGGCCTCTGACAGATCTCCTTGCTCTAAGACCAGCAGCATGGAGCCTTATTGTCCTGGCACCGATGATGGTATTATGTCTGCCGTATGCGTAAACATAAACTGCTATGTTTCTGTAGCAGTGTGGGTGGCAGATCTGAAACAATCTCTCAGATGGACCAATCTGATGTGTCGGTCCTGCTCTAGTGTGGTCACTCGAGGGCGACCGGATCTTGGACAGTCATCTGTCCTGCCGGTCTGCTGAAACCTTCTCTGCAGTTGGGGCACAGAAGGGCGGCTTACTCTGGCAACGCTGGCACATGACATGCATGCCTGCAGCATGCCAATGGCCCTCTCCCTTGATTCTGGTGACATTCCAGGAATTATGGAAAGCACAGAAAACAAAGTGTGGCCTTTTTCTTGCTGTGACCTAAGCTTTAAAGCTTAAAGCCTTTTTAAAGGAGATCTGATCAGGCATTGTTCTACATGGAACTCTTTGGGTAAAGTGCCCCAAACAAGCTTTCATGTGATTGGCAAGTTGCAATGTCCCACTGCAAAACCTGTCTTTATCCAAATTTCAGCAACCAGTAATCAGCCAACAAGTTTAAATTTAAAACTTTAAACCGTATATTGTACTGTACAGTACTGCGCAGTCCAAAGACTTATCTGGCAAAATTGGCTCCTGCGTAAGTGTGTGTATCTGGATGAATTATTGAAAGTGATGGTGACGTGATTAAGGATTTCTTCACAGAATGTTTTCAGTTAAACAAAGGAAGGATGAAGATGTTATTTTTACAATTGCCAGTAACCGGAGAGCAGCTTATCAATATGTTGAAACTGTACTATAACAGTGAAGATATGTTACACCTTTACGTGAGCTATTGTTTATTATGTTGTGACAATGTTGTGTGGCTCTGTGTTCAATGTTGTGAAACATCACATTTTTCTCTTAAAACCAGGAATTACTTGGCTAAAGCTGCATCAGTGACTATTATGAATGTGTATTGAGGGAGAGTGAAATTACAGCCCTCTTCCCTTCCCCCTCCTGCAAGGTGATAATGCGCTAGCTGACTGACACGAAACAATCCCTTGAGAGGGTCTGGAGGTTCATTCATTCATGTTATTAAAAGACCACAGGGAGAGGGGAGAATGTGATTTTTTGTGTATGAAACACATGTTGCATTAACAAAAAATAAAGTGTTTTAAATGATTAATTAAAAAGTAAACAAAAAGCTTTTAGTGTACACAAAGATTTAAAGCTGATCATGAGGAAGAAAAATCACCTGTTTTTTGTGCTTAAAAGTGTTATCTAAAACCATTTTTTATGGCTTTTAAAGTCATGCAATGTCTAAATTAGGCAGGGACACAATATTTTTCAAAATATTTTTTCTTATTTTTGATTTTCTTTAAAATTTAAAGAATCAGTTGCCCATCGTGCCATACAATATTATGTTACATTTTTTAGGTTTTTGAGAGACTTCAGAACATTTCAACTGATGCATAATGCATTCTCACGTTATGAACACACTTGGGATCCTTCTTTATTCAAACTGAGGTTTCTAAAAATATAACCAGGTATTTAAATAAAATCTGTGAAAATGTTCACAAATTACGATCTTTATAATGCCTGTGGTTTGAAGGCTCTGTGTCATTCTTCACAGTTATTGACATCTGAAACATTGTGTCTCATTTAATAAGAAAGTGAAGGTTATGAAAACTGGAGAAAACAAATGTCTCTGAAAAAGACACAAGAAGTTTGAAATTTATTTATTATTAATAAATTAATACTGTTAATAATGATCAGATACATTATTATAGTTTTAGTGGTCTTTTTAATACCACTTTGTTATTCTCAATTATAATCATAATATATATACGGTTTCGTTTTAAGGCTTGTGTTATGGTAAATTGCCCCACTGAATAAAGTATTTTGAATTGAATTAAACTGGTTGAACTGGTTTTTACTCCCACTGTTGATAGTATCCACGTTTGCTCATTTACTTTTTTATTTCATTATTAATATCATTTAACATTGAATATGTTGTGATATACAAAAAAACAATAAATAATTGTTAATATAGTGTACATAATATTTACTATTTTATTTTTTTAAAGGACTCTTTATTTGTTAGAAGAAAAACTTGTGCCCTAAGATCTTCTAGATAGAGAACCTGATGCACCAGTGGGACACTCAGAAACATAGCTGAAACAAACAGCTAAAATGTTCATGAGTGAATGAGTCAAAGAAAAAATAAAACATGTTTACAAAGAAAGTGAACTATGATAATACTACCAGCTATATAAATATATTATTTTTAGATTCTTAAATTAATACTGTTATTAATTTATGTAGTTACGCAATTCCATATTATATTCCCTATTAAGCAGATTCTAAAAAGTACAAGTTATTACTGAAATAACGATAGCGGGTATTCATAGGTTAAAACATTATAGTTTTTTACAAAGTATATAGTATAAACTAAAATATAGTCAGAACAAGCACATCAAAACCTTTCCAAAATAATCATGGTAAGTGACTGAGTTAAAGATTTTGATGCATAAAATGTGTATGAAGAAAGTGGAATAGTGTTGTGTACTTTTTATTTAAGCTACCACTACCAGCCATATACGGTATGTATAATGTATTTATATTTCTAAATTAAGATCGTTTATGATGATATGAACTTCGAAGACATAATTGCTCCTGTTATTTTTATGCTCAGCTACCAAAATTTCCCTTTAGTTGTAAAATTCCATATTTATATTCCATATTAAGTGGATTTAAACATGCACAGTAGAAAGATTGAAGCAATTGTTTCACTAACAACTAATGCACCTGTCAATCATCTTTGGCTAGCGAATCATGTACCGCAGCCGCCTGTAGCTCAAAACCCACGGTACGGGGTTTTATCGCGCATTTTGAATGGCCATCTGTACAGTAAGTACCATAATGCTATTACACAATAAGCCACAAGCCAAGTCAGGACACAGACCATAAACTTTTTATAGTTGATTTGATATTATTTTATAGACCACATGATTACATTAACATGGTAAGGTGAAACAATTTGCTTAATTTGGACTGTATCTCCACAGTCTTTTATAACATTATAGGAGTTTTATTTCTGTATTGTTAATTAACTCAGTATCATGTCTTTGAACATGCGCAAAGTTGAAAAAAAATGGAAACGGTGCCCCAGTGAAATCAATATGATGTCTTTGTGTAGTACATATTTAGTCACTTTAGGATTATCACAGATACCTACAGTTTCTTTTCTTGGAGATAAATTTTCATTTTGATTTTGATACATTTTCATTTCTTATTTTCATCAGATATTATTTTATTTTTTGCGCACAGATTTACAGACATCACACGTTTAAATTACTCGCTTAAAACAATATAACATATAAATTCAACTGAGGAAAAAAAAGTAAATTTTAGATTATTAAAGAACTGCACAGTTAGATTAGAGCTATTCTCTGGATATGAAAGCCATACTAGGAGGTAAAAGTATTTGTTTTTGCTGTTTTAAGACGTCAAAACTCCAGATATGTTATTAGTTATATTATGATATATAGTATATTTCTATTGTGGTGCTCCATACATAGTGTACATCAGCTTATCTTTTCTAGCCCTGAAAAGACCAAATCTTCTCAATAACAGAATTCATACTTTAGGTTCTAATCATTTTTTAGATTATTTATTTAAATGCCATTTACAATAGATATTACTGTATTGATACATACTGATACATTTATTTAAAGTAAACCCAGCAAGTGAAAACTATTGATAATAAGTGTCATTATAATATAAAGTTTCTTCACAGAGGAGGTTGTGTTTTTCAGTTTGGCCCAGTTTGTCTTTTTTGCACTTATTTTGACTTCTGGTTTTGAAAGAATGAACAATCTGACTGTCACCACAAAGCTCCAAGGAATTTAGAACACACAAAACATATTCCAAGTAAAACTAAAATGCACTTAGGTGTTGCATAATTGTGGAGATTCTGATTCACTGGAATCTGAAAACAGTAAATAAATTCACTATCAGGAGTGCAACACATGTAAAAACATTCTTACAATGATATGAAGCCTTTATTAATGATTTATTCTTTCTTGTTGTTAATATAGATAATGGTGGGTGGGAGCAGAGAAATGTTTTGTTAATGTGTGAATAAGTTTTAAAATGAGTGCCACAATAGCTTTGAAAAGTAAGCTCCAATGATTACTGCCCCTGTCTGTGAATCTGTGAGTCTGTGAGGCTGTGCATCCAATTGACCTACAGTATGTAAATAAATTTTCACTGTAAATATAGAACACGTCAATAAAACTTTAAAGTCCATACACAGTGTAAAGCTCACAGGTTGAATTGTGATACCCATATCAACACACAAAATAGTATTTAATACACACTGGATTTACCTGATTGCACTGCTGGCACTGTCAGGGTCCTGTGCTGTCACTGTTCCCACCTCAGTACCGATCCTTGCATTTTCAGAAACATTCATCACGTAAGAATCAATTGAGAATGCAGGTGGTTCATCCACATCTCCAATAATGATCTTCAGGGTTGTTGTGTCTTTGAATGGCCCAAGGTGTAAAAATCGAGGATCAAGGTGAGTATTTGCTCCTTCTATGTGAAGAGTATAGCTTTTCTTTTTTTCATAATTCAGTTGCTGTGGAGAAAATTGTTTATTAATTTACCTGAGTGAAGTTTTTAGAATATTTCACTGTTCATCATAGGTTTGCTTTTTAATTTATCCAGCTGAACAGTTAGCATTTACATCAGAAGTTAAATGCATTTTATAACACTGAATTCATTAAAATTAGCTGTGTTAATATTTTACAAAATTGGTGGTACTTACCCTTTTCAGTGAAATGATGCCTTCTCTTGTATCTTTGTCAGTGGAAATGGCAAACACTGAAACCCCATCTCCATTTGTGATGCTGTACTTTATTTCTGCATTAATTCCGATATCATCATCATTTGCCTTGATTTTACCAACTGCTTTTCCAACTTGAGCAGATTCTGGAACATACAGCTGGTAATTTTCTGTGTGAAAAAGCATTTTACCCATAACTTAAAAAGATCAATAACATACCTTAGTGTTAAATGTAATTCATGAACCAAATATAAAGATTATATTTCTTAGCACAAAACGGAACCTAATAAATATACTACTATATATTACCCCTCTATAAAAGTAAAATTCATTTGAGAAAATCTGATCAAAAGCAAACCAAATTAGAGTTACAAAGCTAGACCAGTTATGCTTATTTTTCAGTCATACATTGGCAATCAACAATGATATATCCTTAATGTAGATATAATTGACATATTTTAATTTGTTTTCAAAGTGCAAATAATAGTAAATAAAAAGGCTAACACTAAGTATGCTTCCTGATTCAGGGTTTATTAAACTGTTGGGTTAATTACAGCCTTAAAACAATGTGTTATGAAATTGTGAAGGGATAGTGTCCCTTTGGTCCCATTGACATTAAACCAAATGGGATAGAGTAAATTGTTCTTCATTATTATCAAATACTTGAAAAATAAATCCACATTTCCGGTCAAAATTTGGAGCTTTGTTTGGCTTAATTTATGTACAACTTAAATGGTATCTTTTTGTTTTCATTAATGGGTCTATGGCTCATGTCCTTGTTTTCCTTCTTACTCCCCATACTGTAGTACATATTTGCATGCTGGAATCCACAGAATACACAGTAACAAAGAACACTTAAATCTTCAGATTGGCTTTCCAGTGAAAAAGACGAAGTCCTTTCTACTTGCGACATTTCTACTGGAAATGCTCAGCTACTAACAGGTGTGCCCTTAATTTACAGCTAATTAAGAAAAAGGGCTCTGAGTGACAATTTAAATTAAAAAGTTTAATGTGTTAGGACCATATTTTTATCATTTTTCTAAGTGACCTAATATTAGAATGCTAATATTAGGCAATGCTAATAATGTGCTTGTCTGTGAAGGCCAATGTATTATAAATTAAGGGGTATTTACAGTATATGCCTTAGTTTCAAATCAAATATAAATTACCTGTCAAACAAAGTTGTTTTGCAAATTACAACTGTTTTCTGACTTAAAAGGAGTTAACAAAAATGAGACTTGTTAATTTTTTATTCCAGCAAGGAATAAAAACACACGCAAATGATTGAAACACTGAACCTTGTCACTTTATAGGAATGTTGAACTTCTCTTTCAGTTTTCAATTTCATTATAATGTCTGGTGGATTGAATATACGACAGGTACAGTAGGGACAAAAGTTGATATCTGTAATGCAAATACTGTATGTTTACAAAGTAAAGAAAAATAGATATTTGTTTGGTTCTGCATTTTTTATTTCTCCTATCAATTATATGTTTTAGAATAAATTCCCAAATGTTTTTGTCAATTGTAACTCCACTTTATAAAAAATAAACGTATGTTTTCCTTTTGTAAAAACTGAACTGGTAAAAAAAACATATTGCAAAATAAACAGCTGAATTGAACAATCCCATTGATATTTTTTAAATATTATTTCTCACATGGCATATCCTAAGTCTGAAATGGATGCATGCAGACCTGTCTATTTTAACCAATAACCTACAGGAGAATTTGACCCTTTCTGCTTCTTGTAAACTAAAATAATTGAAAAAGTAATTATATACCCCACCAAATCAAAACATCAATTGTGTCTTTACGTCTACAGTTCAAAATAATGATCTCTTTACCCACACAACGATAATGCATACTTCTCTGAACCTATTCATCTTTAATGTTTCAAGCTCTAGAGAGATGTACAAGTGTTTCGGTAATGATTGGAAGAAACTCACATCCCTCACTGACATCAACAGAAAAAAATGAGAATGCTTCAGTTGCTGTTGTAAGCCGCAGAGGTTGTTGTTTCACTAGTAGGTCCTGACTCATCCCACCCTGCCCTTGGCAGTGTTTACACATCAGTCCACTTGTGATATGACCGAGGTTCAAACTCACAACACTGGTACCATTTGGGAATGGGGCCATTTTTATAAAGGTAAACCCTGGACGGTTCATATACAAAGATGGACAGACATCTTACTTTACTTAAAAACATGAACAGTGAACACTACATTTAAAACTTTGTATGTTTTTAACTGTGCAAAAATGTATGTTCATATTATATTTTTGAGAGGGAGTCAATTGAAGTTCTTTTCCAAAAGAGTTTATTTGATAATATCTAAATACATTTCTGATATCCAAAATTCAGCTTGTTCTAATTCCTAGAAGCCTATTGCTCATATGGAAGCCCCCAATATTCACAAATTTTGTATGATCAAAATGTCATTAGAATATTTTACAGGGGCAATTCAATACAATTTTAAGAATGAATTTGCTCAAAGGCCAGCAGGGAACTGCTTAATGCTTTATAATTTACAGAAGTAATTATCAGGGGAGGTACTTCAGTCCCTCCAGCACATATTAGGATGAAAATACAGTGACTGTCACTAAAAAATAAAGCAAATTTTGTTCTTGTCGGAATTTTTTTTTTTCCAACAATGCACAGAAGGCTAATCACAATACTAAGCCATACTAATGAATTCCTGTTTTCAGTTAGCCATTACATATTATCAGAAACTGTTTGATACATTTCACAACAACCAATGAAGGAATATAAAGACTGATGGAGAACACTAATATCCAGCAAAGAACACTTCTTGGAATAAATACTGTTTTTTAAAAATATTTCCTTCCTCTTTGGGAAATGGTTCATGCTAAAGGAAATCAAGGTATTTCATACCTTGAAATTCCAAGAAAACGTCTTACTTGTTCTTTTATACTACTTTAAATACATAAAAAGACACAACATATCTTTTGTCAATACATACTCTGGGGAAATTTAGGTGGGTTGTCATTGACATCTGTTAGTGTGATATTTATAGTGGTTGATCCTGAAAGCCCTCCAACCTGTCCTGCCATATCTTTGGCTTGAATGACAACGGAATACTGCTCTCTGGCTTCTCGGTCCATGTTGGATAAGGCAGTCCTGATTACACCTGGAATAAAAAAAATAGATTAAATATTAGAAGTCTATCTAAAAGTTGCCACAAAAAGGGCAAGTAGGACCCAATATAATATATATTAGACTCATTGCATGAACACGTACAAACTAATTAATGAAGATTAACACTTTCCTTGGCTAAATATGAAAACATGTTGTTTGCATTAAGATTTTTGTAAGACCATTGTAATGTGTGTTTACAGTTTGCTCCGTTTGTGCTAAAAATGTTGAATTATATTGTAATATTGAATTGTAATAATAATAATAATAATAATAATAATAATAATAATAATAATAATGCAATTATCTACTTTGCCTTTAGAACACATTTTTGGTGACTGAACATGGCAGGATAAACACCATAGCTTCCTGGGGTATGTATCTCAGGCCTGAACTGTCATGCTGCCATTCTCTCACTTCTAACAATGCCTTCAGAATGCATTTCAGAATGTCAAGATCCATTATTAATGCATTACGTCATTGCATAAATAAAACAGATAGTTGAATAGCCTTCCACAGTTTCACTTAATCATTTTCAGTTTTCACATTAAAACAGTTATTGATAGTTCTATGGTTGTTAGGGAATTTGGAATCATTTAGGTAATGTTAAATTAAATTATCTTCACTTTAATCCCATGCCCTTATGTGGACTTTACCTTTGTTCTCTGTTAAATACCACCCTGTTTAAATTGAACATGTCAATTGTTATTAGTTTTCTTTATTGTATTTTAGCATATATTAGCAGAATTAAACATGCAATGTTAAAGGGAGCCGTCTTTTCAATCAAGACAAATTAATACACATTTCCATGAGAAAATGCACATTGATTCTATTTATCCTGCCATGAGAAACATGTTTGCACTATACAGTACAGTCCCCAAGCAGACTGACTTCATGATATCATAAAGATATAAAATCAAAACAAAACTGTCCACTTGAATCAGATTTTTTTCCAATTGTGACTGCCTTAAGTCACAGTATAAAATAAGGTCCAATGGACCAATCCTGAAGGAATGTCTTACCGTATATAATGAAGGACTGTGAGATGAACGTAAACATGTTTATACATTTTTTTGCACATAATAATATGTTAACAAAAAAGGTTCTATTCTTTGCATCTTCAAACCCTATGTGATCACAATGATGATTACCAACGTACTTTATACAATGGTTACCCAGGTTTGATGCATGATGCTAGGGACGGAAATTCAGATTTATAAAATGCACGAATTGTCCTGTAAAGTAAGTGTAAGAATTCCCTACAAGGGAGTGCAAAATTATATGTATTTAATAAATAGCTCTGCACATTTCCTTTCGCCATGGTTGATAGTGCTCTTTAAAGAAAATGGGACATGTTCAGGCATTCAAAATATGTGGACATGAATTACACTGTTCTAAGCATTTTTGCCTGTTTTGTTTTACATAACATCTGTCTCTGCAGTGTAAAATACCTCAAATTTATCACTGAAAATGAGCAAATTCCTGCTAATTTTGGACCACTGGGTAGCAATCAAGGAGAAAGAGCGGTGTTAGCTGAATCAGCAAAACAAAATCAGATTGACCTCCTCAATTTTCAGGAACAGTAAAATCAGGAAAAATGTGGATTCATAAGTACAACAGCACAAGACTCAGGACAATGCTTAAGGTAATAACTATGGCAATGTTTACAATATCAATTTAAATACAAATCTGCATGAAATTGTATTCTGTTTGGGTATATCCATAATACATGATAATAAATAAAGGCATTTAGAATATTATAGAATGTATTATAATATGCCATTGACAGTTCCAGATTTAGTATTTTCAGAGAGAGCAGTCTATATTTGTAGACCTTTATCATTTCCTTCCTTTAGATGTGACACTATATCCTAGTAACATTTTGTCTATGTTCGTTAATTTCTGTAGTCAACATCACCCCAGCTGTTCTCTCTTTCATTGGTGATGAAAATAAATTGTGGCAATGCAATTCAAACAAAGAAATGAACAACAGCACTTCTGACTCTAGCCAAGATAAAAGATTAAAAATAAGTAAATATAAAGTTTCTGAATTACATGAAAAGTTTCCAGCCAGGGATCAATCTGACACTCTCAGAATGAACTTCTGAATACACCTGTAAGTAAGCAATAAGTATTTTTTCCTACATATGTTTAGTATGTTATTTTTGTTGTTTTTTTTAAAAAAAAAACTACTTTACACTTCAAGATTCATATTCTGGTCAGATAGCATAGCCACAGCATTGTGTTAAAGGGATTATTATTATTTTTTCCACAGGATCTTAAAAACAGAGCAACCAGTTTTTGAAAAAAATCTTTTACCACATGTTCTCACAGCTGAAAGAAATAAGCAGGTATCCTTCTAAAATCAAAATAACAATCATACTGTATCTTTGGATAATTAATAAAAATGAAGTACAGATACAAAAGATAGCTCATGTTATTTCTATTTCAGAAAATACATATAATGTATGCCACAGATACATGCTGTATAACATTTGATCTGCATTGGAAAAAATAAAGACCTATGATGTGAAATAAACAACAAGGATGCCAAACAATTGATTTTTTTTAAATTGCTCTTGTAAAGATTACCAGAGGCTTGCCTCCCAATTTACATCTTTAAAATTAAGTTAGAGTCCTATTGTGCAGTAACACAGAGAAATTTGTGATTGAAGGTGCTTTTGGTTAGAAAACTGTAATAAAATTTATGTGAAACGAAATGACAAATATATAATGCAATGAATTGTATAAAATAACCTTCACTGTAAATGACTGTATTTAAAACTTTCTCTTTCGTCTTATTTTTTTCAAAATCAAGGTTATCCTTTCATCACATTTCATTACCTTCAAGTTAAAGCACAACCTTGAAAGGACAGAAAATATAGGTTTTCTTAATACCCGCTCAGTTAATCATATTTACAAGTACAATGGCAAATATTGTTTCTCTGAGTCCAACTGGGCAAAAAACAAAATGGCAATGAAAAACTGAAATATTTTCAAAATGTTCCTTATTGTTCTTGTATGTTGTATCAATATCTGGAAATAGAATAACAAATTAAAGAATAATTAAAGATGATTAACAAGACTATGAATCACTTAATAATCAACTGATTGGTTGTTTTTAAATGCTTTAAATTTTAACACCCTCTGTGACCTTTAAAAGTGTTCATTATTCTGAAATTTGTGCTCCATCCATTGTTACTCAATACAAACATCAATGAACTTGTTAAATTATTCAGCCTGATAATACTCATCATCCTGAAACAGCAATGGTGACTCAGCACATTCTGCATCAAACTGGCATAAATATCTTGAATTGCATTAAACCCGTTAAGGATATATGGGATAAAACATACATCACCCTCCGACTCACAACTGGTAACCCACTGAAGCTAAGCGGGTGTGAGCCTGGTCTGTACCTGGATGAGAGACCTCCTGGGAAAAACTAAGGTTGCTGCTGGAAGAGGTGTTAGTGGGGCCAGCAGGGGGCGCTCACCCCGTGGTCCATGTGGGTCCTAATGCCCCAGTATAGTGATGGGGACACTATACTGTAAACAGGCACTGTCCTTCGGATGAGACGTAAAACCAAGGTCCTGACTCTCTGTGGTCATTAAAAATTCCAGGGCGCTTCTTGAAAAGAGTAGGGGTGTAACCCCTGTGTCCTGGCTAAATTTCCCATTGGCCCTTACCAATCATGGCCTCCTAATAATCCCCCTCTATGAATTGGCTACATCTTTTTGGTGAGTGGACAGATTAAGATTTGGAAATTGCCTCTGGAGAGCTGTGACAGTTATCCTAATTATAAGGTTTTAAAACATTTTTTTCACTGATTTTTCCTTATTTCATTAACACTACCCTACATAAATTAGGTCAAATTCCTTTCTGTCACTCTGCCTCATGGACTGATTGCTGCTACTACAGCATGTTCTTTCTTTCTTTCACCCCCCTCCATGATTAGCTCACACACCTGTTAAGGGGCGATAAACCCCAATGACCCTGCAGCTCTGTTCGTCTGTTCCGCCATCCTCACTCACCAGCAAAGCTAGGGGAAATAATGGGGGATCATTGCAATATCTTGGATGCTAAGTCTCAGAGTCTAACTACAGTGTCTTTTTTGACTTACAGTATGTAAAATTTAGGCTTCGTAAAGACTTGTGGAATGGAAGCCTTGGATAACTTGGGGGATGGGTGTACCCAAATTTTAATTGTCTATTTTTACTCAAGTAAAAAAAAGAAGAAAAAAAATCAAAATAAAAACAATATCTTGGTTTTTGAAATTATAATAGTAACAATCTAATATAGCACGTAATAATACTGGGAAATAATATAATATTCAAATTATTTGGATATATGTAATTACACAATATGAGGGTGGTAGAGAAAACAGATGTAGTTAAATATTCATATATTTATATAATATATATTATTAAAGATAAATAATTAGTACAGACACCAGCTTGAGTATAGATAAATAATAAGTACAGACTCCATCTCAATAGTCAGAAAACATTAAAGTATGTCATGTGGTTTCTTTACTCTTCTGTGAACAATTTGGTAAAGGAAATCATAACAGACAAATATTTTTTAAACAAAAGTACAAATATACACAAAAAACAAAACAACTTGCAATAGTAGTGAATTCTCAGAAGACAACTCCAATCTTCCCAGTTCAAATCTACAAAGTGCCTAACTTTATATACTCAGAAGTGGACAGAAATCTTTATAAGAGCAAATAGGCTTTCTTCTTCAAATACTCCTTTCAAGGTGCACAACATGATCACAATAGTTCTTGGCCACTTGTGGAACTTTTTGAAAATATCTAGTCATATTAGTGATCTGACCAATTGTGTTTTATTGTGCTTCAATGTTTAACTAACCATTGGAGCTGTGTAACTGTAATTTTATTTAGTGACACCAAACATTCTGCATTTCTGGGGATGGAATGAGGGCATTGCCTTTGCAATAACTTTAATGTAATTTAAAGACCCCCCTGTCCCAAGCACACAATTACATATAGCATATAGTATACGCTGTTTTGTACCTCAAGTAAATGCATAACAACTATTTATGCAATTAAAAAAAAATAACATTTGGAAAAAAATAATTGCCATACAGGATTACTTCATGTTTGATGGGTATGAAGAACATTATATATATAACCTCTCATGTTCCACAGAGGGTAGTGCAGTTTATTTCTAGAGGAATGGGTTTTAACACGAGGACAGGGGAAACAAATCAAGGTCTTGGAGTTCGTAAACGTGTTCTAAATACAACATGAAAACAGTACAAGAATGTCCTTGTGGAATACAGTTAGTAGGAAGCTGGGATTGATAGAGTACCCATTAAACTGTTTTTTCAGAGATGTGTTTTTATCTTTTTTTCTTGGATTGCCATTCTATTTCTATTTATTATGTCAATAATTTAATAAGTTCCCCCTGTCACTTTAAAATTAACAAAAAAGGAAAATGTGCAATAAAGACCTTTGAAACAGTATATGAACAAGATTTCACTGTTTTACAAGTGATTTCATGGGATTTTTTCTTATTCAAAGACAGTTTTCACAAACTTTTCAGTTTCTTTCTTAAAGGACTTTTCAACAGTGAAAGTAGTTTTGTAAAGCAGTAGAGAGGCAAGCCTTAACAGAAGGTGATTGAAAATGTAAGCATTCACAAGAGAAAAGATATGAAAAGATACTAAAATATGAAAAGCTAATGTTCAAATAAAATTTTAAGAATGATATAGAGAAAGTTTAAAGAAACTACAAGGAGACAATTCAGACAAAAACATTCCATATTACCACCCCTAATTTTAAATTGTGCAATGCGAACTGATTAACATCTTTTAGTATGATATTGTGGGAGGTTATGGTAATATAGAACATGCGAAGTAATTAGGTCCACTTTTTCAGTTCGAGCTTATTGTCACGGACGTCCAAAGGGACTAACCGTGGGGAGCAGGAGAGCGGAAAAAGACCCATATGCGTAGCGGCGAGACGGGGAAAAGGCCCGGGCTCATTAGTGCAAAGAGTTCAGGAATGCCGTATAGAAACCTATGCCCTCAGGGAGCGGACGTGGGGCGCCCTGGTGCTAGGCGGGTCTCAGGACATCCGAACATCAATGCTGAGCGAGGACAGAGTGCAAGACCCGGAAATATATAGCCCAAGGGAAAGAGAGGGACAGGAAGGACAGCAGACCAGAAACTAGGGACAGGACAGGGAAGGAGCGCCCTCTGGCTGCAGAGGGCGTGACACTTATCTCTTCAGTTAAAAAGTATGCTTATGAGTTTACATGTAGAGTGGTGGAAAGTACACACTAAAAAGCATGATATTTATAACATGTTTCATAACACTACGATAAAACCACTGCTCAGTTAAAATCCTAACAGATTGGTGACATATTACTGGTAGGATTGTAACAAGTCGGCAGTGGTATCAAACACAAGACCCTCTGGCAAATATGGCTTGGGGAGACATTTCGCCCCTGCCCAGATACTTCATTATACTGTCTTTGTCTTGGCACATTTTGCAAAAAACTCCAAATTCATTGAACATTCAGGGAATAAATGTTCATATGTTTGTAACAGCTATAAAAAGTACATTTAAAATCTCAAAGATCTACAAATGCTGAATTACTAGTGTAAAAGGCACAACTACAAACATAACATCATAACATAACAAAGGTTCCAATTGAGAGGAAACCGTTTGGCCCGTCTAGCCCGTTTAATCAGCTATGCCTACATGACTGGATAGCTTGTTCCATACTCCCACAGTACTTTGCCTAAAGAGCTTTTAATGTCCTTCCACATAGTTTTCATTCACTGTATGTCCACTGCTTTGTGTTTCACTGTTATGATTGCCCATTGACCTTTCCAATATGTTTGATGTGAATACTTCACAAGTATTGAATACTTGAAAAAAGCATGAATATAGACTGAATTTCTAGTAGACAAGGTAGTTTTTCTACAAGAATGCTGAATATCTTAATTAACTACGCACAGTAAGATTAAAACAACATTAGTATCTTTGTTCTATTGAGACAATTAAAGACAATAATAATGTTAGAAAGATTAATCCTACACAGGTCATCAAATTCCTAAGGACTTCTATGCACAACTCTAAAGCTTTGAAACATGAGCAGACCAGGATAAGATCAAATAATTCTTGAAACCACTGCAATTACCCAGATGACTGCTGAACAGGTGGGGCTTTTAGATACTTCTTTACCTTGGCAGGAGTTGAAGACAGCTGTTAAATCTATGCAAAAACAGAAATCTCCTGGACCTGGTGGCACTTCATCTGAGCTACTGCTGGCACTGTGGAATCGAGTTGTTCCATTAATATTAAATACTATAAATGTTTCACTGCCTACTAGCATTTTTTATAGTAGAAAACAGAATGTTTGATAAAAAAAATAGCTTGAATTTCTATTCTTCTTCAAAAAAGATAAAGGTTCTATAAAATGCTAAAGCAATAGGCTAGACGTTCTTTTTACCTATACAGAATGCATTATGGTAATACTGACTTTCTGAATGGTTTATTTGCAACTTATGGCAGTAGCACCCCTTCCACATGACAGACCAAGACCAAATAGTTTCATTTGCAATATTCTCTTAGATATAGAACAGTTATTTGATCTTTTAGAATGGAGCTACCTTTGAATTGTCAAAATAATTTATTATGCCTTTAAAGTCTGCAGTTATTAAATCTTCTCCTCCTAACATCTTTATTCAGTCATATTCTTTAAGTTTTATTTATTTAGCCGTTACAATTCTTCTAGAGCAAATCAAAGTCAAAGTAAATTTGATCAGATGTTTTTTTTTTAGACAAGTATAACTTGGCAGAGCCCATATCTCTTGCCCATATAACAGATGTTTTTAGCAAGAAAGGAATGTGGCAGTTAGGAGGTGAATGCACCACTTTTCAGACTTGAGCCTTGTTTCAAATGTGTAGGGCAACCTATGGTGTAATGGTACCTAGGGCTCAGACACCAGTTAACAGTCACATGCTTGCCCAGGCTATATGAGAGAAATCTGAAAGAATCCTTTAAGACAGCATTTGTAACCTAATGCAAATAATGTATCATAGATATACAGCTCCCACCAGTGGTGACACACAAATTTACTTATACCCCATGTATATTATAACTGGCATCTCAGCTAACTCTTCACATGCTCCCCACCCATTTGCACTTGTACTTATAGAAAGTCAGCCTGAATAGTTGCTTTTAATTTACAAAAAAAGAGCACCAGTCCTTTTTCTTCTTTCTTAATACCACATTCAGTCTCTTTCAGGCTTTTATGTTAAAAATAGCATTTCATTGCCCAGTCAAAGAGTGTACTAAACCTGTCAAGGTTATGTCTCATTTCATAAAATGAAAAGTTTGTGACTGAAAGAAGAATTCAAAGTGTGTTTCAAATAATACATATTTTAATAGAAGTTGAATGCACAAGATATCACCATTGAAATCATCCATTCTAAAGTATTAACATATAATTAACTAAAAATATTGAGTATATAAATCATGATATATAAAAAGTAGCTGCATACAAAGTATTTTACATTTTAAGGTGGGAGGAGGGTTTTGTTGTATTTGAGCTAAGATATATAGTATACTACATATATAGAAAGTGACAGAGGCAGGTACAGAAGAGATGCATTTCTGGAAATTCTTGGGGAGATTCTGGGGAATTACCTCTTCATTTGTTTGTTATTTTTTACTCATATATAGAGAAATGTTACATGTAGTTATGAGTGCAGAATGCAAAAATACCATTAACAACCTTCACAAATGTATGTAAGTAAATTCTTCAAAAATGTTTAAAGAAACATGGTATGGTGACATCTCTTCCTTGTACAACACAATATATAAATTGGAAATGTAACAAAATGTTTCCATTGAGTAGAATGAGAGAAGATGTGTGAAAACAAAAGATTGTGAAAAAAGTGTGATTGGGGAAATATTATTTTATTAGGAACTATTCCTCCTTCTATTTTAGTAAACATAAAACTATGATCTTAAACTTTGGTCTTGATCTCAATCTCAACAGCAGGGTTATTATTGTCTCCCTTACTCTTTGTCCTATGCACAAATGACTGCAAGAGCTATTACCACTCAAGACACATAATAAAATGTGCAGACAACTTTGTGATTGTTAGCTCGCTAAGCAAATGGGTGGAGCAACGGACCCATGGTTAATGAGTTTGCCACGTGGCGTGAACAAAACTTTCTCAAGCTAAATGTGTCCCAAACCAAAGACACGATACTGTACTTGATTTCAGGAAAAACTCCCATACCCCAACCCTAACCCACATTTGGGAGAGATTTAGCGGAGCTAGTAGAACACTACAAGCATTTAGGGACTGTTCTGGACTCCAAGCTAAATTTCTAAACCAATGTTGACTCGATCCTCAAAAAAGGACAACATCATCTTTTTTTCTTAAGGAAGAATAAGCATTTTAAGGTTGATGATTCGTTATTGATCTTGTTCTATTGGTCCTTCCTTGAATCTGTTTGAACTTTTACCCTGATCTGCTGGTTTGGCAACCTGAATCTGAAAGGCATAAAACAAACTGGGCTGTCTTGTAAAAATATGTCAGAAGATCATTGGTGCTGATCTTCCATCCCTCTCCACCATCTATCATTCACGTGTTTTGCGTAAAGCAAAATTAATCTGTGACGATCCTTCACACCCCTTGTTTAGTGAATTCTGATTACTCGCAACAGAACGCAGATACCACAGGTCCAAAACCAAAAGATTTAAGTTCTCATTCATACCTGTAGCCTCATCCTTACTTAACACTTGATTTTCTATTCAATATGTACATATGCATTTTGTTGTTGTTGTAGTGTTTTTTTTTTCATCTGTACAACAACTGCTGCTGTAAAAACAAATTGCCCCATCAGGAATAATAATGGCCACTCTCTCTATTTCATGTGGCATACACTTATGGACCTATATATTTTTTTCCATTGATGTTTACTCCAGTTCATGAATTCTATATTCCCTTTTCACACTGATTACATGCATGGTCCTTGGTACCTGAAAACCCAAGATCGTGCCTCCAACCAAATAATGATGTAACGAATCAATGTGTATTGGATATATATAGACAATCATGCCAGTGAGTATCCCAGACTAAAATACCAATAGTAAAGTCTTTTCTCATCTAATGTGCATAACACAGTAATAAAGCCCCAGGTGCAAAATGTATCATCAGCTACCATCGCATATGTAAGCATTCAAGAAAATCAAATTGATTTGTGCTAATACCATCATTCTCTTTGATTTGAAAATGTTTTGTGATTAAACTGACGTACAGCCATGAAAACACTCTATTACTAATTTAGGTGATCACTTCAGTGCCAGCATTAATATAAATGTAATAAATGAAATTCTCTTTTGAAAAGCAAAGAATAATGTAAATGTCTTACAGTTTATATTATATCATGTTTTACTAACATGTCAGAACTTCTGTGGGTTTCTTATAATTTCTGTACAGGCTATAAATAAAGTTACATTTAAATTAAGTGTTTTAAAATAACATGTAGAAGTAAAATTCATCACATACAGTCACAATTTATGGCAGATATGCTTTCTTTCCAACATAGTGCAGGTTTATTAATTTTATTGATCGAGTACTTTAATAGCAGAACAAACCTCAAAAGAAACAGCAGTCCTGAATATGAGTAAGGGGTGATGCAGTCAATTACTTTGATATTAAATCACATATTATAGGGTTTGCCTAGTATGAAGTTCACAAAATGCAGCAAGAAGTATTGTGTTCACATTTCACTGTGAAACTGGTCTTCTAGGGTGATGCCCTTGCCTTGGGCTAAATAATAGTAAAAAGAGGTCAGCCAACTATATGTCAATAAGAGAAATCTGGATTTAAATTCTTCCTGCAAATAGAAAGCATTACCTACAGTAATGTACAAGAATTTCCAAAGCACATCTCAAAATGACTCAGTATTACCAAAGCACAACACAAAGAAGTGCTCTCTCCATACTGTAGATCACGATACTTGAAGCAAATAACAAATGAAGATCAATAAGTGAAGGCTTCTGGTCTAAAAAAAGGAACTTTATTGGTTCAGTGAACTATTTCAGTACGTCTTGGGAAAACTAGGCAGGGACCTATGCAGATATTTCAGGAAATCTAGTTATGGATCCAGTAAAGCATAAATAACTGTTCATTTCCATGTTTAAAAATCAGTCTTACAATACTCTGATTCACCAATAATCCTAATAATGTTTCACCATATACTGCAAATAGGGTTCAATTTTACTGGGACAGGAATGTAGGCATTTATCGTAACCACTGCTGTGACTAGCTCTGAGAAGTTTACTGGAAGCTGTGAGATATGATCTGAAGCAAAAGCAGTACTTAAAACACTGAACCTGAGGTTCTGAGGAAAATAAGACCTTGGCAGATTTCCCACAGCTCCATTAAATGTAAAGCCAAGAATGATGACCTGATCCATCTAGCTGTTTCCTTTGTCAAGAAAAGCATTGCTTTTTATTGCTAGTTCAAAAGAAATTTCTTAGTTGCGGTGAGTAAGCAGTATAAAATGGAGGAATAACTTGACAAATGAGAATAATTTGTTGACAGAGACTATCCAATAAAGACAGTAATATAAGACTATCTCCTTCTCTCTCTTTCTTAATAAATCAAAGGAAAAAAACAACAGTGCAAGGATTGCACAGAGAATGCACAACTTGAACAACCCACATACTGCAAATACAATGCAGAATAACAAACCTGCAGTAAATAAGAATATGTAGAAAAGGCCTATTCCATACAAAAATATTATAATTATTTTATAACATAACTATATTAACCCTTTACAATTTCTTGCATTAGGAATTTGTCTCTTCACATACCCCAGCTTGCTCTCCATGAGACACACAGATAGGGAGAGAGCATGGGGTCAGAGCACAGGGTCACCCATTGTACAGCACCCCTGATGCAGCTGGGGTTAAGGGCCTTGCTCAGGGGCCCAACAGAGTAGGATTCCTCTGGCTGCTGCGGGATATGATCAGGCAACCTTCCAGCCACAGGCGCAAATCCTTAGCCACAGAGCCACCGCTCTGCTCCAGATGATGGTATTACTTGGGAACATTATATAGTATATACAGAACATACTATTCTTGTATAATATATAAGCAGTAGTCTTTAACCTATATAAACAAACATTGGGGAGAACGGTAATCTGGTATATTTGCAAATATCTGCAAATATCAGTGTTGTAGGAAATTCTTCATCAGAGGAGCAGGACACAGTCTTGTGTAGATTCAGTTTTATTGAGCTCAATAAGTCCAAAAACGCGCGCTGGGTCTACCCCTCAGAACAGACAAACTGCAAAGGTTTCCCAGCTCTTATATAAAGTCAGAAGAAAGTTTGTTTCACAATCTGAGTGATTGTCCTGTTCTTTGATATGTAATTACTTCTTGTCCTACTCTGTCTTGCTCTAGGTTCTGCTATTTGATATGCAGCAGACATTGGTCTGGTTTATCCTGTTTGTGCGTGTTCTTCCTGTCTTTTATTATGTAGCGTTAAGCATCTGGGGCTGCTAAAGCAAGTCAGCTTTATGGGATCTTAGTGTAACTTTTGTTTGAGGCTAAATTAACAGACCCCATCAACACCGCTCAGAATGTGCTTAAGTGGTGATACTGTGATGCTGGATAATTGAGATATATACATGTCCCACATCAATCAGTGACACATGCCAGGATAGTTTTTTTGTTATATCACATTGTATTAACTGATAACATATTTTATTTATTTTGAATGATAAATAATTGAAAATAGTTAATAATTTATATTTAGTCCTACAATGGACTAGTGTTACCTTCATGGTGTTCTTCCTTGCCTTACACACTGAGGCTCTCAGAAAAGACTCTGTGTTGCAGCTGTCTAGGTAATATGTATCCTACAGATATTAACAAAAAATACAATAGTTATACTATTACATCCTAGTAGTGTATTTAAAAATAATTATAAGGCAGTTCATAATAATCAATGCAAACTTTATAGAAAATGATCAAAATCTTTTATATGTTATATTTATATGTGGTGTTCATTCCGTCCAAACTGATCCCTACTTAGTTTCTGACATATTTACATTTGAAACGCAGAATCAGCAACAAATTAAATGTGACAATTATATTCATATAATTCTATTAATACATGTAATGTATTAATATACATGAATCAGTAGTTTAACAGAAGGTTAGGATATTTTAATATTAGTGTATTTATTTTTGAAGTCAGTACATTTAGAAACATACATAATTTGTTTAATAAATGAAAATCTGAATTACTCTCACTTTCTGGTTATCTTTGTTGTTGAAATATACTGTATTGCAAATGTATCTGTTCCATATATAGTGACTGCCATTTTGCGTCTTGGTGTCAACCAATACAAATACAACTTTTTTTGAAAAATAAATTATTTTACTACTGCTACTAATAATATGTTTGATTTTAAAAAGGTAATTAATTTTAAGGACCTAATTAGATTATAGTAGACATAAGTTTAGGATGGAATAAACCTAAATCTATATGTAGTTTACATATTAGACTTTAGCAAATTTCAAACAAAATGCAGAGGATTTCAGATCAGCAGTTTTCCTTTAAGCTTCATCAATCTGCCTGTAAACTCAAGAACTGCAGAGTATGAAGAACAAAATACTATCAGCTAAGTAACATTTTTTGAAGGACCAACTGAGTTATGTGGATTCTTTGTAAAAATACTTTGTGAAAATAAAGTGATTTCAATTGTATTTAATGTTTTTAGAAAAAAATACACTGCAGTGCAAGTGTTTAGGACATCTTAGACACCAATAGTGGTTATAAATATATGTACAGTATGTTATAGACATCAACAGTAGAAGCTCAAGGCTTATATACCAGTAAGGAAACAATTGCACAGCAATGTATATGTACACAGTAGATCTCTTTAAATCTAAGTGAGCATTTCCCAAAACACTATCAATCAATGCCCTTGAACACTTACATATTAGTTAAAATGATGCATATACTGTAGATAATTATGCCTATTTGTTAAAGCAGCTTATCAGGCCTTTTGTATTTTGCTTCTTTCTTTATTAAGAAAATGCATAAGAAATATATTTTAGATAACTGAGTGATACTACCAAATGTGTGATCACAATATTGTCCTTTATGGAGGAAACGTGCACAGTGGGTTGCCTGTGATTGATCATCGATTTTAAATTGCACGAATAGGCCAAGCCAAATACTATACAAAATACAAATTATAAATCACACACAGAATTGTAGTTTTAGAATGTTATAAAGGCATTTGTTCACATATAATTTTATCATACTTTTGAAACTATTCTTTTAGCCTCCTCTGGTGCAATTCCCTTGGTTAAGAAGAAAATAATTATGACCCTGATGTCTGGCATCCAGACAATTGACCAATCCCATAGGGCTGATGGCTGATGATCACCATTTTAAAGCTTCCCTCACTTGACATGCCAACTTTTCCACAACCTGCATTGGTTATATGACTCCAATCCATTTAAGTATCTCCTATTTTTATTTTAGCCGCATACAATAAGTTTAGCTTGGTTTAAGTTTTGATATCACAGTCCTCAAGAACCTTCTTAACCAGAAACCAGATAACATGCATTACTGGATTTCTTCATCAATATCAGCTGAAGGCTCTTCCCATCCATATAGATGTTTCTGGAGCATTTTAAAAAAAAACATGCTGATGAAAAAGTCTGCTCATTTGCATGTTAATTCTTAACATTAAATTTTATCTTCAGTCACAATGTTGACAAATGTGAAATGGCATGTCTGGAGATGTATTTCTGTTTAAGAGCATACTGAAGTAACATTAGCATAGTGGATGATGAGTTTTGATAACTGAAGATCAGTGTGGTTTGAGTTTTGATTCAAGGCTGTTGGGGATTTAACAATTTACCATAATTCAATTCTGATCCATTATAGTTTCCATTTCATAAGATGCACATATGGTAATTGCAATTTCAAAATAATGTATTATTTTATTCTTATTTATCTGATTTTTCCTTCCAGATGAAAGTATTCCCATTCTTTCTGTTGCCTTTCTCCAGCTTATCAATATTCTCTCAGGGCAGTGATGTTGATGATATATCTCCAGAGATCTCGGGCCCAAAGTACAGCGAGGCATGTTGTATTGTCATTTTCTGGACAGTGAGCTGATGAAAGTGATGTTCCAGGTGATGTCATACCATACTTTGTTTTTTGACCTCACAATGGTAACGTTCCCGGCTCAACAATCAAGTCAAGAGTGGAGAGCAAGAGGTTTTTGACATCTCGTTGTACTGTGAACTTCATTTGCCAGAAAAAAATGATTAGATATCCCAAGTGATACATTATATACTTCCTGTTCTGACATTGAGGATGTTATTGTCAGAGACCTGTTTACTGAGCATGGCAAATGCAGGAATCCTAACTGGTCTTCCAGAGCAAATAAATTAGCTCCAGACCTAGCAGAGGTCCCTTTCCTTCAACCTGTCAATGCTAACCCTATATTATTAATTGCCCAGGTTACATGACTAGAATAAGGTTGTAGACTTTGGAACCCAATTGGTCAGTAAATAAATTATTAATCAAGCCATTCCAAAAAATGCTATAGTTGTTTACATCAGACTGTGGACTGATTATCTTGTAATTTCACTATACAAATAGATATAAAAAAATATTGAGCGAATTAGTTTTATCATAATTATTTAGATGAATTTCTTTTGAATATGTGGTTGCCTCAGTTATTTGAAGGGGAAAAAATCAAGGCAGCATCATAATGCATAAAATCACAATATATGGGAAGAGTAAATATAACTTATTTTTGTTTTGGCATTACCTTTATCTCTTGCAGAGAAGGGGAAGAACTTTGGAGATTTCAGAATTTTAAAGTGGTCGGTTTGGTAATCTGTAATTTATGTGGAATCTGAAAACTGGAAATTACACAAAACAACAGTAAAGGATTCAACCTCACTTTCACCAGCGTCATTATTGGACGAGTTCAGATACAACTTGCAAACTAATTGAATACATAGTCTTTAAAAATGTACTCTGATACCAGGAAAGAGAAACCAAAATGATGTAGTCTATGTACAAGAATAGGAAAAAACACAAGAAATTAAATTAGATGATAATAAATGTTACATAGGCCCCTCTGGAGATTTAAGTTTCCATTTCAGTCTGTAATCACTTCCATGCAGCCTTTTTGGAGCCTCTTCACAGTGATGAGTAACACTGTGATTATGATTAGGTTTCCCAGTTTGGGGATTTTTTAAATCAAATTTAAAGCTCATGCAGTTTCTTCATGAAACCAAGAAAAGGCCATTAACCATAATCCTACATTTATCGTAGTCTTTTATATGGGTGTTTTATCTTGCCTGAAAAATGTTCAGTTGAATTTTATAAATGTTGTGATCTGCTTTATTGTAGGTAGTGTTTAACAATCACTTTTACATAAAGGTCAATTATGAATTGTATTAGTTGCACAGTTTGATACTGGTAATGAGATCAAATTGAAATGTTTGAACATAAATCAAGACTCAAAAGACTAAGTTGTAGGGTGACTTTGTATTGCTTTTTATATTTATTTAGATATTTGAGTCATGCACCTTAGGTGTCACATGTAACGTATAAGATACTTTATAGTTCATTACTAAAACTTCTTCCCATTCAGAAAGTCTTTCCACACCTTTGACGTATAAAATCACATCAAAATTGTCACTGAAAATATACCATAACACAGAACTGCTTTTAAGGTTTGAAAGTGAGTTAAGGTTAGAACTAACTGAAGACAGTAAAAAATAAAAAGTAACAGTACTTGCTATAAAGTCTGCACCCAATTTTGCATAACATTTGTTTCTGTTAATATCATTTTATAAAATTGTTCAATGTGCTAGAATGATTGAATTATAGAAATAAAGATACAATCAAAAATATTAAAATAGGTTGACATTTTTAAATTATATTTTCAAAAATATTTTTTTAACCAAAAGTGTTCTGAAATTGTATCATGGGGACCTGAAACTAAATCTTTATAAAATTTACTTTTGCACAAAATTGGAAAATGCATCTATCATTTTCTTCTTAAATTATGCCAGGAGTCAGTTAAATGAACCATTCATAATGGATCTAGAGCTCCAACTTTCATATATGAATACTACTAGTACTTCTCCCTTCAACATGTTTGAAGGGAATTTACAGTACTATTTTTATTTCTATGGAGTATTTTTACCATGCTATATTAAAGCTAAAAGTGGAAAGTATTAGTGGATGACATAGGAAATTAGAATTGTTGATCAAAGAAGAAACAATAAGAAGCTAGCAGAAGTAATTTATTCAGCTACTGTACATCCAACCAATTTTAAATATTATTAATCATGTTGAAGTATAATTCATTAGGTGTGTGATTATGTTCTTATGTATTAAAATGTATATTTTTTAATTTGTTATTATGTTATTAACTTTCAATTACTAAACCACTAAAACATCTGAGATTGCCATATTTTTTATCTTTAAGAATTGGAAAGCAACCAAACAGGGTCAGGCTGCCTGTCCAAACTGAACAGCTGAAAAGCTGAGGGTCCTGAGTAGAGAGGCTGTGAAAGAGTTTCAAATTTCATTTGCTAAGTTGGGTGACAAAATTTGAATTTTTTTGTCAAAATGCAAAGGGTTTAATCTGAAACAAACCCATCAGTGCATCATTCTTTCAACTCCATCACCATGGTCAAGCATGAAGTTGGCATCACTATGTTATAGTTTGCTACGTTATAGCAAGAACTATATTTACGCAGTTCATATTTACTGTCCACTAACATCCTATTGCCATGGGACAAAGGAGATGCTGTTTAATGCAGAACTTTGTATTTATAGAAACTGAGAAAAGATATAGCTTCAGATTTTCTCATACTCTCTGCTTTTCGGCACCCATCTGTCTACAGGAGATTGGAGATTGATATGGTTGCCATAGTGATAGAATGTATATAAGGGTGTTATTATTAATAAAGCTGACATATATTGAATATATTTAATCTGTTGGATTCTTAATCCATCACATACGGACTGTTAGCTTTGTTGGTGGAAAACAACAAATTATTAAGCACTCACATTTTAGATAATTAACAACTTGGGATAAACAGTTTAGGAGACAGAATATCAAAAGTTCCATTATAATAATTTCTTTGGATCTATGATTAATCATACAATATGGGCAATTCCATTTCAAGGCATATCTTGAAATGAACTAAACCATTTTTTGAACTTGTATTATTTGAACAATTTTAAAATAATTTTTGTTGTTGTTGTTGTTGTTGTTGTTTATTTACTCATATAAATAATGAGACAATGAAATTTTTTGACTCATTTTTTACCTTAATTGATTATTTTTGGGTCAACATGCCACCAAGATGTATTTGACTCTAGAGAACTGACTCTGTTTTATATTGGTCTGTCACTGTTTGCTGTACAGAACCTAGTACTGTAAATGCTTATTTTATCCAGGTTTCACTGCTGTAATGCCCTACGTTTTGGTCTGTCAAAGAGCATCTTATACAAAATCCATTATCTTTGAAACCTGGCATCAAGTATTTCAACTAGTTCTTGTTCAAGTCAATATATGATGTGTCTTGAAATCCTCACACTGAGTTCCTGATAAATGTTGCATAGACTTGACTTTGAAGGTAAATCAGGGACTCTTTTCCCTTATATTTAATCATAAATCTTCCCTTAACAAGTTAAAACTTTAAACTGTCACTTATTTATAGATGTTATGTTAAATATTTTTATGTAGCATTATACATTGATTTATGTTCTGCTTCTTTTGTTGACATTTTAAGCGTTTTGTTTACAACTGAAACTGTATAAAATCTTACCAAACATTCTGTCATGGGACTGAAACAATGACAAAATCACAGAGGAGGTCTAATTTATTATTTTTGTTCATTTTGAAATGCAAACACATCACAAATATAGCTTTATCAGATTGCAAATAGGCTCCATATAATCTATGTATATTATGATGGTTTATGTCCAGCCATGTAGTGCAACTTCAGTGATTTAAAACAGACTATATAGATCAAAATAAAAAAAAGTATCTCAAAAGATGTTGGTATCACACCACTCATTAACACGTGTCATTTGCCACTGATGTTTAAATTTGGTTGGTGAAATACAGCACTTGCCTTATTCACTGCTAAACTACAGACGGGAACCCAACTTGCAAGATGTGGTGGATGAATTAATCAAATCCTATTACTGATGCAATGATAAAATGATTTGGTGTCAGAGTGGTCTGTTTCAGTAACATATAATTATTTTTAATAATTTGACCCCTAGAAATTAAGAAATACAAAGTGTCTTTAAGATATCTCACAAAAACATATGCATTGTACATAAATGTGTATGTACAGCACATTAAAGTATTAAATGTATTAAAGTGCATAAGCTAAGCATTGGACTGAGGACTTTTCATACATTGATTCAGTGCCAATGTTCTAAATAATTGCAAAACTTCTAGGTTTATTAGATAGTAAATTACTCATTATTATACAATGAGTGCTGCTAAGTAACTCATAGTTACTGTTTAGAAGGCATGTAAGTGCCATATGGCTTTGGGATACAAATTCATTTCAGGTAGATGAATTTAGTATTTAGATAAAATGTTTTGTACTTTTAATATTAATAATATGATTTTTACTTATTTGACACATTTATCCAAGGTCATTTACAATCAATAAACAGCTAAATACTGAAAGTGTTGAAACAATGTAGAGTGGTAAATGTGAAATAAATCTGATATTACAATTATATTTCATAGTACAATTAAGAAAAAAAGTAACCAAAAAGCAACAAAGTTTACAGCACATAAATTACATAGCAAGGCTGCACTTTGGCACAGTAATTAGCATTGCTGTCTCGCAACTCTGGGGTACTTGGGTTATGTCTGCATGGTTCTTGCATATTTCTATGTGCTTGTGTGAGTTTCCTCCCACAGTCCAAAGACATGATGGTAGGTTACAAGCATTCTCTAAAGTTGTGAGTATGTGTGTGTTTGAGTCTGTGTGTTCACTGAGAAGGACCGTCATCGCATCCAGGTTGTATCTCACCTGCACCTGTTGCTTGCTGCGACAGACTCTGGGCCACTGAGACCCAGAATTGTATAAGCAGTTTTTGAAAGTGACACTGATATGATGATTAACTACAGTACATTCCCTCAGCAGATGACTCTAAATTAAAATATTACAGTCATGTGATTAACCTCCAACATTTGAGGGATGCTACAGGGTGTCAAATGACTGGAGGAAGCTGTGGACTAAGACTCCCAATTGTGACTACCACTCCCTTTTACTTTGATGTTGATTCATGGCTCAGATGTATGCCAGACTGAAAAAACGGTAAAAAATAATTAATTAATCTGGACTTTGATACTTTTTTGTCTACAGTTAACAAAATGTTATATGGTGTTTTCAACTCTACCCTGATCTCAGCTGATCTTCGAAGCTAAGCAAGGCCAATACTGGGATGGGAGATATCTAAAGAAAACAAGGCCATCAGTGCAGGTATAGTTAATAAGCCTGTAGATGGCATTTTTGTCCCTGGAAAATAATTTGCAACCCATTGTCCCAAGTACAGTGACTGAATTCACTGAATGGTATGTCTCATAAAAGAATGATGAAAGAACTTGAACAATTGGTTTTCACAAATATTTTTTTCAAAAGACTAGTGATGCTAACCCATGTGTTCAAGCTAAATCCCACTCTGTGACTGTACAATCTTGCCCAACCCTTATAACCCACCATAATTCAACAGACAGAGCTGCTGGTACATCATGGCCATTACATATCACTTTGGGGGTGCTGTACTTTATTGTGGGGTGTTTTGTATCCTATATGTTTCTGTCTGTATTTAAAGCACTTTGAAATCCTATGGGTTAAAAGATGCTATATACTGTAAATGCAAGGAATTAAATGGAGGAGATAGCAATCTATTTTTTTATTTGCTTGAAATGAGAATACTGATTCTAACTTTACTTTCTCTACAACTAATACAATGTAGTCTCTGCACTAAACTGTCAAAAAACAATTTCCCTGCACATTTTATTGAGACATTCAGGTATTAGATTTAGACACTTCTATTTTGCTAATAAATCAGAAATGAGCAAGCCATTTCTGACAGGAAAATGTGAACCCACTTTTTGTCTATATACTGTATATATATATAACATTTTATATGGAATCTTCCACCACAAATACTAAATGATAGTTATTTCCTAAAAAAACATTATGGCAAGATTGAGCTTTCTTTATTTTTAAAATATACGTAAGTTACTTTTCTACATAGGAGCTGCATGTTCTTCATTGATTAACTATATGAACTAATATTCAGGAATACAAACACATTAGACACACAGTACTTTTTTTAGAAATAGTGCTCTTGAAATATTGTTATTCATTTAAAAAATGTCTTCTGTAGACTGGGGGTGGCCACAGACTTTCCTGCCTTCTCTTCTCCCTTGGTTTCCTTGTGATGATGTCACAACTCCATGGAGCTCCAGTGCAGTCTCACCACTGAGGCTGCTCACTGTCTGTCCCATCTTTTCTCTCCCACCCCTTCCATGGTCCATGTCTGATCTGTGTTTCCTTCCTCTTTTCTTCTCTTTTTATTCCCTCCTTCATAATTGGTCGACTTGCTCACTTCAGCTTCGAACCTAAAAAATATCTTCTGAGTTTCATCTCTGCTTTCTCCTATCCTCCTAGTCCTTCACAGTCCCCGCTGCCTGCACAGCAGTCTTTGCACCTTAGAGCATCCTAGTTACGGCTGGGGCAAATACGGCATCAGGTTCTGTGTTGGGCCTCAATAATTTGTAAATTAAGAATTCCACATCAGTGATAGAAGATGAGATCCTTTCTTCTTGGAGCAGGCAGCCTTGTCATCATAGAAGAAAAGTTATTCTCTCAGCACAGGTGATTTAAACCAATAAAATAAAACTGTTTCCAAACATGCATCTACTCTTCCTTAATTATGATCTGTGCAAGCTATTTGAATATTTTATGAAGGAATCGTTGATTTGCGACTACCTTTAAGAACACTTTACCTTGGAAAAGTATTCATTAATTTTTTAGTAATTTCTTATGTAACCATAATATTTTTCATAGTTCATGAATACTGTGCTTTGAAAAAGTGTTCTGACCCTTGAACAGTTATCACAATTTGTTTCTTTAAAACTTGCAGTCATAACACTTCGAAGTAGCAATCAAGATTTCCTATACAGTACATACAACCTTCTACACACACTCAAAACAAAAAACATAGAAGAAGTAGATAATTAATGTGCAAGAAAAAATGGAATAGTCACAGCAACATAAGTATTCAAAACCTTTGCTATGGTAAAGCTATGTTAATGAGCAGTATAATTAGAATTTCATTTTGAATAAATACAACATTTTCTGTAACATCCCTCAGTCAGGTAATTAATTTCAAGAAAAGATTTAACCAATTGCGACCAGTAGGTGCTTTCAAAACAGCTTAGGCGTAACGTACTGTATGTAATCAACATTTTTCAGTTTTTTGTTCTTTTGTTTTTGCGAACATTTGGTCCATCTTATTGTAGAATTAGATATCTTCAATTTGCATATATAGGTTTCCAATAAAATGTAAAAAAATGTTCATGCATCATTTTGTGATTTCACCAAAGGAAGTCTCTGAATACTTTTACAAGGCATTGTAAGTTAAGAATATGTGCTGTAATTGTACAGTCCAAACATTTTTGGTCACATGGCAGTTTTTTTAGCCACCTGGAAACCATTATCTCTATTACTAATTGGTATTAAAGGAGAATGGCCTTGGAGTCATCTGCTGTCATTGAAGTGAATAGTGAAGCTTGATCACAAATCTGCTCTGCTTCAGGGCTGTTTACAATCTTCCAGTTAAATATTTGATAGTTTATAGTAAACAACACATTACTATTCAATAAATGTTATTATTATTGTATTATGTTTTTGCCTCTTTGTTTATTACTTGCTAATTTTCTGGGGGGTCACTGATTGTACAATCTCTTTCTTAAATAGAAATTGCTGTGCCAAACGTCATACTCGATCAGTGAAATTATACAATATAAATAGAAGCAGAGGGGAAAAAAATCTTATTACATCTATAAGGCTTTTTATATTCAAATCTCTGTGAGAGGAGATAAAATGAAAACATCACCTGAAAACATACTCTGATTGAAAGAATCACTTGTCCTAGTGTCATTTGAGTTTCACAACCAATTAAGGCAGCCAATATTCTACTAAAAGACCTAAAAAATGTGCTCACTGTATATGATAAGGATCATAGAATGTCTGTAAATCTACATATACATTTATGTCCCTACAATTATTTTTCCCAAAAGGGTAAATGGTGTTTTAGGGTAGGTATCAATTTATTACTGTAGTTGGTTTAATATAATTTAGTTAATACAGTTGACACCCCTGCCTCTTTTGAGCTCTAGGTTTCTTTAAATATACACTTGCAGGAATAATTTTAATAAAAAATAGTAAAGGAATCCGAGAACATTATTTTTTTTCTTTCTTTTCTGCTTGATATACTTTTTTTTGTTTTAATTCATTGAAGAGCATTGTGTTTAGTAACGTCGTGAACTTCAGATCTAATCTTTAATTCAACTGAAGAGTCTATTTATGTCTTTGACAATTTACACTATAGTGTTTTAGAGCAATTATATTCAGTTAGGTCTTGTAACAGGCAGTAGTGTATAATGTGATAACATCTAAAACCTTATGTTATCAATGTCTTCAGTAAATGTTAACACCTATTGACTCAGAATACAGATAAACATAAACAAATTGCTGAGAGCAATTTTTAAGGTAAGGATAGTGTTATCATATTATTTCTTCAGAATCTTCATGGTCTGTTTCCATCACACTTACAATATATTCAGACTCTTATATTTAGATTTTGCTGCTCTAATGAACAAACATGTCTCATCTTTGTGCAAACAACTAATAATATATAATTCTGAAAAAGAAATTAAAGTTGCAGGTGCAAAGAAACAAAGATAAATACACAATTATCACTATGAAAGTTGCCTTCAAAACAGTTAATTCTGAGGTTTAACAAAGCTGCCAGCATTGCCTGTGAGATTTAATTCCTCATCAGTAAGAATATTCAATGAAAACGTTTGGAAGGCTTTAAATTATATTAAATTATTTGCGTATACTAACGAGTTAAGTTATATTAAAGGTATAGTTTTAAATGAAAGTTACCTAGTTTAGTTAATATAAACTAAAATAATGAACAACCAAGTTATGTTCAAAGTTGTTCAGTAGAAAAACATTTTGCTTCATGATTCATCATGAAGCTTCAGACAACCACAAGTCATATTATGTTTATTTCTATTTTACTTTTCACAGCTTTAATGTCATTTTGAATTTACAGTATAGAACTTGCCAAGCATAACAGTGCTCAGTGGATCACAAAGTGGTTATGAATCTGATGTGTCATACAGTGAATGTCTTGGAAACATTCTCACCAAGACAAGATGGACCTGTCAAACCTCCTAAAAGTCTTTCACATACAGTACTAACTGAAAATAAAGCAAAAAAACACATAAAATAGGATGAAAGACTATGTTTCATACTTGGAACCATGAAGTAGGCTGATTTTGTTTTGCCTTAATGTGTGTAGGGATACTGTACCTTTTCTTTAGAAAAGACTGTGCAGAGGATAAAATATCACATTGTTCAATATGTGTTTTTTTGTTTTATACACAGAAATAAATGCTTTTAGTTTTGTAAGAAGAGTAAGAAAAATAAAATGGAAAATATTTCATAGACTTTGAAAAGCAAAGACCAGATTCAGGCAAAATACAGTACATAATGTAGGCTGTTGATTTTAGTACTGCTTTAACAATACCTTATGCATTTTGTTTCTTGTAGTCCATTGTATTCTCAAGCAACTCTTGAGAAACGTTATATTAAACAATAGATCTTAAGCACGCTAGCAGAGGTACATTTTTTGGAATGATAGATTGAATAAATATTTTTTAGTATTCTTATTTAAAATCAAAGCTTATTTCCTATTATATTTCTAACAACATATTGCATAGTCAGACTTAAAAATGCCAATAGTATTTGGTCAGGTAATTCAATGAATGCTTCCATTATGACAGTATCTCTAAAACAGGAATGGTCTTTGTGTACAATATACAACATCCAATATACAGCACCAAATATGTGTTTTAACCCTTTATCCCTATGTCTGAAATTAATTTAGAATTACAACATTTTTGTTTAATTTCAATCTGAAATCCTTCATTCTCTGGTTTTATGTGTGTCATATTTATGAACTCTTTAGAAACCAAGCTGCATAAATTATCTATAACTCTTTAAACATCTGTATTGCAAGAAGAATATTACTAATACTTAAATCTCTCTGACAGGATAAGAAGTTGTTATATAATCACCAGTATATGCTATTTTATGGTCTCCTGCTGCACTTAACTTCAAATTAAATTGACTCTTGTTCTCTATTTTCATGTTTTGTAGCTTAGCCTTTTATTAGACTTTCAATCATGTGGTTAATTAACTTAAGAGAAAGAGAAAGTTAGTGCTGAAGTGAAAAGGATTTAATGGATTCAATCCATACTTTAAAAAAAACGTTCATGTTACATTGATTATACATAAAAAATGATTGATTTAGGGTCTACAGTATCTAGGTAACACTGGCTGTTATACGGAAAGATCTTCATCTCTAATGTATTAAGTGGTTTAACAAATTCATGCTGATTTTTTGTATTTTATTCCAAATACCAGCTATTCACATACTAACTCAGTCTAGCTCAACCCACTGTATATGGCAAAAAAAATCACATCCTTTCATGTTTAAAAGACCAAATTATATAAGGCAGTACATTTAAAGGTAAATAGTTGGTGAGTAAAAAGACAATTAGAAGGCAGGAAATAAATACCTAAATTGAGGAACTTCAAAAATATTTCACTACAAAAGATTAACTTTTTCTGCAGCATTATTGCCTGAAATAGTGTACATGGGTATGAAAGCCTTCTAAGATGTATTAAGGCTACATATACATACATGTTTTTTTCTTTCATTTAGCTATTTGTTTATATCTTATTTCCATTGAATTGTATACTTTCTTTTGTGGTGTTTTTTGAAAGAAACAAAAAACAACAACACCAATGGCAGTGAATGCCTGTTCCGAATAGTGCATCTAAAACACAAAGCAGAAATTGTTCAACGATCCAGATTTCACAAGCTGGGAGTTAGTGTTCCAAAGCTGTCGCATCTAAAATTATACCTTAGACTTAATAGCTTCAATCATCAAACTTGTTCTTCAAGTAAGTCACAAAATTGCTGTTACGGTAGCAGTTTATAAGGTCTCCACTTTCCTGTCATTTTATTTCTTACTTGTTGAATCTTATTATATGTGCTCCATATCATTCACTGTGTTCTGCTCAGAACATTAATTGTCTTTTTAACTTCTCTTTATTGTTGTCACAAATGTTCATGAAACTGTGCTATTTCTGGCATAAGTAATTTACTTCACCTGTGCATGAATTTAAAAAACATTTGTTACGTCCCACTGTTCCAGTATTATTTTTCCAATGATTGCTTCAGAGTATTCAGTGATAGCCAGGATAATTATTTTAATTTGATTTTTAGAATGCATCAGTGTAGATCATATGTTAAAGACTCAATAATGAAAGCTTTCTTTTTTTATTTTCCTTGATATTCTTTTTAGATACAACAAAATAGTTTGTTCCATTTACTCCAAAGCCTGCTGAGAGTTTGTGAAGAACACTTGGTGATGTACATTTTCTGCAATTTACTGAACTCCATGACTTCCTCTTAAGGTCCAAATTATTTTGCATAATTTCAAAGTCATGTTTAGAAGCTACAGGGATCCATTATTGAAAATTAAATTTGAACTTTCTTAAAGCAATCTGTCTTTATTTTAAAATATAAGTAATTTAGTTTTTGTAACATAGAAAAAATAATTATAAAACATCTCAAGTAGTTTATCCTTTCTCAAGAGTACATTTTACAATTTTTACAACTTTTACAAACAAGACAAGATCATCTTGGAAATTCAGTATTTAGTAGTTCATTTATTAAGGATTTCATCTGCCCATTTTCTGAAGGAAGCCAGAGTACTGGTTTTATACTTTACTGTTCATTCTGAAGAAGACAGAATAGTGAAAGCTGTAGTTGTTGAACACATGTATCTTCTCCCCCTATAATCTTCTTTGTTCAAGACTAAAATGGTTCAGTGCCTAGCTTCGTACCTTTAACCTTTCTTGTAGACAGTCACGTGATTACCTGAAAAAAACAAGGTGCTATATCTCAGTAATGAAAGCAGCACAAACGATACTTTCAACGGCACAAACCATAGCACTAATGAATGAGGTGGGTTTAATCGTTTGTGCTGTCTGTAGGGGGGGCAGCTTCATGGAGCTTCAGTTCCTGTATCTGGGTTGCTCTGCTCTGGACTGTTTCCAGAGCAGCATTATGTTTTCTACATTTACAAAATATAAGAAATGGCCCTGGCAGCTAGTACCTTATATGCTGTGTAATTACAATGATCCCTGGTTATCAAAATAAGGGTATATATTCTTTTACAAAAAAGCACCATGTGAAAATTAAAGAATCCTGATCAAGTTAAAATGTCATGCCTGGATTGAGTATAAGTTACAATAGTTATGTTTCCATTGTAATGACATTATGCTGCAACATTTTAAATTGGGGTTAAAATTGTTAAAACGTTGTCAGGTCCATGTAAGCAATTTAAATAAATGTTAATGATATATAGAGCAATAGGGCAATATAGAGCATAACATGCCATGTTTTTCATTAAGTTACAATTACATAACACACGTGTCTTAGCTATATGGTTACTTGGTAATGTACAACTATTTGTTTATCTGAGAGTGCCAGAGTCCAGAGTCTTTTGAGTTCCACTGAGCAACTTACAAATACTGTATATACAAGGGAAAAGAAAAAAGTGAAGGAACCCGTGTCTTATCAGATTAGATTTCAATTCAGGACTAAATTAAATTTAGTCAACTCAGAGAAACAAAATTTCTCTGTAACAGATTTTAAACAAATAGGATTTTTTTCCCTATTCAAAATAACACAAAACAATGAGAGATTTATTTTAGTCTGATTGGAATTTCTAACAAATACAAAGCAATATTAGTTCAAATTAGTACAACCATTTGGTTACATTTCCTGCGTAAGGGATGTGATAAAGTCACAACAGTTAAACAGAAATTATAAAGAAAACACATTAATTTACCTTATTAGAATCGAGTGCTTTGTATTAACTTTAAAGATTTGGATACCCACAAGACTTGCAGCAAAATGTCTGATTCCAAATAATTTTATTGTCATGAAACATTAATATATTTTCTCTCCTTTCCTAAAGCTGACGTATATTACATAAACACAATTTGTGCAACAAAGTATCACAATTTCCTAACTAACAACTACAATTTAGCTACATAGTGACATTTTAAAATGAATTTTAAGTTTTAAACTACATATACATGTATTTTAAAGATCTTTATAAATTGCAGTTATTATGTTATTGATATGTTCATTATTATTGTTGTTGCTGGGACAATGGCATTGCTGCCTCACAGGACTGGAGCCTTGTACCCATTGGCCAAGATAGGCTCCATCCACCTCCTCCTACCGTCAAATGGAAAAGTGGAAACTATATTTTGGGATTTTAATCAAAATTATCAATGGCTATAAAAAATAGTGCCTACGAGGAATAAATTCCCAATGAATTATTTTTTTTACAACAATATTCATCAATAAATGCATGGCATGGTAGCTTCTGTTTTTTGTTTGAAAATCATTGAATCTGTTTTATGCTTTCAGGTTCGGAATAAAAGCTAGAATGTAACAGTTATGCACAGAGAATAAAATACACAAACTTGCTGCTGGGTTCAATTTGGCACAGAGTCAATCATAATACATCCTTAACATTATTACAAAGCTAAACAAAACTACCCATAGGTCTTTAATCTGTTTAGCTCAGTAAGACAATGGTAGTGCTACAGTCCAGTGTGGGAGGATGATAAATTTACAAAGGGGGAAAGCCTGGCAGGGTAATGTTTCACAATGAGATGAAAAGGGGGCCTGTGTTTGTGTCACCAAGGAGAGAATGTAAGACACCTGAATGTGGTAATCGTCTCTGGCACAGAGTCTCATTCTGACCTTTCTCTTACAAGATGTGGATTGTGTTGAATCCCCAAAGGAAGTGTAGCAGCTTACCAGTTTTGCTGAAGCAACTTCTGCAAACCCAACTGCTGATCAAGCATTAATATGCCAGTGACATTGCTTAGCAGAAACAACAGCAGCTGGTGATGCAGTAGTTCAGATCACTTCTATCCCTAACTGAATTACAATTTACTGAATAAGCAAGCACTGCATAAATGAAATTTTGTCTGATGGACAAGAGAGATTGAACATATTTGAGCCTATCATAGAAGGAAATACTAATAGCCATTGCTTGTGTAGTTACTGATATTCCACCAGCAAAATACAGTAGCAGCTGAGTCACAAAATTCTGGATTACTAAATGTCCTGTTATGCACTGTTTTGTAGGCAGATTATGATGGATGATAAATGTAATAAAATTAATAAAAGAGGATAAAATATTTGAGCCCCTATAAAATTACACTTTACCAAGTTTTTCTATTGTTGTAAAAAAACAATAGGACGTAAACTAATAAAAATGTGTTCTAAAGACAAATATATTACAGCATTAATGGTGTATTATGTACAACTGCTAAAGAACATTTTTTACTTCAATTTAATATTCTCTAGAATAAAGCATAATTACTGCAGATTCCCAGTTTTTTAAAATTCACATCTACTAAGGTCTTCCTTCAAATGGTAAAGCAGTCATATCACCTACTGTTACATACTGTAGTTTTATCACCAGCAGTCTTGGGTGTTTGTTTTGGTCCTATAACCTTTAAATATAACCTTCATTCAGTGCACACATTTTTACAGATTAAACATTGAAAGGCTACATTTACTAGCAAAATAAATGAATCTGTGGAACATGACAGAATCGTACTATGGCATCTTATTTTATTTTTTTCTCTTTCACAGCAAGGATGTCTATTGTCACTATAAGTCTCAAATGAAAACAATTTCTCTGCTTTAAATTCCAAAATCTTCATTTTGAAAACCACATTGTTTATAGTTCATTTTTGTTATTTTGAATATTTTTTTTTTGTCTTTAAGGAAATTAATGAATCTCCATTGACATGAGACTGGTGTTTTAGCATAGCACAATTCAACCTGATTTGAGGAGGTGCCAATTGTCTCGACTATGCCTGAGAGACAACAATCAAAACCTAGCTGAGGAAGAGCCGTGTATATTGCACATACATATAGGCTATAAATGCATTGTTCATATCCAGCTCTTTTTATACACTTTTGCATTTCATGTGACAATTTGGGCAAACAAAGTCACATTTCTTAAATGGGAGCTGAGTGCTAATGTGTGCATTACAGTTTATGGCACATTGTAAAAAGGAATAAGACTGCTTGAAGAGGAATATGTTTATTTTCACCAAATAATAAAAACCAAAGAATTATTGTCTGGTCTTAAAATGTACTGTTGTCAGGTAGAATTAAAACAGAAAAAAAGCTTATGTTAGTAACTGAAAAGGATATATCAACAAAATAAATTGTATAAAATATCAAACACAATGGCAATAGTTACTGTTGTCAGAAATTAATCTATCCTGAAAGGTAAAATGCACCTGCTAGATATTCATAGTTCTGATAAATATTATTACAAAATAAGTAATTTATTACATTTTGAGAACATTTCTGCTGTGAATTTGTTGCACAAGATTATTTGCTGCAATTACACTGATTAACTAAAATGTATGAAAAATAATTTTGAAGACCTTTGAAAATTTGTCTCGAGAACTGGCTAACTAATTACTGTATATGCATTGTTTTATATGTGTTGATTAATGCAAGAAGTGACCTATCCATGTAACATGATCATTAAGTTGTTTTCAGTTTTCTTCAATATATTAAAACATATTTCATGGAACTGTAAACAGATACAGTAAATCTTGATTATATAAGTTTCCTGCATTACTGAACTAATGTTTTTGACCTTTGCAAAACAAACTGTATGAAGACTTAAAACAGTTAATGTTGTGTGACGTCTTCTTGGGCATCCTGGAACAAGATATTTTAACATACAGTAGGTGTATTCAGAACAACACACATCTATAGAACCATAAGGTAAAAAAAAAACAAAGCTCTATATTTAAAGTGCAGTGAGGGGCAATAAAAAAATACAAACCCAAACAAAATTCTAGCTTCTTTTCTGAGCTTCTGACTAAATGTTTTCATAGAGTCTCAATAACACCAGGCAGTAAATTTGCTTAATGTGTAAATGTGCAAGTAAATTGTTTTTTAAAAATAAAATCTTTCACTGATACAATTCAAAATTACTCTCTCCTGATACTTTTCTCAAAACTTAAACTCAGTTTCTTTGGCAATTAACATGCACAGAGTATCTGCCTTCTGGCCACCAGATAGCAGATTCACCAACTGAATGAGACAGAAAGCCCCTGCTTTTTAAAAAGTCAACTGACCAATTGTCTCCCAGCAAATGATCATAGGACAGAGAGCAGCACCTCATTCCCCCTGCAGCTTCTGGGGAATGTGGTTCAGACAAGGCACTATCTTGTCTGGTGTGGATGTGTTCTTACAATTGATAAATATTTCCAAAATTTTAAATTTTCAAGCCAATTGAAACAAAACAAAATGCCAATTTCTTAGTGTGTTCTTGCAACAACAACACTCCATTATTTTAAATAATAACTATAAAAAACAGTCAAATGTGAAGTAGTTATTTTTCAATCTTGTTTCTTTCTGAAGTTGTTTTGGTATTGCTAAAGATACACTTCTGAAATAATAATAAAGTCAAACTATGATATCTTGTATGTTGGAGATGTGTTCTTGTAAAGTGGTACATACAGAAAATTAATATATTACAAATGAAAATTCCCATAATAATTAATTAATAATGAATGTGCTAGGGAGTGTTAGGTTCTTCTTATATGTATTTTTGTGGCATACTGTTACTTTCTATTGTTTCTTATATTATGTTATTTCTTATATTCTTAAATTATTTGGTGCATTATTAAAGGTACTGTATTTACCTGAATGTAAGCCACATTTTTCCCAAATTTCAGGATGATACCAATTGGCCAGTGGCTTATATTTGAATATACTGTAGGTACTGTATATTGCTAAATAGACTGCTGAACCAGAGTGCTAAATGGTGTTAAACTGTGCCTACTGTGACAGACCACCCTTTTTCTTAATTGTGGTGTGTTGTTGTGAATGAGTAATAAATACAAGTCTATAATCATATTTATTTATACAAAATAAGCAAGAGATTACACTACACTTCTGTGTTCAAGGAGGTGATCCTGTGTGCCAAACAACATGGGAATCTTCAGGCTGAAAGGTAGTTTGCAGGTAATATATACAATAAAGTTTAGTAAAGGTTATATATTAGTTATATTATAGCTAACAATAATATTGTAAATGTTTTTACCTGTTACCTGTTGCAGCAGAAGTATAATACAAGTCCAACTCTCCTTAGCTTCAGAAAATCTTGATACAATATCACCTTCAGTATGTTTAAAGATCACCAGACCGGGTGTTTAGTAAACTGTGCCAGTCCTATTACCTGCTCCTGTGACATTGTTGATCTCAGATTTTTTTAGCTTCAAGCAGGAAAAAAATATTTCCCCTGAGGCAACGATGAAAGGGATGGTCAGAAGAACTTGTAGAGAAATATTTTAGTTCCAGCATGTCTTCTCAATATACGTAATTTTTATTTTCTCTCACAAGAATTGCAATGAATCCCTTATGGAAATGTTTCCCAAAAAGTGATCTTTAATGGTCCCCTTTTTGTCTCTTCACACATGCTCGCACATGACCAGGTCAAACTTGGATATTAGTTGAAGCTGCCCAAGGAAGTTTCTGTTATGTGGGTCATGGAGCTTTTCTCAAGGTCCACTTAAGGCTTGTTTGCGTTCAGCCAAATGACACACAACAGCAACAACTTGTGTCAAGACTTCCAGTATCTCTGTTCAAGTGTTAACATTTTTTGGCTAGTATTGTCAATTGTTGTGCCTACTGTATGTTTAATCTTACCTGTAGCTGGTGCCAGCTCTCCGTGTTTGTTATGTGCACTCTGGAACATTCGTGGTCATTTAACAGGTGATGGAGGCGTTTCCACGTACGAAAACCCCTCCCTGGACGAACTGTTCTCTCTTTTCCCAAAATGTCTACAGCAAAAACACAACAGTGATGCAGTAGACTGAGAATAAACTAGCCATGTCCGTGTGATTTTCTCACCATTTTTTACTTTCATTTTGAATTAGTCTCTGGTAAATATCAGTGGAAACAGTTCATTGTTGTGAGGGAAATCCATGCCTGTTATCTGGACTGGGCCTTGTCTAACAATCTCACAGCTTGCTTTTGTTTTGAGGCCACAATGTCAGGTTTTCTGAGAATATCCAGGAGCAGCCTATAGCATGTGGTTGTGGAGTCACAGACATGCCTGTTTCTGCAGTACTGTCACCCTCATCTGTAGGAGCAAGATGAGCTGAGAAGCTTGATTCTCTTGCGGATAGTTTTTCTCTGTAGTGACATTTTCTAGGAATGATGAAGATTGGGTCTGTTGTTGATGAATCTTTGTCTCCCATTGTGACTGCAGGAGTCCTAATTTTGTAGTACTGCTTCTGTTGCCAGTGGTTTCAACCGACTCCTGTACCGATGCTTCTCATTTTTAGTTTTGTGAAAAACTTTTAATAAAACTTTTATGTAATTTCTTCTCAACTTTTTTTCTGCCTAACTTGAATTGCTTTCTTTAATTGCTTCTGGATAACTTTATGTAAGTAAACTATATATTAACATTTGCTAGATTGTTGATGAGTGTGCATAATCTTTGGAAAAAGAATATAACAGACAAATAGCAGTAGCTAGATCGACCATGTCTGGGAGTCATCAAACATCGTTTGAGACTGGAATAGTTCATTTGCAAAAAGCAGGTATACATATGAAAATAGGTGTTGGAATTTTTATATCAAGCAAAAAAAGATGAAAACACGTGTATTGGTGGATCCTTCATTCAGTGTATCACCCCCACTAATCACTGGGCCTCCCTCACATCTTGCAGCTCTGGGCAAATGTCCGGGCTGCTCCATAGGTAAGACTGCCCCTGGCTACAGATCCCAACCAACGCTGGAGTTGAAATCCCCAACCCAATGGTCAATGACTAAAAACCTTCAATTCACCTGTCCACATGTTCATAACTTTCAAGATCTGCTTCATTCCTTCATAGGCTGCTTTTACAAAATTAAATACCCCAATTTTAGGATAAATTGTTAGACATCTAAAAAATAGATACAAATGACTATGCAGTATATACAACTTTAATTATATTCCATTTCTATGAAAAGACTAAGCCACTTATACAGTTTATATTTTCCTGTAAACGTATTAAGCAATTAAGCAAACTCTAACCATTACAATCATGTCAGTGTCAGCTTCTGTACTGTACATTACAATATCTCAATTTGTATAAGGAAAATTGAAATCCTCAAAACATAAAATATTATGGTGACAACCCCCAAGGCTAGCACAGTCCCAGTGATCTGCATGCACAAAAACTCACAATGGCAACAATTCAAAGAGCAGAAGACTTTATTTCAATGTTCTTCCATGTATTTCAACAAAAAGAGACCTGTAAAAAACTTCAGTCTGCTTCTTCATTACAACCACTGAGCACACCATTTTATAGAGACAGGCTACTAATTAAACCATCATAAGCATGTGCATTTTAAACCATCGCCAGAAACCAAATTAACAAACTCGTAACCCAGTCAGACTATTTACAGGAATTGTTGGCATTTGGAAGCCTCTAGTGGCTGGTCAGTTGTTATTGCAGTCCCTTCTTACAGTAGGTCAACCCACCATACTCACCATTGTTGCAGTACATAACGTACTGATGTCATTGTTCAGTATGAATCCATTGCAGCCCTAGGTGACCGATTGTTATTGATTTGATCTGTTTTAACTCTTACCACATAAAGATTCTAAATTGCCTATACTCTTTTGCTTATATTGTTTAACTTGCAGTCTCTTTTGGATATATTTTCTCCCACCACCACCCCTTCTATTTTGCTTAACTGTCTAGAAATAATATGCACCCGTTAATTACTATAACTGTCCTTTTCATCCTGGCCTAGTCATGTTTTAGTCTAATTATAGTTACCTATTAATGCAGTAGTGTTTGATCTCTTTCAAATTATTCCTTATACTTATGATGGTGGGGTTTATGCATTTAAGAATGTGCATATGGTTTAAAATTAGTTTTTCGTGTGTTTTTCTTTTTAGAATTATCCTACCAGGGCCTGTGCCTGTGACTAAAACATGACTGTGCCCCCGTCCCACCTTTTCCCTCATTGCTCCTGAAATACTCAACAAAATCCAGGTGTACCTCTTTATTATCCATTATATTTTAGTTTACAGTGTTTTCTTCATAATTATTAGGGTTCTACAAGTATTTTCCACATTGAAATATCAATTTTTACCATGTCTCCAGAATTTTCTTTGTGCTATGAAAGTATGAAATTTTAAAACATATGTTTTCTTTTTAAAACAAATTATAGACAGTTCCATTGACTGGTCCACAATAGTTTTTTTTTGTTCCCACTCAGGGGAGACAGAATGAAGTTTCCTGGAAATATAAAACTTATTTCAGTTGTTTAAATAGAAGATTCTGTTGCATTTATATTGCATAAGTGTTATGCAGTATGTGTTATACTGTCTATAAAGGACAATTAAATGTACTGATTTACATACATTGTATATGTTTCTCAAAATTCTAGTTACTCTCATTAAGTATGTTACAATTTTTCTTGTTCAGCTGGTTGAACTGATCTGTTGTATAGCAGAGCTGCTGGTCTATAATGACTGCTTGGGGTCTCCTTGGTGGGTGCTGCAATTCAGATGTAATTGAAGTGGATCCCCTTCTTATATGTAAAAGCAATCTGAGATACGTTGGGATGATAAACACCTTTTATATATAAGGAATTATATTTTTTTTGCTGTAAGAAATATATGCGCTCACATCTCAGAAATATACAGTTCTGTGATAAAAATACACAGTTACCACAGCATATTTCATTCATCCATTCCCTCATTTTCATTATTACATGCACTGTTTTTGAGCATCAGCAACACATTAAGGAATCATAAAGGAAACTAAAATGTCTTACCAGTTTTGGGATCAACAGAGAAATAAGGCTGTCCTTGGAGAATACTGTACACTACTCTAGCACTATTTCCATATGTGGGATCATCTGCATCAGTTGCAGTCACCTGGAGAACAGATGTACCTGCAAAATGAAGTAAAATAAGTTTAAGTAATGTAAATTGTATATTTTTTTCCAACAAATATGCAGTATGCTCATACAAAAGGGATGTTTGTTGTATCAGTAGTGTGTATATGTAATATTTAATGGCAGGATAACTCAATGTAAAATTACCATATCATTTTAGGCCTGCCATTACTAGATATTTAGTTCTGCCAACTGAAAATAAGCACACAAGATCATTCCAGGCCAAATGAACCATGTGCAATAAGCCAATGACAAAATTGCAAGATTTTGATAGGTCACCTGATCACATCTGCATAGTAACAACCAGATCTGCTCATGCAATTGGGAACCACCAAAAGCCAATGCATGCATAACCCCTTCAGTGTGTTTCTCATCTAGCAAAGTTAGAGCATGTATGTACAGCAGAAATCACAAAAGGTTCACATAGACAATGTTTTTCAGTATTCAGACATCAGAGAAAGTAGGCAAAGAGGAGGCATAGAACAGTAGGCATAACATATAAATAGATCATATATGTATATATCTCTAGTCCAACAATTGAACATGCAGATTTGAAAAAGAAAAGAAAAGTAGTTGAGACAATATTTAACTCAATATTTAACTTGTCAGGGAGAAAACAGAACTTACGGATATGTTGGTTTTATTTATGGTTTTACTGTAAAATAATGAGGAAAACCTGTCAGGTTCTATAAATTAATATAACTGAAAGAAACGTCGTTGAAACTGCAAGGAAATTGTAAGTCAATTTATTTGATTATATTTCCAGTAATAAAATGGGGGTTGTTGTATTGATGTTAAAGTAAAAATTATTGTGACTGCAAAGACCACCAGTACATCACAATCACCAGGAAATTACATAAGCCACCAAAAGCATCACAGGTATCTTTGTTTCCCTGCCCAGTAAATAGGCAAAAACACATGGCATTTGGGTTAATATTTATCACTCTTAACACATAAACACTCAAATTATATACAATGACAGTAAGTCTGTGAGTTAAGGTCTTCTATCTTTCAAAGCTATTCTCAATTACCTAGACTAATCTTAGTGCAATCTTATAGAGGGAAAGCAGTTTAAGGAGGTAATTAATGTTGGTTTCTATTCAATAACCCCCCTTCTTCATAGGAAAGTCTGATCTCTAAAACTGATTCACAATTATGAAAAGTGATTCTCTAAATGGTGCATTTGTAGAGATACAATTTCTAACTGGAGCGTGCTTAAAAGGGAATAAATCTTATGATATTTAAAAAACACAGCCTTTGACCTTAAATTTAGTTTTGGTTTCTTCTTTTGTCCAAAATAATTGTTATGGGTCAGTCCTCAAAGGTCAAATCATTTGTGCTTTGGAATTGTAGGAATATAGAATATGCTCACAATATCTACTTGAGAGGATAGGAGAGTTATTTCTGATCCAGCTACTGCTATACTAAGCCAATCTTCCTGGAATATCAAACTGTCAAGGGAAATCCTAAAACAACTGTCAGTAAAAGCACCAGGAACTTCTATGTTCATAGGTAAGGGAATAATACAGTTAACAGAAGACTGAGACAGTCTGCACCACAAGATGTAAACCTCCCATCAGTACTAAGAACAGGAAAAAAAAAACAGATTGGAATTTAGACTGAAGTACAATAATGAACCAGGAGAGAACTGGAATATTCTTTTGGACAGATGAGCTTAAGAAAAACCTTTATCACAGTAATGGAAAATTTAAAGTATGGAGAGAGAAAGAAAATGCAGATGCTTTAAAAACTACCACCTCATCACTAAGCAGGATGGATGTAATGTTGTAGCCATGGTATACATGGCCACCTCTGGAATAGGATCACTTGTCTTTTTTGATAATGCATCTAAAGATGGGCACTCCAAAATAAATTCTGAAGTTTATAGACACATTTTCTTTTCTTGCATAAAAGAAAAAAATTAAATTAGAACAACCCAAAATAGGCAAGACCTCGAAGTGGCTGTAGCAAAGGCCTAGCAAAGCATTTCAGTTTATGCAAAGAGTCTGATACGCCTGATCGGTCAAAGACTTCATTCAATTGCTTCTACAAAACTACTGACTTTTACACTCAATAACCGTATCGTGAATGCGTCTCAATACGTCCAGTCACTTGAAACACAAATTTCTGGAATGAACATATAGTATGAATTTTTCTAATATGATTAAATGTATGCATGTAAATATGAGAACCTAGTGACTAGACAAACCTCTTGAAACATTTTGCTAGGAAGGGATAAGAGAACATAACTCACTTTTTTTTTTTACATTGTTGGCGCTTTGTTTTGAGAAAGCCTTTGCTGTCTTGTTTGAAGGGCATGTAGGTGTTATTAGGTATTATTACCTACCTTAAAGAGATACATTTAGACATAACAATGCCTTCTAATCAAACTGTAACAATCCAGCCTAACAATAAAGGCATACATATATTACAAAGTCAGATCACAGAGATAAAGAAACTGTAGTGCATTTACAGCCTCCCTCAAGTCAAAAAAGACATACGAATTATGAACTCTATCTTCAGAAAGACACCATTTTATAGATGGCCTTGAAGTTGAATGTAACTAAATTTTAGTTTTCCTTAGAAATTAAACTATCAAAACTTTTTAGCAATTTCGTAGACATTGAATTGCTCGTAAAACACTCCCGTAAGTTTAAACTTTAACATTTAAATACTACAAATCAGCACTTATGATTATGAGAATCAAGATTAATTGGAAATAGTTTAGTTGTTAGTTCCCTTACTCCTTCCTAGCAATAAAGTTTGAATCTTGCAAGAGATTTGTATAGTCACTATTTTCATTTTCACTATTATCTTGTCGAAGATATCCCTGTTTAAAAACCTATGTGTTTTCTAATTTCAGTGTCATTGACAATATTTGTACACATACTGTAATTTGCTGAATTACAGCTGTAAGTAAACTGGAGAAAAAATATATACTTTTACTTTTGGCAGTTGAAATGGTATGAATTTATCAAGTGTCTGACTCAGAGATAAGAAATATTTTTTCTAGATTATTAACAACTTTGAAAGATAAGAACCCTCAATACTTTATATTGTCCTTCATTTTCTTCTTCCTACTAGATAGTTTAAGATGTCCAAAAGATTGTATAAACAAAGTGAAGAATAATGGCAGTACAATCAATTTCTCATGTGAGACCTTCATTCCAAAATTAGAATAAAGAATTAATAAATTTTAAAATAGAAAATTAAATAAATTCAATAATAACAATAAAACAATGATGTCTCTCCATCTAACAACTTTATACTTGCTATATGATCTAAAGATTGCAGATTTCCACCTCCTCTTGCCTCTAATAATGGATCGTCAGCTATGAAAATATCATAAAATTTCATTTGCTAAATCTATTCTCTGATGGCCCTTTTTCTTTCTTGATTTTTTCTTCCTTTCATAGCTTTTGATGCATTCTCTTCAAAGTATGTGGAGCTTAATAAATGAAACCCAATATAATTCTCCAAAATAAAATTCATGATTGCTATAATAAATTCTGTGTAAAGGGATGATAATTACATTGTGCAAAGATAAACTAGCTGTGAGACAGTGTGATCAAAACATGGTGTGCTCCAAAATTTTGCAGAAAATGTAATCTCTGTGATTAAGCCAACAGAAAGAAAGAGACATCACTAAGCTTTTTCACAGCCCACATACAGAGAGAAATTGTGTTTCACATAAAAAGTGAGCAGTTGCCTCAAATATTGTTTCATGTTGACATATAGTGAGGAAATAAACTGCATGTTTTGCAAAATAATTTACTTGATTTAAATATAAGGGCATACAAACTGACAAAGTAATTCAATAAAAACAGTGAAGGGGTATTTGCATATTGTAGCCTGATATCTTCAGCTATCACACGCTAATTAAATTACTTTAATAATAATATTGTTGTTATTATTTGTAGTAGCAATAGTTATACTACTACTATTAATATTTAGTTAATAGGATACCCTGGAAAATATCTCAGAAAGCAAGATAAAAAAATAAATAAAAACATACAGGAGAGAATGCTGGGCAAACAGGCCCTGGTGAGAAAGTGAGTTTTGAGTTTAGAATTGAAGAAGACAAAGCATTTGTCAACCACATTCACCAAACGGCCTGCATTTGGTCCTACAATGAGCAAAAGACCAGCCACAACTGAACAGAGCCTATGGGAGAGAGTGTAAACATGGAGGAGTTCAGAGATGTATGATGGAGCCAGTGAAGTAATAAGATCTTCTATTATATTGTCACAGTCTGGTCCTTCAAAAGTTTAGAAGTTCAGAAGGGATGCAGCAATAATGATGGCACAGCAACAACTACAAAGAAGTACAAAGTTATTTATTGTGAGGAACTGTGTTCCCAAACTCCACACCCCCAAAAAAACATTTACAAAAACAAACTATAGTAACCAAAGGGGAAAAACATAAAACTATAGTACAATAATATAAACATTAATTGCTTTAAAAAAAAGATTGCTGTACGTACCTCCTACTCTACACTACTATAAGCTGTCTCCTGTCTCTTCTCCCATCCTGATGAGCTCCTTTTCTAGGTAAAACTCATCCTACCATTAATCCTTTTATGTACATAAATATTTTTAATAATAGACTATCCCCTCATAATGGTATCTTCTTACATATCGATCCACACACGCGCAACCCTGGAACAGGCACTACTAAGCCAGCCCCTGTTGTCATGGTTTGGGTCCTACAGGTTGTGGGAGAAACAATTCTGAAGGTAAGAAAAGAAAACGAGGATGTTATTAGAAACCCGTGAGTTAAACACCAGTTTATCCATATACATTTAGTTAATTTCACTTATAAAACAAAGGAAACAGGTGTTTGATTTGAGTTAATATTTAATTTTGATCAAATGTGAACGACCTTACTTTTCTCTGTGTGTGCACCCACAAAGCAAGAAAAGCTATCTCAGGGATTCCAGACTATTTAAAGTTTGTTTGCCTTTGAAACCAGATTTATTATCTTTGTTTAAATAGTGAATTTGTATAACAAACTAGATTGTGCAATATAAATCAGATATTGTCATGAAGATGAAGGATGTGTACTGTATAAATGGAGCTTTTCTGCGTTTTTATATTTGTACACCAAACCTTAACATAACCTGCCCTAAACACACTCATTTTAATCAGAGTATAGTGTTTTGTAATACTTCAGCATGTCCTTTCCACTGTAGATCTTTAACATTTTTCACAGGACCAGTAGGCAAAATCACTGTTATAGTATAATATAACACTATTAGATATTTTACAAAAAAAAATTGTTAAAATCTTCTCATCTGTCCTTCCCAGAAATCTAATGGATTAACATGCTTCAATCTCACAGATGTGTGATTTGTTGCCAATGTCAAGATGATCTGCACTAAATAAATGCCAAACCTGAAAAGATTAAAAACTTTATTTTTAATGTATGAAGTTAGGTAATTTTAAAGACTTAGGGAGTGACCATAATCAATAGTCTTCTTTGGTACTCATTTTGTATATCCGTGCCCTCTAGTTTGTACACAAATCACTTCAGATATTCCTTAGGACTTTTTAATTTTAATTTTGTACTCAAAAAGTTTGGAATCTCCAATTGATTCATTTCTCTTCAGCTTAAAAAAATAAGTCCTGTAATGGACTAAGAAAGTGCGGACATATACAGTACTTCTAACCTAGCCATCTTCCACCTTTTGACATACTACAGTGCTTGAGGGTTGAACTGCTTTGAGACGTTGCACACCTTTTACTGATATCACTGCGGGCCTTCTTTCTCTGCCAAAACATCCCTGGTAGATTAATCACAGAAAAACCACTGGCAGTGTTCAGCCAATAGTATGCTGCCACTTGGGGAATCACGGTTGTGTTTGTGTCCACACTAGTGACATATTCAAGGTTTTGTTTTTTTTGTACCACATGATAACAAACTTTGTTTCTTGTGAGAAAGCAGTATGCACCCTAGTGTTCATGGTGTTCAGTCAAACATCATCTCACATTTGTTTTGCTGCAGGAAGGTCAAGCGGTGTAAATCTGGAGAAGGTTCAAGTTTCAACAATTGGTAGATCCAATTTTTCCCATGATCGGTAACTATGCAGTGAAAGAATCCATTCCCTTTCCAAGTCCTAACCAATGCTTTATAACAGATGAGTAAAAACTCCAATGTTTCTCATCTGTCTTCATAGCTGACTTTTCTAGTTCTATAATTAATTGGATGGATATTTATTTTTTTAGACAATGCAATATCCGATACTTTTGAAACATATATGGATACACTGTAAATTAGATGTGTGTAAGCATAAAAGTGGAAATTATTCACAATCCTTTTCAGCATGATATAATATTGTCATACAAAAAATTAATTACAAGTAAAGATAAATTTAATTAAATTGATGTATCAAATATCATAATCTTATAAATTAATGAAAGATGACAGAAAACGTTGTTGTACTTTGAGACCCAATTAAAACAAAGCCAATGTGCTGTGCTTTAATTTTCCTTGACCTCTTAAAAATTGTTGGACTAGAATACACTTTACTCAATTGAAGATGATATGTCGTTACGTAACAGTCAGTCAGAACAGCAGAATTTGAGAGGTCAAAACTTGCACTTCCACTCTCCTACATATACTGTTAATACTCAATTCTCAGTTTGGGGGGAAACCATTAATGGAGTACCACAGGGATCTACTGTACAGTATATTATAACCACTGCTCTTCCTAATTCATGTAAATGGTCTACATTCATTTACATCATCAGTATATTAGTTAAGTTACAGGTGATAAAAAATAGGAGAAATAGAAAACACTTTAGAACCCACAGTTTGCAATCTGGATTACAAATGAAATCCAAAATGCCTTAGACAAAATCCATGACTGGGCAAAACCCAGACACATGACATTTAATGTAGAAAAATGTTCACTTTATAATTAAGATGGTATTCACTGAACTTCAAGAAGCTATTATAAAGACTATTGGTGCAGGATAGGATTGGATATATCGTTAAAATTGTAGATTTTAAATTTAAAAAATGTTATGTTAAATGTAAGCAATGTACTAGAAAGATCTCATTTAGAATACTGTGTACGGTTCAGGTCAGTAAATTACCTACACTATATGTAATTACCACCTTGAAATCAGTCCAAGGAAGTACAACTAGATACAATTTACATTACTGGGAATAAAGAACATCCTACTGTGACTGACTAAAAGAACGGATTTGTTTCAGCACCAAACAGAGAGGATTACAAGGGGGATCTAACTTAAAATCCTAAATGACATTGATAAAGTCAACACAATAGACCTTTTCAGAATCAACAGTATACCATGAACCAGGTTGCACACATGAAAGCTATAGGAAAGCATTTAGAAATAAGAATAGGATACATTTTTATGCAAAGGAATATTGGAGTCTGGAACAAGCTACAAAGCCATGTTGCTGAAGCTAACACTCATGCTCCATTTAGGAAATAAATAATGATATTTCCAAGCCACTAATCTACTATCAACTAAACAAACTAAATTTGTTTTGTTTTCATGTAGGGAGTATAAGGAGAATAAACACCTGTTGAGCTGGTCTTTATTAGACTGGCTGAATGGAGTCAAGAGACTTGCTGAAAGAGGATTTTTTTTTTTACCAAGGGTAAGAGCTGCTTTGGAATAATACTGCCTTCGCAGAGTGAAAGGAATATCGAATTCCCCGTGGATATTAGCAGAGCTTTTCTTGCTCAGGAGAACTTGTTCTTTAGTCTGGATTAATGGCTTTTTTGAAAGAAGAAAAGGATTACAAAGGGTTTGCAGTATCCACTGGCCTGGAAAACTACAGATCTGGGACTACTGTGAGATACTTGGATATTTTTTGACTGCTTTGCAGTGCTATTATTATTCTTTTATGTGAAATATAATATTGAAGTTCAACTTATTTGGCAGTGTGGCTGAGTTATGCTTACATTATGATCTGTACGGTAAATTATAGTACTTTGAACCTTTGGCAAATTAATTAGTAAATTAGTATACTCATAAAATTAAAAAAAATCCTTGTGATTTTTTTGCCTTAAAGACACCATAAAATGTTTGCAGGCAGAAGAAGAAATGCAAAATACAGAAACTAGTACTCAATGCAAAAAATAGGATATCTTTTGAAATGTACACCTACATGTAAAACATATAAACAGTATGTTAACATGGTGTGTGCCTAGACTTACAAGCAGCACAATATAGGTCATCCTTCTCAAGATAAAATCCAGTTATCTACAGAGCTCAGGATCAACAAATTCCATTTACTCTGCAATCTATGGATGATCCATGACCTTGCTGATCCAACAGGGAATCTTCATGTCTCTTTTAGAACTGATGACCTAAGCAAATCTAGCCATTCCTGCTGTATAAGCAGGCATAATACAGAATGAACAGCAATTAATTCACATGATTTAAAAATACCTTACCAACTTCGGACATTTCTGGTACAGATGCAATAAATGGACCATCGGGAAATTTTGGTGCGTTGTCATTGATGTCTTGAACTTTAATAATAAACTCAGATTCAGGCTCCAGAGGCTTGTTTGTCCGTCGATCAATGGCTTGCGCATGCAATACATAGTGTGTCTTCTTTTCCCGATCCAGACTTTTCGTTGCATGGATGTCCCCTGTGATCTCATTAATAATAAATATAGTGCCAGCCCCTTCACCAGTGAGAATGTAGCTGACTGATCCATCTCCTTTATCTGAGTTGGAGTGCAGCTATGAAAAGTAAAAAAAGGAAAGCAATATTACAATTTTTAATAAGTAAACAAGCATAATCAGCAAAATTGTCTTGTCTGTTATGTTTAGTCTCAGTTTGTGAAAGGAAAAATACTATTGTTCAGCATTCATTTTTTCGTGTTTTTAGCCACAGTGAAAACATAACACTATATATATATAGTTTACCTGATTTTTAATTGTGTTGCTATTATTCAAATTAGTTTTATTGCAGTTTTATTGCAAATTTATTGGGTTTTACGGATACACTCAGTATGACAAATAGCCTTGATTTAATTAACATCTTACTTTTGGTTACATGAAACCGCATATTAAAAAAGCCAAATGAGCTAAGCAAGGAATCATAGAAGAGGTTATTTATTACCAAATATTGTGTGGCATTAGTGATAGTGCAAAAAGCTACATGCTGTTCTAAACCAGAGCATACAATTTTATTGTATTTTGAAGAAAGTTCTTTTTAAGTTCATTTTATATGTCAACAACTCTGTTTATTTTATTAATTTATTGTAGCACAAGTAGATGTCATGCCTACTTGAAATGCATGTTAGCTTCTGAAATGGAAAACGATACCTGTAAAATAAATATTGGTAACTTGGTCACTAAGTTGCAGAATACATTGTTATATCAGACAGGGATAAGGATTATGTTTGTAATTGACACACAGCAGACATAAACAATCTTTAAAGTGAACCATTTGTCTTAATAGCATTTTAGAAAACAATAAGCAGCTGACATACTGGTGTTAAACTCTTGAATTGTTCATGAGATAGTATAGTGTTAAACCAAAGTGTATAAAACAAAAAGGAACAGAACTAATTAAATAAAACTAAATCTCTAAAACTCTAACACAGATTAGGGTGTAGAACCAGCTGTTAGTATCATTGGTTGTTTTAACAATAGATGATTTTTATCGCAAAAGGTTACTGACAGCAATGTACACAATGTTTTACTGGAACATATTCATTTACAAAGGATTAATCTTGTGCATAAATCTTGTAATGAATCTTTTGCATATCTTGTTCTTTGTAGTGTCTAGAGGTCAAAGAGTTTTATCATCCTGCTTTTCTTTAATGTTATATTCTGAATTCGATATAAAGTATAAGACATACAGATGCAGTTATTCAAAACGAGCAAGGTACGCTGCGGTACAACGCGGTGGGCGTGTCACATCATAACACATCATATCACGTCATACCGCATTATACTGCATGCAAATTAGATTATGTTAATAGTATGCAGAATCTCCTTGTAAAACCACCAGGTGGAGCTAATAAAGCTTAACCTCTCATGTACAGCATTTGAGCTGTCACCAGAAAACACCCGATTTCGAATCCTGATCACTGCTGAGGGACAATCTTTATTCAATTAAGAATTTAAGTCGTATACTCTTTAGACTTTTAATTTTAAACTGTGTATTACAGCATGATAATCATTAAACATGAAAAAGTTGGTATATTTTATAAAAGCAAGATTGCTCAGTTGGACAAAAGTACACAACCTACCACCTTTATCATAGATATTTTAATTATGCACAAATATTTTATGCATCAAAGTCTGTACCGAAGATTTTACTAATAGTATTCATAATGAATGAACTTGGACAAGCTGTAAACTCAAAGTATTACCCTGGTCCACTTTCTTTGTAACCGTCTTTGTATACAAAAGGACTTTATTTTTTCATTGACAAAAGGTAACATCACAGCATTTCATTGATCTGATCATGTATTCGTTTCCAATCATACAAAGTAAATTTTAAGAATCTCCGATTCACCATGCCTTTCACATGCTCATAAACGATATTAATTTAGGAACATAAACATATTATGTAAACTGTTTATGGCTGGTATTGGTATTTTAAAGAAAAAATACACACCAGTATTCCACTTTGTCCCTAAACATTTTAAGCATCAGAGTCTTACATGTAGTTATTTTGAAACGTTTCTAAAAGTATGCTTTTGTTTATGCTGATAACGAGAAAAGGTTAAAACACTATCACTTTGCACAAAGTATATAACTTAATATGGTCAGAAGGAGCACGTAAAAACATTTCCAAAATAACCAAATGAAAGACTTTGATGCTTTAATGTTTAGGGAGAAATACCGGTGTGTATTTTTTCTTTAAAATACCAATACCAGCCATATACAGTTTACATGATATGTTTATGTTCCTAAATTATTATCGTTTATGACCATCAGATGTGTTATGCTCCTCTTTTTTTATGCTCAGTTACTAAAATTTCCCTTTAGTTGAAAATTACATATAAATATTCAATACTAAGTGGATTAAAACGTGCACAGTAAAGAGATTAAATGATTAAATCTTTTCACTCATGACCAATGCACCACGAGTGTCTCTGTTGGTCATTTTGGCCAGCCAGACACGTAGTGCAGTGGCTTGTGGTTAGTTGCGTGCAGTACAGGTTTGTACCGCGCATTTTGAATGGCTGCATCTGTATAATGTATATGGAACAAGTCATAGGTTTATTCCATGCTGAAAGAGAACAAAGAAAACACATTGTTTCGGTTGTGGAGCCTTCTTTCTTCTCTTTTCAGCATGGAATAAACCTATTACTTGTTCCTTTGCAGCCTACGCATGCTGACGCAGCTACCCACCTGAGCTACTTCAGCCTACATCTGCTGTGACCCTCTGCACCTTCCTCAAAATCTTTTTCTAGATCTTTTTGTCATTCCTTCTCTTCCTCCCTGGGTCACTTGCCCCCCTCTCTTACTGAACCAGCATTCTGTCTCTTCACAGTGATCTGTTCCAAGAGCAGGCTTTCTAACCACCTTCTCTTCCTTTATAGATGTCGTCAACATAATATCATTCCTAAACGATTTCGCCACACCTGAAGAAGACTCCACAGCCGAAATGTTTTGTTTTCTTTCTTCTCTTTTCAGCATGGAATAAACCTATTACTTGTTCCTTTGCAGCCTACACATGCTGACGCAGCTACCCACCTGAACTAATGTATATGACTTATGAACTGAATGCACCATGTTTTAATCTGAATGTTATATTATACCATTTAAAAATGATATTTAAGTGGTAGAAAATGTGGAATTAGCTGTTTAACATGAATCAGTACATTAGGAGAGTGTCTTGCAAATAATATAAACTATATTATTATATTCAAAAGTTGAAGGTAATAATTTATAAGACATTGTTTACATCAATTTATACAATGTTTATATTTTTGTAAGGAATATGTCACAACCTAAAATTTCCACAAATGTCTAATTAACATAAAGATGTAATAGCTTATACAAGTAACTTGTAACTGTAATAGATTATCATTTTTAAAAATTATTTCCTCAACACTGGTGAGGAATACATGTGGTGTCGGTGGAAATTTAGAGCATTTGGATTTGCAGAGGAGTTGTAGTTTTTGTACCTTGTGTTTCTGTAATTGTCTAAGACATACTGTATTTATGTCCTTAACCAGTGTCTGATAATTTATTTCTCTGCCACCAAATTGTTCGTAAAAGATACAAAAAATGTAACTATTTTTATATCTTCAGACAGTGGTGGTTTGTGGTTCTTGAATCTCTATTAACTACTTGTTTTCAAGCTGTGTCAGAACCCACTTTCACAAATCACTTTCTAACTCAAGTTTTACATTATTTATATATTATTAGTGTTTTTCATGTATTTTAGAATACCAACTTCATTGAGGATTTTAAAGCTTCTTACAGAGGTCAATTACTTTATTTTTTTCTATCTCTACTAAGATATCAGTTTGTTTTAATTAATTAGATGACAACTAAAAATGCTCACCCTTTGGACCTAATATAAAATTGTATTCTATGTATATATTGAACCAAGAAGGAGATAGCTTTATAATATTCTCTACATCTTTATACAGTAATAAAATAGTACAATGTCGTTAATGTCATGGTAAGTAAATGAAAGTATGATAACAACATTGCTGTCATGGACCCCGAACAGTATTATGAGGAGCAACAAATTTTCATAATTATGGGTTGTAGAATGATCTTTGTTTTCAAATTTTAATCATCAGCGAATCAGTGATGCTATCTGCAGGTAAATATGACCGCTACCCTCTTATAACTTGGAAATTATAAGAAATTCTGTTTAAAAAAGTTAAAGTCCAACAACTAAAACTAATTTTTACCAAGGCACCTTGTAACTAATGGATACAGTGGAGCGTGGAAGCAATTAATAAATTAAAATAACTTGTTTTTTTTAAATACAGATAATAAGAACATCTAGAGAATTTTAATTAGAAAAAAACCTAGTAGCATTTTCTTAAACTTAAATTAGGACTGTCTTTCTTATAAATTTAATATTCATATTTTATTATCTGATTTATTTTGTTTCCCAGCAGACTGCTGTATTTCTTGCTCAGATAAAAATGTGTCCCATAGTATTGGCTTTGTACTTGGAATATTTAGTATTGTTTTTAGGAATCACAGTGAAGGTGAAAGAGAAGAAAGATCCTGAGTTCCTTTAAGATAAAGAAAAGGAATGACAGTTGTTGTGCTGTTGCAATGAAGCTTTGAGGCTAATTTATAATTGCCTTGGTACTCAACTGGAACAAAGCTATGCAGCTAAGATGTAAAGCAGAAACAGTAATTTAACACCCTGTGGGAGGGTCACATTTTAATGTAAACAGGTTAATCCAGCTAAATCCAGATTAGTTGTGCTACACTGACTTGCATCATTGCAAATTAAATCTGTTGTACTTTATTACAGCAAGTACATAGGCCTATATACCAGTGTACAATACTAGTGATTTAGCAAGGTAACCAGAAGGCATAATTCCTAAAATGAAAAATGTCTGAGTACTAAAAAAATAATATTATTGAAGTGTTAAAATCCCACAAAAAAAGATAAACTCGATAATAATCACCAACAAAATAAATTGTTAAATATTAAAAATATACAAATAATTGTTAGAAGTTATGAACTGAAGAATAGTGACATTTTACTCAGTCTTACTGTGAATAAAGTTAACTGTAAATAATTACAAATTACAAAATGTGTAAAAATGCAAACTCTGAAGAAAATTTCAAGACTAAATTCCACTTTGGGCTTTTGACACATAATAGGTGTTTTGCATCACTCAGCTGGGTGCTGCAATGCAGTAGGAAATAAGACAGGACTCTTGTTATATGTAAATCACATAGGTATCCTTTGTGAAGAGAAGTAACTCTATAAAAAAATAAGGTAGTGTATAATTTAATTCAGATGAATCATTTGATGTCTAGGCTTTCTGTACTTCATCTGTAGCTTTAACATTCTTATAACAAATATTTGTAATTAACAGCTGTAAGAGGTTTTTCTGAAGCCTCTAACAGAATAAAATACATCCTTTGACCCTGAGTCCAAACAGATTATGCATACTGTATGATCTGTAGGCAGCCTCACTCCCTCAGTGAAGTCAAATACATGCATTGCAAAATGGATACGAATAAATACATCGCAAGTCCTGTAAGAAGTGAAGATCCTCGTCAAATGATTGCTAGAATTTGAATTTCTTTATTTCTCTGAAATGCAGATTTTTCCTTATTATTCTAAGGAATTAATGATTATGAAAATTAGGAGAACTGGACTACCATGCATGCTGGTATCGTGTGAATTTATCCACTAAGCACCAAGAGGTAATCAGGCATGCATTCATGTATCCATTTACAATATACATTGTTTAAGGAAAAGACTAGTATTATTAAATCTTCAAGACCACATGAAGATATCTGACTTTCCTCAAATGGACTTCAAAATACAATATTGTCAGGATTAAAACAAATAGTACTTGCAAAACAGAATAGGAAACAGAATAAATCTGGCAGAACAGAGTCCCCTAAAGAACATTCATGCTGCAGAATATAAACATCATATAACTCAACCAATTCCAATACTCACTTCCTATTCTCTATCCCCTGAAGGAGATGAAAGTGGAATCTAAAAAAAAACTCAAGCGTATGTCGAATGTTCAGTTTCATTATGGAGATTCACATCTACGTATTTAAAAATACAAATACAATTGTTTGCTGTGATAACATGTACTTTGCAAATAGATTCTTGGAAATCTATAATAATCAATCAGTGTCATAATCAATGGTAAGCCTGTTTTACCATTATTATGTTAATTAAAAAGTGAAATATTCACATTTTAAATACATTTTAAATATTTAGTTACTAGGAGTCACCGCAAATTAAATAAATTAAAAAGGCAACCTTTGCTTACCACCGCTACTGCTACAATTAAAATTCCTCCTACAGCTGAAAGGGATCAAATCTCCAAAGTGTATTTTTAGCTATTCAAAACGTAGAATTATTTAGCTTTTCAATTATTATTAAAAATACTGTAACATTGACACCAAGAAGAAGGCTCCACAGCCGAAACATTTCAGCATGAAATAAACCTTTACTTGTTCCAAATACTGTAACAGGCTGCTATATTGACTAAAGAGTAACTAATGGTCTTGTTAAAATTATAATTTATCGTAACACCAGCTAGGGTATTTTTTAAATAATGTCTTCCTCCAGTCAGTTAAAACTGAGCAAGGTCACATGCCTTGGTATCTTCAATCTTTAGATAATTTAATGACTCAAGCAGGCTTTCCTTGTACTTTGCACCATCCATTTTCCCTTACTACTGACAGACTTGACCAGTCTTCCCAGCCCCCTCCCCCGCCCCGATGAGAAGGATCCCCCATAACATGATACCAGATGGGACGGTGCTGACTGGGTGGTGTGCAGTTTTGGGCTTGTTCTGGGTTTAACACTTTGCATTTAGAAAAAAAACAACATTTTTTTCTTGTCTAATCATAAAATTGTTTGCCATATGTTTGCAGGTTATCTCATATTAGATTTAAGATTAATCTTTTCAGTTACGTTTTTTTTTCTTGCTATGCATCCATACAGGCTAGTTTGTGTAGGGACCAGCATATTGTCCTTATCTCACACATGGAGCTCTGTTGATCTTTTAGAGTCACTGATGGCTTCACACAGGTAGCCCTAACCAGTTTGCTCCTTTGGGAAGGGTCTGATAAGGGTAAGGTTTGTTTAAACCATTATTTAACTCACCTTGACATTCATAGACCTAACATACAGTATTTGAATATACAGCCGATAGTTAACTATTCAATTTTGGTGCATTGAAAACACAGAGAAAAAGGGGGTCATATGAGAACATATGAATTTATTTAGAATACAATAAAAGTTGTAGAAGATGCATCCATAATTTACACACTATTAATATTCAAAGTTTGCACATTGCTTGTATGTATTTCCTTAGCATCATGAATGCTAATATAAAAACCACAGAAAACATAAAATATCTTAATCATCAGAGATATATTTGAATGTACTACAAACAGATTTGTAGATAATGTCAGGAATGGTTTTATTATTTCTGTTTTTTGAAAATATAAAACATTTCTAAAATAGAAAACATTAGACAGTTATGTGTTAATTAGTACTATTTGCGAGTACATCCCAATATGTATTCAGAAAGCCAAAAAAAGCAGACAGCAATTCATAATGGTATCACAGAAAAAATATTCTGAATTAACAGTTTTATGACATCTAGTCATAAGTGGAAAGCAGTACCACATTGTGAATATCATTACAATGTGAAACAGTTATTCTAAGAAGTTTTAAAGACAAAAAGATTACATCAGCAGGTTTTGAGGCATTATTACCCTAGTATTAATCTTCCGAAATTCCCAATTTCAGTAGTTCTGTTAAATCCTAACGAACACGATAGAAGGATGAAAGTATGCAGAGCATATATAGTATGGCGTAACTCAGCTAGCTGAGAAAATGGTAGTTTAGTTAAAAGGATGTGGCATATAGCAGATATTTTTCAGTTATCAATATTGATTTTTGCATTATTTTAAATTAAGCTTTTATTTTGTTTCAATGAAAAATAACAGAACAGTAACCAAGTAATTATAACCATAGACCCGACAATAATCAGACCCATGTCAATCTTTCATTTTTTCTAGTCAAAGTATGCCCCCAGATCTCCAAAGTTGTATCTCTAGCTTAACTTATTGTGGTGGTAGTAAGTGCTAGCATCACAATACCCCTGAAAAATAACAACCATTGCTGTATTGGCATGCTATGAGGAGGCATAACACTGTGCTATCAACTTTTTCCTTTAGTTGAATCTTTATTAATTAGGAACACAACTGGATGCAGTGGTATGTTTCTTTCCGTCATTCCTGGTAGTATGGTATTGATCTCTGTGCTTTCCTGAAACGTGCATAAATTTGTGATGAGAGTACAATGCTTGCAGGGTCTAGGGCAATTTCTACATGATGTCTACTGCAAGGTGTCCTATAGGCTGTACGGCATTATTTAAAATTAATTTGTTGATGGTTAGAATTTATACGTGCCTTAAATAAATTTTCCAAAACCACATTCAAATCTGTAGTTTTTTTTACACACAACTTTTAACAATTTCAATGATTTAAGCAGGTGTTAATACATATTTGAGATCTGCCCGTTAGAGAAAACACCTAAGACTCTGTCCATAAGCTCAAAAGCACAACATAATCTATAGCAGAAAAAGAAAGATGTTCCTGGATTACTACAATATGACATTAATTCACAGAAATTGATAAGCCCCTCTTTGTTGTTTATACCTTAAGAATGTTAATACCTTTGTTAGACCATAAACTATAAATAAACTATCAACTATCCAAATGGAGAGCACCATTATGCCACAGGTGAGTGTTGGTACTATTCAATTGTATACCACAAAATCAATGAAAGCAGATTGGCATTGCATACTGGACATCTATCATATACAGTGGAATATAATTTCCATATAAAGATATAGTATGAATAATTAAAATTTAATGGTTTTGCCTTAGCAGCTGAGAATGTGTGTGTATGGGTTCTGCCAGGTGGGATGCTTAAAATATGAAAAGGCAATCTTTTAAGTGTCCTAGATCAATACTTTTTATATATATATAATGTGTGTGGTAATGCTAGATTTAAAAGCATTTTGTATATTTTGTATACAGGTAGGCCAGTGCTTCCAAAGCATGCAGGTGTAGAACAGGACTTAATGCATTTTTATACAAAAATTCGTATTCTATATTATGGTTGCTTGCAGATTAGAATGGCATATGTTTAGCAATAATATTATTTATGGTACCTGAAAGTTTCAGGTTGTTGCACAAAGCTAAGGTATGCGTATACGTGATCTGACAACTGGAATCAATTTCCTGTCGTTAAACTGTTTATTTTTAAGGAGACATTATTGTGTTTGTCCAAATGCTTCAAGTGAAAGATTAAATAGTATCAATGATGAACAGTAACTCTGATGGCTTCCCCCCAAATATCAAAGTGTAAGAAACCAGTTGAGACTATATATGTAGGATGTATTTGCATACATTGTATGAATCATAAAAATAATGTTTGACCTAAGCCAGGAAACCTCCATTTAAGTCCATCAAATGCCTTTCCCACATTAATGACAGGACTGCACAAGGAGTATTTAATTTCAGAAATGTATTTATGATAAGCAGGTGCCAGATATCTACAGCAAAATCTCCTTTAATGAAACTCAGCTGTTCCAGATGAATAAAATTCCCCACATAAACTTCCAAACATAAAGCCAAAAATGTAGAATACAATTTTGTATCTAAGTTAATTACTGAGATTGGGTTATAATTTATGTACCCAGAGGGATCTTTCCTTTTGAAGGCAACAAGGCTCTGTTCGGTTTCAGGTGAAATGCACTTTCCTAGACTGCTGCATTTACTGTGTCCAGCCAGATTGGTTCAATTATGACCTAAGTTTTCTGATTTCAATTTTGAGAAAAAAATTGCATAAACTTCCTTATCCAAAGTACAATAGCATTACACAGATCCAAATAATAGTGAAAAGCTGCAGATATCTCTTTGGGGTCACAAATCAATCCCACAAAAGGTGAGAATTTCAATAGCTGCATTTTCAGTTTGATTTTAAGTGCAAGTAATCTGCTGCCTCAAAAGTAATGTTTTTCTGTAATTCTATACTTATTAGATTCTGCCCTCCTTTTAAAAAGATCACTTAGCTGTGCCCTTTCAGAGGTCTGGTTTGGTGTGTTTTTATGTTATTCATATTTATTTTCTAAATCTTTAGTTTTAATTGTTTTTATTAATTTGAGAAGCTAACAATGAGCTATTGTTCCTTATAAAACCCATCATGGTTAGTCATAACATAGCAGGGTCATTTACTGAACTCTTGCTAGTTTGAGGACAAATTTAAAATTATGAATAACATGTACCAATGAAGAGAACAAATACATAAGAAAATGTAGTACTGTCCACTAACATTTTCTACCCTGTAATTCCCATAACTTGAGGATGTGAAGGAAAACACAAACAAATGAAAAGAGGTAGAAACTACATCTTCAAGCAAAACAATGCAAATTCAAGGACAGGTTAGCAGAACCTGTCTGAGCAGCAGAATAATCGGTTAAGTTCAGCCAAGGCCTCCATCTCTGTGATCATATCTTCTGCTAAATGTCTTCCTTTATTTGGTGGAACGATGAGTTGCATTCCAGTTATAGAGTCATGTTTGGTTTTGATTTCTGATAGTTCTCTGCCTCATTAGGTATTGAAAAATAGATTTCTCTGTTATAAGAAACCCAGAGGGTTACTGGTTATAAATCTAAAAAAGATGTAGCACCCAAGCCTAGTAGTTCATATTGAACTCTAACAGATGCACTTTTCTTCCATGCAGAAGCAGCACTGTAGTCAGCAAAAATCAAAGAGTTTTACCATTATCCTGGATGGAACCAACTTTCCTGACCCTCTGTAGAATCACCAGCCATCGTAGCAAAGCACCTTAAAGACTGTATTACATGACTGCTCAGGGTTATTGCTGTATGTTTTATGTGCATGTTCAATTAGTACTGAGTCACCAAAAAGTGAAGAAATCAGGTTAGGAAACATTTTTTTCAATAAAGATGACCAGATTATCTCCAACTAGGCCACAGATCCTGATATGGTTACATCTGGTTCTGTCTTCAAGTTTTGTTAAATTAAGTTGTAGTTTGCTGATTTCATAAATGCATCATGTCACAATCCAGTTTTCTTGCATCCCCTTGTAAATTAACCACATTGGCAGTCTACCTGCAAACTACTGACATCTGCAAATCTATGTCAGCTCTAACGTACTATGCCATGCCTCAGTTCTCTCAAATACAATATTAAACTTTTCTATAGCACTGTCTAAATGCTGAGATCATCGATCCACTTTGTTGAGCCAGTGCTTGGAAAATGGTATTCCAAAGCAATGTAAGGCTCAGAAGAAGCTTCAGAAGATTATTTAAAATATTTCCCTGACAGGGTTTCCTTTGATTAACCAAGTCTTCTTCACACATTGGTATGAAACCATGGGGCCTTAGCAAAGTTGTTAGGAAAAAAATGATAAACTGCCAAGAAGGTAAGCCAAAAGAAGATTTTAGACAAGGAGTTCCAGCTATCCATGATCATCGCAGTACACTGCAATGTTACAGTATTGCAAAAAATAGACTAATATATGTTCTAATTGACACAAAATTATATGTTCCAAACATAAAAATAAACTTATATAGGGAGTGGGATAGGCGGAAACTAGTGAAATTATTACTGTACTACTAAGTGATAAAATAATTCTAATAGCCTTTTTGTGTTTTTTATTTGTATTTGTACTAATGATCCGGAAAATTCTTGCACAAATTGTTGTTTTCCATGTTTCTTAATGTTATGTAATAACTGATTAGGCACATAAATAATTATTTTGCTACTTTGGATCTTATATAAAATCTGCATTTTATACTTGTGTTTCTGATTAATTCAGTTTGTACTGCTGCATCTTATTCCTCATTAAATTTGCATGCTTTGTACATTTTCACAGTACAAGGAAAACAGACAATTTGTTCAGATTTGCATGTTTTGCAAAGGTCTCTCGCCCTACATATTCTGAATCCCCACTTGGACATCCATTTCTATGTCTTTGGCTTCATCACAATTTATACTTTTTCCTTAAATGTTATATTTACTGTAAACGTATTAATGACTCCAAGAGACATTTTTTCCAGCAGCTTACATAGTTTAATTTGTCACTTCACTGCTTTTACTGCAAGAAACAACTGTGATTTTTTCTTGTTCTCTAAAAACATCATCATTTGCTATACTTTGCCTGGCTAACATGATGATTTTCTTGAAGGCTTTGAAATAGGTAAAGTGCTAAATATAGCACATTTTTTGCAACAGTAAATTGAGTAAAATTTAAAAGCATTTTAACATAAGATTATTTATAAGCCTAACTTCTTTTAAATTCAGTAAATATCATTATTAATGACATAATTATATTTTCAATATTTGATTTGAGTTCAATAAGGAAATGTATAAAAACCCTTTCTTCCCCCACCCCCTCTCCTTCAGTGGTATGTGATTTTCAGTATTTTGCAGTTTCTTGTCAAAAGTGTAGTACACTTCACATTAGTGTTTCCCCTTGCTCAGTCTAGAATGTAACCCATATGTATGTCCCATAAAATAACATGAGGTTTTATTCTAAAACTGCTCAAAATACAATAATTACTATAGAAGTAACTGGCTGAATAAACCTCAAAAGAAAATAACTTGCAGATTTTGTTGTGTACTCCTCTGGTCTAAAATAACTGAAATAACATATGAAGAACAGAAGGAATGGGCCTGAGAATATTATTCCTTTTTCTTTGCTCTAAACAACCTTTGTTTCTCTGCTTAAGAGGTCTACTTTCATATGTTGTCATTAGGGACATCATTAGCTTAGGTTAAACCTAATAAGCTTTCTGTTAAGTCTAGTGCATTCTGTTTTCATGTGAGGAAACACACTCTCATGTATGATATTATAGTAAAATATAATGGAGAAACCTCCATACTGATATCAGTTTCAAAAAGTATATTTTCTGTTGTAAATCTTTGACTTCTCCTCTATCTTATTTTTATAATTGTCAATGTCACTAGCCTCTTCACCACATCTCTGTAGATTTTAGAAGCTAAACATAACATATCTAAATGCTATAGATATAATTGCATTTCAGACCTCTGATATATATCTTATATCTGATATATAAGAACTACTGGTTTTGGTAGACCACTAGGTTGGTTGAAGACCACGTCTTATTCCAGATGATGAAATCCAGATTAATTCCCTATTAAAGTAATTATCTTCTGTAACTGGTTTCACCTTTTGAATAACACATTCATTACACTACTGTCCAGGTCATGACATTGCATTACTCATAATCAAAATCTTGTTATAAGTTTTACCTTTTAAATTGGGTTATAATATTTTAACCCAGCACTTCTCTAGGCTACTTTCTATGGTCTAGTCGTGTTATTTGCAGTAGTGGGAGCACTTCTTGTTTTGCTGCTGTTTCAATTGTAGCTTTTCTTTAAAAATGTTTTTAAAATTATTTACAGTGCTAACCCTACAGGCTGTATAAGTCTAAATTCTGCTTGATTTGAAATTTAAAATATTACTGAAGAGTTTTTATATACAGAATCAAGAACTTCTGTAACACAGTAGCTGGTGGAACAAATGAGAAATTATTCATATTTCTCCATGCTGAATTAGTTCTCCTAAGAAAAGACGTATACTGTATGTTAAAATAACACTGACTTGAAAATAATTATTCAGAAACCAAAATAATGAGAAATAATTAACAATAATAAGACTCTTGGATCAAATAACCATTTTCAGAGCAAATATAGGTTGTTTCACTTAAGAAACAAATTGGACTGACTTCAAATGCACATTGACTGGATAGGGAGACTTGTTTTTCTGTTATGACCTTTTAAGCTTTATTACAGAAAATTCACCTTACCTTTTTTATCTATTTGCCTGCACACATTCTTGTATCATACTGTGTGTCAGAAGATAATAATGGAATTATGTATAATTATATGTATCTTTACTTCATTATAAAAGCTACTTCCACAATTTATTTTGATAAGTCATTAAGTTATTAAAATGATTATAGGATATAGGATGTACAGTATGTTCTATATATATATAAAAATGCATTCTGTTTGTTCTGCTGTTTAATATATACCTCATTAGTATGGCATTTTGTTGAATATCTACGCAAATGCAACATTTTGCTTCTATATGCATTATTATGAAAACATTATATAAATCTAAAATGCATTCCTCAACCTGAAGTAAACTCTACACCTTTTATTCCTGCTATAATTACTAAATGTAAGATACCAGTTTTTCTGTTTCACCAATCAATAGTAAGCTTTACCCATGTCACATACAGTACATCTGTACTCAGTATCCAATTAGTAAGTGTTAAAAAACCGACATTGAAATAAATTAAACAAGACTGCCATTTCAGTGCTCCTGACATATGAATTTATATGAAGCAATAAGCAACATTTCAATATATTAGAAACATGTGCAAATATTACCTTTCCAACATATTGAGGGTCCGGTCCTATGTGCTCTTCTAAAACAAAGAACTGGTTCCAAACCCAGCCACGTTTTGGCCGATGGTGCACCTCTGTCTCTCCTTCTATATGTTTGGTTTGATTTTTTGTCACTTTTATTGAACTGTGATGAGATGTCCCGTAGCACCTCTGAACAAAGCAGAGGCAGACCAGAAAAGGACAGAGGCAGGATGTGGTCGCAATTCTCATGGTAGGGAATGTGCTTTCAAAGTTCCCTGTACCTTGGTATAGCAAATCCCCTCACGGCTCAATGCAGGCAGTACTAATTCCAAATTAGGAGGCCAGTCCAAAGAGTTCTTTTAAAGTTCATGGTTTAACTGCCCATTAGGGGAAATTGCAAGCTGTATTTACATCATGGAAGGACAGTAATAAACTTGAAGTATGTTTTCTGGAAGCTTTACCAGAGGTTACAACAGCCGTACATTTTGCCCGCCCTGAAAAACAAAAAGAAAGAGTACAACTTAATTACAACGTATGGCTTGCATTAAACTTGCAAAGCTTGTTTCATACCATATTAACTAAATGTCATACACAACAGCAATAAAACGTTTTTTTTTTTGTGAAATAATAAACATTAAGAGCTATAAGAAATGGTTTTCATGTTTTTACCATGTAATTGCTCGGCAATGTAATTGAATATTTTGATAACTATTCTTCAGACTAAAGACAAGCAATCCATACACATCCTAAAGGCACATTATACTTGAGCTTATCCTGGTTTTGTAGTGTGATGCAGACAGAGAGTATGCATCTCCCCTCTGGAGGGGATCCCACTCCATTTCAGGGCAATTCCCAATTCACACTAGTAGATATTTGTGCAGCCTGGTGGACTGGAACAAATGGAGTAATAAGTACAATAACCATGACCATAGCGGGGATTTTAACCCCTGCCATAAGACAACCACTCTAACCACTATACTACATCATCTCACTTCAATGTAAAAATACCTTACAGTTCTTCTATGCTTTTATTTATTATTCTATATTTCAGTGTTATAAATAATATACATATATGGTATGCACGTAAAATTGTTCACATCCCCTCAGCAATACACATCAACGTGATAAAGGAGAGGCATATTGTTTTGGAAATGGCATATTATTCTCTGTTTGAGGGATAAAATGTTTATTTTACATGTATTTCAATAAAGATAGCTATGTATAATATTTAAGACACATAATTGGAAGATTGTGGTGATTCAGCAGCTGTTTTTTATACAGAATAACATCTGAAAGACATAATCATTCATTGGATTGTTCTGCCACATTAAAAGATTAGGGTTTTTTTGCTGGGTGCTCTGCATAATAATCAATACAGCAAGTAGTACTAGACACATTTCAAATTGATAAGGATATGCACTCTAAAATTATAACTGCTGCCTATTGTGAACTGGTCTCTAGTGAAAGCTGAAGACATTAGAAGGTCCTTTCTTTTGGGTCTTAGCTAACTAGAGTTGTTATTTTTATTCTAGCTTCTAGGCATGTTTTTGTTTTTACATGTAGTGATCAGCAGCTAGCATGATTCTTTCACAAAATCTTTGGCCAGTGAACTAAATTTCTAAATAGATTGACATGGGAACACCCTTAATTCCTATGATGGTTATAGTTTAAGAACAGTGGTATATCTTAATTTTGTATAGATGAATTATAGTCTTCTCTGTTCAAGACTATAAAGGTTCAGTTTCCATTCACAAAGGAATTGTTGAAACCTTTTCCCACATTACTTTCTGATTTAAGAAAGTAATTCCCAAATCTCATAGTGGCTTCTTCTTCCTTTAAAAGTGTGCAAAAGTTTATACAATATTTCTATTTTTACAGACTTGAGTAAATCCGATTTTTATTCTTTGTAATTTTAGAAGCTCTTTACCTACAAACTCTCAGAACTTTCTTAAAAAATTCAAATAAAACATGGCATTAGCAAATGCTAACACATTTGAATATTTATATTAATTTAATTACAAAGTACACAAAAGTTGAATTCTATTGAGTGAATTCATATGTCTATTAATATTTTTCTTCATAATTATTGTTAGTATTTTTTTACATACAGGTTATACATAGTATTATTTGGTTACACAACAGAATACATAAACAAATGTAATAAAAACAAAAATGCAATTGAAAAGATACTGTAAACTGAACTAAAAGTGAAAGGACTCTTAAAGAAAACAGACTTAGATTAATAATTCCCCTGTTTCTGTGTGTGTTTTTTGTGTATAGCATACTATGTACACTGTACAAGAGTTTCACTTTATATTCTGTACTAGATTAATTCCATATATTCTACATCCGTTAGAATGCACTGTTAATAAATATGTTTAACTGACTTTATCACATAGCTTGTTTAAGCCCATCGTACTGGAAAATGATTTTTTCAGTATATATAGCCCTCATTTATGTCCCCTTTCCACGACAAATGCACAGACGATAACAACAAAAATATGAGTGACACATTCAATACTAATTACAGTATACTGTATATTGATGTGATACAATGTGCTAATTCCAAAGAAAACTTTTATTTTCTTTTAAATATGGTAATAATGTGATTAGATCTTTATGTACTTGCATTAAGGCACAACAATATCATCAATTAACAAATTATATTTATAATTGTAGAGTGAGTGCTAACATGTTGAAACTCGACACGGATACTGATCACAGTCATGGATTATAAACCTATCCTTATTTTAATTAGAATTCTTTGCAGAATCTTGCAACAGACCAGAAATCTTGCTGACTCTCTGGGTACAAAATAACAAACCAGAAAATCATCAATAACATGAAAAGTTTTTATTTTGCACAATAGTGTGATGTCACATTAAAAATTAACTTGTTGCTCTTTGTAATGTCCAGTAAAGTTGTCACCTACAGAGTAAATTCTAGGAGCCAGAGCATCCTCTTAAAAATGGAATAAGATTGACTGCTGATTCCTAATGACGTGCATTGACTCAAGCATGTTGTTTTTACCTTATGCATATCTGATTTTCATGTTTTATAAAAAGAAAAGTAGAAGGGTCTTCATGTGTATACAATATTTTACACTATATAATAGAACATGTTCCTGACTTTTGCAATAAAAATGTTATATCACAGACTTAAGGATCTATATTTTTAAGTTCCACATGTTCACTCCATGTGTATGACATCCTGTGCCTTATCTTTTGAAAAAATCAAAATTATTTTCCAGTGAGTTTCATAAATAAATATAACCAAGACAGGTTGACTTTGCTAATGTATTTCTATAGGTACATATTTTTGGAATTCATGTCATAAATTAAATGCACAGTTTGTTTTTAGTGTGTTGATTTAAAAACAATAAAGAAAATTCTGAGAGGCTTAGGGTTAAACATTTTTGGTTTGTTCTCAACTAGCAATTCAAAGACTTAATAATTTATACAATCCCTGAAAGGAATGTGAAACCTTTGGTGCATTTCCTCAAATGGAATATGACAAAGATATGCTGCTCTTAATTTTTTTCTGAATTCACTTAATTGCGGCAGTAAATACTGAATGTACAATTTCTTAGTTCAAGATTCAGTATGGTTCAAAACATCTTTGACTGTTAAAAATGTCTCTCTTCTGTTTTTCCTTTGCATATTCTTGACAAACTTGATGAAATTGAATAAAAGAGAAAAAAATGTATTCAGGCATGGATAATAAAGCATCAGTTTATTTGTGGTGCATTTGTGGCACTAGAAAATGTCCACAAGTCAACTATATTCCATATCACAATATACTGTAAGTGGAGAGAAGCTAGTGTAATAATGAAACCAAAAAAAATGTCATGTCCTGGATTATGCTAAAAAGCAATTGAGGGATACTGCAAACATGTGGCAAAATGTTTTGAGTTAAAATGAGGAAAATTGGAACAGTTTAGACTGAAGGCAAAACATCATATTTGGCATAAACCAAACTCAGCACCCATTTAAAACACCATCCATATTGTTAAGCAGGTGGTAGCAGCATTTGGGTATAGTGGCAGTTCTCTTCAGCAAGAGACTGGGAAGCTTGTAAAGACCAAGGAGAAAATGGATGAAAGCAAGTACAAGCAAGAGAAAAACCTGCTTCAGTCTGCTAAAGACATAAAAATGGGATGGAAATTCTCCTTTCAGTAAGACAGTCATCCAAACTTTAAGGTCAAAGCTACACTGCGGTAGATTAACAAGAAAGTGAATATCATTGAGAGGCCCAGTCAGATTCATGGCAACAGTTGAAAATTGCTATCAGCTAATGATCTCCAACTAAGTTCACAGAGCTTGTGCATGTTTCTAAAGACAAATGGACAAAAAATTGTTCCATCCTGGTGTGCAAAACTGGCAAAGACGTATCCAAAAATACAGGGAGCCATAATTGCTGCCAAATGTACTTCCACCAAGGCTCACGGGGGTTGATACTTATGCATTCAACATATTTTAGTTTTCAATTTTTCCTTGCAGTTTCTGCTGGCATTTCACTTCTTTCACCAACAGAAGTGTTCAGTTTGAGCATTCAAGTTTTGCTTAAATTTTTTCACTTTTAACTTTTACAAATGTGCATACATAATTTGTAATTCAACAAAATGGGGCATCATTGGATGCTCTTGTAAGGCACTATACAGTAATCTCCAAAAGTGTTGGGGCAGCAAAACATAATTATTTTTGCTTTACATTCAAGCAATTTGTATTTGGGAACACAACATTAATATGAATGACATGTATGACATGGATATTTTCAAACATAAATTTGATTATATTTGCACAAAAACACATTGTGTTCAACCCAGTGATTCCAAGTGACCATAAGTGTTTTGACACATTCACTTGACTCAATAATATAATTTATAATAGTCTGCATGTTCACTGATTTAGCAGAATAAGGCGATGTGAGAAACACACATCAGAACTTGCCAGTAAAGCTAGTAAAGCAATGAATCAATATTTTGTATACATCACCATGATGAACATCTGTGAATGTGGCAAAAACATGGAGAACAATATCCCTATTATTGTGTGCAACAGAATAATAAATGGATAGTGTGGCAGGAATGTCAAGTCACTGCCACTCATAATGATTGAAGGCAAGTGACTGCATAGAGATACAGTGATCAAGTCTTGTGACTTCATTTGCTGCCCTTCCTGTGGGCGTGATTCAAGCAAAATCATAAACATCCTCATGCTACTTGAGAAACAGTGGCATTTTTGTGAAATGTGAAAATTTGGGGAATGAAATGGGATAATGCATGGTGAACTTGCTTGTCCATGTTCAACGACAGGAAGGAATGATAATCCTACAAGACAGAATATGTAACCTAGTGTATAGCATGTGTCGCAGATACAGATCTTATATTACATTGATTATATCCATCAGTTCAGCAGCACACACACTACCAACATGTGACTTTCAAAGTTGATGACGATCGTCAACCCTCCTCTTAAGGGCGCTCTGACCCTTTCCTGTTTTAGCTCACCTGTGCACCTGTCCATTGTTTTCCTTGTTATTATTTAAAGCCTGGCACTCCCACTATTCCCCGCTCTGCATTGGAAGACGGACGCCCGCAAGTCCACCACATTGTTTTTTTTAATGTGCATGGTTTCACAGAAATTCTTAAAAATGAAGGAATTCCTGGAGTGACTATAAACTAACCAAAACAACTGAAATGGTTAGGATTGATGTCTGCTATTATATTGTTAAGGTATGCACTGCTCAAAACATTGTAATATCATTTTAATGATAATACGAAAAACATTGTTATAAATAATTGCATCTAGAAGAAGGCAGTCTGGAAAGAAAATAGTGACAGATGATGTATAGATATATGTGGATATTACTTCACAGAATTGTTTAACTCTGTGACTTTTTTCTTTCTCATTTTGACATTTGCTCAATCTAACTGAAACTCTAGAGTATGCGGGATGTTGGTAAATGTAGTTTTTTGTCAATTTATTTGGCCCACACACCAAACTAAAAAAATACATGCTGTGCTTGGTGAGGGATACACTTCCAGTTCCATTTTAAATAGACCCTTAAAAAATATTTTTTTTAAAAACTTGCGTGGAATAAACCTTTACTTGTTCCTAGTTTACCTACTGACAAGTCACCCTTTCTAGATGTCTACATGCATAATTAATATAATATATATAAGTATAACAGGTCATATGATAATTTGGCAGTAAGTTCTGCTACATCACAACCTTGGGTTCGGGTGCTACAGATGTTCTCGTCTTCCTTATACCTCCCAAACACAAGCTGAAACGGTTAATTGATGTCTACAAACTATTCCTTTGTGATTATATATTTGTACCCTGCTCTGGACTGGAATCCCATCCAAGACATAGTTCCCCTTGTGCCCAACCCACAACCCAAATATTGGTTCTATTAGTGTAAACATGCTATTTACATTAATAGAATGCACTTGTTACTGTAACATATACAGTACATTTTGTGGACACTGTAATATATGAACACACCAATAACTTGCCTTTTTATATTGATTGTAATATAAACGTATGTGATTTTTTATTATATTTGATGTCCATTATTTGAGTTTTATCTGTTTCTAAAATGTAACATTATAAGATGCAGTGGCACTTTAGCAATTCAAGACCTCATTTACAAAACATTATGATACAATTAGGAGTATGTAAACCACAAATAAGGGGTCCATAATGAAACTTGGTATTCACAGAGCATGAAAAGTAACATCTGAAGACCTTATTTGCACCTGCACACAGACGTGTAAAACATTAGAAAATGTGTAAATTTCCACATGCTGGAATTGTATGCTAATGTATACAAATGATGCTGAAAGAAGTAATGGGGCTAACAATATGCACACAGTATTCACATAATCTCTAACTATAAGACATGTAAATTATGTGCACATTTTCACTGATAAAAAAAAACAGATAAAATGAGCATAGCAGTTTATTAAAAGCTCCCATGCAGCATAAGCAGTTCATCTGAACATGTACAAAGAGAGAGGTGCTGCTATCTAAGCAGAAATGAAAATGATAATCAATATTACTTTTATAAACTGTAGAATGATGTGACAGCTTCATTCAGTGTGTTCTAAAGATGTAAAGGCAGAATAAGTCACAGAAAGCAGTTCTACATAGGCACAATGTAGAAATATAGAGAAACCTAAAGATTAGCACACATGCAAAACATCAAGATTTCTGCTCCAATTGCACCACATGTGCAAAGCCACCCATATTTACAGACTTTCCACCTTTCCAGTGAAGGCTGTTGTCTGGAGGGAGCTAAACAAAATCTTCTGCTGTTCATATTCACCTACAGTGCCTTGCATAAGTATTCACCATTCACAATTATTTTTATTTTTATTTTTTATTAATTTAGTAAAATGTCTGGATTTTTTTCCACTTTGACATTATAGAGTACTTTGTGTTGATGAGTGGCAAAAATTCTCAGTTAAACACATCATGGTTCCATGCTGTAATACAAAATGTGAAAAAGTCCAAGGGGGGTGAATTATTTTGCAAGGTACTGTAGAATCAAAGTTGTTCCATGGGTCCTGATTAGGGTGTATACCCACTACAATATTTAATTGTCTTCAAAATTCAAGACAATCTTAAACTCTGCCCCATCCTTTGCAGTCAGTGATAACTATATAATGCACTTATCTTCCATTATCTGGTGGTTCACCTTTTGATAAATCCCTTGTTATATGATCTGTACTTAAATAATTTGCATATTTTACTTAGATGTGTGTGGTTATGTGAATGCTTTCCATTGAATAAGTCTATTAAGGGGCACCCATCTTTCTCAAAACAAAAATAAGGGTTATTAAGAGGACACCCTTAATACATCTAAGAGGATACTACCTGTATCTTTTGCAGAATCGTTGTAAACATTTGCTAATTTTTTGTTAATGAGGCTGTATGACTACAGGTTTGTATTTATTTTGCAAATGAGAAGACATACTGCATAAGAAAACAATGATTTTGTAAAAAAATACATAAATCTGGATTTAAAACAGTGGTTCCTAGTCCTGGTCTTGGTGATTCAAACCTGCTGGTTTGCAATCCATCTCATCTTAATTACATAGTAAGAAGTAAGAAGACTTACTTATTTAATATTTGCATTTTGCTTCTTATCACAAGTTTGGGATGTTATTTAATTTTAAAAAAGGGTTAAAATGGATTATTTTAAAAGGGTTTAAAGGGTTTAAATAAAGCTATAAAACACAGCTAATAAAAAATAAAGCTCCAACAATAAAATGGATTTTATTAGTAAGTAAATAAAAGGTTTGATTGTGTAACTGAGGGTACGCCTGGAACAAAAACCAATAGGTGTTTGAGGTTGGTCACTAGGACCAGGATATGGAACCACTGATTTAAAACAACTGCAAATTACAAGAGGAAATGTGGAGAAACCTGGTCATATGTTTCACACTACAATCTTTTTTCACCTATACTTCAGTGCACTTCAGCAACAAAAATTAATAAAATTAAACATCAACTCAATCAGACATAATGCAATCTGTAAAGTGTCTAATTATCACATCCTCAAAACTGCAGTTTCACTTCTGTTGACCTTAAAGGCATTCTGATTCACTCCTGTTTCTGGTCAGTGAATACCACATGGAGTACAGCAAACCAATGCCTCTAGCTGAACTTTCCATTCACACTGGGATTCCTCTGCATTTGGTTTCACAGCATCAACCTTCTGTCGATGTCAAACAATAGATAAGAGAAGTACAATCAGGTCAAACGCATATCACAGCCCTGCATACTTGTTACCTTGTCAAGTGGAGAGAAACTGCAGAGATTATATACGAAGCTGCCAGTCTGTGAATCTCAGAATATTTCCTGAAAGGAAAAATACTTTTTTCTCCTTTCTTCGCAACTCTTAAACTAGGAAATATTTTAACCAGGCCAGTTTTTCATGATAAGAAAAATAACTCTTTGTTCAATTAAGGGATTATAACATGATCTTGAATGAATGAATTCTTATATAATTCTAAGTCCAGTTTGTAAAACTAACATTTAAGATACATTGATTGAATTTGAATTTATCTTTGGATTGAACAATGTCTTGCATTTAGTACAAGTTCAAAAGTGGGGTATTTATTTTCAAATAGTTATTAATTTTTGCTTGGTTTTGTCTTCATTCATCTAATAACTTATCAGACATATAAAAATGCAAATCGTAGAGGGTGATGGACAGGTGAAGACCTATTTGGGTTTGAATTTGAATTGAAGACCTATTCTATTTGGGTTAGAATTTGGGCCCTTGAATGTCTGCCCTTGCTCTTGCTTCTATCTTTGGCGTCCAACATGACCTTTGGAGCCTTTGGCCCCAGGTTCCTCCCACTCAGGCCCTGCTGCTCCTGATACCATATCCTTGGCCCAAATTCTAACCCAAATAGAAAATGGTCTTCACCTGTAAGAAAGCTGTAAGAAATCTGCTGACTGAGCCAGAGATAAAAAGCTGTACAGACCCAGGGCTCTGGAGATGATATCAGAGGCTGAAAGAAAGGAACCCAGGGCCTAAGGTACCAAAGATACCAGAGAGACTGTGATGAATAAAGTTTAAGAGAAACAGAACCAGAGGGACAAGGTTGGATGGAACATCCTGTTGTTGGCAGCAGTGTCAACCCAGGGGTCCTTTTGAAAGCTGGTTGACTTTAGGCTGAAAGCTAGCTGTGTACTGGGTGATGCAACCACAGAAGGCAGAAGTATACTGGATGGAGTCCAGTGTTTGATGTCGGGAATTATAATAATGGAAAATGCAGCAGGAACAGTGCTGGAGCAGAGGAAAATGAAATAGCAGGCTGATTATAAGAACCTAGAGAAAGTTCTTAGAGCAGATCTTCAAATCCATAGCGAAGAGAAATATTATTTCCTTCTATCTTAGCTTGTTTTCTTGTTTAGTTAAAAATGTTATGCAGAAACATGCAAAGCAGTTTTCTTTTCCTTCTGCCCTTTTTAATTGTTTAGTTTAAATATTCTTATTTTATTCAATTTTAAGAAGCATGGCCCACATGTTTAATTATGCACAAGACAGAATGTATTTTTGTCTTTCTTTGTTGATTCGAGCATTGTCCATGTATAGGTACAGCCAGACTACATCTGTGGTAACTGCCACAAAAAAGTTCCTGATTGAAAATGTTAATACTGGAGCTATAGATTACAGAGGACAGTGAATGAGTGTGGAATTGATTAAACCAACTTTCAATGGAGGATGCATGCAGAATTATCAGATAAACAATATCAAGAAAAGGAATTTAGTCCTAGGTACTGAAAGGAAATAAAATTCTACAAACCATTCTAATAATACTATTGAATATCATCAAACAAATATGCTCCACTCAAGAACCTAAAATCAGACAACAAGGAGATAAAGAGGGTAGCAAATCAAGGCAGCAAATCTCATGATATCACCGTTGATGATCCAGAAGATCAGACACTGGTCTTGATTACAACTATTGCTAGCATTAACCTAATTGTAAAAAGAGTGGTAATTGCTCTAGACTCTATTTTCTGGAATACTCTAATTGAGATATGGGTCTGTGATGTCTCCCCGGAGCAAAAGTGATTGATATTTTCCAGAGATTGACCAGTTCCTGGATAAAGCAGGTGACAACCCGGTTTATACCATCCATGTCAGCACAAATGGTGTCGGTATAAACAGCACACTATCTATCCCTAAGGTTCAAACACCTTGGAAGCGAACCAAGTAACAGTACTAAATCATTAATCTTCCCAATGATCCTGCCTGTATGGTACAAAGACAAACAACTTAAAATGTTAATCTGCCAACACAACACATGGAAGAAGACAAGGTGTCCTGAAGAAGGCTTTAAATTTCTTAGCCACTGGAAACAATTCAATGGAAAAGACCATCTGTACAGATGTGATGGATTAGATCTAAATGAAAGGAGCAATAGTCATCTTTACAGAAGGATCCACAAAGAAATTACAACTAAAATGTACATGGGCAGTAGCCCAAAAATCTAAAGAAAGATAAATAGGGAATGAATTAAAAGGGAGAACCCAGGGGGAAAAGAAAACCTGGTTAAGTGATTAGATTTAAATGCTAGGAGGATTAGAAAGAAATGCACAAGATAGAAGCTGCCACATTAGCAGACAATTATGATGCAACTGAAATCCCAGAAACATGGCTAACCAATATCCATATAAATTAAAACAATATATTTGAATACACTTTACCAGAGATAGGAAAGATAGAGTAGGAGTATTTCAGCTCAGGAGCTTAACCTAGAGGAATCAATGGTCTCAAGGTATGTATGGTTCAGATGAATCATTAAATAATATATATTTACAGTATATTGTCAGGTGTATTCTATAGAAAAACAAATGCAAATATTAAGCATAATTATACACTGTATTTAAATGAATTCGTGTAAAAAAGAGACTTTTCCCAATGAGAAAAAAAAAACTATAGGAATGTGAACATCACAGACTGAAATGGTAGATATGGTTAGTGATTTTCATTAACCAAAATAAGTACGAAAGAACAAAAGATTACGAATGGAAATGTTTGTATTAATCTTGTCTTTTAACACATCAAAACAGAGAGAGGGAAGCAAAGGTGAAACAATAAGTACGGAACTATGCAAAATATAAAATGTTGTGCTTTGAAGAATATATTAAAATTGTGTAGGTTGAATCCAAAAGTTTACAATTTCAAGAAAGGTGGCTTTGAAGGATTGACACAGTGTTAAAATAGAAGTAAAATGGGATAGGAAAGATATGGAATCAGAAGAGAATTAATGGAAAAAAGTATAAACAGATTCTCCTTGAAGCACAGAGTGAAAAAATTAAAAGCTAATAACATTGTATCCCAAATGGTTTAACAATGTAATTCAGAAAAAAAATATATAAGGGAAAAAGCTATTTATTAAATGATTAAAAAACAATAGGAGCTTGTTAAAGAAAAAGAGTAAAATGAATTGCAAAAATAAGTAAAATAATGATATTAGAAACTTCATGAGAGAGATAGGAAGGAATATTACAATGGGGGCTAAAATAAATAGAGGTTCTCTCAAGATTATAATAAAAAAGAACACTGATTAATTTAGAAAAATGCACCCCTGACAATAATGGGAAACTTTAAGACAATAAAAGCCTAAATGAGAGTTAGTTAGGTCTTCAAAAAAGAAATTAACAATGTTTTAAGATGGTATTCTACAAATTGTATTTCAACTTATACTTGTACTTGAAGGAAATGAATAGTTATTCATAAAACTCTGACACAACACTACAGACTGTACTTAAGGAAACAAAAATGCTGTGCATAACCTATACATAAGCTATACATATACAAAACGTTTAACTGTCACTTGAGACAGGAGTTGTACCTATTGACTAAAGGTTATTTTAGTTGTTTTTTTTGTTTAGTTGTTATTTTAATTATATTTGAAATTACAATTATTACTAAATAAAAGGAAAGGATCATCTGTATACAAATAAGTGGACAGTCAATATGAATGACATGACATGGTAGTGTTTTTTGAACAAGTAATAGCAGTAAAGCATACAAAAAAAACATAAAATCTTGTATTCTTATGGGATTTTTAGACAACTTTGGATGGAGTTGTTCATTAAAGATTAATTGTCTATTTAGAGGCAATCAATAGAAGTTATGATAGAATTACATATTACATGATAAAATATGCATTGTTGACCTTGGATCCATTCACATAAGAGCAATTAGGTGATTAGATAAAAGATCAGATAAATTTCAAGACTGGACAAACAACTAGTAGATGTCTTCAGCTTCAACAGTGAAACAGAGGAAATGGAAACAACAATGAACTACTGTACTTCTAAAATTTGAGACTTAATATTTTGTAAAGTTAAACAGATTTTAACTCTGAAACCTTTAAATATATACAGCACCTTTAACATTATTCCACTTTGTTCAACTGCTGCCTTTACAAAACAAGTTAAGGAGCAGGTTTTGAACTCATTTTAAGATTGTTAAAGGTTACATACATTGTGTCTTTATGATAAAGCTCTTATAAGTGTGCAATTTAAATTCTCTTCTTGCTTCATAAGTCTGCAAAGTCACCAGTACCAGAAGGTATTATTGTTATGACTACTGACATAATCATTAATCTAAAATGATAGTTTTTTTTTAAATATGATCCCTATTTAATTTCAATCACACCTTGAAAGAAAGGTACTTACAGTAGAAGAAACAGAAATTTTTACATAAAACATAACCTTCCGACATGCTTAGAATAGAATTAACCTCCTCCCAGATGTTACTGCTTTAGAATCAAGTGGAAATGTATTAAAGAACTAAACAGTCATGCTTAAGTTTTAACTAAGCTGCAAATGAACTGAAACAGTCTGTTAACTGCAAGAGCATACTATAAAATTTAAGGACTGGCCTTTATAATCTTTAGACCTAATCCCTGTTGAACATGCCTGGTACATGTTGAATTGAAACACATTGATCTGAATCTGACTTCACACTGTTATCTATGTGCCAATTAATCGTTAGCTTCACGTCAATAGATGAGATGGGATGGCTGTGTATGATATTACACTCTTTCCTGTAGCACCACTGACTGATATTATCTGGCAAAAATAGGATCCACAGCAATAATAAAAAAACGTCTCCATTAACTACCCCCGACTCTCTTTTTCGGTCTATTACAAACCCACGGATTCACACAGTTATCTCCTGTATAGCTCATTTCACTCCAAACACACTAAAAACTCTCTCCCTTTTTCACAGTTCCACACAGTTCAGTTTGGCTACGACGATTATGCAGCGACATCGATTTCCAGAACCAAGCCCTCGAGATGTACTCCTTTTTCGTCAACAGAGGATACCCTAGCAGTGTTATTGACAGGGCCCTTGCCCGAGCCAAAAACACCCCTTGGACCATGAACTCAATCAGGAACTCCTGCCATAACAATTGCATTCCTTTGGTGCTTCCCTACCACCCCAACACACTTCCTATCCCCAAGACTATTCACAACAATGTTTCCATCCTACAGGATGATCCCTTCATTGGGGCCCTTTTCTGACCGCCCCATCATCTCATATCGCCGACTACCTAATCTGTGTAACCTTCTTGTTCGACCACCCTTAGCAACCATCCACACCAGAAACAGGAAGGAGACTCTGAGACCACTTCAGAGAACATGTTAGGGCTGTAAAGATTAAATATCTCTCCAAGCCCATTGTTTCTCATTTCACTTCTGATGGCCATGACCACTCTAATTAATCCATCTGTGTTCTCAAAGACGGTTTTCTGAACTCATACATCAGAAAAACTACAGAAAGCAAAATTATCCTGCAGCTAGGATCACACCTGCCCCCTTCTCTTTACGACAGACTACTTTTCTTCTAAATTCTCTCTATTCATTGTAGGTTTCATTTCACACCTCTCTTCACCTATCCTGACTTCACATCACCTGATTGGCCTTCCTTTCTGTCCCCTGCTCCCACCCCTTGCTCCTCCTCTCTCCCAGCTTTTGTTCTCCCGCTACATTACCTTTGCTTACTGCCCTGTCTTTCTCGCACCTGAAGAAGGCTCCATGGCCAAAACCCTGTGTTTTCTTTCTTCTCTTTTCAGCATGGAATAAACCTATTACTTGTTCCAATAATAAAATATATATATATAAATGTTTTAATCTACAAAGTTTGTTTTACATGTATTTAGTGAATATTAGTGAATAACAATATTATTGCATTACAAGGATTTCCCTAGAAATACTATTAATGTACAATAAACAATAACCTAAAGTATGGGCCAGTTTAAATATACTTTAAACTAGGACCTATATGAAGATCATACCAGTCTTATACCATCTACTATGGGGATGGATTCTGGGATAAAATAGATTTCAGGACAGGAAAAATAGATGGACAGGGAAGAACAGACAGGAAGGACAGTCACCATCATCACAAGAAAATTCTACTAGGAGAGAGTTTACCTTCTTCAAAGCAGATTACAAACCAGATTCTGTCAAGATAAACTGGACAGTGTTCTATAAAAGAATACTACTCTTCTTTATGTCCGCAGAAGGCGGGACACTGTTATTCAGATAACTATAAGCTTTTAGTTTAATATGTTGTATTTGTGATAATTATTATTCATAAATATTTGTCCTGTCCCAATTTGCTGTTGACCATTACTCTATTATCAAGCTGTTCTAGATAATAAGAGAACATAAATGCTATGTAAAACTAAATAATTCCTGGATTTAGGATGACATTGAAATGAAATTATTCTTAATATAGTTTGCGAATACTGTATAATTATAATATTCTTTCAAATCAAGCTGGTGTCATGATTAGGTTATATTTGTCCAACTTTCTTCTTATTCTTTTTGAAAAAAAAAAACTTTTCTCTAAATGAAACAATTTCCAGGATCAACACTACTTTGGGTAATCAAAGTGTTCTGATGAGTGCAATAATATTTTCTAATTGATATAATTATTTATAATATGTAAGATGCTTTCCAAATGTCATTTGTACTGTATATACATTTTACATTTCTTCATAGAAATTAATATTATCAGGGTAGTGTTTTATGAAAAGAAACAATAGTCTGAGTCGTTATTCTATTATCATGCAATGAGGTTCACTAGAGCTCACATAAACTTGGGAACAAAAAAAACAAACATGCAATCTTCACTGCACTAAGATAAATGCAGAAATTCTGCTGCACAACATGGACTAAAAGAGCAAGAGAATAACATACCGACAGAATGTCAAATAATCACTTCTTCAGCCACTGTTAAATTATCTCTGAACCCTTTTCATGTCTGTAATTCTAAAAGGAAAGCTAGTCAGTTTCAGCAAGTAGTATGCATTTTTCCGGTCTTCTTCAACATGAATATGAATGTTATGTGTAAGAAGGCTGACCAATATTAACCACAGGAGTGGTCTTTCAGTGCATATGTATACAGTAGTAAATTCGAGTATCCACTATGTACACAGATAACACTACAGTTGGGAACAAAAATGACATCATACGGTATATCTAACATTTTCTAGACTTTTATTTCGATATTCTGATCTATCTCTGTTACTTATGATTATACCTCCCTCTTTGTCTCCTACACTTGGAAACCCTTGGCAATCTAAATGCCATATAGAGCATTATGCTCCAATTTGTTAAACCAAACAATCTCTCCATGCACATCTTCAGATAACAGCAACACACCCTCTCCTTATTGGAGTTAATTAGATGGGGATTGGTCAACATTTAACTAGAATCAACATTTGAATTGGAAGGCAAGCAGAAACAATGTATGGAAGGTGAGCTTTTTGCAGAGATATACAGAAGTTGGCCTGTGAGACATATTGACCAGATAAATTGTCAGGTTTAATTTAGGTTATTAAGTTCTTGGTAAATGATTAAGAGTTCTCAACAGTCCAGGAAAACAGGAAAAAAAACAGGTAGAGAGAAAGGGGGAAAGGGGAGTGAAGAGAGGACCGATAGAAAGACACAAGGACATCCAGAATGAGCCTGTCAGGTGAGAGGTCATTGTTCATACCAACCTTGGTTGGATCAACCTTAAAGACCAGATTCTAGTTAAATATTTGACCTTTGTTAAGAGAGTTTGCCATTCTGTTTGCCAGTCTCTGATTAGGAACTCCGATTTCCTTTATAAAGAATCCCTAGGTTAAAAATGGTCTTGGGGGGCATGGTGGTGTAGTGGTTAGTATTACTGCCTCACAGTGCTGGGTTTGTATGTTCTCCATGTTTTCACATGGATTTCATTTGGTGCTCTGCTTTCCTCCCACAGTTGATTAAGACAAAGGCCTCTGAGATGCCTTGTTTGTAAATATGCAATGAAGTCACCCAAATGTTTCACCATCAGTCATGAATTATAAGGTAATCACGATAAAGCCATAAAACATTTAATCAATATCCAAAATGTGTATCCTTCATTTTTCTAAAACCATGCATGTATCAAGTGATATGTTTCTTTATTGCTTAGTCAGTATAATTTAGCAATTAGCCAAAACATCTATTGCAAAGCCAATACAGCTATAATTTAATATAATTTCATCAAATTAAATCCCATGTTCAAGTTAGAGAAAAATCCAGAAGGTGCAACACACATGTAAATCTGGGGATTACCTGTGTACATATACCAACATTAATTCATATTTGAATTTTATTCAATATGTTATGTATGTTAAATGACTGATTTTGAATTTCTCCTTTAGGATATACTAATCTTTGCATGAGTGTGAATAATTGCTTGACCAACCTTCTGACCATCATTCCTGAGGAATATAAACTGCAATTAAAATTAGTGTCTTCATAATTTCACTAAGGATAACTGCAATTCTCCTGATGACTTAATGATATATTAAAAAAGAAGTGACAAAAGTGACAGATAATAGAGTCTTTACTCAGTGATGAATTATTTGATCCCATATCATTTCTGCTGAAAGGAAATAATAACACACATGGCTACAGACAATATGATATAATCTATGTCAGGGGGTCCTGGTCCTGATCTATGAGGTCCTTCTATCCCAGCAGAGCTTAAATAATTGTTTGAAGTCTTAATTGAACTATCAACTTACTTAACTGTATTGTTTCCTAGCTATTTTATATTAAAAAGTACAAAATTATGTTACTTACAGGATGAAATCCAATAGCTAAAGGTGATGTCTGACATGTTTAATAACTGAAAACAATAAAACAAGTAAAATGAATCCATTATTTATTAAGAGAAATAAGGGTTCAACTTTGTAAATGATACCTCAACTGCAACAAACTATCTTGTCCATAACCATAATTAGAAATAAGGGGATAGGAAGTGTGTTAGGGTGGTAAGGAAGCACCAAAGGAATGCGGTTGTTACGGCGGGAGTTCCTGATCGAGTTGATGGTCCGAAAAATGTAAAATGTACTCATTTTTCATCAACAGAGGATACCCCAGTATCCACCACACTCATGTACTCATTTTTCATCAACAGAGGATACCCCAGCAGTGTGATTGACAGGGCCCTTGCCCAAGCCAAAAACACTCCCCGGACCATCAACCCGATCAGGAACTCCCGCCGTAACAACCGCATTCCTTTGGTGCTTCCTTACCACCCTAACACACTTCCTATCCCCAGGACCATTAACCACAACTTTTCCATCCTACAGGATGATCCCTCCATTGGGGCCCTCTTTTCTGATCGCCCTATCATCTCATATCGCCGACCACCTAATCTGCGTAACCTCCTTGTTCACAGCTCCCTTGACTGCCCTCAACAACCATCCACACCAGGCACTTTCCCTTGCAACAGAGCTCGCTGTATCACCTGCAAGTACACAGCCACCACCACACTCATTAAAGGCCCCTCAGGACAATTCCGGATCACCCAGACAGCATCTTGTACCTCCAGCAATCTTATTTACTGTATCTCTTGCAGTAAATGCCCAGCCATCTACATTGGAGAAACAGGAAGGAGACTCGGAGACCGCTTCAGAGAACACGTCAGGCCTGTGAAGATTAAAAATCTCTCCAAGCCCATTGTTTCTCATTTCACCTCTGACGGCCACGACCACTCTTATCTCTCCGTCTGTGTTCTCAAAGACGGTTTTCCGAACTCATACATCAGAAAGACCACCGAAACTAAAATTATTCTGCAGCTAGGATCACACATTCTCCCTTCCCTTAACGACAGACTACTGTTCTTTTAAATTTTCTCCATTCATTGGAAGTTTCATTTCACACCTCTCTGCACCCATTCTGACTTCACACCTCTTGATTGGCCTCTCTTTCTGTCCCCTGCTCCCGCCTCTCACTCCTCCTCCCTCCCAACCTTTGTTCTCCCGCTACTTTACCTTTGTCTATTGCCCTGTCTCTCTCACACCTGAAGAAGGCTCCATGGCCGAAACATTGTGTTCTCTTTCTTCTTTTTTTCAGCATGGAATAAACCTATTACTTGTTACTTTGCATATTTTCTTTTCTTTTATTTCATCATTCAAGAAAGCTGATCATGCTGCCAAATTTCAGAACTAGATCAGAAGCACAGTGCTTTGAATCAGCTATCACACAACCTTTGAAAACATTTTGATGTGTCTGCCTGAGACCTAAGGTACCACTGAACTGGAAAAATATATACAGTATACTGTATATGAGATGATACTAACACCTTATATAGCATAATGTAATAGGACCACAGTCAACAATGCTTTTATGAAGATAATCTTTAATATTAAAAGTGATGCATTGATACATGTATTATCTTATATACATTTTATGTACCTGTTGTCCTTTCAGATGTACAGTACATGCATTTTATAAATTAATTTGATTGCAACATTTAGCATATTATTATGCTGAAACTTCACTCCCACTCATGTTTCAATTATTTAATTAAAATGGCCATTCTGAAAATGAAGCAGACATGAGAAAATATAGAATAAAAGAACAGACTGTGACAGGTTTCTTGAAATAGGATTAAAATTTTCACAAGTCAAATAAATATATTTTTTAACTTATAGCATTTTTTACTTCATTAGCTTTTTATGTAAACAAATACTGATGCAGGTTTGTGTTACAAAGTGCAAATATTTTTAAGTGTCATTTATTCAATGCTTATACCAGATATTCTGGAGGGTCTAGTATTTTTTTGTTTTAGCTGAGTAGTCAAACAATTAACCAGAGAATTTTCTTAGACATACATGTTTTATTAAGGTCACCTAAAATTGAAAACTCAAAACACTAGCCATACACCACCACAAATCCAAGTATTACATTTATGCAGTTAATGAAGTAATCAGGCCAATTATATTACCAATATAGACATTGGGCAGAACAAAAAAAAAAAGACAGTTGGCACTTTCAGAGTCTGATAACCCTGGCTTACAATGTCCAAAGGTGGATAGGAAGAAGTGCCAAAACTTAGCGGTGGCTCTGTGGCTAAGGATCTGTACATGTAATGGGAAGGTTGGCAGTTCAAATCCCGTGCCCAGCAGAGAAATCCTACTCTGTTGGGCCCCTGAGAAAAGCCCTTAACCTGAACTGCTTGAGGGGTGCTGTACAATAGCTGACCCTGTGCTCTGACCCCAGACTTCTCTCCCTGTCTGTGTGTCTCATGGAGAACAAGCTGGGGTATGTGAAAAAGATTAATTCCTAATGCAAGAAATCTCTTATCAAAACTGGGATTTAGAAATGTACTGTAACATTAAAGAATCTTATCAAATTGAAGGGGAATCATGTTGAAAAATCTGAATGAATTTTTGTACATCCCACTTAATATAATATGTTTCAGTTTAAATCATTTGTTTTATTTTTGTAAAATATATGGCTAGAAATCCTTAGTATGCTAGTTGTAAAAATGTAAATCACCCATATAGGCAAAGCATTTCAAGTAGCAAATACTAAATGAAGCTAAAATATTTTGCTTAAAACTAGAACATCCACACATTTAATAACCTTTCTACTATCTGACTGTATAACTCACAGCTAAAGGTTAACATGGCCTTTGAGGATTTATAAAGGCCTGTTATTGGCCCCATCATCTCACAGCTGAAAGGGATCTCTAATCATGAAAATCTATCAAGATGAGATTGACAGCCTTGGTTTAATGATGAGATAAATCAAACACACCTCTTGCATACTTCTATCTTTACAATCTTACTGATTCATTTCACATATACTGTAAAAACTATATATTTCCTATGTGGGGTGAAATGAGTGTGAATCAAAAGATTTTGCATTAGAAAAACACTAAATTAAGTGGTTATATGTACAGTATAAATAAGAAACACCACATTGGGTTAAGGTGAAAATTATTTATTTCAAAGCATAAGATTGTCTGGTAAAAAAATAGACACCCTCTTTTAATGACCATGTTCCTGACAGAAGACCATTACAGATCACTGATGGGATGAGCTGTGTTATCTTGTGGAGGTATGTCCCATTCATCTTCCAGAACTGACCACACATGCTGAGTAGCATGGATGTCAAGCAATTGACTCAGCAATAGAAGGTGGATGAATCCTTGGCCCTCTAGGATCCGCTGCATTTCCCAGACAGTGTATGCTGGAGTTCCATCTTTTAGAAAAACTACAGTTCATTGGTAACAGTTTGTACTGGCAGAAATTAGCAGGGGACCCTTCTGCAGAATACTGATGCATATGAGGGTATTCAATCTTTCTTAGCACAATATTACTTTCAGTATCTAGTTGCCTAAACCACACCCTACACAAGGAAAAAAAACTCTACAATTAACGTTCTGAACACCTGATGCTCAGAGACATCCAGCATGATTTAGAAATCTGATTCGCATGCGGATTCAGAAATCTGCCACTATGCTGTTTTCACTTACTGTAGGTATCACAACTTATTTAAATTAGTGTACAAAGGAACAAGTAATAGGCTTATTCCATGCTGAAAAGAGAAGAAAGAAAACACAACATTTTGGAATGCTGGAAGGGTGGAGGAGGCCGGAGCAGGGGAGAGGCAGAGTGGCCACTCAGGTGGTGTGAAGTGGAGAGAGGTGAAGTTGAAACCTGCATTTGAATAGAGAAGATTATACGAAAACAAGTCTGTCACTGAGAGAAGGGGGAAGGTGTGAACCAAGTTTCAGGATAATTGTTGTTTCTGATGTCTTTCTGCTATGGGAGTTAAGAAAGCCTTCTTTGAGAATGCAAACAGAAAGATCAGTAAGATCATGGCTGTCTGAGGTGAAATGAGAAACTATGAACATGGAGAAATCTTTCATCTTCACAGCCCTAACAGTGTGTCTGGGGTGAAATGAGCTGAACACGTCTTCACTTCCTACACTGGCTTTGTCCCTGACCTCTACAAGCGATATATCGATAATTGCGTTGGTGCTGCCACGTGCTCTATGTAACGAACAGTTCTTTCCGGACCCTATGCGGACGACACAGTCCGACGGAGTGGGGAAACACTAGGGAAACGTCATGCAGGAATACGGGGCAGAAGACAGGGGGGCGTGTCCAAGGTGCGCTGGTGCACGGGGGAGGTGTGGCCGAGGCGAACAATCCGAGAGAGTAGTCCTTTGGGAATATCCAAAACACAAGGGTAAGTCCAAAACCAGAAGATCCATCAGAACAAGAATTAAAAAACCACGAAGGCCGGGTCGGAACCGGCGGACGGGGAACAGGAATGGGAACCGAGGTTAAAACCTTAACGGGACCAGGCGCTTCCTGGTCCCGGACTCGCACGATATGGAAATCAGATGCAGAGCCCGGATGAGCGTCAGCGCCTGGCTTTTAAGGTGGGCTGGGAATGGGGAGCAGATGCATAGAATACAGTCTCACGTGAAAGGGCTGGAGCACCCTTAAGGAGGGGGGACTATAATCGTGACACTCTAATGACCAGTTAGTGCACTTCCTGCATCACTTCACCAACCCACCTGGCCCTCAAATATACAGTTAACATATCTTCCATTTCTCTTCCCTTTCTAGACATAAACCTATCCATTAACCATTCCCGACTCTCTACCTCAGTCTATTGCAAACCCACGGATTCACACAGCTATCTACTGTACAGCTCATTTCACCCCAAACACACTAAAAACTCTCTCCCCTTTTCACAGTTCCTTCGGCTATGATGACTCTGCAGTGATGACATAGATTCCCTTGTTTTCATGTAATGTTCTCTATTCAAATGCAGGTTTTAACTTCACCTCTCCCCACTTCGCACCACCTCTCTGCATCTCTCCTGCTCCCGCCTCCTCCACGCTCCCAGCTTTTGTTCTTCTGTGGTATTTAATTTTTGCTGTCTGCCATGTCTTTCTCACATCCGAAGAAGGCTCCACAGCCGAAATGTTGTGTTTTTTTCTTCTCTTTTTAGCATAGAATAAACCTATTATTTTTTCCTTTGCTGCCTATGCATGCTGATGCAGCTACCCACCTGAACTAAATTAATATACTATGTTTCTTCTTATTTTCAACCTCTCACTAAGTACATTTTACACAATATTCACTGTGGAAAACTCCATCAATCCATATTTTTAACTACATTTTCCAACACAGGGTTGCTGGGGAGCTGGATCGTATCCCAGGATCGTAGCTGCAGGAGGAAACTAGGAGGAAACCAGAGCACCCAGTGAAAACCCACATGAACATGGGGAAAACATAACATCTCCACACAGTTAGCAGGTCCAGAATTGAACCCAGCACCCCAGTGTTTAGGGGCAGAAAATACTAACAACTGCATCACTGTTTGCTGTTTGCAACAAGTTCACACTGTGACTGACCTTTTTAATCCACCTATTTTAAGTGAGCCACTAATTCCTGGTAAGAGTCTTGGCCTCAGAGCCAACTCCAGAAGCACAGGGCTCAAACTGGGTCTGCACTTTGAAAGAGACACTAGTACATCATAGGGCACATATACAAGAATACTGTTAGTCTGGAAAAACTAGGATTTTCCAGAATTCTAGTTTTAAGTAAATGTTTAATTTACTAGGACATCATCTATTCTTGGCCAATATAATTAAAATACCTAAAAATATGTCCTTTTTGAAATTAGCTTAATAGAGTACATAGTAATGTTATGAAGAAAATGTTCTCAGTCTATGGATTTTATAGAATTATGTGTAATCTAATTACTTATGCAACAATTTATGCAAATAGCATGTATACAATCACAGTCAACATCGCTATCCACATTTATTTCTAAATAAATTCCTTAGGCCAACTCAGGAAAACAACATTAATTATTAAACAATCATTGATGTCAAAGTGCATTTTTGATGCATAGCTGAGTTTAAGCAACATTTAGTTTAAGCTGAGGTTGGTCTTTATATTCCTAACTATTCATTTTACACAATTTTCATGATAGTTGGCAACTCAAAATAAAATGAGAAATGCCTGCAGCACTGATGCTGCACAGTGCCATAAACATTTATTTAAAAAGTGTGTATTGCAGCAGGATGTATATTTATATCACTCAGGCACATAATTTAATATTCAGCAATATATAAATTAAGAAACAGAAATCATGTGACATATGGTGTGTGTAGCAACTTTTTATTTTAGAAGCTAGCTCTAGCTCAAGGTTTTTAAGAAAGGAGCATGGTTGGGCCTGGTCAAGGTTGGTACTACAATGTGGGACAGCAAAGGGAAGTCAGTTTGCTGCTGCAAGTGGTGTTTGTAGACTAGAAGTTGGCACTCTTCCTCTGGAGAAATAACCCCCCCCATTAAATAAAGTATAGTGACTGAGGATGCTGTGATTTCAGATGAGACATTAAACCACAATCCTGGCTATATGGTAGTTAAGGTTTCATAGATAATAAGAATTTGTTGTTTATCTGTTTGCTAAATGAGCATACATTTGGTGGAGCTTCTCATACATACAGTAGGTGCTATTCAAATGAACCACTGTAACAGACCCACTTTACCAGTTAGTCTTCTGGAGACCTTGGCAATAAATAAAACCAAAAGATACAGATATCATTAAAAATGGAGAGCAGCATTATTTTATGATCCAGATGGTAGTACAAACAGTATCTCTGGAATGAAGTTTTATGAACTGCAAAATTATGAAGGCATACCCAAATTTAGAAATAGTTGACTTAAGCAGATAATGTGAAATGCAGCAGTAAAGAAAGTGGAACTACCTATTAAAATTCTATTCTTATGGAAAATAGAAGAGAGCAGAAATGCCATTTGTTCATGGACTTTATGAGTCTTTACAACAAATGCTATGTCAAAATTAATTACCTACTAATGGGGCCAAAACACGTCTAAATGGATCACTAGAATTTATTAAACTTCGAAGTCTCTATGGATGAAGCAGAGATGTAACAAGTTGATACCAGAATACAGGAGTGTCAGGATTAAACCAAGCAGAGAATGATAACAAAACAAAGGTGTTTATATAACATTAAACAAACATTCAGATGATCTAGACTCCCCAAAAATGTTCCATCTGTTTAAAGCTGCATCTATCTGTTTGAAATTGATTTAAAAATGTAATTACTACAACAATAAAAATTACAATAACAATTTCTGGCAGCTAGAAAAATTCAGAAAGTATGAAATGTTAATAAGAATATGACTTTAGAAATTAAGTGAAATAAAATAAAAAATACAATAAGTATCCTAGCAAATACAATGAGATTCATCTAGTGACAAATTGAATAACATTACAAGAGAAAAATTACTCTAATTTCCAAATAGGAACTTACTGTAGAATAAAGGATATTATTTGACTCCATTCTATGCAACACCAACTCCCATGCCATCACTGTATACTACTAAAAACAAAATAAGGCACACAGAAAAAGCTGTCTGATCTTGCCTACATGTGAGGGAATACATCAGAGTATTGATGTCATTATGAAACAAGAAAACAAATGAGGCTTCATTCATTTAGACAAGACAGATGCTTTTAGACAAGACGCCTTATAGCTGATGGACTCTTCTGCCTTCTGTGCTGAAATAAACAGATGCTGTCTGCCAGCATGGAGACCCTAAGAGTACACTGGGATACAACAGGAAAGACTGGACATCCATTTTCCCACATCCCTTAGTGGCTTCATCAATCCTGCAAAGGGCACTCTCTAATCCACAGTTTTTGGGCTGTGATCCAGGTAGAATCACAGCACAGAACACTCATCTGAATGAAGAGGGACTGAACTATCAATCACTGACGAAGTTTTAAAATAACTATGTAGGGTTGTTGTAACCTCCAAAAAAGTGTCCCCATATTTTCTGTGTGCTTTTTCCAGGTGCCAGTCTCACAATGCAAAATTTGGAAAAAGGATTGGGATTGTTTTTTTATTACAATAATCATGTTGCATTGTCATGTTCACTTCCCACTGGAAGACCAATGAGTATTAATCACCAATTTTATTCATCTGAAACCAAGTCCAAGTTTTGAGGTGAATTACTGTGTGGTTGACATCCGTACCTCTGTCTTTATGCCAGCTGTCCACAAATTCACCACCAAAATCTCAGTTTTAACACCTGCACTTGCAATTTCATTGGCAGCTAAAATAGAGTGGTCATCTTGGCTAGATCAGAAGAGCCATATTCGTTCAGTTCCTTCTTAATTGGGGAAACAAGGGATGAAAAATCAGCCTTTTTCCATGCCCCCTCCATCTTCGTTGGATCTCAAACAGAAATAAAATTTAAAAATGACAAGGGGGTAACAAAAAGAGGGAAAAAATGGATGGTAGGAAACAGTTTTTGTTTGAGATATTTTTGGTCACTTTCTGGTGAATCCATAAAAACACTGATCTAATGTAGCAATTTATTAGATATTTTGTTTTAATATGCTTCATATATTTTAATATAAATATATATATATATTTTTCATATATTAAAAATGTTTTCTTTTGCTTATTTTGGTTAAGTTTTCAGTATAATGATACTTGCTCCACACACCACACATCTGTCCTCAGCTCCAATATACACTTACATGTGAGCGATATAATGAGGGCCTTCCACAGACACACATACACACATACATATATCAATGTCTGGCTGTGTATATATATAAACTCTACCCTCTCCTACTGAAGCTCAGATCCATTCAAATTAGTTTCTTTTTCAAACAGCATTCTTGCAGGGTTTTCAACTGAGCTGTATGTTTTGTACTAGTGCTATGTTGTTCCAGGTCCACAACAGAGACTAGAAGTCCAGCCTCTACATATATGATACTATCGAGAGGGAGTTTACTCTGTAATCATTTCACTCACTGATAAAATATACAATGGAAAAAAGAAATATCTCCATACATTTGTTTCTTGTAATCCAGATTACCAATATAACATAATCTCACAACCTTATTTATTATGGTTCATCAGGGCTGTGCAACAATGATACAGACAAACTGAATGCTGCCACACAAGCTTATACTACATACAAGTGAAAAGCTACACCATAGTTTATTATACATACAGCTCTCATCCATAATGCTTAAATTCCAATTGGTTTAAAGATTAAGCAAACACATCAATTATCATCACAACATTTAAAGCAATAATATTTTTAACACACTGCTTGGCTCAGCAAACACTTTGCATACTGTACCTTGTTTGGCAGAGACATGTTATAATATCAAGGCTAAGGCTACAGAATGCCTACTAGCAAAGGAGGAATTGAACATCAAGCCATGAGCATTTTAACAAACATTTTCTTTCCTAATTACCATGCCACAAGAATTAAATGCAATAAATGTGTACACTATATTACAAGTGATTTAGAGAAAATAAAACACGTGATATGCAAATTATAGTTATTGAAATATATAAATTAATGGATAAGATTGATCAGGAGATACCTGCTCAATTTACACATTTGTTTAATTTAAGGCACAAGTATCAGGTATCCTAACTCACTTTTACAGAGAGGAAAGCTCTTGCAAGCAGGCTCAAAATTCGGTAATACCATCATTATCAAATGCAAATGCTGAAAGATAACAAAGTGCCATTCAATTTGCTCTTACCTTGTCTGACTTGCCCTAATAGGTAACAAGGCACTTAATTTGTGTGGAACAATCAGGGCTTTATCTCTGTCTCTCATTTTCTCCCACTCTGTATGTCTCTCAGAGCTAGAGGCACAGCTGCTCCCACTCCTCAGAGAACCACTCGACTGGAGGCTCGGAGTCTTTCCAAGCCTCTCAGCTCTCACTGCTTGGCTTCTGCAGCTCAGGAGAGCTTCTCTGATTGGCCCACACTATTCACTGTGTGTCTGCCCTGCTTGTCTCTTACATTCTCTTCTCACAGGTACTCTAGGGCAAGACACACAGGCTCTGAAAGCAGCCTGCAGTCTCTCTGTGGCAAAGTCGCATTGAAGGAAACTTAATTAATAAAAAAGGAAGTCGTGTAGTGCAAGTGCTGTGCCCCTCAAGACCAAAGCACGTTTGAGAGATGAACAGGGCTGGTTGGAGGTGTTAGCCCATCAATTAAGAAGAAAGGAGGACAGCAAAGGGGGGAGGGGTCTACTTACTTGAGCAGGAAAGGGAAAATTAGCCTCTTGTGAGATAAAGGAATGAAAACAAAACATTTTCATAGTGAAGACTGAAGTCATCCATGACCTGTTAACCATTTACTTCTAATATATTCATGACATAGCTCCAATTCATTGAATCCTATAAAAGAGATTTAACTCATAAGTTTACCTTTGAAGTAAAAGGAAGCAAGGATTATTTAATTTGGTTATCAATATACTTGCCAGGGATATTGGATCGCAAAACTATGCTACACCTGTGATAGCATTTGACAAGTTATAAATTATAACACAGAGTATAATTTATATATGGTGTCAGATGCACCGTAGTGCTGATTCATGTGAAATTCATAATGAAATTGCACCGAGTCTTTCAGACTGTCTGCCGTCTACTGTCCTTATCTTGTTTGCTTTTTTTTTAAATATCATGCAACATTCTTTCTTTTGTTTACTAAAATGGATGTTAAGGATCTTAGAAGCTTTGGGCATTTTTTTGCTTGAGTCATGTCAGAGTACGTTTTTCTCAGGATTATGACTGAATACGTAATCACGTGGGCATTGAGAATACAATATTAAAAATAATTAGTAGAATAAACATAAATTTGTCAGTACCAGGAGAACATGACACTGAATACAAATTGGATATAAAATGTAATTTCCTGAGGTTCCACATAAAAGTAAAGAGATTATTTGTGGCTACACAATGTATTGGTGGTATTTTGGTCAGATGTTGTGTTTACCTTTAGTAAGGCTAGATACTGGCTATCTTTCTGAGAGTGAGAAATTTTGGAGACGCATTATCGAGGGTGTTAAATCGATGCATGGAAAATCCTATAACTTCTTTCAAAGCTACTATAAAACCTCCAGGAAAATCAAAATAAAGGAAGCAGTAAGAATAAAAAATAGGGAAGTGTTGTTGAATGTATAACTACAGATATTTGTAGTTGCTTTCAGCAGCTGCTGTTAGTTTACACATTCAAATTAGAACCTCAAAACAGTTACTGTGCTGGGGCCTGTTAAAATCAATGAGAATGAATGGTTGTAGTGGGGTTCTCTTACAGCAGAGGAAAACACAGAAAAGATTGGATAACAAATCATGAAAAAAAGATTATGCAGTTCAATGAACTTCATTTCAAGCTGCTGGTTTGGTGGGTGTGTGGCATGAAAGCAGATAAATGACCCAGGCTCTGTATACTGTACATAGGGCTGTGAGAGACATATTATGGATTGTACAAAGAAATGTTTTTTTCCCTGTGTTTTAACTAGTTTAAATTGTTTCCTTTGGATTAAAGCCAAGATTAGGTCACATTTTTACAATAATTCCACATACAGTATATAAAAAAATGATAATTTAGCAAAATATGCTTGCACAGATACAATATTTTATTATAAATTATGAAACTATTCTTTTGGCAAATGTTCTAATATCTATGAACTATAAATAATTTGCATTTATTAGTTTTATTTATTCCTTGTGTTTGCAGTATATAGCAGTTTTCATCACAAAAGATATTCAGAAGCACCCACTTGGTTGTGAAGTGGCATCTGTTTTGCACCAGTGGCCCCTCCATAAAGCAGATCAAGTGGAGAAGTGAGAAATTCTTTCACCAATTGAATTAAGAGGGAAATACATGAATGCTTGGTTTCACAAGCTCACATTGGCATTTAGCCAGAAAGCTGAAGTTAACACTCAGTGATATACTTAGATACCAAAATAACACTTGTTCAGTCATGTATTTGATGTTCGCATTTCTTCTAACTTTTGTGACATCGTTATAGTGAGTTGTTCTTATGGTCATTAGTATTGGTTTATTTTTAGGTAACTATAGGAAAACAATTACCATGTCAATTTGATTCCAATTGTGATTTTGGTAATCATTAGTAATAATTTTAGTAATCATTTAATATAATTTAATAATGATTACTAAGAAAAGAAATCCTCCATAATATGTTACACCTGAAACCTTGACCAGCTGAGGGAGCCTGAGCATATGCTTTTGTTAATCCATTTTTTATTGATGCCTAGTGTTCACTTTGTGGTTTCTTGGAGTCAGATCACATTGTATGCTGAATAAAGAGGTTGGCTGCAGCAGAGTGTGCTGAGCCTTGATTAATGGCACACTGAAGTCTGTGTAGGAGATAAAACAATGGAGCTGTAACTTGAAAACACTTGTTTGAAATAATAGTAGGACTAAGGGATTCATATATACAATGTACGTTTTATTTACAAAAACAGAAAACAGAAAATAATTGTATATCAATATGGAATATGAAAGAATATTTTGTGTTATATAATTTACATGAATATAGTTTAGAACAAAATAGATGATAGGCATTAACTGGCATTGATTTACCATCTTAGTATTGTGATACTGTATATAAGACACCTTGCTCCACCTTTCCCACTCTGAGGGGAGTTGCTTTTAAAAGATAATTTGTCTTGGAGTCTTCATACTAAGTCATAGTATCTATTGACTGAGGCTGTAAATAATAGGCCAGACTTTAACAGACCTTTATCTAAATTGAGTAGGGTGTAACCTTCTGCTGTTCAGATCCTCTCTGCTAGCAGACATTCACAGTCTTGATTTGGAAATCAAACTCACCTTTTCTTTGTATTTACATTTCCATGCTTACATAGGGATCAAATATCGCCTGCTTCAGCATCAGTTTAGAGTGTAGAATGTGGATAAATATCTATTAAACAGTCTTAGATTTTCAAATATTTCTGTGTTCTTTGAAATGTATTAGGTGTGGTCATTGTGGTCATTGAATGTTCAGAGAGTGTTCAGGTTGGATGCCATTCCATAGTACTTTTTAAGTATTGTTCTGTTTCTTGCACATTAGTTTTTTTAATAATTCTTTTTTTATGGGCATAAGTATTCAGACCCTTGCACAGTTTCATGACATTTAAAATGAGCAATTAATATTTGTCAGATGCACCATCTACTTTTCGCATTCAGAGCAAAAAAACAAAACAATTAGAAAGCAGTTTGTAGATTAATATGCAGGAAAAACGGAAAGGTCATCATTGTGTAAACCTGTGCTTACAGAAGGAATTCACATGGGATTCCCCGTTTATTTTCCAAAAACGTAGAAAAATCCATGGGAAGATTTCCAGAGGTATCCACAGGACAGAAGTACTTCAGCTGCATCTAACTCCTTGCCTCATATTACATTCAGCGGGTTAACATTTTTTAATAAACTATAGATAACACATTAAAACATGACATAACATCATAATGTCTAACATTACAATTGAACTATGCTGGAATCACACCAGACAGCGACTAAAGACATTGTACTAACGGAGTTCAGCACTCGTCTCTGACAAAGCAAATATAAACACTAAAGGAAGCAGTGACATCACAAAACAAAACTACAGGCATTTAAAAACTCTGTTACTTCAGGTTTACTGCTCTTATGTAGAAAAAAACATGGTTGGTGGGGGGGGGGGGGAGTTTACAGAGGTATTCCAGAGTACTCACAGGACAGGAGTACTGCAGCTAGCAGCAGGGATCTAACTACCAACCTGCGTGAGGACATTACTCTTGAAAAATGTGCCACTACCTTATCACCTGATTACAGTTACTTAAGTATTCAAATCCTGTGCCAGATGACGGATCTATCTATCACTGTTAGGCCAATAACAACTTTGAAAGTTCAATGTTAGCTTTGGCAATTTTCTACTGACCTGCACTGTGGGGGATGTTGGATAACTGTTGGGTGCAACATACTATATGTCCTGCTGAAAAAAACATTAGTGCATCATCATTGAATTTTTCATATTAAAATTTCAACAAGCAGGGTGTCACAGTCTCGTCCTTCAAAGATTTAGAGGTGTAAATGGGTTGCAGAAATAATGACAGCACAACCACAACTGCAAAGAAGTCCAAAGGTGTTTATTGTGAGGAACTGTGTTCCCAAAGTCCAACCACCCCCCCGAAAAAAAAAAAAACTGTGAACAATACAAACTAACTAAAGGAAAAAAAAACACATGAAACTATTGTACAAGAGTATATACATTAATTGATTTGAAAAAATCAATTGTTGTAGACAGCTCCTACTCTACACTGCTATAACCCCTTCTATATACAAAAATATTTTAAAGAAAAAGTCTGCGCCCTCTTAATGGTATCTTCTTTCCAATTAATCCACACATGCGCAACCCTGGAGTGGGCACTGCTAAACCAGCCCCTGCTGTTATGCCTGCTGTTATATCCTACAGGTTCCTAAATTTTGTCAGTGAGAAATCAAAACAAGGCATTTATTTGAAAGACTTGAGTTAAACATCAATTCAGCTGCATTCTTCTAATTAATTTTACTTATAAAACAAAAAAATGTTATTTTTATTCTGAAATAATGTTTAATTTTGAAAACACATGAACAGCCTTACTTTACAAGCAAAGCTATCCCCTGAATTCCAGACTAGGTAAAGTTTGTTTACATTTGAAATCAGATTTATTGCCTTTGTTTAGATAGTGAAATGTTTGCTTATTTGTGTGTACATGTGCATACCTCACAAATACCAGGTGACCTGGAAACGAAGTCTCCGGTTACATAGGAGAAAACTCTTTTGTATGTACAGTTACTGTAAATGTCCCAAGTCTGTTACGAGTGAGAAAGTCTGTAGTTTGCTAGGTGTTCACAATCCTAGATGTGTTGGATCAGCTTGGTAATGTAATTATTGTATATTGTATATAACTGGGTATGTATTGACAAAAAAATGGGGGCTATTTTGAGATTTACAAGTCTAACCCCTTAATAAGTAATTTAATATGGTTTCCTCAACAACAGGGGTTTCCAGTAACAAAAACTCCCATGTAAAATGAAAGAAATTGTATTTCCAGATGTTTACCAGCCCTACCTATATATGATCTATACAAATCACATCTGTAAGTGTTATTTTTTTAACAATTCTTTGAAGTGACAGATCTATCAGTATTTGTCGGTCATGTTCTTTTTCTAGATATGATTCATATACATAGTCTAGCTAAGCACAGTTAACCAGGAAAAAAAAAAATAACTGCCATTAAATACATACCAATACATGATAATGAATTAGCAGTGCCGGCAACAGTGCAGAAGTCACTCTTTCTGAAGAGAAAGATCTTGATCAGCTTTGCAAGGATCATAAGAACAAAATAAAGGTAGGTTTCATTTCACAATTCTCTTCACCTTTTCTGACTTCACACTTCCTGATTGGCCATTCTTTCTGTCCCCTGCTCCCGGCTCTCGCTCCTCCTCACTCCCAGCTTTTGTTCTCCCACCCAAAGAAGGCTCCATGGCTAAAACATTGTGTTTCCTTTCTTCTCTTTTCAGCATGGAAGAAACCTATTACTTATTCCTTTGCAGCCTATGCATGCCGACATAGCTACCCACCTGAACTACTAGAACAAAATGAAGTCACATTTGTACTGTCTGGCTAAAAACTTCATGCACTATTTTTCCAAAATACACACACCCGAAGAAGGCTCCACAGCTGAAACATTGGGTTTTCCTTCTTCTCTTTTCAGCATGGAATAAACCTCTTACTTGTTCCTTTGCAGCCTACGCATACTGATGCAGCTACCCACCTGAACTATTTTTCCAAATGCCACCTTGGATAATTCTGATTCTGTGTGAAATCCATTCAAGATTGATGGTTTGTTGCCAATCCCTTTGCAAGAACAGACCTTTGAACTAAAGTCTGAACTACAATAAGTCTGAAAGAGTTCTTGGTAAAAAAAAACATCCCTGTTAAAAAGCTGACAAAGAAGTATTGGGCTTTATCATTCTTATTTCTTCTACTAACCATTGTGAATATTTTTTAAAACATAACTGTATAAAAAACAAATTAGCACAATTGTCTGAATATAGAAAGTGACTTGTGTGACTCTCTCCTCCTTCAAACCTAAATTTTCTGAGCTTGTGAAAGAAAAGCAGTATCATCTCTCATTAAATTAGTTCAATTCAAATCACTTATATTTGCTTACACTTATGTTTTATCTTAAAAAATGGAAAAAAGTAATTCTGTGTACTGCAGTAAAGTCACGTATTTATTAGATTTGTTTTCCAAATTTGAAGAATTTCCACTATAACATTATCACAAGTACAGTACATTATACAATTAAAATATTCATATCCACTATTTTATATTCATTTTTATTTACTTCATGTTGATGTTTATGTGTATTTTATAATACATGATATTTATTTAACAATTAGGTGAGTAGAACACATGTCAGTTAGTTGATCATGAACAATAATACAAATGTTATGATATATATACAAAATGTATTAGAAGCTATACAGCAAAATGTCACAAAATCTGTTATTAAATATCAAATTAAATATACTACAAAATAAATTGTAAATGAACAATAATGTAAGTATTTGTGCAAAGGGTTACATTTATTTAAATAAATGTAGAAAGGGGCATGGGAGTTTGGTGATAATCAAAATGAGGACAACTTGCCAAAAAAGTATATGAATCATGGCTCTAGACAAAGCAGTTAAGATCAGGACATGGACCCTATCCTGGCTGCTACACCTATACCAGAATCTTGAAACCATAACAGGACTCAGCTATCACCACACTGGTGCAGTCCTGACAAAAGGGAAAGTAGGACATCAGCCAATATGGTCCACAGCCTGTCATTCTTTATATCTGCCACAGGTAACGAACTATGAATTTATTTTTATAGTGCTACAAGCTTTGTAATATGATGGAAAATTACTTCAAAAAATTACTCAGAAAACTGACACTAAGGTTCCAGATTAGTGTCAGTAGACTCAGAATTGTCCCAGGCCTGAACAGATATTAAATGTAACACAAAGGCATTTTTAAAATATGAAAGTGAAAGAGCTAAGTACAGTAAAAATAAAAAAAAACATAGGTTATGAACAAAGAAAATTTTAATGTTAGAGTTGTTGTAGAGAGTCACATTTACAGAAAAAATATTTCACTTAACATGGACCAGTGTAGAAGAAAATCTACAGGAAGAAACCTGGTTAAAGAAACTGAAATCTTCTAATTGAGTGCTTGCTTGAAAATGAATCTCACTGCTCCAGTTCAGTCAATAATACTTACACATCCACAAAATCAGTGAGATAAAAAACACCCTTGAGTAACACAGTAGCTACCAAGACATAACAAAAATTGTAGCCAGTTAGAAAGATTCCATATTAAAGAATAAGAAAAGAATGCTGCTGCTGCTACTACTGCACACAAAAATGCCTAGTTGGGAGCCAGCTTAAATTCCCTGTGCCAGGAAAAGGAAACAGCAGCAGCTGAGGCTAAGTCCGGGATCTTTGAAACAGCTATAGAAAAAGACAGCAGGAGATCCAGAGTAGGCCTGCTAGTCAAGTGCTCTAGTGCATTAGTCTCACAATCTGTGCACACACTACATCATGATCATACATAAACCCTTCACATCACCTGCCCACGAGGCTCGACTGTAATGACACATTCTATAAAGATGACCACCACCATGAAAACTCTAAAGGTTAAAGGTCTATACTCAGTGAATGACTTACACATTCCTGTACATTATGAATTAGCTTGTTAAAAAAATGGTATGCAAAGAAATCCCCTGACTAAGCAGGATCAGGTCAGTACCAGTGAATATCGCCATAAGAAATTATCATGGGCATGTGGTGTTCAAAATAATGACACAAAACAATATCACTTTCAAATTGGGATAAATCCTAAAAGTGGGCAAATAATGCTTCAAAGATTAATTACATTTTTGAGTACCATCAATTCCATTTCACATGCATAGACATTGATACCCACACAACAAAGAGTAAGCTCTCCATCATGGTGCCTTGCTACTGTATATTGTAATCTGGAAAAGAAACCATGGACAAAGAGTCTTTATGAGATTTTTGTGAAAAAGACATCCAAGAATAGCAATGCAGAATTAGCTTTACCTCTCAGCGCTGAAGAAATGCAAAGAGTACCATTAACTACCAATCTTTTTTGTGTACAGTATCATCCACAGAGACCTGATCATTTAATCAAACTTTTCAATTTGATGGTGTTGCACTGAATGATGTTCTTTTCAGTGAAACAGTTCTAAACCCATAGCCTTTTAGGACTGCTGATCCATCACAGAATATAGCCCATCACCATAATAAGTAGAGGTGCACAGTAAAACCGGTATACAGGTAAACTGCGGTTCTTTAGTCACACGGTACGTACCGCAGGATGTTTTAGACTATACAGGTACATGGTAATTTCTGGCAATTTCCGTCAGCAGTTTAATTTGTTCGATTTTAACAAAGATTTTCTACTGTTTACATTCATAAAATGAAATTTGATTCAAAGAACAAAATGACTGCAATAAAAATGTAGTCAACTTTAAAAGTGAGTAAAAAAAAGTCATACTAAAGGTATTTCCCGCATATCATTGGCTAGTAAGTTTAGAAATATGACGTGATTTCAGAAATGACGCAGAAATAATCTTATCTGATTGGTTCAGAACGACTTTGACTTTCATCGATATGGGCATTCCCTGTCAAAATAAATGGCGGAGTATGAGATTGTCAAAAACACAAGGGCCAAATCTGATGTTTGGAAGGATTTGGGGCTTAAAAAACGTAAATCGAATTAAAGAATTTAGGAAGGCAGTTTGTTGACACTGTGACATGACAGTCAAATGTACCGGTGGCAGCATGTCTCAGCAATGTTTTAAGCAAGTATTGAGAACTCTTTGAAGTTTAAGATGAAACAGTCCAGGACAATCGAACATGCTAAACATGTTTCATAAGGTTCCGAATGTCAACTTTATTGTAAAGAAAAAATGTTTTAACTTACAAGCACCCGCCATATATTGAATTTTACATTGTTATCTTGCTAAGCAAAATTTTACCTCCAATACCTTGTGAAAAAAGATTTAAGCATTTAATGACTGACAAAAATCTGCATGTTGTTAAATTATTCTGTTACACCGTTCAGTGTTATTTCTAATTATTTGGTTCCAATAAAACAACAAAACAACATAATTTTCATTACTTTATTTTGTATACAAGTCAGTATGCTTTACTAAACATTAAATCAAACTAAGAGAGTCCCCATATTTAAACATGCAAAATAGTTTGTGGTATACCACAGTATGTATTGTGGTACATGCATGTGTACCACGGTATACCGTGGTACGTTTTTCAGGGGTGGTACCTATCCCTAATAATAGGGGATATTCCTGTTAAGTTGGATATACAGCAGATATGTCCACCATTCTAAGGGACACACTCTCTTTGCTCCATAATAATAAATCTAATTATTAATGTTCACTAAGTGTGATACTTGACCATTTACACTACAAGAATTTACAGTTATTACAGAATTACTACAAGAATCTACATTTACGGTTTTGACCACAGTGGGAAGAACTGGCCACAAACAAGGGAAGAACCTAATGAAACTGAATTAGGTTCATTACAACAGTCTTTGCCACATTTATACTTCTAGCTACTTCCCAATAATCTACTAATTTTTAAAACTACAAAGGGTTTACACAAGTGTGACCAATTCTGTCTAAAGTAGTTGTAATTTACTAGCTTTATTAGAGGTATTTGGTATGGCCTTGTATTTATACATTTGTTTAATATGTTTAATATGTAGACCTGCATTTTTTACAAAAATATCTTACATGCCTTTTATTTTTGGTGGATTTTAAAAGCATGAAGTTGCAGTGAATTATGGCTAGGCAGATTAATTAGACCTAGCTATATCATAATGCTTAGAAAACAGAACCATCTTACAACTTCTAATTCCTTGTAAGATATACACTATACTGTATATACTGTACACATCCTTTTCACTGTTAAAAAAATAACTGTCACACTGATTTGCTGCCTTTCTTTCAGCTATCCTTTTCAAAGGAACAAGGTAATAAGAATACTTTAAATTTCATTATACAGTATTTACATAACATTGAGCAATTGCAATTTTCCCTTTATTCCAATGAAATTCTGTTTTCATTTTCAATTGGTATAATTATGCACATCAACTTATTTGTAAGGATGTGTAGTAAATCCCTTTCAGAAACATCCTCTCGTTAACAAGGTACTGTATTTCAATTAATTTCTTTGTAGGGGCCATGGATATACCCTCATGTCTGAGTAACAGTACAGTTAAGATATTTGCAACTTCTTTTGTGTCTTCATATCTTATTATCGTAATTGCTTTAAATAGATAATTTCTGTCTTGCAGTGGTCAATTTATAAAATTAATTGAACAGTAATTTTCCAATAACAGTTAACACACATCACTACTAGCAAATTGACATGACCTATTCACTAGAGCTATTGAGGGCAACTGGCCTTTATAATCAAGTGAAATTACTGGATTGAAGCTGTCAGTTGTGGTGTATGTCGGACAAACATTTTTGACTGAACATGTTTGTGCCAGTAGGAGTAGTGGATTTGTTATGTTTTATCTTTAATCTATTTTTGATAAGTGAAGTAAAGGTAGACAACTGTTCATAGCAGTTATGATTTCTGTATCATCTTTAATTGTGTACCTTTTCATACCATCTAAAAACTAAAAGATATTTTATGAAATAAATCATTAATTCTGTGGGTTCATCCTCCAAGATTTGCCCTTTGATTCACCTTGTTTTTCCTTATTTTGATACTGTTCTCTTGCAAAAGATTTTTTTTCCAAAATACATTTATGTGCTGTTCAAATCTAATGAGTGAATCCTTACCTTCAACAATATGTTTCATTGTAAATGTTTAATAGAATCAGAAATATGCATTTGTCAGTCAAAAAGGGAGATATCTCATTATTAGATTTCATGAGAATGTTGCATATTGTTGCATATTTATACTATTTTGATGCTTGTGGTGTGTTGAGCCAGTGATCTATCTAGTCTCTGTGACATACAGTAGAAAAACTAGGAAACCATGCTATTGTAGTTATTATAAGCATTGATAATTTAGGGGGGATGAAAGACATTCTTGTTGTTAAGTTAACCAGTGTGTGTATTTATCCAATTTCCATTTGTATTTAACTATTCTAATTTCATCTCGGAATCTTTGTGCTGTTCAACACTTCTTAATTGCTCCGTTTACTGAACGTATAAAGATTTAAACCATTGTTTTAAATTAGATGTGCCTCATCTGTTTTTAAACAAAGGTCTACATCTTAAATTTACAATGTGTATTCTATGAAGACCCAGTAACATGATGTGGTGACAATATAATGACTGAGGAAATAAAATTAGGAATCAAGTTGCTGAGCAACCTATTAAATGCAGAAATGAAAACTAAGCATAACAATATTATTATAATCTCAATACAACAGTTTAACTAAGTGTTGCCACATATCCAACATGTAAATATATACTGTATGCTAAACCTGACAGCAACTTCAACATTATATTCAAAGTAATATACTTTGAATAATTATTCATTGAACTGTAGCAAGATTAACTGGGCCACTGATGTTAATTCTGACATTCCTTCAAAATAAGAAAGAATCCTTTTGACTAAAATAAATAAGATAGTATGCTGTTGACATCTGATTGAAAGATGGTGTAAATGCATATAGCAATTTACAGCAGCATGATAAATGTAATTTTATAAAAGGAAAAGAGCATGTCTTGAGCTAAATGCAAATGGAAACTGTCCTCATAGGGGTTTTTAAGTACACTTGAGGTGTTTATTTAAATTTTTCATGTAGTTTTTGAAAATTGTAAATGAATAGCTTGGTGGATTTCCCCATAAGTTTTATGCTTATTAGTAAAATAATTCTTCTGAAAATGCAGAAATATATCAAATAAGCACTGCATAACATAAGTTAATATTAAATATTATATTTATGTTTATATAGTTACTAATTTATGTGTTTTTGCATTGTAGAAGCAAGGTACATGATAAATCCTTTTTTTTTTTGGTTGTGCTATTTCTTCTTAAATTCAGCTAGAAGCCATAAAATACTGTAATAATATGTGGCTGTTACAAAATTACTAAAAGTGGGGGGTAATTCAATCGCTATAAAAATATTTTTCTGACACCAACATGCTGTTCCAGAAAATTATAAAGATTAATAATCTCACCACCAAATCAGGAAATACCAAGTGCTATGCATCACATTGTATTTTATTCTACATCACATCTTTATAGTAGAGTAATAAGAGTCAGGTACATAGACATGTAAATATTAAAATGTGCAATAAATTACACAACTATAAATATTTACATTTCAGTAAGTTTCACAGCCCTGATTTCTTTAGACATAAATCCAATATTCTACCTTATAATCTAAATATATAAGAAACCTTAAAATGCCATAAAAAGAGAATATGTGTCCTAATAAACAAAAAATTGATCTGCACCAAGAATAAATCTGTTTCCTGAATAAATGTATGCCCATGAATGAATTGGAACTGGTTTAAATATTCTACACAAAGACATCACAGACCTAGGAGAGAGTTTTAGCCTGTAGATTCCACACTAAATGACATTTACAAATCTCTCTTCTTTAATAAAGCTTAGACTCTGGTACTCAGAGATGAGATTATCTGGACAGAATCTGGTTGCAAAACTAATTTCAAAGAGGCATCCTCTCATACCAGAGTTTCAGAAGAATAGAAGAGTATGGATAATAATGATGATCTATTTGTCAAGATCGCTAACCCCTCCTCTTAAGGGCGCTCCAGCCCTTCCTCGTTCCCTCCCATAGTCTGCACCTGTTCCCTATCCCGCTCCCCCTTAAAAGCCAGATGCGGACCTCACTCCTGGTTCCTTATTGATTTCTGCATCGTGAGAGCCCGGGGTCCTGCTGCGTCTGGCTCCGTTATGGTTTTAACTTTCTGTTCCTGATCCCCTGCCCCGCAGGTCCCGACCCGGCTCATGGTTTTAAACCCTGGATGGATCTCCTGGCTTTGGACTCTTCTCTTCTGTTTGGATGCCCCGTTTGGACTTTGGCTTTGTTTGTTCGCCCGGACTCACTTCCCCAGGACACCAGCTCACCTTGGACAAACCCCCCTGTATCCTGACCCTTTCCTGCATGACTTTCTCCCTCGTGTATCTTCACTGTTCTGGATCGCGTCGTTCGCATAGGGCCTGGAAGGAACTGCTTTGTGACACTATTCTTTGTGTTGTGGCCTCCTTTTCTTCTCTATCCTATTGTCAGGATGAGTGTATTTGTGCTATTCCTATGGAGATAGGGATAGGCTTTGACTCTCCATGTCCCTGAACTAAATTCCCTGAATTAATGCACGTAAGGCATATGATAGTGTATTTAGATTTGCAAAGGGATTTTGATAAAGTTATTGATTAAAAGTCAAGTTACACATAGTAATCCTTCAGGGAAACACAAATGTTTAGATTGAGAGTTGGTTATTACTGTAATTAGAAAACAGATGGTACAGATAATAGGTGAATACTCAAGTTGAGGTGATGTAATTAATGGCATACCTCAGGGAGCTCTACTAGGACCACTGATCTTCTCAGTGTATATCAATGATCTAGATTTTAATATAAGATAAGATCACTTTATTAGCCATATACAATTTCTTGCATTAGGAATTCCTCTTTTCACATACCCCAGCTTGCTCTCCATGAGACACAGACAGGGAGAGAAGCTTGGGGCCAGAGCACAGGGTCAGCCATTGTACAGTGCCCCTGGAGCAGTTGGGGTTAAGGGCCTTGCTCAGGAGCCCAACGGAGTAAGATTCCTCTGCCGGCCGCGGGATTTGAATTGGCAACATTCCAGCCACAGGCACAGATCCTTAGCCAGAGTGCCGGCGCTACGCCACGCCACTGCCACCGCAGTGCCACGTTTAATATAGGTATTAAACTAGTCCTAGTTTGCAGATCATACCAAACTAGGAGTATTAGTTAGCACAGTAGAAGTACCAAATAAACATCCAAAGGATTTAGGTTTTTTAAATCCCTGGCAAATTAAGTTTCTACAAACAGGTAGGAGAAATCTACTCTACAATATAAACTGTGAAATGCTAGACTAGAAGAGATTACATAACAAAATGAATTTACAGATGCAGCCATTCAAAATGCATGGTACAAACCCGTACCGCATGCAACTACCCACAAGCCACTGCGGCGTCCCACGGTATGTGATTGGCTGGCCAAAATGACTGACAGGGGCAGTCGGAAAAAGTTGGAAAAAAATTTAATCATTTAATCTCTTTACTGTGCACATTTTAATACACTTAATATTGAATATTTAAATATATTTATATAGACTGAAGAAACTCAAACGTTATTTTCTTGAACAGAGAACCAGAGAATACCTATTACTTTTCTACCCAAAGGTTTGTAAAGTATGAGACAAGCTACCAGCCTTGTTGTTAAAGCTAACTTCTTTAAAGACATAGCTGGATGAGGTGCTAGGATAACATTAATTAATTACTAACTGCCAAACAGGCTAAGTGTGTCCTTATCATTTGTACCCTTTCAACTAAATAAAATATTTTTTTAAAAAGTGTAAAAAGCTATACGTGAACAAGCAGGTTATCAAAAGATGACATCTAAGATCAAGAAATTACATAAATTAGGACTTCAAGTTCATTGTATATATCCACAGATAAGCCTGTTTTTGTTGCAATCAAATGGTGAAAATCTTTAATATTTTAACATGACAATAATGTTTCTGTCACTGGCCTGAGCATCAACCTATATTGTTAAAAGAATGGTTCTGGGATTCTCCAATAGCAGCCTATGAGTGGGTAGGATATGCTTGAGTCAACCAAGTAATCTGTGTTTTACAATCTAACTATTTCAAAGTGCTGTTAATTATAGATTCACTTGTCTTATGGTTCCTTCTAATTCTCCTGTAAGATACTTTGTAACTCATAAAGTGAAATTCTCAACACTAGATATGTGAGATATGTGACTGCATTTACAGTCGTCATTTTGCTGGTTGTTCACCAGCCAATGGTATATTGACTGAATTCACCATAGTGGTAAATAGAGTTGATAATTGTTCATTGTAAAATTGTGAAAGTACAAGAAGAAACAAAATGTATATATTTAGTGAAAAGTTTCCAGTTTAAGCTAATGTAATAATTTTCTCTTTCGCAATAAAAACATTAACTAAAATATTACTCTATAATCTAATTTTATTATGATGTTTCCAGTAAAAAATAAATTCTTAGATTCCATGTTATAGGAAAACAAACAGGTAACAATCACCAATCTTACTGCATTTTCTCATAGACTTAAGAATCCAGAAATCAAAACACTGGTTACCGGTTATTTTTATTTCTCTCCACTTTTTTAATTTAGTTTTGAGAGTTATAGATTTAATGACCACACTGAAAGATCTAATCAAAAATAGAACAATTGCTTACAATACTGAAAAGATGGAAAGTCAGAATCATGATTATACTGTATATCATGTTTATTGTTCTGGAAATTCATGATTGAGTGTCAGAAGTTATTGATGAAAATCTATAAAGAATTGCTTAGTGTTATAAACCTTGTAGAATGGAAGGACTGGAAATGAAATGCCAAGGAAGAGACTAAAATTCAGCTTGAAAATTAATTGTGAATTTTAAAGTTATTTTCATTGTTACAAATAGGGATTACGAAAATATAGAATGCTGAAATAAATTGAGCAGGATTATTATAGTATATATTATTTGATATCCTTATAGGATATAAGTAAAATAAATAATCATAACCCTCCTATTTTAAAGATTTCCCAGAATATACGTGAGCAGTTGGTATAATTAGAGGCACCTGAGTGCTTTTTTGTCTAGCGCAGTTTTGGTGAAAAGAGTAATAAATCAGGCAGACTGGATTAAACAAATATTTATTAAAATTGACAACGATACACTAAACAACAAATATAAACATACAAGCTTACAATTTACAAACAGGGCATTTTGGAGGCCTATGCCCTGACAAACCAAAAAAACACTAGACTGTTTATAGAATATGACGTATAGTAAAAAATCTCTCTTTATATAAATCTGGGTGCTACACTATATTAAAGTGAGTGGGAAACTTGTCTCTGTATCCTAGAAATGCATTCTCTAACCAGGAGAGGACATTTTAAACCTAGTGATTTTCTAAACAAGCAATCAGTTTCCTTAAAATACCAGAATGACAAGCTCTCTTAAAAAGGTTCAAATATTTATTTGTACCATGTCCTTCTCTCTTTCTTCTCTTTCTCTCTGCCTACCTGCCTGCTTTATCCTCTGTTTCTTGGCTGTTGATGAACCTAAATCATTTACCCAGAACTTAATTAATCAAGGAAAACCAAATGATCCCTTTGATCAGTTTGTCACAGAAATAATTCAACTCAGCAAATACCTCAGTTCCTTTTTTGATTTGAAGTTACAGAAAACTGCAAATGTTGACTTGAGCCAAGTTTTAACCATTGTCTCCAGATTCTTAAGACACCTTAATAGCCACTTCCAATAACAGTAACAATAATAATGTTACTGTTTGCTGAAGCATTGCTATTGTATAAATGTGTATACAATTTGAGATTTTGATTTGAGGACAGAGTGAGGTTCACTAAAAAATGGTTTATGTTTTTATATGAATAACACAGGTAGGTAATATTTTTCAGAGATCACTATCTTAGAGGGACATGGCTTAGCAACTTCTTCAAAAATCTGCAGGATCAGTTGCTTTTATTAAGTATCTAATATAACATTTGCTTTATACTTAAAACGTTCTTTAGAGTTTAAAGATACATTTCTATGAATACATATATATAGTTAGGAATAAATCTGGTATGTGTAGTATAGAAGTTTGATTAAGAATGTGCTCAACTTCATTGTTATTTACAATGGCTGCTGGATGACCAAAATTACTGAAAATGATAAAAAGGGTAGCACTTACAATCATTTGTTTTCTTTTTATTGTAAGAGCAAATGGGTTTCGGTGTTCAGCCTTCTTCAGTGTGCATATGTAGCTAAGATATTCTCCTCCCCATATAAACTTGCAAATCACATGACCTTCCTAACAAAATCAATCATGCAAATCACAGTTAAAACAGCATAACCATACAAATTATTGAATGATTAAATCAACACTAATTAACTACAATAATATTTTATGATCCTAGAGAAATCAAGACAAAAAAAGGCTAGAAAAAAAGTCATTCTGGCCTGTTGGGCCATTGTACCTAAAAAAATCCATCCACCAGGCTTAGTGGAGATTTGTCCCAATCTCCACCCCTACAGGCTTTTACTGCCTCAGTGCCCATACAGTATATCATAAGGAACAGGTGTTGTGACCATGTGAATAAAATGTCAAGCTACCAGATATTTCTTATTCTTGTTTCTTACAACACTTTTGTGTTTTTCTTGTTTTAAGGTCTCCTTATGTTTTTCCAATATAGCACAGACCACATAGATATTTCAACACATAGACAACGAACAGAATTGTACAAGCAATTGTCTCTCTTAACTAGCTTTAATTTGTTTCCTGAATGAGGATGATTAAGAGTAGCCCTTTTGATTATTGCATTGCAATTTATACAACGACATTGGAAAATTCCCTTTTGGAAAAACAGATAAAAATTGGGGAGCATTTTTATACAATGCACTATGATTTTCAGTAATCTCTGGTATATAAAAAAATGTGCAGAAAAAAACTCAAAAGTAAGCATCCATATTAAATAAATGCCATTTGGTTTTGCCTAATGTAAGCAGAAGTTTTTTTTATTTATTTTGAAAACTGACAAGCCAATGTAATCATATTGTATTTAATTATTGGTAAAAATGAGGTTCATATGGGAACAATTCACATTTGCTCTGAACTTTAATGTTAAACTAACAGGTACAGTTGATGAGTAGCACATCCACTTTCAGAAATTTTCAGAATTATTTTTCAGAAATTGAAAACCTCTTCTTGCTGTGAACTGAACAGCATGGAAAAAAGAAAATAGGTCCAGTTGTATAGGAGGGATCTATCTAAACGTAAATACTCCATGAGTAACATTATTTGAGATGTTTTCTGGATGGTATAATAAAGAAAAAAGCAATAAGCTGCAATTCCCTGCTGATTTTTGATTTATAAAGTGAAAATTACAATGTTAAAAAAACCTCCATTCTGCTATTGAAAAAAAATATATTTAATCAATTCAAATAAGTTTTGAATGAGCTGAATGGGTTACACTGTATTTTTTAATTCTTTAATTGTTTAAAGTAAAATAATGGTTAATAATTTTTTTTGTGATCAACACTAGGAACCAATTACATGACCACAGTAAGATTTATTGAGAGCAAGCTGACAATTTTAACACAATTGGAGTTTAAGAAGATCACAATTTTAAATTTAATCTTCATAGCATATGTAAATCATGATATAGAGCATGAATCATGATTCAGACTTTTTTGGCATTCTACTTGACAGTGTATGACTGTAGTTTTGAAAAGTCACTGCTAACACCTTTTTAAAATTAAGTAAATCCAGTAATGAGATGCATAAAGGGGATTTAGATCCTAAGAGCATCAAATTAATTAAACTCTAGGTTAAACAAAAGCAGCTTTTTATTTTAGCTTTACATAAACTTCTCCTTTTTAGAATTCCCTTTAATATTAAGTCTTATATATCCTGCTGATAACTAAGCAACACTTCTTCAAAACAGAGTGCATCGTTATAATAAATCCAATTAAAAAGATTTTATGCTCCATATATTAAACAACCATCCATTTTCAACAAACACTAGTTTAATACAGGGTCTGAATGAACTTGAGCCAAACGTGGACAATGGATGCAAGGCAGGATACAATGTTAAATGTATGTTTTTTTTTTATAAAACCAGGAGCATGGTCCATTTAATGACACCCATTCTTTTTGTTGTCCCGTTCTCAAAATCTGCACTGGCCCCCAGCCCCAGAACAAAAATAATCTGCAGAGTGAGTAATGTCTATTACACATGAATCTTCATTCTATACTAGTTAACTATTACAAGGACCTTTAAACAAATGTTTGAAATCTGCTGCACCTCTGTATGACCCTGCAGTTTCTGATTTATAGCAATGCACAATGCAGCTTGTCTACTGACATACACAAGACTACATTACATTATAGGTTTATTCCATGCTGAAAAAAAGAAGAAAGAGAACACAACGTTTCGGCCGTGGAGCCTTCTTCAGGTGTGAGAGAGACAGGGCAGTAGGCAAAGGTAAAGTAGCGGGAGAACAAAGGTTGGGAGGGAGGAGGAGTGAGAGGCGGGAGCAGGGGACAGAAAGAGAGGCCAATCAAGAGGTGTGAAGTCAGAATGGGTGCAGAGAGGTGTGAAATGAAACTTCCAATGAATGGAGAAAATTTAAAAGAACAGTAATCTGTCGTTAAGGGAAGGGAGAATGTGTGATCCTAACTGCAGAATAATTTTAGTTTCGGTGGTCTTTCTGATGTATGAGTTCGGAAAACCGTCTTTGAGAACACAGACGGAGAGATTAGTGTGGTCGTGGCCGTCAGAGGTGAAATGAGAAACAATGGGCTTGGAGAGATCTTTAATCTTCACAGCCCTGACGTGTTCTCTGAAGCGGTCTCCGAGTCTCCTTCCTGTTTCTCCAATGTAGATGACTGGGCATTTACTGCAAGAGATACAGTAAATAAGGTTGCTGGAGGTACAAGATGCTGTCTGGGTGATCCGGAATTGTCCTGAGGGGCCTTGAATGAGTGTGGTGGTGGCTGTGTACTTGCAGGTGATACAGCGAGCTCTGTTGCAAGGGAAAGTGCCTGGTGTGGATGGTTGTTGAGGGCGGTCAAGGGAGCTGTGAACAAGGAGGTTACGCAGATTAGGTGGTCGGCGATATGAGATGATAGGGCGATCAGAAAAGAGGGCCCCAATGGAGGGATCATCCTGTAGGATGGAAAAATTCTGGTTAATGGTCCTGGGGATAGGAAGTGTGTTAGGGTGGTAAGGAAGCACCAAGGGAATGCGGTTGTTACGGCGGGAGTTCCTGATCGGGTTGATGGTCCGGGGGGTGTTTTTGGCTCGGGCAAGGGCCCTGTCAATCACACTGCTGGGATATCCTCTGTTGATAAAAAATGAGTACATTTCGAGGGCTTGGTTCTCGAAGTCGATGTCGTCGCTGCATAGTCTTCGTAACCTAAGGAACTGTGAAAAAGGAAGAGAGTTTTTAGTGTGGTTGGGGTGAAATGAGCTGTACAGGAGGTAGCTGTGTGAATCCGTGGGTTTGTAATAAACTGAAGTGGAAAGTCGGGGGTAGTTGATAGACAAGTGGATGTCTAGAAACGGAAGAGTGGTGGAAGATATGTGAACTGTATATTTGAGGGACGGGTGGAAGTTGGTGAAATGGTGCAGGAAGAACTCGAGCTGATCGTTGGAGCATGTGGCGGCACCGACGCAATCATCAATATATCGTTTGTAGAGGTCAGGGACATAGCCAGTGTAGGAGGCGAAGAAGCGTTCTTCTACCCAGCCGACAAAAATGTTGGCATAGCTGGGTCCCATTCTGGTGCCCATGGCAACTCCACTGACCTGTTGGTAAAAAAGATTATTGAAAGAGAATGCGTTCAGTGTGAGGACCAATTCTGCAAGGCGTACCAGGGTGTGGGTGGGTGGATCAAGCACTGTGCGTTTGTCCAGCGTGTGCTTGAGTGCTGTAAGGCCGTCATTATGGGGAATGACGGTGTACAGAGATGTGATGTCCATGGTAAAAATGTGACATTCGGTACCCTGAAATTGGAAATCATTGAAAAGTTGGAGCGCGTGGTTGGTGTCTTTGATGTATGAGGGAAGATCTTCAACCAGCGGTCTCATGAGGCTGTCGAGAAAGGCTGAGATGTAAGTAGTTGGACAGTTACATGCTGATACGATGGGGCGTCCAGCATGTAACTCGTACCAGCGGTCTCATGAGGCTGTCGAGAAAGGCTGAGATGTAAGTAGTTGGACAGTTACATGCTGATACGATGGGGCGTCCAGCATGTAACTCGTATCAGCATGTAACTGTCCAACTACTTACATCTCAGCCTTTCTCGACAGCCTCATGAGACCGCTGGTTGAAGATCTTCCCTCATACATCAAAGACACCAACCACGCGCTCCAACTTTTCAATGATTTCCAATTTCAGGGTACCGAATGTCACATTTTTACCATGGACATCACATCTCTGTACACCGTCATTCCCCATAATGACGGCCTTACAGCACTCAAGCACACGCTGGACAAACGCACAGTGCTTGATCCACCCACCCACACCCTGGTACGCCTTGCAGAATTGGTCCTCACACTGAACGCATTCTCTTTCAATAATCTTTTTTACCAACAGGTCAGTGGAGTTGCCATGGGCACCAGAATGGGACCCAGCTATGCCAACATTTTTGTCGGCTGGGTAGAAGAACGCTTCTTCGCCTCCTACACTGGCTATGTCCCTGACCTCTACAAACGATATATTGATGATTGCGTCGGTGCCGCCACATGCTCCAACGATCAGCTCGAGTTCTTCCTGCACCATTTCACCAACTTCCACCTGTCCCTCAAATATACAGTTCACATATCTTCCACCACTCTTCCGTTTCTAGACATCCACTTGTCTATCAACTACCCCCGACTTTCCACTTCAGTTTATTACAAACCCACGGATTCACACAGCTACCTCCTGTACAGCTCATTTCACCCCAACCACACTAAAAACTCTCTTCCTTTTTCACAGTTCCTTAGGTTACGAAGACTATGCAGCGACGACATCGACTTCGAAAACCAAGCCCTCGAAATGTACTCATTTTTTATCAACAGAGGATATCCCAGCAGTGTGATTGACAGGGCCCTTGCCCGAGCCAAAAACACCCCCCGGACCATCAACCCGATCAGGAACTCCCGCCGTAACAACCGCATTCCCTTGGTGCTTCCTTACCACCCTAACACACTTCCTATCCCCAGGACCATTAACCAGAATTTTTCCATCCTACAGGATGATCCCTCCATTGGGGCCCTCTTTTCTGATCGCCCTATCATCTCATATCGCCAACCACCTAATCTGCGTAACCTCCTTGTTCACAGCTCCCTTGACCGCCCTCAACAACCATCCACACCAGGCACTTTCCCTTGCAACAGAGCTCGCTGTATCACCTGCAAGTACACAGCCACCACCACACTCATTCAAGGCCCCTCAGGACAATTCCGGATCACCCAGACAGCATCTTGTACCTCCAGCAACCTTATTTACTGTATCTCTTGCAGTAAATGCCCAGTCATCTACATTGGAGAAACAGGAAGGAGACTCGGAGACCGCTTCAGAGAACACGTCAGGGCTGTGAAGATTAAAGATCTCTCCAAGCCCATTGTTTCTCATTTCACCTCTGACGGCCACGACCACACTAATCTCTCCGTCTGTGTTCTCAAAGACGGTTTTCCGAACTCATACATCAGAAAGACCACCGAAACTAAAATTATTCTGCAGTTAGGATCACACATTCTCCCTTCCCTTAACGACAGATTACTGTTCTTTTAAATTTTCTCCATTCATTGGAAGTTTCATTTCACACCTCTCTGCACCCATTCTGACTTCACACCTCTTGATTGGCCTCTCTTTCTGTCCCCTGCTCCCGCCTCTCACTCCTCCTCCCTCCCAACCTTTGTTCTCCCGCTACTTTACCTTTGCCTACTGCCCTGTCTCTCTCACACCTGAAGAAGGCTCCACGGCCGAAACGTTGTGTTCTCTTTCTTCTTTTTTTCAGCATGGAATAAACCTATTACTTGTTCCTTTGCAGCCTACGCATGCTGACGCAGCTACCCACCTGTACATTACATTATGAGTATTAATTCCTTTGAAGGCAAATTAGACAAAACTTTCATTACTTTTCAGCATTACCACTTATCACCAGTATTTTCTGACAGTTCTTAACAAATCTATAAACTGAATATGTGTCTGCTGAATTATTTCTCATACAGTAATACAACATGCTTAAATAAAAGTGTTTTTTAGTTTCCAGGTTTAAGAAAAAATATGTAGCGTTAAATTTTGAAGAAGAGGCTGAGGATAGTAAACTCTGTAGATAGAAAAATGCTATTACTGGGTGAGTGTTACTGTTTCAAGGAGAAACATGCCAGCATAAATCTCTAGAGAGTATTTGGACTGTGGTGAGTGAATGAGGTTTGCCTCAACAACCTGTAATTGCTGTTCACTAGGTGGATGGGTCAACAATTTTTCAGGATAACTTGACCACATGTGATCAAAGAAAAAGTAAATATGTGAATCAACTGATATGTCTAAAATATATCTATGTTCCTTGAGCAGGCATAGAGTGTTGAACGTTGTTTTATTGTCTATTAAAGGTTGTCATTTCCATCCTTTCCATAAAATACAAGACATATAACAATAAAATGTATTTGAGAAGGACAAAATCCTAAACTGTTTCAAAATTAGATGAAACAAATTGGCACTCTAGAAAATAGGAATCACCAAAATGATTATTTCCATTGGGCAAAGTGAATCACAAACCAGTGGAATAAAAGATGGATCCATGGCACAAGCTTGTGGCAGTCAAGAAGCAACCATTCCACAGCCATCTTCCTAATGTATGTTCTTGACTAATATAGTTATATGATAGTATCTAGGCTTAATTTTTAAACTCCACTGCAACCTAATATTACCAATGATTATACTAATATTTATTACCAATAGTCTGAAGTTATATCGCTTAGAAACTTGGACAAGCTGATGGGTTTTTCATATGACCCAATGGCTATGCATACTACTGTATATTACTCCTGGGTTTCATTTTTTTTTTCGCAGCAATTGACTCCATGCTCTTTGGTCCTTTTGGATTGATAGGAAACCAGTGGGGTTAATGCTTCATGTAAGAGTGTGATTTTAGACAGAGTTGTGGTTTTTGTTTTGAGGGAAGCAGATGTTTTGGGAGAGCGTGATTAAATAACCATAATTGTAAACATGTGCGTGTGTTTGCCAGTTTTACTGTGGTAAACAACCCTGACCACTATAACCAACGTGGCAGTTAAACACAACCAACATACTAACCTTAACTTCATATGACTTGACTTTGGAACTTATTAATAGGCCAGCTAAGCTACCCACTGCTAACTTTTTTCGCTTAAATCTGATATTTTGACTAGAAAGTAAATTAACCTAAAAAATATAATCTTTCAAAACCAGGATAAAACTGGACAACATAATTTTAAAAGTGTTGATGATGGCAAGATCAGCAGCTTCACTGAGTTGTTCAACATATAATGAGGACAGCAGGTTCAGGCAAGATGGCAACTCTCCTGTCCACATTGGACCACTTCACATACTTTACATAGGTGTTTATTTCTTTGAAAATTAAGAAAAATCTACTGTTGCACCTATAAGCAAGCATGGAAAACTGTTGATTTATGGCATATTATTTAGGTTTTCAAGAATAGGAAAACATAAATCTATCTATTCATATTTTCTATTTACTGTATTTCCAGAAAGCTATTTATTTCTGGTAAGAGTCAAGGTAACCTGGAGCCTGTTCTGGAAGCACAGAGACCAAGGTGGGACTACACCCTGAATGGGTGCTTTATTTGAAGGGAAAAGCACACAAGGGCAAATTAAAAACACCAGACCTAGTCTGCATGTCTGAGAAAAGTGCTATCTAGAATGTGCAAGGTGTCAGTCATTATATTCCCGAATAAATCTCTAGATTGATTCTAGCTATATCCCGGAAAAGACTTTTTATTTTTTTCTAATAATCTAATGAAGGACTGCACTGCTCTGTAAAACTGCCAGATAGTGCAGTGAATCATTAAAGTATCAGAGGTGCATGTGATAGTCAAACAAATCGGTACAGTATTAAATGTATATTAACTCAACAGCACTTTCCTAAACATCATACAATATGGAAATTGTACTAGCAACAATTTCATTAAATAAAATTAATATAGGAATCTTCATATAAAATATTGTTTGTCACAATACTGTATAACACTAACAGAATTATTGTTCTGTTTAATTACATACAGTATACATAATTATCAGTGTAGTAATACATAATTAAAATGTGTATTTGATATCAGCAGTTGTACTACCACAGGAAAATAAGCATTCTATTAGTAAAGTAATCAATGCCTAAATGTGTTGTACTTGACATTCTACCAAACAAAGACATGTATATAGCCACTGAGTCAGTGGTACAACATGTTATCGGTTAAGACAGATTAAGCTCAGGTTTGTTTTGGATGGTAATATGTGAACAATTTATGGTAATAAGCGAACAATGTGTTCCACAGACTAAATTCATTGCATCTTAAAAAGCCTAATCTTGGCACTGAAGAGATTAATCCCATTTTGTTTTAGAATACATTTTTGCATGGAAATGTTGATATATTGTAAATAAATCACTCAATATTTCATATAAAATAAAATCATTTATAATCATTGCAGAATTAAAATATTTGTTCATATTCTGGATATTTTGAATAATACTGAAATGCTATAATTCTTAGGATTTTAGGGATAGCAAGAATGAAGAAGTTTTGAACATCCAATCGTGAATGATATTGTATGACCAGTGACAAGTAGTTTATTTTACTAGTGAACTAAGATTCAGGTTTATCATAAGACAGCAAGAAAAATCTTTATTTGGCATAGACTACAGGATTATTCACAGGTATTTCATTATCTTCTCTTTTGAATGCAGCTTTCACAAATCATTTCCCTTCACAGTAACATTGTTTGCTTTTCTCTAGAAAGCAAAAGACCACTCTTGTGAGCTTGGTTCCTGCAGTTAACTGAAGAAGCTTCTATGACAACAGATTATCTTACCCATATGGCTTGGTCTAATTGCAACATTAATTCTCCTTCCCTCCAATAGATACATGCATTTCCACTTTCTGGAAAATGCAGTTTCATTTTGCAGCACCTTAGGCTATGATCTCCCACAGGAACTAATTGTAAGATGCAGGCTTTGATGTTTTTGTATACAGACTAGATAGCATCATTCCATAAATGTTCTAAATTGCACATATAGAAAAATTACACTTAAAAATAAGCATTGCTAAAAAATTACACACTTAAGTGATTTCAAGTTGAGCGTACATAAGTGGCCTACTGTTTGCTTAATGGGCTTTGTGCATTTCCTTTGTCATAAAGAATTGCACAAATTAACAAATTCAGTATACTGTGATTCTGGTTCTACAGATCTATTATAGGATTTTCTAAAGGTTTTCTCAGTTTCATAGTTTAATGTGGATAATTAAGCAGTGCAATCTGACACTATATTAAATGTCTTTACTTGTAATTTTAAAAAACTCTGTGTTTAATCATTCATTTAATTTCTGCTTCTGATAGACCCTGATAGAATGTGCAGGACCCCTCAAATGTTCAGTATGATGGGTATTCCTTATGATGTGCAGAAGCAAAAACCATCAGGCTTATAATCAACAAGAAATGGACATCATACACTAATAAAAACAATTATCTATTAGAAAAGACAGCTAGTGGTCATCTTTCAGCTTGTTTTGTTGTCATTTTTCTATAAAACAATAAGAACATTTGAACAATTCTAGAGGAGTCTGTGAAATGGACATTGCAGATAATCAAGTAGGGAAAACATCTTCCAGTCACTGAGAAAAAAACTATTGTGAAAATTGTTGTTCAGTTGACTGTCAGAAAAATCTATCTGAAAAATGATAGAGTTTCTGTATTATTATATTTTTTACTTAAATTTGACATCTTTGTTTTCATTTAAACCTTCTTCAACTGCTAAAGTTCTTTTGTATCCTAATTAAGAGGCAATGATTTTTCATCATATAGTTTTAGTTTTTTTAGAGTTGTTTTTCATTAAGATAATAAATCATTAGGCTTAGTTTATGCACCACATATGTTGTACACATATTTTTTGTAGTATATTTCTCTGTGGGGAAGCTATCACAATCAAAACAAATACATCTAAATTGAGATTAATTTAGGCAACAGATCTTAAAATACTGTCAGGAATTCACAAACAACAATATCTGTCACCTTTGTAGTAAAATTCATAATAAAGCTGACTTATTGTCAATCAAATTAATGAAGTAAAAACACGAAAATAAAAAAGTAACCTTCCTGTAAATACATGTTCATTTTGAATTTAAGTTAAAGACAGAAAGGAGTGCATATACTTTGTAGAATCAAGGCATATTATTTCACTTAGCACTAAATGTTATTAAAGATTTCTAAGAACCTTTTTGTTGCCTTGCCCAAGCAGCTTGGTGCTTTCTCTATAAGTGGAATGCTGTAAGAGGACCTCTGATAAGAGACATTGTAAAGCTTTATCCAAGCTGAACCCTGTAATGGTATATCCCGAAGGCGGGCTCCATCAAGTCTATAGTCTTTTTCTTAGCAAAACTACAAGATAACTGTTCATCACCCAAAGGAAGATCCACCAATGAGGGAACCACAGAATAACCTTCAAGACAATACCTGATACGATTCTTGACCAGTCACCAACTATGATGCTGCACCTTACACCTAGCAGGTAACCAACTAATTTTTCATTGGTTACCTCACTGGTTATTTATCTCTTTCTAACTAAACTGGCTCTCTGACCTTTCCAACCACATAAAGGTTGCAAGCAGTCCTAGTCAGGACTTAAACTTTTCTCCAGGACGCCAGGCCAAGACAGTGACTCAGTGAAGTATAAATATTCTTTTTGCTACAGACAACATCTTGTATTCACAAACCCACTATTATTTTCACCTGATCATCAAAATCAAACAAGATCCTTGCATTATATACTAGCATATTCAGCACCAACCTATAACCTGGAAAAATCAAGTTCTACCAACTGTCTACCTTACAGCTGCACCTAACTGTTGTACACTGACTACTTCCTTGCAGAGCTGCCCGAGAGTTGTGCTAGCTGCCGATTTAGCTCTCTCTCTCCTTTTGGCAACTGGACACTGCCAGCGCAGAGCAAGCAACTGACAAGTTGGACCATGAAGCCAGCTCTTCTCTTCTCACAGGGAAATTTGAACTCATCAAGGACTTTTGACTAATGGATTTTTGAGTATAAAACTTCTTTATTCACAATACAGTTCTCAAACATTGAACTTTTATTCCAAACACATATGACGTATGGTTCACAATATTAGATGCATATTTACTTGTATCTGAGAATATGAATGTGGTGTAATTATTTGAGACTGATAAAACTTATGAGGAAGATCATAACTTATAGTTGATGTATTTTACTTGAAGTTATTAACTCTTCTCCTTGTTATCCCTGAGTGAACAATCATCCTTTGGTATCACAACATACCGTTTCACAGATATATTCTATTATGTTTGCTGAACAGAGAAGAGAGAAAACAATGTTTCAGCTGTGAAGCCTTCTTCAGGTGTTCAATGGTCATACTGTTGACAATTGGTCAAATGTTATGTTGTACCAAGCAATTACCGATGTCTTATAAAAAGGGACTTTTTACCTCTTATGAATGCTATGAATCTGGGAGTGCCACTTACACTGTTATCAAATATCTAGAAAATAAAAATATAATTTTCTTCTAAATTAAAAAAGAAAATTATTTCAAATAGGCAACATTTTGTTACATGCTTTTAGTTTCCAATCTTTTAGTTTCCAATTATATTAATAAATGCTGCTATATGATGCAATGCTAATAAACATTCAAATTTGACAGTTAATTCAGTATTATTAATTTTATTTCTGACTTTTTTAATCTACACCACTTGAGTAACTTCAGAGACTCTTTATGAATAAATCACTTTGAAAATAATGATTCTAGTTTACAACTGATTTACTTTCAACAGAGTAACAGTCTCTGGGGTAAAACTAAGAACTGGGCTATATGTTTATTTTCCTTGTACAAAGTCAAAAGTCTTAATCAGTAAACATCACTTGCTTTTCAATGTAAACATTTGAAATGCTCATGAATTGTTTAGAAGTTTATTAAAGATTGTTTTTTTCTGTTAAAAAGTCTTTAAGTCTTGTTCATTGCAACCTTTGCAAAACAGCAATGAGAAAAAAACATTTTCAGTAACTACAGTCTGAACATCAGTTGATGAGTTTATAACCTGGAAGGAAGGAGAGAGAAATTGCATGACAAAGCTACTTGATTTATATGCACTGAATGTGAAATACCTCTTCATGTAGTTAGTCATAGGAAAATGCCACATGATAAGAACTATTATTTTTCCACTTCACTCTGCCCCTTCCTTGTTGACACATTTGTGAATTCACTTAGTGTCAGCAATGTCTGTAACTGTTATCAATATGAATAAAAATCCAAATTTGGTCTAATGTGGCCTTATCAGTTGTGTGGCTTGTTAATGTCATTTTGTATACCTATTGTAAATTAATTTAGGTTTGCCACAGCAAAGGGTTTGAATACTTATGCAATCATTACTTTTACATTTTCCTATTATATTAATTATGAAACATAATGTTTATATAATATATAATAATATCAATTGCTACTTCCAACTGTCATAAGTTCAACAAAAAGTGAAAACTGCATATTTGTAAGAACAAGCACAGGATGCAAATTGCATTGGTAACTTACATCAACTCTGTAATTTGCTGATTGACAAGAGTCAATGCGCACTGTCTTTTCTCTTTTTTTCCTAGGACAAGGTATTTTTGATAGATAAACTGTAGTTGACAAATTCAGGCATAAATAAATATAAGTATGGTAAGAACAGAAGTGTTACAGGTACCAGAAACACTTCAAATAAACATATCTCCACGATTTGATCTTAATCTGCCAACTATACTTAAGGAAACAGATGTTACTCATAGACCAATATCAAAACCCTTTTAATAGTCACTCAAACAGAGGTAATATACATTACCTAGAAAATTTCTAATGCATCACTCATTCATATAAGGAGGGCAAAACATAATTAAGTAATTACAGACCAATGGAACTGACATGTATTTCATGTAAAGTTATAGAAAAGATGAATAGTACTAAAGAACAGAAATATGATTCTAGGTGACATAGTCAGACTGGCTATTGAAAATGCTGGTCTTGCATAACTAAGCTGTCATGACAATAGATAAAAAAAGTGCTACTCTGGAAATAGTCCAGAGGAGATTTACAGTACAGCAGGCTATAGGAGCGGTGGCTCTGTGGCTAAGGATCTATGCCTGTGGCTGGTAGACTGCCGGTTCAAATCCTGCGGCTGGTGGAGGAATCCTACTCCATTGGGCTCCTGAGCAAGGCCCTTAACCCCAGCTGCTGCAGGTGTGCTGTACAATGGCTGACCCTGTGTGCTGACCCCAAGCTTCTCTCCCTGTCTGTGTGTCTCATGGAGAGCAAGCTGAGGTATGTGAAAACACAAATTCCTAATGCAAGAAACTGTATATGGTTAATAAAGTGATCTTATCTAATCCAAGAAGTTTTATTAATTTTGTTATAATAGTTTCTAGGTAATGAAAAGACAGGCTCATAAGAGTATTATGCCAACTTTCAAAACCAAATGTACAGTATTCTGATCTACCACATGCTATATTGTAGTTCTGTCCCACATTCAATGTCCATATTATCTCTTTTCTGTATTTGTGCATCTGGTTTGTGTAGGGTTTACATTTGTAGACCAATGTATTTGCACATTTTATCATTTTTACAGTTTCCTGTGGATTTCTAATAGCCTGTTTATATATGTACTGTATATAATGATTGTGCAGTTAACTTGATGACACTTAAAATGAAGCACACATTAAAATAGGTTTCCGATTTTGGTTAAGTATACATTATATTTAGCTGAAGAACATGAATAAAATAGTAAATCACTTATAAACATAGCTAAAAACAGGACTATACACTACTTGATTTTCTTGTGGTATGCTTTATTACTATTCTAAAACTTAATAGTGTTTAATTTAACTAACAGCTGCAGGTTTCCAATTATCATTAATTAATTTGTTTTGCCCTCTGCAATTTGAAGCTTATTTAGTGATACTAACATACTTTAGTTTAAATGACCTGGGACTTTCTTGCAGAAGAATGGCCATCCTGTAGGAGATCCGGTGGGTGGCTGTATATGAATTAGGCTTCTGTTAATTGAATTTGAATATATGAACATTTCAGTGAGATTAGAATAATCTGGGTATTTTCAGCATTTACACAGTGGGTTTTAAAGTATCAGTCATAAGAGCTGTGTTTGAGTATTTTTTGTTTATATTTTGTACAATTCACATGTGTATTTAAAATGTGCCTGTACACATGTGTTCCCTGTATGGACTTGTCCAAGGTCCAGTCCTGCCTTGCCTAATGCTTTATGTTTCCAGGTTAAGCTCCAGATTGCCAGAACCCTATGATCTCCAGGAATATGGGGCTTTCTGAAAATGCACAGATAAATACATATATAATTTGTAGATATAAAAAAGAAAAGTAATATGCAACAGAATAAAAGGTACAAAAGATGCAGTGAAAACCAAACTTCTGTATAGGAACAAGTAATAAGTTTATTCCATGCTGAAAAAGGCTCCACGGCCGAAACATTGTGTTCTCTTTCTTCTTTTTTTCAGCATGGAATAAACCTATTACTTGTTCCTTTGCAGCCTACGCATGCTGACGCAGCTACCCACCTGAACTACAAACTTCTGTATAGCATGGTGTGACATACCCAGGGGCATGTCATACCAGGATTTTAAAAAATACGTAGGTCTGGACCAACAAACACACCAAAAACACAGCTCTTTGAAAACACCCAAGTGCAGTTTATTTAGGATGCAGGGAAAACAAAAAACTAAAACCAAATACCCATAAAACAAAAACCTAAGCTTCTTTGAACTCCTGCCTAAACTTTTTACACGTGCTCACTATCATGGCCAGGCAGCTACACTACTTACAAGCCCCCAAACAAACCACAAAGCCTTTTTCCAAAAACATTCTCTCAAACTCTTCTCTATTTTCAACATTAGAGTGTCTCTCACCAAGACTCTTCATACAACCTTAAAAACTCACAAGTTCTTTGGTCAGTCCTTCTCTGGTGAGTGGTGCACGCAAGATTTTTGCCTTCTGATCCCTCCAGCAGTAGACATCATCTCTCTTAGATCAACACCAGAAGATTCCACTTCCTGTTTTTAAAGAGTCACCTGAACAATTGGCTTCCTGCAGCTGGTCAGGTTCGCCAGTGGAGTCTGTGCACCGAGACTGTGCACTTCACAATGGGTATTAAGTTTAGAATTTGACATCAAGAAAAAAAAGTTAAAAAAACAAAGAAATGTTTCTTCTATAAAATGAGTAATTTTCTGCAGTATGGAAAAGTCTCAGTATGTTGTACCCTTCAACAATCAATGCAGTGCTGTTTCATTCAATCATACCACTTTGGCAAAGACTTTAAAGTTATTATTAGCTACTGACAGTAAACGTTTTACTGTTTCAGTAAATGTTCCACTGTTTTTGTACTTTTATTTTTTGATGTTCTTGATAATAATAACTTGCATAATAATAATATAGCACATTTCATAACAAAGGATTCTAAACTGACTTGCATATATGAAGGTCTCTGTACACCTACCACTATGCTGCATCCACCTGGGTAAAGTGTAGTAGTACGGTGTAATGTGTTCTTTAATGACAAAGTAGTCAAGACTTCAGTTCCATCCATCCAAAAGATGGTTCCTCCTAAATTACAATATCACCCAGTCACTATATTTGGGTATTGTTCTGGAGGTTTTGGCCAATAGAGAAGAGTCCCACCAACTGTCCACCAACACCGAGTACTGCAACAAGAAACTAATTTTCTTTGGTGATCTCCCAACCTTACTATAAGGAGAAACAAAAGACTTTATAAAATTATTTAACATTATGATTGATTTTGGGAAAAAGAGTATATTCAATTAAATAAAGGTAAACATTGGCATTGTAAAGGCCAAGAGGGAGTTAAAAAATGATTTTGCAAAGAAGATTAAATGTAAATAAGAAAACATTTCTTTTCACCTTTATACGCAGAAAGGAATAGTAAAGAATGAAATAAAGGGACTGTGAGATAATAATGAGAAACATTAAGAAGATGACAGGGAAATGACTTGTTATATTAAATGACAATTTCACTTTGGAATTCACCATGGAAGAAATCGAACATATGGTTTTTACTGAGGGATTAAAAAGTTCTGTGTTAAGCAATATTTGTAAAGAATAAGTGGAAGTCCCATTGGGTACTATAGACACTTAAGTTAAACAGATTCTACTAATTTTACTTTACAGGTAATGGGGACTCCCCTCTACAACCAGCAATATGCAGAACCCACCTGGATGATGCAGCCAAAGTGCTCACAGTACGTTTATCACACATCAGCTAGCAGAGGGGAGGAGAACAAAGTGATGAATCCAGTTCGTGCATAGGGATTGTTAGGAGGCAGTGATTAGTAAAGGCCAGGGGAAAATGTGTCCAGGATGCTGGGGTTATGTCCCTACTCTTTAGAGAAATGTCCTAAAATGTTTAATGACCACAGAGAATTAGGACCTAGATTTTGCATCTCATCCGAAGGACGGTGCTTTTTTTACAAGATTAAAGTCTCCATCAGTCCCCATGATGGGGAATACATTGCTAAACTACTGCATCAGGACCAACAAGGACTGCAGGGTGAGAGCTCCCTTCTGGTCCACTAACACCTCTTCTAGCTGGAGCCTTAGCTTTTCCAAGGAGGTCTTCCATCTAGGTACTAGCCAGGCTCACGCCAGCTTAACTTCAGTGGGTTGTCAGTTGTGAGTTGCAGGGTTATATATCTGTTTTCTGCATTCATGTATATAATTATAAATGAATACACCTTACTTGTATTATATGCTTATGTGCATCATTAGAGAAACGATAATTCGAACTAAAATATTAATAAAGTTTTTTTAAAGTGCAATAGGATTTGGGTTTATAGACAACATAGATGTGGACAAATCTTGCTTAACCAATTTTTTTAAACAAGCAACACTTGTGATGGACACAGAGTGTGCATATAATATGGTATATTCAGATTTTCATAAAGGATTCTAATGAAAGAATGAAATGCTTTCAAAGAAACTGATGTACTGTACATGGATCAAAAACTGGTAAATGACAGAGAACAGTATACTGATAAGGGATGAATGCCTTGCCTAGAAGTGTTGTAATAGGTAGACAAAGATATATCTGTATTGGTATAACTGAACTTTCTGATTTATAGAATTAATCTAGATTTTGGTATAGTGAACAAACCCGTGACGTTCACACATGATACTGAAATAAGAGTATGAGCAAACTCAATAGAAACTGCAAAGGAAATTGAAAAAGATTTAAGAAATTCAAGACACCTGGATGATGACATTTAATATAGACAACATGTTGAAAAAATATTTATCAGTAACTTATGCAAAGAATGTTTAAAATTTAACTCTATAAATGTCTTTAAAATATTTTTTTTGCGGCCAAGATTGCTACTTGGTTGCATTGTTTTTAACTAAACAGTTTATTCTTTACCAAATATTTTATACATCTGTCCTTTTATCAATGGCAGATCTGAATAGAACTGAATTTTCAATACCAGGTTAAGCCTCAGTTGATCTTTTATTAGATTAACTTAAAATTATTGGTATTATTTATACGTGCTGAGAAATATTTACATTTTCTTGACTTCCAATTAAAAGAATATATAGTAAGTCCCCCTCCAATGTGTTGAAGGAGACATCGGAAAAAACAAATACCTTATGTAAAAGATTTTTCCAAAATTCCTTCTTAACACTATGAACTAGACATTTTATACAACATACAGTATATTGTGTATTTAATAAAAATAATAATAATAATAATAATAATAATAATAATAATAATAATAATAATAATAATAATAATAATAATAACTGAAGGTGAAGTTTTAACAAAGACACATATTTTCTCTTTATTTTTCCCATTTTTCCAGATAGAAGATTCATTGATACCACATTCCTGGGCAAGTGAAGCTGCAGATACCTCAGCTTGCAGTCTATGTAAAACTGACTTTTTCTCCATTAAAATCATCACTTTAATTCTTTTTTATTTTCAGCATCATGATTGGTTGACCCTTTATGTTTAGCTGACATAATGCAGGGATGAAGCACACAAAATATATATACAATTACATGCACAAGCACAGTAGAAATGTAAGTGAGAATTGTGATGTTCGGAGCATCACAATGCTACTCTGGTCTGGAATTCAGAGAAAATAGATGGAAAAATAAATTTTGTGCATGGAGCTACAATGAGGCAGAAGCCATTTCAGGGATCAGTACATTTTAATGAAAATCCTTTGCTCAGGGAACCTATAGTCACATTTTTGTGACACATTATGGCATACCTGTATTGGGGGAAACCTCACTGGGTGAACACAGCTTACTATAATGTTTTTATACTTAACAGTTATTTTACATTCTAATGAAAGTAGTTCGAATTTAAGTTACATAACAGATATGGATAGCCAGCAAGAATTCATTGTATATATATTAGAATTGAAAATGTTTATTGCTCTTCACAGACTATCAAAATACTTGGCACTCCTAGTAAGTGGAAATGAATTCTAGACAGTGACCTCTTATTAGATTGGCCTTGCTTTTTACTCATCTACTATCACAGGAACAGCCCCAGGCTTTGGCTGAATGTTTAACAGTCATTAAGCACAAAAATCCAATAAAGCTTTCACTTTATTCCACCAGAAAAGCTTCAATATATATTTTTTTATTTCTGTGGGTGACACTGGTGTTGCTTTTTTGAAACAAAACATGCAAACATTTTTTCTATCTTTAGTTCCCGGGTATAGATGGCTGTCATTCAAACCACATTTTGTTATTTTTTCTGTTTTCTAAATCATATGTCTCTGCTGTAAACATCATGAGTCACCTTTCACAATCCCACAATAGTGCACTAATGCATTAAGATTTAATGACACCATAATACTTTCAACTGAAATTGTTTTAAAATGACAAGATTTAAAGGATAACCAAAATGAAAAAAAAACCTGAATATCATTCCTATATATTTGTGTGAGATGATGTGGATCCTGTGAAAATTTGGCTCTAAGCTTACTCCAAGGAAGCATTTAACCACAACTACATTTATAAAGCCTTTTAAGCTATTTCCTTCATGAAAAAGAAAAAAATACTAAATACTAATATAGTATTATTTTTACATATTGGTTGAAAGTTATAAGCTATCATCTAAAAAAACTTTAATTATTATTATTAAACACAACAATAAATCGTACACTTTCTTCTCATTTGTAATGGAAAATGCAATATAAATTAGATATAGAAATGGAAGCTAAACAGCTTTTTCATGTAATGATCTGAAATTATTAGAAAATGTTTAAGTCAACCACAAAAACCTGAATCAGATGCTAACAAAACAATGTAACATAAGAGCGTATTTCACTGATAAATCATTAAATAAAACATAAAACATTCATGTCCTATTCTTTGAACCTTATTAACTGGAATTATCTATTTTCTTCATTCCAGTGCCTTACGCAGTTCTATTTTTACAAAGATAAAGGTTATGAAGGTCTTGGTGTCAGTAATACTACAATACTTTATCAGTCCAAATATTTCTGGTACAAATGTGGTGTTTTCAAAAGTGGTTTGGAAGAATGTGCTACAGTCAAAGAAATAACAATAAAATGTAGTTTTCTACAGACAGGTTAAACTTTTTAATCACTTACCTCATTAAACTGTATTAGCCTGAGTCTTCAGGTTTGTAGTGCCAGAGAAGGAAGCAATTTTTCCTTTGAGTTAAATTTTAGTAGAGTGGTATTGGTGATCACAAGTAAATAGAAGACTCTGAAAAAAAGGAAAACAACCAGTTCTACTTGGATTGTTGTTAATTCTCAAGTAATCCTTCCTTATCATCTTAGGCACATAAATCGCATAAAAGGATTGCCTTGTTATAAATGGTTTCTGACACATCTGTTCAGTGAAGCATTTGTGTACTGCCGTTTTAAATGAGATCAACAGAGCAATAAAGTTACTTTATCTGAGAACTTTTTTAGAATGATTTTCATCTACATATACTCTGTATGAAAAATAACTATGAACTGAAAACAATATAAATATTTCATTGTTTTTTTATAACCTAGTCAAATCTAATATTAAATTGCCAAAAAAACACCTATTATTTTGTAAAAGGCTTGAAGGTAATCTGGTAATATCTTGAAGTAAATGGCAGTTAAAAGCCAATTTAAAATTCATTCATAATACCTTTTGCTATCCCCCAAAAATAAAATACTAAAGAATTATTTGTAACTATAAAACAATTTCAGTATCATGAAAAGATCTTTGTAGTCAATAATTATGCAACTATTTTTTTTAAACTACAGTTTTTCAAACTGACATCCCATCAGAAGTAATCTGTTCCAGAATATGATTATGTGGCTCTACTTGCCAGACTTGATGTTCTTACCAGGCTGCTATCTCGATAACACTAACAGAATTATCATTTTTAAGTATATACAGTATAGAAAATAATTAGTAATTACGGTATGTATAAATAGTAATTATAAAACAAAAAAATGATTAAAAGTATATTATACATAGTAGCTTTAAAAACAGATTTAATTAAAAAGCAAATAAAAATGTAAAAAACAAATAGAGTCCGATGAAAATAAGTTTTGAATAGTGATTTGAATGATAAGTTGTATTTAGCTGATACATGTCTTCACTATATACAGGGATTCAAAGAAAGGATTATTTCAATACTCATAACAAGATGCATAATTTCAACCTATATTGAGTTTCTGGTATTCTGCTTTATATGGTCATATGCACATATTTCACATAAATACAGTAACTGTTGAACAGTAATTCTCGCGATATGAACTAATGTACTCCATGGTTCGCCAAAACAGCAAGTGATTGAGTTAAAGTATTTGATGCAGAAAAGTTTTATGAAGAAGGAGGAATACTGTTGTGTACCTTATTTTTTATTTATTTTCAGCTACCACTACCAGCTATGTAAATATATTTATATAGATAAATTAATATTGTTAATACAATATGGAGCCAATATTAAATTTTGTTATTATTATCATCAGCCACCAACATTTCCCTTTAGTTTGGGTTCTCTTTAGGTTCCATATTAATATTTCACATTGAAGTGGATTTGAAGAAGTGGTAAAACAGATTAAATTAAGCTACTGTTTCACTTACATCTAATGCACCCCAAGTGCCACCTATTGATCTTCTTTGGGAAGTGAAGTGCTGAATTTGGCATGCCAAAACGCATTGCAGTACAACTCAATTTGTTTACCGCTAATGGAGGGTTTGATGTGCATTCTAGATGGCTGCATCTGTATCATGTCTTCAATGTATCTGTGCTAGAAAGAGATTTTCACATTTTCGCTATAATAAGTTTGTGAATTTGTTGATAAAAGAGGAAAATGATGGGTCAACATGAACACCTAAACCTTTCATTGGTAACTCCTCCAAATTAATTTTTCAATCTTATATTTGTAGTTAATGCTTTTGCTTCCTGAATGTAATGTTAACAGTACTGGTTTTATCTAAATGTAATTTATCAAATGTTCACCCAGTGAATCAGAGATAAAGATTTCCATTATCTCCATATTCCAGTATTCCATTCTATAAAAATTAAGATATGACTATCATTGGCTTGTAGTAAAAATGCTCAAATACATATAGATGCAGCCATTCAAAATGCACAGTAAAAGCCCATACTTTGCTAAATTATCTGCAGATTAGCGCGGAATACCGCACAATGTGATTGGCTAGCCAAAATGACTCACAGACGGCACTTGTGGTGCTTCATTTAATCTCTTTACTGTGCATGTTTAAATCAACTTAGTATTGAATATTAATATGGAATTTTACAACTAAAGGGAAATTTTAGTAGCTGGTTATAAAAAGAAGAGGAACATAATGTGTCTTAAGGTCATAAACTATGTTAATTTAGAAATATAAACATATCATGTAGACTGTAAATGGCTGGTATTGGTAGTTTAAAAAAATAGACACCAGTATTCCACTTTCTTCATAAACACTAAGCATCAAAGTCTTTCACTCGGTTGCATACTGTGGTTATTTTGAAAAAAGTTTTTACAAGCTCCTTCTGACTATATTAAGTTTATATACTTCATAAAAAGTTATCACAGTAAAAAAACACATACTTTTTAGAATTTGATTAATAGGGAATATAATATGGAATCGCATATCTAAAGAAATTGCTGGTGCTGGAGGAGGTCTTCTGTAGCTCAGCCGGCAAAACTGTTGTGCAACACAGCAGAGTCAGGTTCAAGTCCATGTGAAAAAGATAGAACATTATTACTTTTTATTAAGTACAGCATATAAGCTTTATAATGTTAGAACAAACATGTTAAAACTACAACCCAATGTAATTTACCAAGTTAAAGATGCATAAAATATTTATGCTTAATTAAAATATTTACAGTATGAAGAAGGTGGAAAGTAAAATTATTTACAGTATACAATTTAAATTCTGTAATTGGCAAAAGATTTTCCCTCGGCATTCACTGGGATTTGAAACTGGGCATTTTCTGCCTACAGCCCAAATGCTGCACATGAGACGTTAAGCTCAGCTCAGCTAAGCCCATCTCCACCTGGTGGTATTACAAGGTATTTCACCCTATTTAAAAAACACATGCAGTACTTTGCAGTCTGTTGCCGATCGTCCACTGCGTTTTAGCGGAGCATACGTTGCGCATTTTTAATGGCTAGATCTGTAGATAACATTGGTTTGGAAATGAGTAAATGTTCTTTAAAATACCATTATTGTGCTTTTTTGGCAATTATATAGCATATGAAAGCAGGAGAAACTACAAAAAGTTCACTAGGTTTATTAAATCAAATTACGTAATTGGTTGTTAATGACAATATTAGAAGTGTCAATGTGGATGGCAAGTTTACTATCCTGTTTTGCCGATTGCTTTTTGAATTTTATACTCCACTTTTTGTTGCTGCAGAACCAGTGTCAATCTAATCCTTCACCCATAATCTTTCAACAAGATGATCCTTGTCGCCACAAGGCAAGAAGAAAATCTCTTTACAAGCCAGAGTTCAAAAGAAAAAAACAAACTGCTTTTCTTAATTACATTTTTAGAGGTTGATATATTTAGAGTTATTTTTGAATATTTATTTTTCATAGCTTTTCCCACAATATTTACACATCTGGAGGTCAAATAAAAGTTAGAAAAACAGTTGATCATAATCATTAGTAAAAGCTAAAATTCAATATACTGTAATATCAAAGCAGCCAAATACATGAAAAACAGTATTTATCAATTTTTCACTGACCTAGATTCTTGGCATATTATTATAAAAAACTTGGCATGTTTTTTTTTTCATAAAGTCAGTTTGTCCCTCTTATAAATCACCTCGTATCAGAACAACAAAAAGTTTTATCTATGAATCACTAAACAATAACTAATTCAAGCATGATTTTATTAATATGTAGCGCTAAACAGAAAAAAAATATATTTGATGAACATATAATCAATCTGGGTAATTTTGGATAAAACCTCCATAACCATCATAGCCTATTGCTTCTGGAGACACTTGGAAAAAGGAAAAGGAAATTTTACTGTGAAAAATTAATTATAGGCTTATATAATCATCAGGTACGATGACACACAAGAAATGTGACTTTTCTTGCTTTTAAGCTGCTCTTTCACGGGTAGTGTGTGTCTTGATGTTCATTAAAATAATGAAAGTAATCAAAACTGTTCTCTCATATAAAATGGCAGTTACAGTAGCTGGCAGTTAATTATCATGTGTGAAAGGACAGCACAGCTTGAGTCTGTCTTCAAAACTGTCTCTTCTGTTAAGCTACAATACAAAATGAAATAAACAGGAATAGCAGTCCTTTGATTTTATACCTAATGCATTCTATTCACAGTTTCTGGGAAAGAAAATCTTTATTTTAATACTAATATAACCTCAGTCAAGACATCAAGTGTAAGTAAAAGGTGCAATTGGGTGGAGCTGCTGATCACAGAGAGCCATGTTTTCTCTGTGTTCTTGTGGGTTTCTTCTGGGTGCTCGAAGTTTTCTCTAACAGTCCAAAGACATACTGATAGGTTAACTGTCTTCTGGGAAAATTGACCCTAATGTGAATGTGTTTGTGTCCGTATGTTTCCTGTGATGGACTGATAGCCATTTCCATCATATACAAAATCTACATACTTTATTTTTGTAAAAACATAAATCCATAGAATGAAAAAATAATTGTATTAAATATAAATATTTTTATATTTTTTGAGTAAGGATTCATGGGAAAATGTAGTTTCTGCAAATTTGTGATATTGTATTTGTGTATAACTTAAATTATTTCTGGACTCCAGCATCACATTTGTCAATGGAAAGTATTCATTTGATTTTCATTAATAAATTACATGCACATGGTTGGATTTATTTTAATAGATATATTACTTTCAAAATTATTTTGGAAGAGTCAAATAACAGTTGTTTAAGATCCATTTTGTATTCGCTATTAAATCTCAGTTAAATGATTTTGCTTACCAACTTGATCATCTGAAAGCCCTAATCTAAAACATGGTAGTGCATTCACATTTACATCTTTGTGTTTTTCCTTCATTTATGCCATGCTTATAGAACTTCTTTTAACTTGTTGAGTCAGCAGCTTATCATAGCATGCAACCATTTTAGGTAACAGTGTTCTGTACTTTCTGTGCATCAAAGAGGCCTTGGGGTGAAAGAATATTGATCTATCGAAGATAGAAGTATACATAAAGAAGCCAACCCTGATAAAATGTATTGGAACATGGTTTAAACGGTGTATGGGGGAAGTTATTATAGATATAAATAATAATTGTGTTAAAATATATTATCAGTCACAATCTAAATATTGAACTTGCCTTTGAACATTCATTTTTTGATGTTGCACACTAATTGATTATCTTAGTGTACAAAAATAAAACTTAGAATTTTCTCCTTCAGACCAGTCATTACTGCATTACTCACTGTAAAGCTCTGAAGAATTCTGCTCCTTTTGAGTCAGATGTCTCCCATTCAAACAAGCATTTATTTTAGTCAAGCAGTTACTTATATGCAGCCAAATAATTTAAAAGTCTCTATTTCAATCTCACACAACAACTAAAATCATATTTCAGTTTTATTAGTGTCTTGACTAGATGAATGACAGACTCAAGGGAAAGAAACTGTGGCTGTCTCTTTTATAGTAGAAGCATGTAGTGTTTTTCTATATTTTTAAAGGATTATTCCCATTTTTCTCATTCTTTATAGAGAGAAGTTTGTGGTTAGTAATATGCACTTTCTTAATGTCATATCCACACCTCACCCTTTTTTGGGAACTGGGGAAAAACATTAAAGTTATGAACTTCTGTGCCAAGAAGAAGACAGTCTTGTTTTGTAGTATGTCTTTAAATTAAATTATTTTATTGTGTATGTGAAGGCAATAAACTAAAATTGCTATTCAATGTGTTGAAAAAATAACACAAAAGAAAAGGCAGAAAAAGGAATTTGTGAATAGATGTCATTTTCTATATGACATACAGAAATTATCTACATGTTATGTGTTCTACAATGACTAGTATTTTGTGGCATTAAAACCTTTATCTAAAGAAGATAGAGAAATGACAGTGAATGGTAAGCATTAGGTACAATTTGTATGTGTATTATTTTAAAGTATTAATGGTGAATAGAACACAAAAGGGAGAAATTACTTAAGAATGAGATTGTTTAATATCTACAAATATCTACAAAACAACATGAAGTAATTTGTTAATTGTGTTATAAGAAACTAAGATCGAGAAATTATTATTAACAATTATTATTGTTATAATGTTTTTACCTTTTCTATGAATACTTGCGATCCTTATCACAGTAAAAGAAATGCATACCTTGTAGAATTTGATTAACAGGGAATATAATATGGAATCGCATATCTAAAGAAATTAATAATGATAGAATTATATTCATATAGCTCAAATTATCACAGTAGCTACAGCTTAAGTTGGTGTAATGGTTTAGGTGTGTGCTTTGCATGCTGGAGGTTGGAGATTCGAAACCAGCTCTCGTCATGAATTTTCTTTTAACAAATAAACATTTCTTTGAAAAACTAAAATAGTAAATATTATAGACACTATATTGAAGTTGTTGGTATTTCTAAATATCACAACACATTCAAAGTTAAATGTCTTATAAATAATGACTTATAATTTCAAACTGCTGTATTTTAAAAATGTATTTTGTTCGGGATGATTTGTCACTGTTTTCACAAACTTCAATTCATTAACTGTATTCCATGTTTTAACTTTTTCTATGAATTCTTGCGCTTGTTATCGCAGTAAAAAACCTCATACTTTTTAGAATCTGTTAAATAGGGAATATAATATGGAATTGCTAATCTAAAGAAATTCATAACAATATTAATTTAAGGATCTAAATATATGTATTTATATATCTGGTAGTAATCAATAATTAGTATTAAAATTAGCAATGTGATAAATTGTTGCATTTTCACATCTTATAAAAACATTAATTTGCAAGACTGTGTTCAAACATACGTTAAATCTGACTATAAAAAACTCCCTACTCTCTCTCACCAGCTGTGACACAAAATGGTTAAAAATGGGAACAGGTCAGGCAGGCAGAGGGAAGGGGTGGAGGGGTGAAACAGTTACCTGTCCTGGATAAAGCGGTAAGAAAATAGGTGGATTTACACTTGTAAAAAACGTTTTAAGTGGTGGAGTTTCAGCATTAGCTTTTCTGTAATCTGTACAGAATCGTGAAATCTCATCAATGTTTGGGGGCTTCACAGACTTCCTTCTTTGAACTCAACTGCGCTCCAGTAAATAATGTATGGTTTATCACCTTCTGCAATGCTTCTAATTTAGCAGAATTTGAGCGTGAGCATGTTGTTTAATGGGGATGACATAAACCCACATCTATAACACTGTACGAACAAGGTTTGAGTCGGAGTGTTAATAAAACAGAGCACCTTCCAATACATATAACTAATGCAAGATTTCTTATCCGTTTCAGCTAAATGAGGGAATTAAAGAAATCCTTAATCACAATACCATCACTTAATTTATCCGATACACAAATTCATGCCAGAGTCAACAACAAGCTATAATTGTGGACTATTTTTATGCATTCGGCTATATGAGAAACAAACCGAAAATAACGCTTCGATCCAGCTTTGAACCGCCTGGGTGCAGCTCGTTACATTACAGTGCTCATTACCACTACAAAGACAATATAACTTTTTTTTTAAAGAAACGAATGTCAAAATGTTTCCAAAATGTCCACCTGTGATACCTTAGCTGCTTAGTTACATGATTCCATATTAATATAACTATCAAGTGATGTTAAATCAGTACAACATTTATCTTTTTACAATAACAGCAAGTTGTGTCCTTACTATGTATTTTTAGAAAAGGATAAAATGTTATAACTATTTACGGACAACAGAATATAAGCTTAATAATGTTAGAACAAGCATGTTAAAACCAGAACCCATGTAAGTTACCAAGTTAAAAACTTTGATGCATAAAATATTTATGGATAATTAAAATATTTATGATGAAGCTGGAAGGTTTGGTACTTTTTGCCAACTGAGCAATCTTGCTTTTATAAAATATACTGACTTTGTAATGTTTAATGATTAACTTGCTGTAAAACACAGTTTAAAAATCTTAAAAGTATAAAGAGTATACAACTTAAATTCTTAATTGGAAAAAGATTGTCCCTCTGCAGTGACCGGGATTCAAAACCGGGCGTTTCCTGGTGACAGCTCAAATGCTGTACATGAGACGTTAAGCTTTATTACCTCCACCTGGCATTTTTACAAGGGGCTTCCGGATACTATTATCATATTTCAGTTAACATGCAGTTTGATCTGGTATATTGCGCTACGCCCACCACATTTTAACACAGCGTACCTTGTGCATTTTTGAATGGCTGGATCTGTACATCATTATCAATATTAAGATTACCATTATTATTAGCAGGAATGTTTACAGAGTAAGAAAATACTAATCACATGTATGTCATATATGCTATGAATATTAGTTCAAATTGAACTTTGCAACACAACAGGAACACGTTTTTGGTGTAGCTGAATTAGTATTATTTATATTTCTCTGGTTATATCAGAAATTATAAACAATTTTAGCTTCATTAGATAGTGTTGATTGAGTGTACTAATTACAAGTAAAATGTATATGCTCTCATTGTTATTTTTTTAATTAAACTTTCATGAGATTCTGGTCTTGCTGTCACTGAGATTTGAGTCACAGAACAATTTCTTAACTGAAGTGTCTTGGTCAGAAATAAGAAGTTGTTTTGGTGCTAATTACATGTAGTGTGTCTCCTGAATTTATATTTTCTTTCAAATTTTAGAAGTGTGTTAAACAAAATTAATTATCCAATTTACAACTCATTCTGTTACATACTGTATTTTATTTTCATAGTTCATCAGAATCATGAATAAACCTGGAGGTCATTATATCTAATTATAATTGTGGTGGGAGACTTAATAAACAGACTTAATACAGCTAGAAAAAAAACTTGAAGATATCTTAGAGAATATTTAGCCTGAATAAGCAACTTATGCAAAAGTACTAGGTGTTTATAGAGACTAATCAGTTTCACCTGCTAGACAAATGCTAATTATCATTTCATCTTATGGTGACAAATCATTTACATCTTAGATAATGCAGAGAAACAATAAGACAATTATAATGTTAGAATATGAAGAACTGAGAGGAATTAAAACTGAATAATTCAAACCTATAACGTTTGCTGCACATTTACAAGCAAGTGCACTTACAGCAAGGGACATTTTCTTAGACAAAAGGTTGTGAAAGTTTGAAACTAACTCTAATATGTTCAATCCATTCTATGAGTAACTAAATGAGATAGATGGGCAATTCAATTGCTACTAAAAGGAGAAAAAAATAGAGGTAAATTTAAAAATGATTATTTATCAGGTATATTATTGTCAGTGAAATCAGCAACTACCTCCAAAGTATAGTGGTAAAGGTATAAAATATAGTTCACAGAAGGCTGAGACAATACCAAACAGTGTATGCACAGAGACAGTGGCTTGTACATACATGCCAACCTCTGTAATTGGCTCACTTGTGTTCATTGATGACACATCTAATGATGGCTTTAGCAGAATGGAGTTTACAGAAACATTTTGATTGGTTATCTTAAAGAAAATTCTTTCATGTTTGTTCTATAGTGCTTCACCATTCAGCATAACAATAGTATGAATATTCAGCTAAATATTCAGCTACAGTAAACAAAGGAGACAAGATCTCAAAGTGTCTGCAGCAAATCATCTTGACTAATAACACAAAGAGTTTGGTTTGCTCAATAGGTAGCAAACCACATACAGTTATTGCTTCAAAGAGATATACTACCTATACTATTCATGTGGTGTATTGTTCCAATTCTTATGGGACATAAATGAGGTGATTGCACTAATATGTCACAACTTTTATTTGTTAGAATCATTGTTATAATTTGTTATAACATTTGATCAAATATATGCAAGGGATGATCCAAAAATAAAACAGATTTATTTATACTTCAATTTATACTGATCATTCACATAATCTTATTGTCACAAATTCAAATTGCCTGAATGAAAAGCACAAATAAATTTTAACTTAGTGTTCCCATTAGATTTGGAAGATACTGTACATACATTAAGAGATCATGAATGTAAAGTTAATATTTAACATTCTGTGATATATAAATTTAATACAAACTTCAATATACAGTAGTATACATATTAATTAGATTTTATTATTGGATATGTTTACTTCATATTTTAATTATAAAATATATTAGACATTTCAAATTGAAAATATCAATTTTTAAAAATAATATATATAGCTGACCTAATGGTCATTTTATTCAGAATTAGTTTTATTCTCCATTACACTTCAAAATAACATCACAAAAAAATAAAAATGGCTGCAAACTGCTCCAAAGCTATATGAGTTTGTGCTTGATATATTGGTATCTTGATGTCTTCAACTGAAAACCGAGGTTAATTGGTATTTTGAAATTTACTGATGTACTTGCTGGATAATTTATGACAATCTGTGTATATGTTTTAAGTTTGGCTAAATTTCTGCTTTAGATCAAAATTACTTAAATACAACAATACTACAGAAAACAAAGAAAGAATAATATTTTACTCAAGAACCTCAAATACTGTGCTTTAGCCCCTGCTTGTGTAGACATTTGCTTCTATGTTGCAAGATGACACAGATGATAAGTTTCTTATTTGGGAAAATAATATACAGTATCTTCCTATCTTAATAATATTAATAATATTCTTTGTACTAACCTACTAATTTAAAATGTAACAGTTTAATCAAACAAAAGGCTAAGTAACTTTTGAATGTAAAATGTTGAAACTGCAAATGTTGCTTCAGTCTGCAGAATAAGCTGAATTGTGCCATCCTTGTATCTGAGGATGTTTCCAGTCTTACAATTAAAACTTTTGTGTCACCATCCCTTGTTAACACTAGCACATCCTCTTAGGCTTTCTACAGTTACGTGTCTTTTCTTTCATTTTTCATTGCTTTGTTTTCTGTGCAGCAGTGATATGCTTCTTAACTATTTTTATACTTTTTTTTCAAATCCACCCTGTAGTTTAAGATTGTACTAAATTCTACAGCTTAGTGTTTACTTTATGTTTTAGTTTATATATTAAAATCTAATTATTGCTTGAGTCATCATCATTATGTATTTTTTCTGAAACATAGCATTATTGCATTCATGAATAATTGGATTTTGAATAGCTTAATTTTCTTTACCAAGTGTAAATAACACAATAAGATTATCAACTATTATATTATGAACATTTTTCAATGGAAATCTAAAAACTGTGTAGACATTTTTAATATGAATATACTGTACAATGAAGCATAATAAAATTTGTGCATCTTATAGTCCATAGTTCTGAGATCACAGACTCAGACTTAAAAATATATGCAAGGATAAAGTAGTACTTATTCACTCTGTTGAAATGTTAATTACTTTGTCAAGGCTCTAAGATCTAGAGAAGAACAACTGAATATATTGAATTGTCACTTTTTATAAGTCACCGTGAACATACGGGAGAGCTCCATCCTAATTACTTTATTTAATTTACAAAGAAATAACATTTTTTTTAATAAAGAATCAGAGAATAAATTTGAAGAGAAATGGACGTGATACATCTGCATTTAACTCTTTTCTATAAAAAATATACTATAGATTGCATACCCAAGAGACAGGGCTCAGTTTTGATTGATGTAAATGACCTGAGCTATTTCAGATTTTGTACCTTTCTGGTGTTAATGTATTCTCACTAAGAAAATCAGAATATTTAAATAAGCCTGGGAAAAACATGCAGATCATATACAGTATGCTGGCATTATTTTCAATGGTTCTGGGTAAATAATATTTTAGATTATAATTTTTATGATTGAATAAAAGAGAACCTTTCAGACCTATGAAGACCACATTTATAAACTTAAATTCAATGGTTTTAATATGAATAATACAGTGTTTTTACTGATTTGACACTTGAACACACACTTTAAATAAAATATTAATGTAACCTCTTTAAATTCCTCTTTAAAACCTTTAATTTTCCACATCTTATTCAATAAATGTTATTGTAAAATTTATTTTAAATTACTAATAATCAATGTCAAATTAATTGCTGAGTAATTTGATAGACAAATTGAAATTATTGTGTGGATAAACTGTTCTAAAATGTAGAACGGAACACACTAGTTAATGTTTTATTTTTCGATATAAAAGGATTATTACACAATAAAAACTATATTTTGGGAGGAAAAAAAAATAAACCATGCGTAATCAATAAACAGATATGCCAATGGAGAAAAACTATTATTTTGAGTTGTAAGACTGAGACACTTAAATATTTTGTGCATAAAGTCATTTTAGCTGTGGGTTTCCCATCATTTAAAGTTTAAAGGTTCTAGAAGTCAACTTGAGAAAATACAGAAATAAATTGAGGCCTCAAAGAAAATGAAATGGTCAAGAAAAAGTCAACAAACCAATAAAGAAAGTTCCAAGAATCTGAGGTTTTAGTACAGTGAAAGTTTGGCTTTAACTTGATTAGCTTGAGAATTTTTATTACATGCATGAAGGAACAATTGGAATGAAGCATATTCCATGCTAAACTGACAATGCCTGTGACTCAAATCCATAAATAACTGTAGTTGAGCTTATCCAGTTCTTTAACTTGGTTTTTAACTAATGATAGGTCTTTGAACCATTAAAATGACAAAATTGACTGAATCCTTAGGAAACTTACTTTATTTCCATATTATCACTTGCATGTAGGGTCTTATCAACATTGTAACACAGCTCATAAAAAGAGCTCAATTTTCTTAATTAACCACCAAGAGTTATTTATATATGCATATTGTTTCCTAGTCCTTGTTAAGTTCACTGTAGATCAGACTCTTGAGTGATTGTTTTACAGACAAAGAAGTGACACGACTTTTCGGCTGTGGAGCCTTCTTCAAGCGTGGTGTCTTAGTCAAATGAAAAGATGTTAAATGCCATAGGAAATTCTTTAGGAATGATATTTAAATAATGACATCTGTAGAGGAAAATAAGTTGTTTAGAAAGCCTGGTCTTGGAACAGATTTCTGTGAAGAGATGGAATGCCAGTTTAGTGGGAGAAGGGGTCAAGTAGCCCAGAAAGGAGAAGAAAGAATGGTGAAGAGATATAGAAAAAGATTTAGTTGAAGGCATAGTGGGTAACATTCAGCAGAAATGGATTGAAGACGTTCAGGTAGATGTCGCTGTATTAGCATGTGAAGGTTGGAAAAGAACAGGTAAAGGATTATTCCATGCAGAAAAGAAATGAGACACAACATGTCAGCAGTATGAGACCCGAAGAAGGCACACTTGAAGAGACAACACAGGGGAAATTTTCCCAGAAGCCAACTAACCCACCAGTATATCTTTGAACTGTGGAAGGAAACTGGAGCACCCAGTGGAAATGAACACATTGAGAACACAGAAGCTCCATGCAGATAGCACAACATGTCTGGAATTGAAACCTGGGCCCCTGTGCACTACCATGCCACCCATATAATGAGTTTCAGTAAAATGTATGTTTCAAATAAATTTATATGTTAACCTAACATAACACAAATTACCCATAAATAAGATCACATACAAGTATATGTATTTTATCTCATTTTAATTTTATTGGAAAAATAGTATATTAGAAACAGAATAATGTCACAGCAGTTTGAGAAAAAAAATGTATCACAGTTTATTTGGCATAACTCACATGCTTGTGGGTACAGTCAGCAACCTGCCTGTAAGGAGGAGGCTGCCAGAACCCCTCACTTTTCGTGCGGAATGAACTGCTGGAAAAGTAAGGTGGGAGTTCAAGAGATTAACCCAAGAGGGTTGCTTAACAGCAAGGTATTTATATGTAAGAGAGTGGAAGAAGTCGGTACGATTAGTAAATTGACCTCTTCTTGAATTGCTGTTTACTGGCTGAGAACACCATTGTGTACTTCATGAAAATAGCAAGGGTTTAATGACGTTTTGCTCCATGAAGTGTGTAATTCACTTCACATTAAGCTAGATGCAGGTGTGTGAAGTGACATCTCCTGCTTCCCATTTCATTGTGAATATCTAAGACTCTGCATACCACATTTCCAAGATGTTTTTGCTAAAACTGCATTAGATTTATGCAACTGCCTAATTTAAAAGTCATTCTCCAGTTGAACAAAAGATCTTTTCAAGGGCAGATAAATGGAGATTATTTGACACAATCACAACATGATGTGTAAAATTAACACATATAAGGGAACTCACCACAGTGCCTCAAGTATTACGGAGATTTAGACATAAGAAATTTTGTAAATGAGTCAAGGCCCATCTAGTTTGGTTTTCAGTAGTTAAGTGATCCAAAGATCTCATCCAGAGATTACATGAAGGAAGTAAATTGTTTTCATGATCAAGATTGTACATGATCAAGATTGAACAGTTTTGTAAGTGAGGTCTTGTTAGGGCACTGCATATTTTTTAACATATCCTCCCATAATTTAAATCCTAAATTATGATATACAGTATGTACTAATTTGATGTGCTACACTTACCCCTTCCATCTATCTCATCTCTCCAAAACACTGTGTATCCACATTCATTTCCACTGCTTTCTGATTAGCCATGTTGCTGTGATTTCGATTTAATCATAAGTGCCTGCTAATGGTTGCTTCGTGCATTTTGGTCTTTCACTCCTAATGTACATTTAGATATAAATGATGTACTCAATTATATTAAGTATTTACTATTTAATTAAGTACTTTTTGCTTTTCCATTGGGTTGTCCACTTTGCTTTGGGTTTTCTGACTTTCTGTTCAAATTGAAGTGGATTTAAATTAAAAGTAAAAACATAAAAACACTTTCATTTAATCATCTTACTGTCGATTTATAGATGAAAGGAAATCCAGTTTACTAAGAAGAAACAAACTTGTGTCCAACAGATTAACAATTAATTCACTTTTTTTCTCCACATGGATATTTAAGTGGAAGTGGTGAGGTGTGTGTTGTTAAATTTCTGTTTTACAAGATCCTTATAATATATCATGATTAACAAGTTCATTTTTCAGCATATCATCTCAAAACTGTACCTGCAGTCATAATCTAATTATGTCTTGTTATTCCAAATACAAAAATAAATGTTTTTTACTGTCATGAATATCAATGTCAATGTCAGTCTAGCCAGTTGTGTACATTCCTTAACCGGTGATTTGGTTGTTCTGTTAGTTGTGTTGATTATACTATTTGATCATACTATTTGATATTAGGATATGTTTGTACCTAGTCCTGCATCACATGCCTGCATCAGCAGATTTGTTACTCCTTGCGCCTCCAAAAAGGCTGCAAGAACTGTGAACCTGTCTCTCAAGGAGAGATTAGAGTTGTACAGACATGGCCATAAACACATTTGGCCATAAACAATGTAGGTCTGTTGATTCTCAAGTCAAGAGAAGAGATTCACCAACACCAAAGACAAGACAATAAATTTGAGGCCACTACATAGCAAGGAATGCAAGAAGGAATTTCATAAACTGCAGATTCAAGAAACTGAGCAAACATACCTTAAAAATCATCCATATATATATCCTATGTACTGTGAACAACATGTTGGCCATTCTACAGATATTGAATGAAGAAATCACATGGTTATATTCAAAAGAAACATAACCAACTGCAACCTCAAGAAACAAATGCCCATACGTATCACTTGTTTGGTCTTATATTAAAGAGCATTTTTTAGTAAAACTAATGAAACATTCAGAATTCTGATTGCAACAAGCATTATTGAAAGGATTTAGAATTTAGAAAACAGATTATTATTCAATCAATCAATCAAGGTTTATTCATCGGTGCACAAACAGAACAGCATACAGCAGTGTTGTCGGCAATTAAATGCTTTATCCACAACCTGGTTAAGAGGGACAGAAGAGTAGAAGAAACAGAAGTTTATAGGGATTAGGTTAAAATTATGATACAATAAATTATACAATTGCTATTTACAATTCAATTACAGATTGTGCGAAAGTAACACAAGGATAGGAGATGTTTAGTGCTGTTCGTATGTGTCCTGAGAGTGCAAAGTGACAGGAGGACGCTATTCACCAGCGGACATTTGGGTAATTGCAGGTGTGTGCTGTGGTTGGCTGCTTAGCAGTCTTATTGCGTGGGGGAAGAAGCTGTTACGAAACCTGTTGGTCTTGGTCTGTATACTTTGGTATCATTTTCCAGATGGTAGTAGAGAGAGAACAAGTTGTGGTTAGGGTGACTGGGTTCCCTGAGGATAGACGTGGCCTTCCTGAGGCATCTAACAGAGTAGATATCCTCGATGTTCGGTAGCACGCAGCCAGTAGTGTTTTGAGCCAGTTTTCTAGGGGATTGGAACAATGGTGGTTTTCTTAAAGCAAGAGGGGACTGTGCATTGAGTAAGGGAGAGATTAAATATTTCCATGAAGATGTATGCCAGTTGATCTGCGCAGGCCTTCAGGACATGACCAGGGATAGCATCGGGGCCAGGAGCTTTGCATGGATTAGTTTTTTAAATACTTTGTACTCATCAGCTCTGGAGACAAACAGTGGGTCTGGTTTACTGGGATTTCCTTAGCTGGTTCCGTGTTATGGACTTCAAACTGTGCATAAAATAAATTTAGTTAATCAAGGGGAAAAGCGGTGTGTGTCGTGTTGCTGTGTTTCGCTGCGTAGTCTGTGGTCTGGATTCCATGCCATTCCGAGTGTCCCGTATGTCGTGATATTGTGATTCCAGTTTCACTCTGTTGTTATATTTGGCTTTTTTGATGGCTTTTCTGAGAGCGGATATGGATTTTCTGTACTTGTCCTCATCTCCAGAGTTGAAGGTGGATGTTCTAGCTCTGAGTTTAGTGTGTTCTTCACTTTTTACCTACGCTTTTTGATTTGGGTATGTGTGAACAGTAACATCTTCTATGTATTTGCTGATGTAGCCAGTAACATAGTCCGCATATTGGTTAATGTTGTTCCCGGCAGCTTTGCAAAAAATCTGCCAGTCAGTGGTGGAAAAGCAGTAATTTAGAATAGTGTCCAATTCCTATGACCAGCGTTGAATGGTCCTTATCCCAGACTTCTGCTTGAGTTTCTGCCTAAAGGGAGGGAGTAGCAGGATGGAGGTATGATCGGATTTGCTGAAAGAAGGTCTGGGGAGGGCTTTATAGCCATCCTGGAAGGGAGTGTAAACATTGTCCAAAGTGTTTGTTCTGTGCGATGGGCAGTTTATATGCTGATGCAGGTTTGGCATGATTTTCTTCAGGTTCACGCCATTGAAGTTCCCCACTGTGATGAATGCGCCCTTGGGGTATGAGTTCTCATGTCTGCTTAGGTGTTCATGTAGTTTCTCCAGTGCTTTTGTGGTGTTAGCCTGCAGCAGAATACACACTACTTTGAGGACTACCAGTGTAAACTCCCTTGATAGGTAGAAGGAGTGACAAAGGGGTGGCATCAGGAGTTATTTACCCTGAAACATACCCCTCTGCCCTTGTTCTTCCCTGAGTCTGTTGTCCTGTCCTGACGGTGCACGGACAGGTAGAATAGCGGTGTTCGGAGTGGATGGGTCAAGCCAGGTTTCAGTAAATGGTAGCACGTTGCAGTTCTTAAAGTCCCATTGGAAAATAAGCTTTGCTCTCAGTTCATCCAGCTTGTTGTCAAGTTATTGAACATTAGTGAGGAGTATGCTCGGAAGCAGAGGGTGATTCCACTGTTATCTCTGTCTAACTAAGACGCCAAGACAATGCGTGTTTGAACCTATACACTTAGGCTCAAGTGACATATTAGACAGTCTGCTATTGCCTTCAGCGGTGCATGAGATACATGTACCAACAAACATTCCTCCAGTAAGACCTCTTACATCAGCTTTCTTACTAATTCTACAGCAAACGATGGGAAAACACCTGGTCTGCTTTAACTTTGATGTCCTTAGGAATGATAAGATACTGTATGTCTGGGGGGATTTTTTTCACTATTTGGAAAATACCATATTATTTGTAATTCAGTATATGAAAAGTTCACTTTATTTTAAGATTTTTCTCACATCTACAGTAGTAATCCATGTGTTTTCTTAGCACAAAATTTTAAACTATGATGACATGACAGAGATTCAAAGATTAAGCTACTGAAAATTGCTTTATAATCTTTTGTCCCAATATTGAGTTTTTCTTTAACTAATGGAAACATGTAAAAAGCTGTGACTAATACTGTGCTGCAATCATGCCCTTTCGCTTTCATGTGCAGATTCTGACTTTTTCTCTTAAATCCATCAAATGCCATCTCAAAGAAAAAAGAGGGCACCATCAGGCTGTATTGTTATCTACACAAAGAAGAGAAAGAAATCTTGCTTTAACACTATGTGTAACACCCTTGCTTTAACACTATGTGTAGACCCTTCCTGTTATAGTTTTATCTTATTGAACACTTAGAATCTGTCCCTATCCCCAATACATCATTTAATAGTTATGATCTTATGATGATCAAGGCATACTCAGTTTTACACTCTGAAATGTACTTATAGTTAATTTGTTTCAATAATTATGATCATTTAAAGAACTGGTTTGAACATAAATTCTGTTTAATCATAATTTGTTCAAAGATATGGATGAAAGTACCTAAAACATCAAATTTATATCATGATGTACCTTTCTGATTATTCTATTAATATATATATATTAATATACAATATATTAAAACATCATAGGATTTGTAACCACCATGACACAGACTTCTATGAAAAGCTTCTAGTTTAAAAAAATAACAATATACATAAACAATGTGGTCACTATATATGAAGTGTATTGCATATGGTATAATGTGATTTATACTTTTTATATTATGATACTTTGTCCCTAACGTTAATGTATTTCTTAAACGCAGTGATTAAAAAATGCAGCCTGTTTGTCTCTCATTCGGCTACATAGTGTTTCTTAGCCTCTGTCCTCTAAGCTATTACTAAAGCTGACCATACGGCCCTCTGAGAAAACTAAGATGAGGTAAGCTGGATTTACAGCCAAGCACATATGGCAAGGACAAGTGCAGCAGCTTTAAATGTAAATGGAAACAATTGAAAGATGATATATGGCTAACTAATGTTCTAGGCAGAATATTGATTCTCCTTTCACAGTTTGAAGTGTGTGTCCTGATTTGTTTCTAGCTAAATACAAGGTTAGCCTGTGAGCTCTTATTTTGTTTTACTGCTGCTTGTGAAATGGTGCAGGGTTGATAAGGGACCAAGGGATGGGGGTTCATCCTCTTTCAATACAATTATTTCTTAAGCACAACAAAACGCTAATTATGAAGAGTGGGGGGTCTGTACATAGTAGCTCATTTAGGAAATAAATGAGCAATTAGCCTGCTGTATATAAATCGCTGGGATGTTATTAGCAGGAGGTAACAAATTACAAGAGAAAATGGTGACTGCCCAAGAATCGATGACACAAGGGAAAGCATCATCTGATCCACAAGACATTTTCTATGGATAAATATGAAAAAGGCCCTCAAGCCAGGCTTACTTTGTCTCAGTTTTCTCACACTGAATGCCTTAATGAATTCCTTGCAATTATTGCTGCTCGGAAACAGTAAAAATGAAATTATGTAAGGATGGCTGTATATATAAAACCCAGAAAAAAATACATTTTTGATATTTTGGAGACAGCTATTTAACTTCTTCAAGCACATCAAAAATATTAGCATATCTGGACCTTCCAGATGAGAGAAGGAGAGACTGCTAATCCTTCAACAAAAAAAAATATAATCTCCCATAGTTAGCCTGTCACAATTTCTTTAGAGCAGACCTTGATATAACAGGGAGAATAAAGTTATTTTTTTCATTTTGAAGCACATGATGAATTTATTTAACACTTGAACTCCCAAGACAACAAATTACATTCTTAAATGTAATTTAATATGTATGCTTATTTGGTGTCTTACATAATGTTTCCTTTGTGCAACATAAATTGTATGTAGGTTAGTCTGACTTGCAATGTATATATATTAGCCTTTGCAACGCAATGAAAAAAAAATAGTTGAAAGATCAACTGCATAATATGAATATATTGTGAAGGACTGTAAAATGTATACAATAGCTCAACAAATATACATCCTACACAAAGAGGAGCTGTATAGCACAGGTGCTGAACAAAGCTATTTATGAACTTGTTTCTCTTTGGCATATGCATAATTTATTTGAATTTTAAAACATTTCATCTATTAAATCAGAATAACTGTCACAAATTGTTTATTTCTGTGATCCCCAATTTTTAATTATTCAATTTGGAATATACTGTATATATATATGGATTATATATGTGTAGGGAAAATCGGTTCAGGGACGCCAAATATGTAAGAAAAGTGGCTCTCTGAAGGCACCAGTTCTGTAGGGTTTGGGCATTTACCGAGACAATTATTAATTGTAGCAGTAAATCACAAAGTTGATTCTTTTGATGGCTTTAGAATCCAACCATGCGACATTACTCAAACAACGCGCACACACAGGTACTAATACACGAGGATACATTTATTAATACATAGAATATGCATGTAAAACTAACAGATCTTATCGAGAGGGTTATCAGAATACAAAATATATATATTCAATCAGTTACAAAGTGTTACACATATCAAGAGGACATACGTTCAGTATATCATTCATTTAGACCGTTTCATAAAGTGAACTTGGTTACAACTTCTACATTAGATACTCAAAACAAGTACATAACTCTTAGGAATTAAATTGATATCAACTGGTTGGGATAACAATTGAATTCTCGAGCTGTAATGCATTGAAGTTGAATACTCATCCAATCTCTGAGGATTCAGATCTCCTGCGGGCACAAAGAAACAGTTGCAGGCTGTTGCTGTCCAATCCGCGCTCTCTGGCTCCGTGCCAGGCTGTGCTGTGCGGCTTGTGACAGTGCGCTGCTGATGCTCACTGTTGGCTTTAACTAGCAAAGTTTGTGCACAGGAGAAAAGATGGCTGTGAGTCCCAGCAAGTCAGGAAGAGGACCGGTTCATTCCTGGTGAAGAGCTAGTTCTGAATAGTGATTCAGCTGTCCACAGTTCCGACCTTTTCACGAGGCCTGCTGCTGGTTACTCTCTGGCAACCTCCACTCTAGACTCTTAGAACAAAGGAAAGTTCTGGCACTCGGACACACTGGCCGTTCAGTGGTTGTCCGGGCTGAGTCTCAGGATGGTCAGGAGGCGCGCTGCGAGAATGTCCTGCCCTTGGGATTCTCCTTTGAATTCCCTTTAGAATTGTTGAATCTGAATCTGAATATGAATCTCTCAGGCTCTCTGTGTTGCCTGTTTTTACCTGGAGGAACTTCAGCTCATTGATTGGCTGAAAGTTCCATGGGCATCAGAGTCCCACGTGGGTTACTCGGCCCTACCAGTCCCTGATTGGTTGATCAAGGTGAGATATGAGTCACTTAGTCCTGACACTTAGTAATGCAGTCCAGATGTCCAACTGGCACTCCCTAAACAGATAGGCGCCAATGGATGACCATTGATCATGATAGCCAGGCTTAGCTAAGTGCATCCCCCTGTGGGAGCTGTCCTTATCAAAAGAAAACATCTTGCATGAATAGTTTCTCTGTGGCTGCACCACAGAGATGAACAGAGAAATGGGGCCTCATTTGGGAAGCTCAGAAACACTTAATTCTTTCTTATTATTAAGCCTCACCGCTACATATGTATTATTTCAGCCATCCTGTTTTCTGTATATGTATTGTACGGGAATGTGCTTGCGTTAAACATTAACTTTAAACATAGTAGATGTACAATGGTCTTAGATTTCTCCTGTTACTAGGGGAAATAGTGTTTAGATGGTTTGATTATAATTATTGTTTTAGATCCTACTCATTGAAACTCACTTTGGACTGAGGAAGCCATGTTGAGTGAAAAATTATCATTTTTCATTTTTAAAATGTATCATTCACTGAATGCAGCAATTAAAGACTGAATTTACAAAAAGTATTATGTATATTTTGAATGTAATTTATATGTTTTTTCAGCTCTAGTGATTGCAGCAGAGATGTTTAACTTCTCCGATAACAAAACATTTATATGTGAATCACCCAGTTCTACCAGTTTCTCAAAGATGACTCTTTAACATTTAACAGAGATTTGATTAGGATATGGTTAACCTTCAAAAATTCATTCTAGTATCTATTGTCTTTTCACCTTGGCCAAATTTACTAACAAAAATGCAATCTTTTCTCTTTTGATTGTGGGCTGCTTTAAGTTATGCATGCTTTGGACATTTCTAACAAATTTCACTCACAAAATACGATTCCTTTGTGAACAGTAATTATGGATACACAATACATCATGTCTTATCTCTACCTTTGGAGTCATTGTAACTGAAATATCACACAAATTCTCTTCTTCTTTCACACTTTCCATTACATGCTACCTGCTTGTGTTCCCATGTTTACACATGGCTCTCTTCTCTCAATTAATTCAGGTTTGAAAACTGTCTGCAGCCTCCTGACTAGCATGGAAATGTGTATTGTATTACCAGAGGAAACAAGGGAAAATGTGGTAAAATGCCAGTAAATACACTTAGTGTAACCCAATGGTTTAAGTACTATATATTTATATTTGTTCTTGCTAATATTGTGGTATGATCTAAATGTAAAGATATTTTAATGTAGAAAAATGAATACATTAATACATTATAATAGAAGTACTACTTTCTTGAAGATGTTTTAAAGGTTTTGAAAGCCTTCCTTTAGGAGACGGTACAAATAAATATCTGTACAAGACAACTAGTAATGCTCAGTTAATGCACAGTACGGCCAAGGCACCCCTCAAGATTAATAGAATATAATATCTTAATTTAATGATAGTTTTGAATTAGTGCATTAGTTCGTCTATAACATACTCCTAACATTGCTAAAAGTTGTTGCTATATTGCTACAACCTAACATTGCTACATTGTTGCAAATAGGATGTTAAGAATATAGAAAATTACAGAAAATACAGAGCAACATGATCATTAACTAAAATAATCATGACCAAAAAATTTTAAAAAGTGGCCAAGAATATAGCCGAGCAGTTGGTATAATTAGAGGCAGTTGAGATATTTGTTTTCTGGCGCAACATTGATAAAATAATCAAAATTCGGGCACACTGGATTAAACAAATATTTACAGTATTAACAATGACAATAACAGACTAAGAATACACACCACAAAATTCTACATATAAGTTACTCTATTTACTAACAAAACATCTGGGAGGCCTATGTCCTGAGAAAAAATCCAACAGTCCAACAAGATAGATAAACCTGTCTTCTAAACTAAACAGAATATGACCTTCAGTTACATCTCTCTGTATATAAGTCTGAATGCTACAAAGTGCAATGGAAACCTATCTCTCTCTTCTAAAATGCATCCACCAACTAGGACAATTTTTAACCTTCATAGAGGAAATCAGAGTTTCATTACACACCAGATTGGCAAACTCTCTTAAAAAGGTTCAGATATTTAACTTGAATCTCGTTTTAAAGGCTGATCGGAATAAGGCCTGCCAACTTGCACTCATTGGGTCTTTCTTTCATGTTTTTTCACTCCTCCCTTATGTCTCGTCTTCCCTCCAGTTTTCCTCCCTTTTTTGTATTGTGTTCCTGAACTCTTGGTGACTCTTAATGATTTAACAAGAACTTAATTAACCAATGTAAACCAGAGAATTCTTTGATCAATGTGTCTCAGACCCAACTTCAGTAAGCACTTCAGTTCCTTTCTTGCTTTGAAGATCCTTTCATGCTTTGAAGAACTGCAAATGTTGACCCTAGATGCTGACCATCCCCCATCTAACAGTTAAAATAGTCTCCACAAAGATTCAGAGGCTATTTTTCTTAAACATGTGTATCCTCTAATCTTTCATTCCTTTAAATTTTGGTTATCCAGGTTTCTGTGATTCTAACAACATCATTCTACTAATGTATCTTCTGTCTTATTTAATTTGTTTTGATACTCATTGCATTTGGTATAAAAACTTAATAACCTGATTATTTATTATTTTTTTTCTCTTTGGTTCTCCCTTGGTTTATGTCTCCCATATAATTTATTTTTCAATATTCTCTGGTTTCTCAGACCTTCTATTTCAATTTAAATGTTTCTGGATTTTAAATGTGCATTAGTTTATAGTACTAGGGTGCCATTGAAATGTTTGTGCCACATTTCCATTGTTTGATTTTTATGAAGAACACTATGATTGTCTGTACTAATTATGATATTTTGCACAATATTGTACTGCTAACATTGACACAATTTTACAATGTGGGGCTCTGCATCTGCCAACAAAATAGTACATGTCATAAGCTTGTAAAAAAACTAAAACAAACTCTGAAAGATTCAAGTGCACTCTCTGTATGTGAAATTACATAGTAGTATTCCATCAACTTTCTATCAAAAGATATGAAAAAAAGCTGCAGCACCGACTGAGGCCAGGGTTTAGTGTATATTCTGTTATATGAACTGATATAAAACACTGACATTCCACATAAAACAAAACTAAAAATACTTTTTATTTACTTGGAATTGCAGTATTTGAAACTCATTCGTATTGCTTCAAAACAACAACTAAAATATTTTGATGCATGCTCTAAATATTACAGTGTATTAAACTTCATCATTATTTTGGCCCAAAAAGGCCTTTATTAGGCCATAATACAGTCTATAATAACAACAAATTAATAACATGTAATGTAGGGCATGTATTATGTTCTTTTCATTGATATTCATTGACCAGCACCTCATTATATTTGGGTATTCATTGTTATATTCTTTATTGAATTAAGTAAAACAAAGACATAAATTCAGATGGGATTCTCTTTATTTTAGAACTGTAGTAAAAAGAAGCTTTAATTTCTATAGGAACAAGTAAAGGTTTATTCCATGTTGAAAAGAGAAGAAAAGAAACACATTTAGGCTGTGGAGCCTTCTTTGGGTGTGAGAAAGAAACTACTTGAACTATTTTAATTTCTGTATGGATTGACCGTGTTGACTTTAAATATTTTCATATTTAGCCTGTGGTATTTTTTTGGAAGTGTGATGTTTCCTACAAATTCACCTCTGAATTTCATAAAGCCTTAGTTACAAATGAAAGATTATTCTTTAGATATTTTAATTATTAACAGTTCAGAACCTATGAATAAACTGTATATAGACAAACTCCAAATGATTTAAATCAAGAAATGTAAAAAAAAAAACCTGAAATACAATTTATTTTAAACCATCCATGTTATTTTGTCAAAAACTACAAATGAGCTCTTTTTATTCTTCATTAGTGGGTATATTTTTTAAAACAATGAAAACCAGTAATGCAAGTAATGAGCCATGTGTTTTTAATCAGAATGCAAATTGGAAGAATAAAGCAATTACAATCCAAAACCTTTTCTCTGTTGTTACAGTATATGCGTCTTTACAAGTCATTGAAGACCAACTCAAGTAAAATAGTGCCTCAAAAAGAGCTATAAACTAAAAATGCACCAGGAGGGCTAAATGCAAGCAGTTAAAATAATTCTAACACTTATTCTATATCATACTGAGACAATAAAATGAAAGGTGTAACTTGGTGAAAGGCACTGTAGGCAGAGTGCAAGGTGGAATACATCCTGGATGAGCACACTGAAACCCTGAAAGACACAACCGAGAAAATTTTCCCAGAAGCCAATTAACCTACCAGTATGTCTTTGAACTGTGAGATGAGACTGGAACACCTGCAGGAAACCCACTCGAACATGGGAAAAACATACAAACTCCACACAGATGCGGATTAGAACCCAGGGCCCCAGTATTGTGAGGCAGTAATTCGATAAGATTACATAGGAAACAATAAACACATTTAATACAGGTCATAATATGTTGGATATTATAGAACTTAAAAACTAAATACAATATATTTATTATATGCTTTCCCCTTTCATCCTGGTGTAAAATAATTTATTAAATAATTTATTATTTATGATGTTTTAAAGAAATAAACATTAATCATTTTTTTTTGCCCATTATTATAGTATCTTTGGATTCATTAAAAAAATATTCAATAATTAATTGAAATTTATGATAAAATATGCCATCAGTTTAAACAGTCAGCATATAAAATAGGATTAAAAAAATGTTTAAAATCCTGTAGACCATATAAAACACTCATTTCTCTAACCCTTTATTTTATTAATATTACATATAAAATTAGATTTTTTTATCAACACGGTTTTAAAACAATTGTATAGTCAAAAGCTACAAAAGATGCAACATTGGAAAAAAAACATCTCTTTGGTCATTGAGGATATTCTTGGTCAATGCCATTAATCTGCCATCATCTGTACAACCTAAACTAAGGTTCTCTAACACTAATTATGTGTTACATTTTTGATCTAATTAACACACTCTACTCTACTAAGAGTAATACTTTATTAAACATGCTTTGAATTGGTTTATAGGTAAGTACTATACATTTAATTTGGTAGTTCAGTGGGTAGTTGCATCAGCGTGCATAGGCTACAAAGGAACAAGTAATAGTGACTGTTTTGAGATATAAACTGTGAACAATCCAAGAAAAAAGAAAATATTTGACTTGTTTTAACAAAATAATAATAATAGCAAGTGTCCAAGGGAAAAACTCCTTTTTATTTCTTGTTGAATGCTGACAATCAATCAATATTTAAATCTACTGAATTCATACAGACTCATTATCAGGGTATTATGTTATGTATATACTATTACTTTATGTAAAATTATAAAATTATTTACTTCAGAATTTATTTTTTTAGTAGTTAATGATAGCCACTGCTGGATCAAAGTTTTCAACATAATACAACATTAGTTTGGGGCAAATCTTGCAGGATTGGTATTTTTTAGTTTTCTATTCTAGCTAAAAACATATTTGGACTTATTTTCTTGAAAATGGCTGACCGCTGATAATCACATTAGTAATAATCACATTAATTATTGCAGATAACCACGTTTATGCTATTTAGATTTGTTTCAAACTCTTTCTCCTTACATGTACCACCTTCAGAAACCATAAATTAGCATTTTCTGTAGAAAGCCTCTAGAATTAATTTTATGAATCTATGACAGGTAGGGTCCTCAATTTTAGGCTCCAAGTCAGAGTTGCAGACTGGAAAATACCAGCAAACATTCCTTATGTTTGCAATGTAGACATGACAGAAAGCACCCCTATATTCCATGGTTTACACAATTCACTTAAATGCAATTTATCAATCTTGTTTCCTATAATATTTATTGTCTATGATGATGTAAATAAATTTCAAAACATGAGGGCAAAACTAGATGAAACCCTGTTCATCCCAATAACAGCAGACCTCACACACATTGAATCAGATTTTACATATAAGTGCTTGTATCAGTTTCATGCACAATTCTTCAGGAAAGATACTCTATATATTGCTGTATGTTGTACATATTGCAGAGAAATCTGGAATATTATGGAATGCGTGTGTCCATATGTCAAAAAGCAGTGTTTGTTTGCTTCAATGTAAAAGTATAGAAAACTAAAAGGTATGTATCAGTACCTTGTCACACAAATCATTGACTTGAAACAGAAGAGTGGTCAGTTTTCATACTTGCTCTATAATATTGGTTATGCACTGTGGTCTCCTTTTAAAACAACAATAAAGCCATGCCTCGAAATGTTTAATTGTCATGTGAAAGGACTCCCTCATTTGTAATGGTTTCTCTGCCACTTCTTTTTAGCAATACTTTTTAGATTAAAAGAAACTCCAAAGCAAAATATCTTAACTTATACATTTAAAGTATTTTATTCAACTTTAACATTTATTGTCACTAATTTTGCCAGTTTTAAAAGATTTATGTTTTTCAACAAATAGAAATTTTGGATAATGTAATTTGTCATATTTAAAGGGAAACTGCAGTCCCAATTTCTCAGATTGGTTATTAAATCTCAGTAACAAAATAAATTCATTGACATTATAGAAAACGTTTTGAATTAAGCACAACATTGTGAACTTTGCAAAAGTACTATAAGTTGCCATGTTGTTGCAAAATCGCATTTGAGTTCCCATGAATTGCAATGCAATGCGATGTTGCCCTTCCTTCTCACTTGTCACCATAATGACTAATATAATGCAATTTACGAGCAAATAAGTACAGTTGTGCAGCAGACATTTAACCACAGAATTGTTCCAACATGATCTGCATCCAGAGTTAACTAAGTAGTATTAGTCAGCAAAACCATCTCAAAATCAAGATCAATATTTCCTTTGGATTAAAAGAGATGTATTTAAAAGTCTGCTTGTTTACATGAGGCTGCATCACTTCACTGGAAGATTTGTTGCCTTCCTCTGAATTGCAGAACAAGACGCTGCACATACCTGGGCGTTTAGTCTATTCTGCGATATAAATTGGAGGTTTTACAAGCTACTGTGTACATTTTACTTTTATTGTGGCTTGAAATACTCTCAATAATGCTGATTCTTTTTAACCCCCAAATATAAAAATAATATTGCAGTTCCCCTTTAATGATTTCAATAATTAGACTAAATAAGAAAGTCATTCTAGTCATGGTAGTCTCTCTTGTTTTCTGCTTGTCATTTTGTCTTATATCTTCATGACATTAAATGTGTAACTAGAAAAAAATGTAAAATAGATTCCATTATTTAAGAATGATAATCCAGCAGTGCAGGAACCTGGAAGTCTAATTATCCCTATTATGATGCTTGAGCACCTATGTTTTCCTCTCATCTCCAGATTCCTCAAAGACACTGCTTGTAAACTACCTTTCATAAAACAGCATGAGGTGTCAAGAGTGTTGTCTGGAAAGTACAGTGCCTCTCAACGTAACTGGCACAGTCAGATGATAATTATCATACTGCAAGATAATGCTTTTCCAAATTGTAAATTTTAGGCAGTTGTTAACCTGCATTAAATCTATGAAAAACTGAAAAAGCAGAACTCATCTCACACAATACACTAGCAAGTTTTCCTTTTCTCTGCACTATGAACATAGGCTTTTGTAACAGAATGCTCTAACTGGTATTAGTCACTTTTATAATGAATTCTAAATATACTCCAAATAGAATCATTTTTCAGAGTTCACATCAAGACTGGGCAATATTCATCTGAAACCATAGATTTTGTTCCCTGTCATATATATACATACTTTGGTGATTAAATAATAAGACAGCAGATAACAATTCAAAACCACTGCAATTCAAAGGCAGCAGGGCTGGAGAGCATGAAAACCCCATAAACCCAGTGTAGTTAAGAACTACATTAGTATAACAGAGTCCATTTGACTTAATTGATTATAAATTATATTTCAACATAGAACAATCTTCTTGCTTGATAGCTTAAATTGCAATACTCCTACTCATTATCGGAACGAGACAAGTCGAAGGGACCTATGGTTTTCATTAATCAGCTAACACTAGTCTACTTCCCATTCAAAATATGTAAAAGTCACAATTTAGCAGATAAAAGAAGAACACATTTTGAAAAGAAGAGTCAGTGAAACAATCATTTAAAATAATAAAAGATAATATCACTTCAAATAGCCGAAATATTAATTGCAACTGAAATTACGATATTTACATACTTATTTTATTTCCAGTTTTCCTTTTTTTCTCAAACTCAAATAGTAAAAACATGGAATTCTACACTTTTCTTTATACTTATTCATGCTGGGGTTTATCTAAATGTTTACAGAACCTAGTAAATTGACTTATTCTGTCATGGAACAATGGTCTTTGTCTTGGTGTTTACACAGCTGTCTTGTATACTTGACTTAGTAAACATGACCGAAGGTCCAAATGATCAAAAGTTTTGTATAAACTGTTAACTCAGGCTAAACGAATTCTGTTAAATTGTTATGTAAGCACTCTTAGAACATGCATATTTAACAGTGACCTGTCCTTTCTTAATTAGGTCATTAATCTAGTCTTTATGGTGATGGGTTGTAGGACAAAGAAGGCTTCAAGACAAGATAAATACAGCAAGACGTCAAATACGAATAAAGGAATGTAGAGAGAGGAATCAACATCAGAGAGTCACCTTCTCTAAACTCCTTCATATACAGACTCAAAACCCTCTTCTTTAGAAAAGCCTTTACTTAACTGTTTCCATTCTTCACCCCTCTGCTTTTCTTAGTACCACCATCCACCATTGTCTCTGTATATTGTAATTGTGTTTTATCTTGTGTATTCTTTTTATTTATTGTTGTTGTCATTCTGTAAAGCACTTTGAGAACCCACCTTTAAAGGCGTTATATAACATAAAGTTTTTATTATTATTATTATTATTATTATTATTATTATTATAATTATCATCATCATTGGAGGCAGAAGAGAAGACTGGACCGTGAAAGAGCTGTCTTTTTCATCAGACTGTAAATTAGATTAATTTCAGGTACTCTGAATATTAGAAGAGAACCATACTCTTCATAAAGGGTGTGCTACTTATTTGTAGAAATTCTGGTTTCCTATTTTGCAGAAAGCCCAGGCTAGAGTCTGCTATTGGTTACTCATGCATTTTTTAGAACTGGAAACTTGGTTCTTATTAATATGTTAGCATTTGTTCCAATTTAAGAGAGAGATTTTATTCAGGGGAAAAATACTTTTTCATTAACAGAAATACAGATGCAGCCATTCAAAGTGTAAGGTACAACCCCATACCGCGTAAAATTATCTACAATTCAGCGCCTCAAACCGCAGTACGTGATTGGCTGGCCAAAATGACCGACAGGGGCACTCGTGGTGCATTGCTTGTTAGTGAAATTATTTAATAATTTAATCTCTTTACTGTGCATGTTTTAATCTGCTTAATATTGAATATTTATATGGAGTTTTACAACTAAAGGGAAAGTATTAGCTGAGCATAAAAAGAAGAGGATCATAAAGCGTCTGAAGGTCATAAATGATATTAATTTAGGAACATAAGCATATTATATGTATATGGATGGTTTTGGTAGTTTAAATAAAAAATATGCACAGGCATTCCACTTCCTTCATAAACATTTTAAGCCTCAAAGTCTTTCATTCGGTTACATACTGTGGTTATTATGGAAAAGTTTTTACGTGCTCCTTCTGACTAAATTAAGTTTATATACCTCATAAAAAGTTATAATGTTTTAACCTTTTCTATGAATATTTGCACTCGTTATCACAGTAAAAAAAAACACATACTTTTTAGAATTTGATTAATAGGGAATATAATATGGAATCACATATCTAAATAAATTAATAACAATATAATTATATTCATATAGCTCAAATTATTACTGTAGTACACTTTCTTTCTTAACATCTGCATCCATTTTTTAGTTAATTTTTAAAAATAAAAAAATAGTAATTTGCCCATCGCGTTGATAAGATGTTTCCTGATTACTGGCAATTGTAAAAAATAATCCTTCCCTTCTCCCTCATTTAATTTAAAGATTTCTGTGAAGAAATCCTTAAACATTAAACCATCACATATAATAATTTAACGTTTTCGGGTCCTTGTGGGTTTGTGCCCACATTTAAAAAAATAATTTAAACTTTTTGTTTTAATTCCAAGTTAAATTGCTGATTACTGGCTGCTGACATTTGGATTAAGACAAAATATAGATTTTCTCAATTCGGGTGTAAACCAGAAACAGACACATCATGTTCACAATAAGCTATAATGGTGGACTATTTTATGCATTCAGCTCTATTAGAAACAGACCGAAAGTAATGCTCTGATAACGCTTGCTCTTAGTTAATGCTCTGAACCACCTGGGTGCAGCTCGCTACATTACAGTGCTCATTAGCACTACAAGGACAATAGAAGTTTTTTTTAAAAAAGAAACAAATGTCAAAATGTTTCCAAAATGTCCACTTGTGATACTTTATCTGCTTAGTTACACGATTCCATATTAATATTAACTATCAAGGGATGTAAAATCACTATAACATTTATCTTTTTAACAATAACAGAAAGTGTTGTTCTTACTACATTTTCTTAAAAAAGGATAAAACGTTATAACTTTTTATGAAGTACAGAATATTAGCTTAATAATGTTACAACAAGTACGTTAAAACCAGAACCCATGTAAGTTACCAAGTTAAAGACTTTGATATATAAAATATTTATGCATAATTTAAATATTTATAATCAAGGTGGAAGGCTGTGTACTTTTGTCAAGCTGAGCAATCTTGTTTTTATAAAATATACCGACTTTTTTAATGTTTAATGATTAATATGATGTAATACACAGTTTAAGTCTAAAGTCTAAAGAGTATACAACTTAAATTCTTAATTGGAAAAAGATTGTCCCTCAGCAGTGACCAGGATTCGAAACCGGGCGTTTCCTGGCCACAGCTCAGATGATGTACATGAGACTGTATATGAGGCATGAGCTGTACATGAGACATTAAGCTTTATAAGCTCCATGCAGTATGATGCGGTATATTGCGCCATGCCGACCGTTTTGCGTACCTCGCACATTTTAAATGGCTGAATCTGTAGGTTCCCTCTTTGACTTTTAAGATGCTTTGTGTCTATATTATAGTATACAGTATTTAAATTCATAAGATTTATTTAGCTTAAGTAATGAAATCAAACTTTAAGAGAACCATGCCAAGAAGAAAGTAGATTTTAATGTGAGCATCACAAGTTTATATTCAGGCTGATATACTGTAGTTTTGCATGTAAACCAAAGTCAGGAGTTTCTACTAATAGCAAAGAAAAGTGAACATTTCCTTTCTTACATAAACTGGTTAAAGCAATAAGGAAACACTTGTTTTTGAATTTCCTCTATTTTTAAGCAGATGCAGTTCTCTCCTGGGATCAATTACATTCGATTTATCTGCTAACAAGAGGAAATATTTTCTTATGAAACTTAAATTCAAATTTGATTCAAGTTCTTTCCTAAAATACCATGAGCATTGTGGGACACTAAACAAGTCAGACAAAAATCCAGTATTCAGATTTATTTGTGTCTTTTTGCCTCACCTACAGTAGATTTATTAAGGCATGGATAATTGGCACTCTGGAGATTTGTTTAAAAGAAACAGAATAGTTTGAATCATATTGCCTGTCCCTTACTGGAGATGCAAGTTATTAGAACACAGGTTAAGTCATTCAAATGCACATAAGAATGGCAAGTCAAGTTATCTTTAAATATTTAGATGTACTGTGTTATATATACAAAATATTATCTCAGTTTCAATGATGATATCTTAAAATATGTTTGAAACATTAACACAGCTAATGACTCAATAAACCTGTTGCTTCACAAAGTTCAGTGGTTCATAAAGCTATTCTTTTCCCATCACTAAATACTACACTACCAACATTTGGGAGCATATAACTTTCTTTTTAAGTTACATAAACTGTTTTGAACTATTCTCCTGAGACTTCCCTCCAGTTAAAGAAATCTGAAAGCTATAATTAGCTAGAATACATCCACCTCTTTCCAATTACCTCACCAATCAGTTATAAGAAGCATGTAATTCTGTACTTAATTACTGAACTGTCTGCAGCTGTGGAGCCCTTAACAGCAGCTGCTTTCTAGAAAATTGTTCTTTCCAGCTATTACACTCATTACAAGCAGTGTAGTAAGCCTCCAAACTGTCATTTACAAGTTCATGTAAATAATTGGGTCATATCTGTTGGTTTAACACATTATTATTTTTCAACGTTTAAAACTGAAAAAGGCATGCATGGAAAGGACTAAGGATTTCAAGTACACTAAGGGATAATAATTGGTTTATATTATCAACAAAGAATATGTCAAAGATTGTGTTTAAGTAACTGTCTTAGAAATAGGTTTGTATCAGGTAAGGAAAGCTTGACAAATTTGTTTTCTGTAATTGCTGCTATGGTCTTGAGTTAATTAAAAAGTTATTTTCAGATGTACATTTAATACAACAAATTATTTGTATAGTTTTTATTTGTCCTCTATTAAACTGATTCTTATATGCATGTGAAAACGTTTTTCACCCAGGTGAAAAGTATAAGACATTATTTTAACGTAACATATTTGTGTAGTTTTATCTTTATGCCAAAACAATTTAGACAAATACATCACCCATGTGTATTTGTATGTGTATTAAACATGATAAGGGACATGAAGATTAGCAAGGACAAACCATCCATTCATTTTCTAACTGCTTTATCCAATTCAGGGTAGTGGGGGAAAACACGCACACTCTCACACCAGGGCCAATTTACCCAGAAGCCATTAAACGTAGTGACATGTCTTTGGACTGTGGGTGGAAACTGGAGCACCCAACAAAAACCCATACAAACTGCATGCATACAGCAGCCCTGAAACTGAACCCATGGAATCTGTGTCACTGTTTTGCCCTAGTGAGGATAAACTATATATTCTTAATAACATTAAACATGCAGTAGGCTATGCATTAAGTAGGTATTTGGTAAACCTCTATATTTCTGATTAAGTATTTTCTACTGATATTCTGTCTTTTAAGAGAGACAAGGCATTACATTCAAAATGTGTTATAAAACCTTTGCATTAATTAGGATAAGCAATTGCTAAATGCATGTACTTTCCTTATAATTTGTCTTTGTGCATGGATAAAACAATTTGATACAATAATTGCTGTACGGGTATACAAATGCAGCTACTTTAATGGAAAAGTTACATTTTAATGTTAAGCAGGACAAGGATTAACAATGCTTAGTGTCTCTGTACCAGTAATGAGTTTGACATTTTTGAATTACAATTAATGTGTCTTATTCTTTTTAATTCCACCATATTTTTGTAAGATGCTATTTATTTTATTTATGTTTAGAGAAATAGGATTTGTAACAGCTTCTTTCTCATTTGATATTTTCCTGGAGACTGATGTACTTCCTAGATTTATAAATTAACATTACCTGTTTGCTATTCAACATAAATCAGAAATAACTAACACTTGAGATCATAATTGTATAATTAAGAGGGCCTACACTGAACCACACAAAAATCTGTACTGAATTAACTAGCAGCGGTGAGTACTTAAGAGTCCAACATGAGCTCATATTCATACAATTGTTGAAAATTATTCCTTATATTTTCCAATTATTTAACATAATTTTGTCCATACTATAAGAATGTGGAAAATTTCTGCAAATAACAACTACTGTTTAAATCCATAATAATAATAATAATCATCATCATAATAATAATAATCAGATTCATCTGATATTTAAAAGAATAGAAGAACACACCCTCCTTATTTCTTCTCCTTTAATCATCTTAAAATGTATTTGATGTAATGGTATGACACTGTGGTAAATAATAACGTAAGGAGCAACAAGAACAAAGCCATATAGAAGACACATCATGCTGCACTAATGAATAAATCAAATACCAGAAAGATGCAGATCTAAAATACTCTTTCCAGAATGCATTTGAAATTCCTTTTATAAAAATAACACATGCAAGACAGAACACTAGTGTGCACAGAATGCAAGAAACACAATACATAGACGAAAGGTCAAGCTTTGTATATTGTGTATAAGGTTCTGAATGGGGTCAGCTGTTGCACTCTTGCCAAAAAGCTCTGTACACCGAGAGCCATTAGTTCACCTAAAGTCAGTCCGTTTCATTTCTCTTACTTTTTACTTTCTTTGCTTCTTTATATTGTGAAACAGTACATTTAACTAAGAAGTTTATTAATGGAATTAAAATTAATGGAAAACTTTGTGTGGAACCCTCTTCATAGTAACAGTTAAAACACAAAAATATGAATCAACAAATAAAGATATAAGATATATAGGATTTATATAGGATATGTGAGGGTACACATACATTTCTACTATTTTCAAATTTCTTTTATGTGTATTTAGTGTACTACCTCGCAGGCGATTGAGTCAAATTGATGCAGATGTTTACAAAAATAGTGGACTACAGTAATAATTTTGAGCTATACGCATATAATTTAATTCCTAAATATTGTTACTAATTTCTTTAGATAGGCAATTCCATATTATATTCCCTATTAATCAAATTCTAAAAAGTATCATTTTTTTTACTGTGATAATGAACGCAAGTATTTTTATAAAGTATATAAACATAATATAGTCAGAAGGAGCACGTAAAAGCGTTTCCAAAATAACCACAATAAGTAACCGAATGAAAGACTTCGATGCTTAAAATGTTTATGAAGAAAGTGGAATACTGTTGTGTATTTTTTATTTAAACTACCAATACCAGCCATATACAGCTTACATAATATGTTTATATTCCTAAATTAAAATCATTTATGACCCTCAGAGACATTATGCTCCTCTTATTTTTTATGCTCAGCTTCCAACATTTTCCTTTAGTTGTAAAATTCCATATTAATATTCAATATTAAGTGGATTTAAACATGCACAGTAAAGAGTTTAAATAAAGCGATTGTTTCACTAACAACTAATGCACCACATGCCGCCTGTCGGTCATTTAGGCCTCCACTAGCGGTAAACAAATTGAGGTGTACTGCAATGTGTTTTGGCATGTCAGTCATTTTGGCCAGCCAATCAAGTACAGCGGTGTTCCACGATATTCTGCAGATAATTTTGTGAGGTATGGGGTTTTACCGCACATTTTGAATGGCTACATCTGTATTTTCTCTTGAATCATTAAAAAATAAATATTATAAAGAATTACTAAAAATAGCTTGTTATGGTTTTTAATTTTGGGGGAGAAATTTCAGGTTTCATTTGTTATAAATATAAATTATCCAAGGTAACTGTATGTTCATGAATCTTAATATATACTAATCCTTAATGAAAACAAAATAGTCTAAGTTTACATCAATATCTAACTTTGGTACAGAATTCTATTAATAATTTAAATAACAAGCTAGTAGGTTTCTTGATTTAGTAGAATTGTTTCTATGGATAAATTACTGAGCTCAAGTCATGTGACTTCATAATAGAGCTAAGTGTTGAATAGTTTCCATTCAAGTTAAAATTGACCCCAAAAAATGATTATGAATCTTGATAAACAATCATTGAAAATGCAAGCTTGAATAATACAAGAAAAGAGAAAGATAAGACCACTTCATACTAGAGTAATGAAGATTTGATTGCTAAAGGCATTATTGAAGGGAATATGTTGGTAAGTTCCCCAGAGAGTAAGATTCTTCAGTAATGAGCACACTAGTCCAGAGAAACTAGAAAAGAATTCTGTGAAGGACAGCTTACATAATAGAATACAGAAAGTCACCACATTGGTTCAGGACAATGACATCCATATGATCTACTTGCATAATCATTTTTAGACTGCAGTGGCTACAGCAGGGGAATTTCCAAAAGGAAATGCACTGCACATCAGCAGAAAGACTGCAGTTTGCCACAAACATGAAAATGATCTACAGTACTTGCTTATAGGCTGTTCATGTACTGTATAATGTCAGGGCCATAAGTAAAATACGGCAGTTAGTATAGCCACCCAGGATACAATATATATATATATTTTTTTACATTTTCATTAATGTTTCCAAATATATTGCCAACATAGCAAAGAAATTAATTTTGTGCATTTAAATGTCATTTATCAACCATCCATGCTGACTTCTTTGAACTATCTTGTGTGCACTTATCAGTATAAAATGGTGTGTTTATATGTAAATTAATCACATTAGAGATGGGGTGGGTGTACAAACCATTTTTGCATAGTAGGAAGCAGGAAAGGGTGTTTCAGAATCAGGATCTTTTTTAGAAAGAAATCCAAACAAATTGAAATATTGCTACATGTTGGGATACCTAAATGAATTATTGTAGAGCCATTAAGTATTCTGATCACCGTAAGGGAGAGGTGTGAAGTGATGGAAAATTAGACTACATAGACAGAACACCAGTTCCATTAATTTAATTTCTGAGGTTTCATATTTTACACCAAGAATTCAAAGTAAGTTTATCAACTTCACTGCAGTACTGTATGGTAACAATAATTAGCAGAATTAATTGGAAACATTAATAATAATTAGCAGAATCAAAGAGGTTAAGTACTGTTGTATTATTTATGAATGTACAACTAACATAGTACACATAATACACTGCAAAATAATCAGGTATGTTAAAATTCCCTATGGTGATTGAATGTTGAAGAGGGTTTTATAGATTTCACTTGTCAAACAGAGAAGATGGTTAGCAGTCTCACTTCAGAAATAGAAGAGATAGAAGAGAAACTGTACAATGATGTATTAGTTTAAGATAATGTTCATGGACAGGGATATGACAACAGTGGAAATGTGGATGGAAAATATAATGGCTTACAGGCAAGACTAAAAAGTGAATGAGTTGGCTAGATGTGTTCAGTTTGCAGTACACTGACTGTTCAGAAATTGATTTTTAAATTGTTCCACAAGAAATGGCCATCAAAAACTAATGCTTCCAAACCATTTAAGAAAAAAATCTGCATGGGGTTTTCTAGACATTGCACAAAATATTCCAACAAATTTCATGTGCAGATATTTTCCCAATATTCAAGATCCTCCTGATTCAATTCATTTTCACTCTGCATATGTGGGATTGAATTTTAACTATTACTTATTGACTATATCAATCAAGCCCTGCAATCTTAAAGATTATCAATTGGCCAGGCTACAAAATGGATAAATGGACTTTGAAATGGACTGCACTTCATCAAGATGAAGGGGCTATCCATGTTAAATGGATCTTTGGAATACTGTACATACAGGAATAGGAAGGTAAGACTAGAATTTTCAATATTGCTGCTAACTGGACTTTCAAAATACAGATTACATTATACAATATTATCGGTGATGCCAAACACCGCTGATAGATGTTTTAATTTTGATTACCTCTGTGTTCTCAAGCAATACTGAAATGGAAAATGAATGAAAAAGTAAGTGATTGACGTGGTAAAGAATGAATGGACTTTGCAATGAACGGCCTGTAGGCAACCAAAATTATGACTAAAATAGAAAGTTTCAAGTTCCATGGAGTTTCCATTCTCATAGATTGCCTACACCACTGACTTCTTTAGATATCATTCAGCAGTGCAGCCTCAGTAACACATATTCCAGTATTGAGATGGTCTCCCTGCCACAGTATGAACAAAGGCTTAGTAAATTAAAACACAACTGTGTTACTCTAATCTCACATTTCTTTCCATTAAACAAAATTTAACCAACTCTATCAATATTGACACTAATGGGTTTGTCAAGTGTCTAGACCATCTCCTCTGTAATCAGGTATAAAAAAAATCTTAACATTAATTCAACAGTTCCAACATGATTTTTGTTTGAGTTAGATCTACAGAGAACTGTTTATCTGGATATGTCTTATCACCAGAGGTGGAAATGGAGAAAATTCTCTGGGAACTCCCACTCAACCTTCAGGGGGTTCTACTGGCTTATCTAGAATTTATTTTTCCTAGAAGTTTAGAAAACACATTAGATTTCACTTAGTGCATTGAACTGAAATCCCTAAAATACTAAAATAAACAAAAAAATAAAATAGAGATGAATGTTAAACCACTTGTTTTGTTTCCCTTGACTCTCTTGATCTCCTTTAATCCAGACTAATCTATGGAGAATATGTTTTTCAAACATATTCAAACCTCGGATATCAGTCAGACCACTGTTCAAAATGGGAATCAATCACAATAATCTTCATAATATTGTGCTTTTGACTATATTGTAGAAATACATTTGTAGAATCAGAATTTCAGACAGATTTTGCGTAACCTATAACTAGAACAATAGTGGCAGAAATCTTCAAGGCCCCCACACCACCCCTCAATGAAACAGATTACAAATATGACATTAATAGCTTACAGTAATATTAATGATGTTATTCTCATTTTAATAGCTATTTGATGGGTCTTTTTGCATATCGCACTTAGCAAATATTGCAAGCAATTCAAAAATGTTTAAGTCAATGCATGCTTGTCTAAATTACCTACATGATTAGTTCCTCATAAGAACAGAAAAAAGGTTACAGGGTAATTTTGCCCATCTAGCTCGTTTGTTATGAAGTGGCTAATTGATCACCCAGCCATTTCTTGAAAGAGACCAGAGTATTGGCTTCAACAACATGGTTGGGTAGCTTATTCCACATTCCCACAAACCTTTGGGTAAAGAGGCATCCCCTGTTCTCAGTTTTAAAATACACTTCCACCTAGTTTCCATTTGATTGCTGACTCATTGTATTTTTACTTAGTTTGACTTAGATAAATATAAAATGGCAAGTATTTGGAACATTACAGAACAGGTTCAAACAACCAGGTTTGTGGTCTTTTAAAACATTTAGATACAAACTCTAATCCTATTAACTCAAAAAAATAACTGATTGAAATTCACATTATGTTATCATTTGTGCTCCATATGCTTCTATTAATACAGAAATAATATAAAAGCATAGGCATTCACTATCAAATAAAAGTTAAATACACAATGAAAATAAAAATGTTCTACTAACTAAAATAATTTACTTTTTCTAAAGAGTATTGCCTGGTTTGTGCATGGAACTTTCAAAACCATTATGTGGTTTTTTACACTGACATTGTTTACAACATTTTCTTCACTATGTTGAGCAATCCAGATATTTTAATCCCAAACTCCATTTTGAAGGCAAAATGCAAAAATGCTTTATCCACTAGAATGGCTTGCAGACAATAGAAGATCTTTATTGAGTATAAGGAATATGATATATATGATATACATATCATGAGTGACACCAGTCAAATCAGATTTACCTTTGTAAATTTCCCAGAGAAATGTGACTGCAAGAGTGTTTACATAATCTGTCTGAATTTGTATTTTGATTTTTTAGGAAACTTTAAAAAAAAAACTTTCTTTAGTTCATAAGTTATGTTGGATATAGAAATGTTAAACACATTGGAAATTCAATAAGAATCTTTTACCCAAAAAAACTACAATTCATGTTGTGTTTTATAGGAGTTCAACAGAAACATTATTCATGTCCACTTTTTAATGGGAATTCTTCCAAGTTATAATAGAAACTTAATAAATGACATAATGTTATTCATTCATAAATGCAAAACTTTGAAACCTGTGCTTTTCTGAAATGGTGATTTTTTTCCCCTAGGCTTTAATGCTGTATTTTTTTCTATTTTTCTTTTACTGTAATGGCGTCTTTACTTTTCTTTATTATCAATTGCCACTGAAGCTTTAATTTTGTCCAGATGGAAAAAAAAGAATTATACAGACCCAACTAGAGCTGTAAACATTACTCCTTGTTCATTTCTAAATTGCTGCCTCAAACAGGCTCAGACTGCCTCATGCCTTTTTGCTGCTAGTGTGATGACTTTGATATAATTTAATGAAAGCCATTTTTTCCCAGTGTAGTAAATTGCCTCTCTGTCGCATCACGCCCAGTGTGCAAAAGTCATCACAGGCTCAATTTTCTACACACTGCAACATTTGACCAGAGCAGATAAATGTCAAATACAAATAAAACCAACATTTTTTCCTATTTTTTTGCATTTCTGTCATACATCTAAAGATTTAAAATCACATTATTATATGATACCTAATACTTTTTTTCACAGAAAAAATAAAAAAGGTAACATAAAATTGTATCTCATCGTTTTACTAAAAACAATTATTAAACATTCCTACAGTTTTAACTTTGCTATCATAAAGGCATTTCTCATAAACAGCTGAGTCACAAAGAAACAATTCAAGAGGAGCTGCTATAGAACTGGAACAATTGTTTTCTGTTTGAAAACACCAATGGAGAAATAATGTATGTATTAATGGGCTTATTGAGATTCCATGATTTGTGATAATGACAAAAAATTGTAGAACACATATTGAAATAATCATTAACAGGATTAATGAATTAAGCCCTTGGCACTATACCTTCAATATTATTTTTTTCTTGTCATGAAGGTGATATTTTACACTCATTTTATAAACAGAGCCTATCAGCCAAGGAATTAAATTAGAAAAATCAATTTGGGATATATGACATTAAATTACATACATATCCAATTTTTCCAAGCTTAACAAGTTATGATTTTAATCAAGTAAATGGAGATAAGTATTTTTTTCCTTTTTTCCAATTTCATGTTAATACTTTGCAATCATATGTAATATTAATAATTGCTTACACTTAGCCCACTTAGGGCTTTTCTGGACACTCCACTCAAAACCCTTTAAAGGTAATGGGGACACCCCTCCACCACCTCAGTTGTGCAGCATCCACCTGGATGATGCAAAGGTAGCCATAGTGCGCCAGAAAGCACACTACACATAAGCTAAGAGTTGGGAGGAGAGCAGAAGAATGAAGCCAATTCACAGATAGGGATTATTAGGAGGCCATGATTGGTAAGAGCCAATGGGATATTTGGCCAGGATACCGGGGTTACACCCCTACTCTTTTCGAGAAACGCCCTGGGAGTGAGGACCTCAGTTTTATGTCTCATCCAAAGGACGGCACATGTTTAGAGTATAGTGTCCCCATAACTATACTGGGACATTAGGACCCACATAAACAGCAGGGTGAGCATCCCCTTCTGGCCCCACTAACACCTTTTCCAGCAGGAACCTTAGTTTTTCCCAGGAGGTCTCCCATCCAGGTACTGACCAGGCTCACACCTGCTTAGCTTCAGTACACATGTACTGAAGTACTCAGTACACATGTGATGGGACCTTAAAAAGAGGGATTACCAGTACAAAGCCACTTGCCACTGAAAGCTCTAGTGAGTATTATGAAATAAATACTAAGCCTATAAGAAAAAAACTTGTCAGCTTGTCAGCTGGGATGAAAACAAAAAAATAAAAAAGCATCAGAAAAGTCTACAAACAAATGTTGATCGATAATTCTATCAAGTCAGAAACTTGAAACTGCCTTGGTCATTCACATAATTTTCATTTGTAAATCATCTAAATATCTTTATCATAAGCTTTGTACCATTAATTTTTTAACATGCCTGAAAGAAATTAAATAATTTTATTACTAACTTTCTTGAAAGAAAATGTAAATTGCACAAATGTTGGAGTCTATGAAGCATTCAAAAATATTAAAAATACCACTTTGAGAGTTTTAATTGATCACTCAAAAAATAAAAGTTTGACTGGTATGGTAATAAAAGCTTTTAAAAATGCATTACACATACTAAACATTAAAGTATAGACTGAATTTAACTAATACATATACTGAAATTGAAGCAATATGAAGTTTGACTTCAACATGTGTATAACATTTTGCTTTTAATTGAAATAAAACATTTGCTGGTAAACTTTCTAAAACATGGAATAAAACAGAACATTGAAAACTGCAATAAATCAACAAATGTTTTATAATATCACTACAAATACTGAAAATAGTAAACATAAACATATACTCATCTGTTGAGTGAAGACAGTTTGCTAGCCTTCAGAAGTATTTGAACCTGCAGCATGATATACAATAATAAATTTGACCCATGCAATTTTCAAAGCCAAGTTTTATTGCAAGTCTAAACCAGCCTTGAGGGTTATATTAAAAACAAACCACTTAATACTTATTATTATTCAAGAATAAATTCAAGGATTTATTCAAGAATAATGCTACACAATCCTTTGATTTCTGATTGTGTAATAAACTTTCATCCTAACTACAGTATAGTACACAGTGTGCCCTATATCTAAATGAGAAGAGTACAAGTCAGCTAGGAGTAAATATCCACATAAGCGGGAGAATCAGAAGAAATATCCACATAAGGGGAAGAATCTGAAAGGAAGATACATGGGGCTATAGCTAAAGAGAACAATGGGGTAAACCTCAAAGTAAGTGGTGCTTAAATATTCCTTGATGGTAGGTGTGTAAGATGCAAAATGCAAGATAAGAAGCACTGGGGTTTCAATGCAATTATGTAATTTAAAGATGTCTAACAGGGAGTTTTGGTAATGAATACAACTGTAGTGGACAAACAGTATTCCCTAATTGATGGGAGAGATGAACGTTGGGAATATATCAATACTTCAACAATAGTATTCAGACCCAAGAGCCTAACATTGATAAATCAATGGTCTCAGAATATACAAGTCAAACTTATGATAAGCATTCCAAAGGTATAGAGTATCCAACAGACCTCCAAATTCAGATATGAATTATAATTCAATCTGATGTGAAATTATGAAATCAGTGATGTATGTGGAAAATGTGGTTCTCATGGAAAATCTGGAGATTTTAACTTTCTTCTCTTAGACTGTGAAAAAACAATAGAAAGTTAATTATTTTTTTCTTTATTTGAATGTTTGATTTATTATTTCCATATAATTAAGATAAAGTGAGTAAAACAGAGATGTGTTTTAATTATATTACATGCACGATTATAGAAACAATAATCTTCTCTTAAATAAGTTTCTAACGATTAGTAAACATAGGTTTAGAAAAGGTTTGTCTAACTTGATAGACTTCTTAATCTAAGATCTAACTTGCTAGAGGCTTCTTCAAGCTTGAAAAATAATCTGCAATGTTTATATATAGACATATATATAAAGAGAGAAAAACACTGTATCAAGTGGTATGATTAGATTTACAGTAGGCTAAGATAATGAAAAAGTTATTCTTCAAATATCATAAAGTCAAATTATAGTGACTATGCATTAAGGCAGTGGTTCTCAAACTTTTTGGACCAAGTACCAGCCCTGATCAAACCAAAGTATCAAAGTACCACTTCCAAATCATCTTCTCATAGGAACCACAGAAAATATCAATGACCAACATGAGCACGTGCACACACAGTCACAGAAATAGCACTGAGCACTTACCATTTCAGTGAGAGGGGTGAGCCTGTTTAGTTGAGCAAAGCAGATGTGAATTCAATTGTTTGAGTCTTGAAACAATTCACAACTTTGACAGCAGAGTCTAAGAGATTTTAAATCCTCAGGCATTTTCTTGACTGCCAAGGCCTCCCGGTACTGCAGTGCGTCTACTTCATATCTGGAGCAACCTCTCTAATTCGTGCAACTACACCGCTGTGTCTCCTTGTCATCACTCTAGCAACTTCTGTACAAACTCCGATGCATTTTTTCCAGTCAATGCCATTCTCTTTGATAAATCCATTCAGAAGCTGAAATATGTGCTCTCCTTTATTTTTTGTTGGTAGCGGCTTTCGGAACAGAAAGTCCTCATGGGATGTACCCTCAAACTCAAATCTAACGTAAACGAGCAAACTGGCCAAATCAACGGCATCTACAGACTCATCTAATTGCAGTGAAAAGCATCTGCTCAACTTAACGTGCTCTATCAGCGTACTTTTGACATCATCTGCCATATCAATAATTTTATGATAGACTATATCATTCGAAAGGGGCAGCAGGTCGAGCTGTTCTGCAGATTTTTTTCAAACATACTACGTGTCAGCTATTGTCAATGGTAAATTAAGTTCTTCACAAATAGTGTGGGGAGCGAAACAGAGAGATGCTCTGTGTATTTTTCTCAAATTAACCTAGAACAGTACTTGATAGTACTTGTTAGTACTGTTATCTATCATGCTTTCCTGTGCTCACAAGATGGGCATTGTTCCAAAATCACGCACATTTCCTACCTCCCGATTTTCTGAAGATAACTTTTTTTTAATACAATTGGTCACTTATGTTCAAAGAATTACATAGTAGCTCTTGTGTCCACTAAAGTATTAGCGCATGCTGTAACATAGTACGTAGTCTGTGTATTTGACACATAAACTCATTTTATTAAAATACAAAATATGAAAACCCATCCCAATTTTTCAGTGCAAACAACACATTTCCAGGGTCATCTGGCGTACCACGTGGGGGTGCTCCATGCACCAGCAGTGGTACGCGTAGCACAGTTTGAGAACCACGGCATTAAGGTAACAAATGTACTTGGATTAATAAAGTGTTCTTAATTTAAATTAAAATTAATTGTAAACTTATTAAAATATTGAATAAAGAAGACCATGTGACAACCTTCAAAATCCGACAAAGTCAATCCTATGGACTTCCAAATCAAAGTGAAATGTGAACTAAAGAAGACAAAATGGACACTACATGTAAGAACATTTAAAACTTGAAACAGGAGTCATTTCTTTGTACAACATTTTGGGGGTTATGGAATAAGATGACCACCTGGGCAAAAACCTACTCAACATGCAGTAAGCTAAGACAAACTATAAACACAAAAACAGAAACTCTGTACTTGAAAAGGATACTAAAAAAAATGACTTCAGTGTTTATGGTGACACATCAGCTACATCTGCAGGACAATATGGGGAAGCAATTAAAAAGAAAAAAACTACCCATCCACATAGTTGGAGGCAAAATAATAGCTTCTTTCATGAAACAGCCAAATTATATCTTGGCTATATATAATTATATATATAATTATCTCAATTACCTACTAAGTACCAAAGAGACTGCATGGGCCAAATAGCCTCCTTTCATTTGTAATTTATTATGTTCCTAACAGTTTTGTAGAGGCTTATTTCTTGGTTTTCCTGGCTTCAAGAAATGGCTGGATGAAATCCTTGGATTAATCAGAAACTGAGAAAATAATAAACAATGGACAAATGACTGATCCTATGTTCTTATAAGAGCTATATCATAATATATGCAACTTAATGGAAAACAAAATGAGTAAACTAGGTAAAAGATAATTTGTATCAGTAAAATGACATGTCAAACAGCAAAAAAGTCCATAGCAAACACTGTAAATTTACAGTCTGATGATTACTAATTCCACATAAAAATAATGAATAAATAAAACATGAAAGCCAATATCTTGGTTGGAAAAGGTGTCCTTTTGAGGAAAATAGCATATGTTATTGACATTAATAGCATTTTGAGTGTTTGGTTATTTTATTCTTGAGAGTACAACGCAATGTGCATTATGCAGTACATTGCAATTATTTTCTATATGAATACAATATTTCAGATGCAAAAATGTTTTCCTCAATCAAAAAACATTACACACAACTACAAATGATTCTATCCATTATATACATAAATGTATGAATTTATCCATTATATACATAAAAAATAAATATAAATAAATATAATTCAGGACAAAATTGAGGTAATATCTACAATTTATCAAATAAAAGATTTTCTGAATAAAACAGCTGAAATGTTTATTGAAGGCATAGACAAAAGATAGTTTTACAAACTATTTTACAAAATATAATGTGGATTATGTTAACAAAAAGTTTCAATTCAGCTCATTGAAACCCCTCCCAGCAAAATAAGAATTTTCAGAAGAAATGACACTGTTCATTTCCCCATTTTATTTCCATTCTCATCAATAGCAAAAAAAGTCAAATATCTCTTTACTTACTGCTATACAGTGACTGAAATGAGAAGTATGGATGTGCTTCATAAAAATAACTTCTTACTGCAACACTGAACCTAGTTATTTGTACCCACTGAGCTTCTGCAGTTCCTGGTTCGCTCTGATGGACATTATTATTCTAACTGCAAATTGTGTCCTTCATTTGAATTCAGCTCATACAAACTTTCACAAATGTCTTGGAGGTCACAGAATATTCAGTCAAGGATCATGCATTGGCACAATTGTTAAATGCCGTGGATTAACAAGCATCAGGATTTAGTCTCTACTTTTAAGTACTGACTTCCATTAGTTTTATTATTATTATTATTATTATTATTATTATTATTATTATTATTATTATTATTATTATTAATCCACTCTGACTAATGCTTGTCATTTCTTCATATTACGGATCAGAGACTACCGAGAAATAATCATTACAGGATTTTATCTTTTAAAAAGGATAGATGTTTTTTTTCAGGATATAAACCATACATCCCATGTTTCTAAAAAGTTTTCTTTTTAGAAACACAAGATTATACAGAAACATGAGCAGTCTAATTCAGATCAAACGTTACATGCTATGTTTTGAAATTCCTTAAAAAGATCTTCCAGACAATTATTTTAACATATTTCTAATTTAACAACACTCATTTAATGTCTATTGTTAATAGCAAGTTTCAAAACATTGTAAACACAAATTGACAGTTGTACAAATTCCTACTTGCAGTTCCCTTGTAGAAACAATACTGTTTTTTTAAACATTGTTTATTCTTAAAGTTTGAAATCCAGAAATTGTCAAATTATTTATTAAGTGTAAGGAATTAATTAATAATATAGTATCTGTGTCTGATATGCAAAATATTTGCAACTTGTAAATATCTGTGCATAATAGTAAATGTTATTTGTTTTTGTAAGTACATGTTTGTCTTATGTTTTCTGCATGTTACTGTGTTACTGTACTGTATCAGTGGACAATGGAGACACATGCCTACTGTATAAGTGTTTTGTTTAGGATTCCCAGACAATAAAAGGGAGAGGAATTGTTAATATTTGTAATTTGCTTGCTAGGGAAGCTGGTGTCAAGACCTGATTTTTTATTATTAGAGTTTAACCTCCCTTATTGAATTATTCACACCCCTAGCTGATTATAATACTAATTGTTCAAAATTTCAAAGGTTCTTGATCAAGTCAAAAACTAAGCTAATTATTCAAAAGAAATCATAGATACAAGTAAGAGTTCTAATTTATGTACTATATGACAATTTTAGTGAACGTTTGCCATCAAACTGTTTCAAGATTAAAGATTCAAGATTTCTTTTTTTGCCATATACAACAAGTGTATTGGAATGCTTACTCATTCATACTCATAAATGTAGCATGAATGTCTTGTAACACCAACATTCAGGTTCCCAATTAAAATATACCGTACAACTCGAACCTGCACTCAAGCAATGTATAGACTAATATAATGGCTAAATCCAATTTGCAGAGATATTCATAATTAGAAACATTATTTGAACCCACTTAAAAACATTTTTTTATCTTTTATAAAATACAAGAATGCATCTCTGCTTCATATGCCATTATCGTGTTCACTAGTCCACATTGTATGGGTGACTACAGACATTGTCTTCTGCCGTGGGGTTCTTTCATTAGATGCGTAGAAGACATTTGATGAGCCTGATTTGGAATACCTTTGCGTCTTGGATCAGGTTTCTGCAATACTGCAAAATTTGCATACAATTATTTTATTAATTTTCAGTTATTGTCAGTTGTGATGACCTCACAAATGAAGATAAATTAGGGGGAAAAATCATTTACAATGGAGTTTCTTAATTCTGTACTTCAAAGTGTTTTTTTCTCCCAAAATAAATGCATAAATTGCTTACTTGCAATTGACCACTAGAATTTAAGCAAACCTTGAAATTTCATAGCTCTACATATTGATTGAGAGTAGGACACCTAAGGTCATGTCTGCTGGGGTTTATTCCCCTATTTAAAATGAATCTACAGTACATAAACAGAAGAAAAAGGAATAAAACTGAAATGCTGCAAGCTGGTTTCTGGTGATTTTATTTCACATCTTTGTATGTAATTTACCAAAGATTTCTCCTTTCCTATTTAGAGCAGCTACTATATGTCCCCCAAACTGTGAACTGAATTTCAAGATAATTGAATACTGTCATCAAAATAATTCAAATTTCTTAATAATTTTCTGCAATAATGCTGAATAGTCATCTGTTTGCAGACTTTTAAACCTTCGTTTTAACTTATTTTGCCATTTCTACAATGAAAAACCCACTGCCAAGTTTCCAATGCAGGAGATACTCTTGAGGACGCACCTCTTCTCGAAAAGAAGGGTATCTCTGTGTCTATGTATTTACACATTCATTTCTACAGTATGAACACCATCACAAATTTACCACATTTTCCAAATTATATTTGACTCAGAGAAACTTATGAACAGTTTAAAGTGCAAAATATTAAAAGTTGGTATAGAGACAACTGTTTACAGGCAACATTGCCGAACAGCTCAAAATATATTGAAAGAAATATATGTAAGTGAATGTACACGTAATGCACAAAAACAAAAATCTGTAAATGCTGCTTTGAATAGAAAATTGAATAGTTTGGAGTATTAAAATGCTCCAAGTAATTGCAATAATATAAAAAAATATCCATGGAGATTCCATCCTGTGAAGCATTAGGGCTACCCTTCCTGAATACCCCAGAATGCAATAAAAAGGACATACATTTGAAAGTAAAGGGAAAAGGTGACACAGCTGACATCAATGAAGCATTTATCACAGAAGGTGATTGACTTTCAATCATAGCAAAGTTCATGGATGCTATTTGCTTATTGACATGTATTGCACACAGCTGCTGTGCCTTAGCTGTTCATCTTATGATGTACTGCTGAGTTTGTGCTATTTGAGAAATATACTGCAATGTTTAATAATCTCATGGGGAATCTACATCACATGGTCTCTTTTTGATTTTTTGCAGAAATGTTCTCAATGCAAAAGTGGAAAAAATGTAATAATATAATGGAAGTATAAGACATTTTTCTTTACCAGTTATGTGGCTGCCTCATTCTTTTTAACAAGCAGGTGAAAGAATGTCATGAAGAAAAAAGTAGCTGAAAACAGGATTTTCAAGGACAGTTCTATCACTTGCAAGAGTTGGATTCCCCTGGGAGGGCTCAGTTCCAATAAAATGTGCATTTTCATCTCCACACTCTCCTTTTGTTCATCGTACCATGATCCATAGAATTCATAACTGTTCAATTCAAGGAACCAAGTAAATGGGTACAATTAAGAGAGTTGTAAATTGAAATAGAATTGCATGTAAATGATGGAAATGACCTGGAGACCCTCTTAAGATGTTATATTTTCTTTTAAAATAGCAAGACTTGACAGTGACCAAATGTATGAAAATGAGTTATGTAAATATCACATCTATTCCTAGAAATAAAAAAAGCACAAAAGTACAGAGAAATATCTATGTTATGCTGATCTTCACAAAATGTAGTCAAGTGACTGAAAAAAAGTTTCCTTATGATCTATAGAGGTTTCAATAAAGTTTGAATTTACCATTTATGATGAAGTGAGCTGTTACCTTTTTTCATATGCTTATTTTTTATCAAACCATTTAAAGCACTGACACAAGAAGATGTATTTATGTCTTTTATAATAAACCCTCAGAAATACAAAGTGCTCTATAACAAGTAATAATTGGTAGTTCATTTACCAATGTGTGGAAAAAAGAAATATTTCTTTTTGAGCTAATACAAATCTAGTTTCTTCAGATACACTTCTGCAGTTTCTTTTGGTGTTCATAAAAAACTACTTTCATTTGTCAGTTAAAAAGGAGCCAAGACGGGGCAAACCTTTGGCTAAGGTAATGAAATTAAGAGATCATAGAATAATCATGATAATTTCTTTGTGTGGTTTATAAGAACATAATAACAATGACAAATGAAAAGATGCCATCCATCTAATCTTTGATGTAACTCTTCTTATGTTCTTAATGGTCCCTATGTCGTTTATATCATCTCCATGCCTTGTTGCTTTATGGAATTATGTACAAGTTAGTGTGTAGAATACAATTTTAATATCGCATATCATATTTCCTAAAGGTCTGCAGATGCTTGATACCATTATGCTTCAGAAACCTGTAGTGATTGAAAGGATTTTATTTTTTAATTTAAATGAGATTTACAAGGGCAGATACCTCTTAGGATTGCAAGGGTTTATATTTTTCTCTGTCTTGGCAACTACTGCACAGACTCAATTGAAAATTGGCAGCAATATGTAGCAAAAAACACCCTATAATGTTAACTGCTAGTGTTCAGAAACTGTTTGGTCAATTAAACCCAGCCTCAGTAGATATTCTATAAATGATATAATCACACTGTGGAGAAAACCAAAAACTTCATTCATAAGCCAAGATGGCCAACTGACAGCCATATTGCTTTCAAACTTCAAACTGCCTGTGTTACAAAACAGCTGATGCATTTAACTCCACATTTGGCAGGTCCAACACACAATATAATTCAAAATCTCCAAAATGTACTCATAAGCAATACTTGCATTCCAAGATTTCTGCAGAAAAGAGGGTTTGAGATTCATGGGTCATTGGGTGTCTTTCTGATATAAATGTGATCTGTACACGCAGGGCATGTTGTATCTGGAACAGAGGGGCACTGCTGTATTGGAGAGGAGTATGCATAGAGTAGTTAAAGAGCATTTAAACTAAGGAACAAGGCACAGGGATCTCATAGCAGGCCAACTCTTGTGGGATCAGAAGAGCCCTGGCCAACTCTAATAAAAATAAAAAAACAATGTATTCACCCTTAAATAGCTCAATGGTAGAAGCATAAGGAATAATAGGCTGCTTAACTAAAGGAACATTTGACATTAGAGGACTAACTGAAAGATAATAGGTACACCCATGTGGAAAGACAGACAGGACAAAAGAGAGTGGGATTCATAAAAAAATAACCTGCAAACTATAGAACTGAAACACGTTTTTCAGGGTACAGACAGTTTCATATTTACACCTTCACACCTGAAGAAGGCTCCACGGCCGAAACGTTGTGTTCTCTTTCTTCTTTTTTTCAGCATGGAATAAACCTATTACTTGTTCCTTTGCAGTTTAATATTTATGCAGGTTTCACCAATAGACCACTAAATACATATATAAGCATAAGTATCTTAAAGTGCAATGAAATAAGGAAGGTATATTGCATAAGCGATGTTATCTTACTGGGAGATTTCAAACTTCCACCCATAAATTAGGATATTGTGATGGGAAACATGGAATCTGGTAAGTGATTAATTTTATACCCAAAATGTAAAGATAGAATTCTGCCCAAGGTCTAGCCTGCAGCAGGACCTTGCGACCAGCTAGCTACCTCTGTGCTACCCACTTGATCACCAGAGCAATACAGTTGGATTTACGTCTGCACTCCTGAATTTAGCATTATTCAGCAGTGTATCTCTTCTTTATACCCCCTATAGCTTGACAATTCTCATGTAAAGAGCTGCCATCTGTATCCACGTACTCATGTTTTTACCCTGAATGCTTCAATGTACACATTGATTTATGTATCAATAAATGTATTCCGTGTGTTGTGAAACTTTGTGTAGACTCCTTGTTGTTCTGTCGATTGATTCCTCATAACCAATTTAAGCTCATGCAATTTACAGTTATAACTAAACATTGTGCCAGTAAATTCACACAAACCCCTACACATGGAAATTGAAGAAATACTCACCTGATTTTGAAATTCATTGTCTAGGCCACTGGCTAACCAAATATGTGGTGTAAAAAAAGGACATCCCATTGCCTAACATATATAGACTTGACTTGACTTGACTTGACTTGACTTGAACTTTATTGCCATATGTAACCGGTGCTGGTACAATGGAATTCTTACTTACAGAAAGTCTCTCAATTGTAAAACAAGTGTAAAAAAAACAAAAAAACAAAAACAAAGTGCAAACAGTGCATCAAGACAATGTACAAACAAACAATAGACAATGTGCAAGTAAACATGCAGACAGTTTGAATGTAAACAAAACAGACGTGTAAACAATGACTGGAGACGTACAATAAATAAATTACAATGAGGTAGATGGTGATGGTGTAGGTGTGGTCCGAGGGGGATGGCTAAATGTGTTCGCCAGTCTCACTGCTTGTGGATAGAAGCTATTGAAGAATCTAGTGGTAAGTGTCCGTATGCTCTTATATCTCTTGCCTGAGGGCAGTGGGGTGAAGAGCTCATGCCCGGGGTGGTGACTGTCCTCTGGGATGGCCAGAATTCTACCACGGCAGCGGTCCTCATAGAGCTGTTTAATCTCGGTGAGACCGCAGCCGATGATCTTCTGGGCCATATTGACCATTCTCTGCAGTGCCTTTCTTTCTCGCGAAGAGGTGTTGCCATACCACACGGTGATCCCGTTGGTGAGGACACTCTCAATAGTGCAGCGGTAGAAGTTCACCAACACATGTATTGGCATCCCCCATCGCTTGAGGCACCTCAAGAAATAAAGGCGCTGCTGAGCCTTCTTCACGATAGAGTCAGTGTTCACAGTCCAGGTTAGATCTTTAGAGATGTGAATTCCCAAAAACCTAAAGCTGATGACTGTTTCCACTTCTGTTCCATCAATACTGAGTGGGCTGTGAGTGTGTGGCCTGTGTCTCCAAAAGTCCACTATAAGCTCTTTAGTTTTCTTTATGTTCAAGTCCAGGTTATTGCTATGACACCACCTAAGCAGCTGTACAACTTCATCCCTGTAAGTGGATTCGTCATCATCACTGATCAGTCCTATTATAGTGGTGTCATCTGCAAACTTAATGATGCGGTTGTTGCTGTGACATAATTTAGACTACTTACTTTTGTAAATAGAGAATCTTACTTAGATTTGTTTGCCATGTATTGCAGACCAGTGTCTTGTTGTCTGTCAATGTTCTGTGCCTTTAATGTCATAGAGCCTCCACCAATCAAGGTTTAAGTATTATACTGATTTAAGTTGATTGGTTGTTGTAGAATTGAATGGGCAGAGCCTAGCATTCTAATATGTGTACTGGGTCAGGATTGCATATATCTGGATGAACAGAGAGATGGAGTATTAAAAAGGAAGAAAGTAGTTTGAAAGAAGATGGAGTATTATTTTTTGTTTGAGAAGTGAATGTTCACATTTGTATTTGTAAATGTAGTATTACCTCACCACATTACCAAAACATCTGACAAGATTCAACTATGAATATGCTTTTTATCACATAATGTTTAGATTATAACTAAGACACACAGTGACAGACACACCAAGAAATTGTGACCATAATATTGTATCCATTTTAGTATCATTTTAAGTATAAGATATTAAGGTTTATAATTTTTTAAAAGGAGACTATGAAAGAAGGAGGAACACATTAATGAGAACTGTAACAGATGTGTGAGACATCTTTGGGTTAACATGTTCTGTGTTTTGTGTGTGGTAATTTGTTTGGTGCAAGTGAAGTTTTATTTAATCTCTGACCCAGGAAAAAGTGTGGTATAGACGGTTGAGGAGGGAATGCAGGCTCGCACTATGTCCGTTATTTTTTTTCTTCTACTTGCTTGGTCTGCTAGTTTTGTTTTGTTTTTATCAATAAAGTTTGATAATCGGCCAGTGAAAGCTCTGTTTTCCTTCACATGGATGCCTAAAACCCTATACCAAACCCAGGATTTTACAGATGAATGAAAAACAAAATGGAAACATATTGCTAAAAATAAATTAATTATAGAAACACCATATTCCAATATAACCTAATTGATTTAATTTAGATATTAAGAACAAATGAAGGAAGAAAGACTCTACAGACTCTACAGACTTTATTAAAAATATGTTCTTTCAGTTAATGTTCATATGATGTTTGAGCAACACTCATAACCTGACAAAATTCATGTGGTAACTAACTGACTTTGATATTATTGTAGGTGCAGACACTGATGCAGTACTGAATCACAAACTTGGCAACATAAAATCTCAGTGTTAAGTCTCAGGAATCTGCAATATTAAGACATTGTATGTCTGATCTGTGACGTGGTGGATATATAGTGTGTGTTTAACCCTTCAGACAAACAATTTCAGGGTTTTTTTAGCCAGGGATAAGTCATACTCCCGAATTGACTATATTTGTGGATTTGTGGATCCAAGCTATTTTTTTCTGTGGTAAAGTATGTAAAGTTAGTACCACTAACATATTACCACATCAATTTCCACAGCTTTGTCTTTACTGATAAATGTTACTGTACCCCCTGATATTCAATACTACAATATACTACATTGTACAAAAGAGGCATCTTTTTATTTTAACCATGGCTTGGTCAACATATCTCACATATCTCTCTAGGTTCATGAAATATTCTATAAAGGGATAGATGTCTTCTGTTTGTGTTTGTATTTCTATTACATAATTCATAAATGCTCTCTGCAGCTGAATCTTGTTTTGAATAGGAACTTGAATGTTGCAGATGGTACAATATTTGGAATAATATAAATTCTGCCTCCAAAAATCCTAACCAAACAATCAATTTAAATGTCCTTAATAGAGTGTATTTGATCAGCTGTAGATTGGTATGTAGAACTTATGAGTACCTTATGAAGGTGATTTTTAGAGACTTTCCCTCTGGCACTGTAGTCATATTTTACACAATTTGGTAGTGTCATGGAATTGACACATTCTGGAAAAAACTCTCTTTTTGGTTACTTTTAATAGGAATCTTCTTTGTTCACAGGAATCTTGTAGAATTATGACCATAAACTTGACCTCTCACAGCGGCAGAAACAGTTCTCTCAAGGTACTACTTTAGGAAACTGCTTTATCTCTGCTGGCAGGCATTAATGGATCTATGCCCTATCATGAAATTATTTTAATAGACCTTTCAACCACTAGAATCCATGATATCACAGGTAGGATAGTGGAGGCTTGGAATGCTGCTACTGATGCAGTCAAAGCCTTGTTGCATGAAGGTTTCATTGCAGCTGTTTTTTAGGAGTCCTTAAATAAAAACCACACAAAGAAAATAAGCAATGGGATCATATAGAATTATTGTCTGTGAATGAACTGCAAGAAACATGCATGTCACATGTCAAATCCAATCAAGGTAAACATATTTCCCTGTTATAAAACTGACAAAGCATGATCTTACAAGAGTTACAGACTCAGTGCAGAAGAACATCCTCTCACTTTTTTGTTATACAGTAGTTACATACTGTATGTAAAATTGGATGGTGGATTAGATGCCAGGTACAAAAGCCTTTGTTGCCTGGTTTTATTTCACTGCCACAGGATAACTTCATTCTAGCTAATTAAAAATTCCATATGTTCTTTAATGCACGTCCAGTTTCCCTAGCATGTTTAAACAAGAATATTAAAAACAGTATATTGTATTTTACACTTTGATATATGCAAATATGTGCATTCATATGAAAATATTGTCCCTTTTGAAAATCTTATTTTTCAGTCAAAGAATAAATGGATCATTGACCTCATTACGTGTGTACAATATAATCCATCCTGAAGCTGTTGCTCTTCATTTCCTTCCTTTGTGCGATCAAATTAATGAAAACTGTGGTAAATAATGATTGTATTTCTTAATTGTTTTAAATGTGCAAGGTGTACAGTAATTAAATGTTCACAATGGCATTGCTGGGCAGAGTTTAACCTTCATACCCCTTCAAGATAAATTGCACAGCATGAAAAGACTGTGACACAGCACGTAATTGCTTTCTGCAGTAAAAAATGCACTCTAACTGCAGGATGATTAATCTGGTACTTTTGTCTTACATGAAATTTTCTGTTCTACAGTGTTAAAGCAATCAAATAAAGGTACATAGACAGTCAGCAACCACCAACTGCCCATTTATTTGGAAAAACACTGGCAATAGCATAACATGTACAATGCCTTGCACTGTATTGACTCCCTTCTGATAATATCCCATTTTGTTGAATTTCAAGTGATGTATGGACAATATTTAAAGTAACTATTGTAACCAAAACTAGAATGCTCAAACTGAAAAAGTTAAGTCTCAGCAGCAATGACAAAGAATAATTAAAAAAAATAAAATGTTGATTGCAAAAGCTGTGTTCTCTTTTTAGTTCTGGCAAACCTAAATTAGTTCAGGTGTACAAAATTACTTTGAAAAGCTGTACAATTAGATTAATTGCCACAGTGTGCAATAATAGTGGTTCATGTGGTTTCAGAATAAATACATTTGTCTCTATAAAGCCCCTCAGTCAGGCAGTGAATTTCATGGGAAGAATCAACCATGAAGACCAAGGAGCTCTCAAAACAATTCATGAATAAAGTTATAAAAAGTCACACATCAAGAGAAAGGAATACAAAGACACTTAATATTCCTTTAAGCATAATGAGAAAATTTCCACAGAAGAATTATGAAACATTTCTGTTAATTAACACCATCATGGTCTGCAGACTTGTTATTGACTTGGTGACTTATCTAAATAGACTCACAACTCAAAATTGCTGTCAGTGGTACTTTCACTAAGTATTGACACAGGGTGGTGAATACTTATGCAATCAACATTTTAGTTTGTAATTGTTCTTTTGAGTTTTTTTCTGACATATAATGTGTTTAACCATGAAAGTGTTTTTAGCATTTTTTAGCATTTACGTTTTTAGAATCATTCATTAAAAATGTGTATATATGTGTATTTCAACAATTAGACATTAATGTAAAGGAGTGAATATTGGTGCAAAGTGTTGTACAAATAAAATATAATTGATTAAATCTTTGTGAACATCTATGGATAATTTATTGATAATTGAAAATGCCTCTGTATATATTTACAAAGGCGACAGGAGGCAAGTTAACCCACAGTTCAAATCATTATAAAAGTATTGAAAAATGCAAAAATACAAATCCAGTGAGTGGTCTATTGCAACAGCTTAACCTTCTTGTTCCATTGGAAAACAAGAGCTCAGAAAAAAATCACCATCTGGTGATTCTGGTATTTTAGTACTTTAGTACTCTTAAATCCTCTAGATTACCAAAAAAAAAAAACTATGATGTTCAACCATTTTGCATGCTATAAGCTTTTTATGAACTTTTTTTTATTTTTTGCCTTATAAATATTGTTTTATATCGCTACGTAACCTTTTACATTGAGAACCAATAGTTTATAGATTAGAAAACGTTTTATTTCCTTTAAAGGGCACCACAACCTGGAGGTACAAGGTACAAGGTAGGACTATACCCTGGACGGGCTGCCAGTCCACCACAGGCCATGTGCACACACAAAGGGACAACTTAAAAGACATAAATTATACTAGCCTGCAGTTGTTTGGAAAATGAGAACAACCCAAAACACCTGGCAAAAACACCACTAATACATACAGATAACACACTGAATGTACCCCATTCCTGAAGTGAACCAAAATGCTGTAAGGATAAAAGAATAACCTCCATGCCACCATGCACACAGTTTAAATTTATAGTAAAAAGACTTTGTCCCTCTCTCCAAAAGAGTAGTGCCCTTATTATTTCTCATACTGGTATTTCTTTAATATTTACTCTATAGTGCTTAATCAAATGTCAGAATTATTATTTCTTTCTCTTGTTCACCTTTCTCCCTCTTCTTTTATTTATCTAACACGGCCTAAGAATAACACAAAAAGAGCAGCCATGTGATATGCATAACAGTATTATGAGATGTCAGGGTGAAAGGGGTTATACACATTTACGGTGCCACACCATATTTGAAATAGCTAAAGGTATAATTTGCAAAGTACAATCAAAATGAAAGAAAGAAATCAATGCACCACAGCTGTCATCATTTTCAATCACGTTTTCTGTTGATTTTCAGTTGAACATAAATAGAATGTGTGAAAGTGAAAATTGCAGGGTACAAGACAGGTATTTATTGGATACGCTTCAGCATTTTTATCATTAAACAGGTGTTCTGCAATTAAATTACATATTAAAAGTAAAGGAACAAAACCATTTGAGGTTTTATTACATTTTTAACAGATTGTTACAGTTATAGGAAGTGCACAGCCACCATAATGTTTTTTAATATATATATATATTATATAATATATAGAACCAATATATTTTAATGTGTTTAGAAATGTATTACTAATCAACTACTTATTTTAATAACAGCAACAATTTTCTGTTAGATCTTAGATTAAGAACAAACTACTTAATAATCCACTTGTGTGTGAACCAGTTTTTATCAATTTTTCATTTTCCATAAACAGAATTGGAAACAAAACAATAAAGAGCCTATTCATTTTATATAATTTAAGAGAATTTCATTTTTAATTGAAATTTTTAATTTAACACTGAGCAAAAACATATTTATTCTGTTTCAACTCTTTGGCTCTTTGGTGCATTTATTTGTAAATGTATTTATTCACCTATTTCCACAATACCCCTGTTAGAAGTAAACCTGTTATTTGACAGACAATACTTCTTTCTGAAATAGCTGTTTTTTCTTCTCTTTATTTTCAGTACTTATTCACTATTAAACTACTCCTCTCTTCAACTCGGAGGTGTTGAACAATAGAATATCTTGGGGATACAGCTCCAGAGGTCACCTTTTAACCAGAACCTTATAATTCAAACAGCATTGCATGTGTATGTCAGCTTATATACACAGACAACCGAAGAAGGCTCCACGGCCGAAACGTTGTGTTCTCTTTCTTCTTTTTTTCAGCATGGAATAAACCTATTACTTGTTCCTTTGCAGCCTACGCATGCTGACGCAGCTACCCACCTGAACTACTATACACAGACATGTTATTTATGGGCAACTATAACAACTAATATTATTGTTTTGTAATATTTTGGAAATGATTTTCCAAGAACAAGACTAATAATGTCAGCTACAGCTCAACTCTAATCTAGTATAACAGTGAATCATTTATTTTGCTTTCCTTCTTTAATGAATTAGCTTGTGCAGCCTCTTAGACAGTAAGGATATTTCACTAACAGAATACTGTCTGTAATAATACCACTCATTATGTTTGTGCTGTTCATTCACATTATATTTCAATTTCTAAATAAAAAAATGTACACTACAATTACTAAGCAATCCATGTGAAGACAATTCTAAATTATTTCAGATAAAACCATGTGCTTGTTGTTCAATATAACTCAATTTTTATAAAATAATTTATATTGTATGAACTACATAGTGAGAAATTCAAGATGTTATTAATTGTAATAATGCATATGGGTGATTTAATAACATGATACATACAGCACACCTCTACACTCTGCCCTTTATTGTTCTGGTTTTGGCTGTAGATATGTCACTATTTATTATTTTCTGCATTGTGTGGTGTTGTTTGTGTACTGTGTTGGCTGTTGTACTGCACATGTCCTGAGAGCAATAACAGCGCAAATAAGGATCCCAATTTATATGTATTTATGATATACTGTATAAATTACTGTATTTTGAGCAATTCCTTAGGTATTTGTGTAATTCAAAGATGAAGCAAACCAAGTTCCAGTTGACTGTGTGCACATTAGAAAATGTGTATTTTTCATATAATAAACAATGAAATCAGCTTAGTAATTGACCCCCATTTCTTCAAAATAAAATGTCAAAACCACTTCATTTGATTAATTTAAATTAAGAAAACATTACTGAACTGCAGTAAAAATAAGACATTCAAGTAACTGCACTGCATGCTGGAAAGTGGACCCAGTTGTGACAACCAATATGGAACACACAATTTGTGTCAAGACTGATAGAAATGGAGGGGAGACATTGGTCCAGATAAAGGATGACACACATTACAGTGCAGCTGCATTACTTGGTGATGCTGGCAGAAACTGTCCTGCAACCATCAATTTATTACCACCCATTTCAAGTCACAGTGGTGAAATCAACAGCTTAAGTCCTCACCACTTTAAAATGTTTAACTTAATGTCAGAATTTTATTCTTCAGCTTTAGAAATGGTGTTCTGTATAATTAATTGCTAAATGATGGTGCTATTGTGGTTTAGCACAAATGTATGGATTCAGTTATCACAACTTTACATAAAAGTTATAAAAGCACTTTACATAAAACATAAAAGTCTTTACTGTATTACCAACACCCATTGTATAATTCAGTAATGTTTTGTACAAAGCTAAAATGTAACACTATTAGGCAAAATGTACGGTAGAAGGGAATTTAAGCTTTACCATGATAACATATAGTACAAAGTAAATTGCTGAATGGTCTAGCCCAGACTATCATTCGAATTTATTCTATAAATGTAGTCTTGCTTGTAATCTGTCATATGGTGGTTTAGACAACCCCACTAAAGTGAGGTACTTTAATATGGCTGTTCCAGTTCACCCAGCTGTATAAATGGCAACCAGCTTTGCATTATCCCAGAGGGTAATAGACTTTATCTGTACTTACTAAGCTGTAGAGCAGGCATCACAATGGGAGATAGAGGCTTCTCACTAGTACCACCAAATCTGTGGATCACATTGCCCAAATCCATTAGAGACTCTAAATTTGCAAATGCTGACACTTTGATAACATGCTTAAAGAATATTAATGTCTAATTATTGTTGTCCTTAGTCAATTTGTTGAACTCTTTTCTATTTTCTTTTTGGTTCTGTTTTTTTTTCAAATGTTTGCTAATGTACAGTGCTTGGAGTTCCTCAGAAGGTGCACATCAATAAAAAAGTAAGATCAAAATACAAATTGTAATATCATAATGACTGACCAATCATGATTGTGACCAATCATAACCCAGCAATCCCATTCTCCAATGATACATTAACTGTTTGCTATAATGTAACTTATTTAGAACTTCAGTGAAAGGCTATTGCATCTGATGCATTTAAAGGCATTGCAAATTAATTATTATTTGCATTATTAAGATTTTTCTTTTATGTCCTATTAGGTTAGATTAAAGATGACCTTACCATCTCCCAAAAATGACTGTGTGATTGACACAATAAACTACTGGCATAATGACAACACCCTGTAAACTTGATTGTGTTTATGCATATCAAACACACTTATGGAAAAGTAATATGATCATACTGTAAAGCAGTGAGTAGTGCCACCCCAATTCTGTCACAAAATATGAGTCATATGCATTTTTATTTGATCCCTCTTTTTCAGCTGTTGAAAACTGTTGAGTCTGTTTATGTTTGCATTACATAAAAACATTCAAGAGACTCTTTACAGGAAAGTACAGCAGCACTAATTAATAACACAAGAAGTACAGTATATGTCTTCCACGCTTTCTCATACTGTGAGACTTTTGACAACTGCAAATGAATGTATTAATTTCACCAATACCTTTGAGAAGAGTGTTTACATTGTATTTTAGTCAACACATATTTTGTTTTTCAGTGTAGCAATTGAATTGAATGTAATTTAATTGAAGCATTTTTAATTGTCAAAATACCTTGAAGCTGTCAAGTATACCTACATCTATGTCACAGGGCAGGCTCAAGGGGTGCCCAGGTGAGTTCTTTTACAATAAAATGGCTCAGCCGCAATATCACTCGGGTGCAAAAGTGGTGGTTTATTTGGAAAGTGCTCCTCACAAACCAACAAAACATTTATTAGTTCAGAAAACAAGAAAATTTAACAAAAAATACACAAAAACTTTATATGAGAGTTAAAAGCCAGTAGTCTCAACACACATGTCCTCTCAGCTAACTCTAATCGTGGTTTAGCAATGAACTTCCTAAATAGATACAGCCCTGTCCTCTCCGAACCTACCATTGTACCATTTAAGTTATCGAGCTCCACCTCCCACAATAAACATATTATTTTCCCCCCAAAGCAATTAATTCATAATCTTTTAACAATGAGCAAAACATTTTCTTCCTATACCGGAAGATGTGCGAATACACCACTCAGCGTGGAAACCACAAAGCCAAGCTGAAAACAAGGATCAGGTTAAACCTCTGAGACCAACATACCCAGAAGTCAGACTGCCCAGGACGTACAGCAATCAACAATAACACGGAAACAAGGAAGACAGACAAACAGACAGAGCGCTCTTTCTCAAACACATAGGTACAAATAAACATAACGTTATCCTTGAATGTTTGTGGCTTCTCTATGAATAACAGGAACTGATTTCGAAGTAAAATATGGTTATGCTTTTGCATGTATGAAATGGGAAACTGCTAGCCGAGCACCAAGTGTGCACCCTCGCAAGCTAGCTAGCTGACACGCAAATAGATGTATGGACGCGTGTATAATCTAAGTGGGATAACATGTGTGGTATAATGTACTGTCTGCGGACGGTGATAGAGATCCCTCTGTCACAATCTTTATCTATATCTATGAAAGAAAAGAATATTTATTTGTTTAAAATAGGTTTTTATGATTGATAACCATTTGGTTCGGAATGTTTCAGACAAAAGTCTGTCAGATTGTTTGAAAGTAATTTAACCATAGTGCTGTATGTTTAATTTAAATGGGTTTCCTACTCTTTTTTCATTTAGTCCTACAATGCAGTTCCATATCTGTTTTATTCCTTTTAAAGTATGAATCTTATTCTTGTTAAAATTAGTTATTTTAGCAGCTAATTCCATAATATTATATAAAACACTAATGAAAGCTATAGTGATGTTGAATATACCAATGCTGGTTCAATCTTATATTATTACTAAATAAATATAACAGAATGAATATCAAGAAAAAAATGTGATTTCAAACAATAGGTAAATGATTCAGTGCAGACACAGTGATTCCTGAACCCAAAATAGTTTATTGGGAGGAAATAAGCACTATAAAATAAAGTGCCCTCTAAAGATATTTGGACAGTAAGGTGTCAACTTGAATATTCACTGTGAACACTTTTACTTGGATAATTACTATGATTATTATACTTATTATTTCTCAAGGAAGAAAAAACCTCATTGTACAACTTCTATTTTATTTTTTAAAAAGTCAACTCTTTCTACACTCTTGAGTCAAATAAACAAATTAACAGATAAAGTTGAAACTTTATATTATGAATGAGCAAAAGTATTGGGATAGATTCTCATCAGTCTGTCTTTTGTCGCAGTTGGCTAATTAGGTACATTTAAAAAGAGCAGTCAACTTCCTATCATTCTGTCTCAGTTTGACTTCAATATTTTGAGTCCGTACTTAAAAGTGAAATGGAAGACCAAAGCAATTTCAACTGAAGATTTTTTTACAATTTTGAAGCTGAAAGAAAAAAAAATTCAATCAAAATAACAACAAAGAAATAGGACATACCAGACCCAATGATTGGGAAAACACTAAAGAAAATGTTCAAACCATTGTCACTAAAATTGATCACTTCCAGACTGCAAGGGTTAAAGTATTAAAGTTAACAGTTGCCCAAAGACTGAGATGAGAGAATAATGAACCACAAGATGTAAACTTCCCAGAGGCATAAAGAATGTAAAGGACACATTAGAATGGAAATACTTGGAAATACTGAAGTAAGCCAGGAGAGTTCTGCAAAAATGTGTAATAGACAGATGGGACCATCTGATAGAAAGGTTAAACTGTGGAAAAATACTTGAACCAAGTGATCAAAACAATATCTTTGAAGCAATGGCATAGCTTGGTTAGGATGAGACTGATGGCGGTGGCGGTATGAATTCTGAAGTTTATAGACACCACTTCACCCTGAAATATAATATTGACCCAAAACCAACAGCTGATACAACCAAGTAGTTACTCTCTAGAAAAAAACTTGGAAAACCTGATTGCCAGGTCTCCAGGTTTAAATGCAACTTAGTATGTATTTTACATCAATAAAATTAAAAATATAAATTCAATAAAAATTAAAGATTCAGATATCCCTAAAATAATCTAGAACTCAGTGCCTGCAGCAAAGGATTGGCGAAGCATCTCAAATGATTACATAAAGATTATTATTAGTTTAGTAAATTGTAGATATCATGCAAACCCAGTGTCGCTTTGGCCTTGTAATATGGATCATTATTCTGCTGAAGGATAAATTTTAGTCACAGTTCTAGATTTTAAGCAGGGTTTTGTTTAAGATTTGCCAGTACCTTCTGTCATCTATGTTCTCATCTACAGTATGTTACCATAGATGACAACCTTGCTAGCCACTACTGATGAGAAAAAGAGAAAAACATAATGTTGTAGCCATCATGCTTGACAGTAGGGATGGTAAGAATAATAATAATAATAATAATAATAATAATAATAATAATAATTGCTCATACTTATATAGTATAATACACTCCACTCAAGGCGCTTTACATGTAATGGGGACTGACCCTCCATCACCACCAATGTGCAGCACCCACCTGGATGATGCAATGGCAGCCATAGTGCAGCAGAACCCTCACCTTACATCAGCTACATAAGCTAGCCATGAAAAAGTTTTTCATGATTTCCTCCATTATTGCATATTTGTCACACTGGATGTTCTCAGAACTTTAGACAAAATCTAGCGTTAGATAAAGGGAACCTGAGTAAACAAATAACACTTTATTATTATTGTTATTTAATTTATTTAATAAACAAAAATTTTCCAACAACCATATCCTCTGTGTGAAAAAAGTAACTTAATAATTGATTGTGCCACCTTTAGCTGCAATGACTGTAACCAAATGCTTCCTATAATTCTTTTACATTGCTGTGGAGGAATTGTAGCCCACTCTTCCTCCCAGAACTGCTGTAATTCAGAAACATTGGTAGGTTTTCGAGCATGAACTGACTGTGTCAGATTCTGCCACACCAAAACTTTAATTTTGCTTCTTTTCAGCCATTTTGATGTGGACTTGCTTTTATGTTTTGGATCATTGTCCTGCTGCACGACCAAAAAGTTCCACTTTTGACTCATCTGTCCATAAAACATTCTCCCAAAAGGCTTGGGGATCATCCAGGTGCTACTTGGCAAATGAGAGACTAGCGTTTATGTTCTTCATGGTTAGCAGTAGTTTCTGCCTTGCTACTATCCCATGAAGTCCATTTTTGCCCATTTTTGCTTTTTCTGATTGTGGAGTCATGAACACTGAGCTTAGCTGAGGTTGTTTTTTTTTAATCCTTTGTGATTTACTGGATGATTTTATGCTGCGCTCTTGGAGACATTTTGGCAGGCTGACCACCTCTGGGAGGATTCACTACTATTCCAAGTGTTCTCCATTAGGAGATTATCTCTCACTGTAGTCCGGTGGAGTCCCAGAGCCTTAGAAATTGCTTTGTAACCCTTTCCAGACTGATAGAAATTAACAATATTTTTTCTGATCACTTCAGGAATTTCCTTTGATCGTGGCATAATGTGCTAATCTTTGTGCTGGCAACTTGATTTTGATGGTAAGGGTCAAAATAAGTGAGGTTTATATTGAGCAGGGCTCCCTGTAATCAATTCTGGCTGTGTTCAATCAGCTGGCTCTAATTTATCCCTTTAATTGGGTTGATTTACTTGTTCACACAGTGCCAGTTGGTGTTAGATAACTTTGTTCATTAAATAAAAGAAATAAGCAAAAAAAGTGTTATTTTTTCACTCAGGTTCCCTGTATCTAATATTACATTTTGGTTGAAGACCTGAAAACATTCAGTGTCCAAAATTTGTACTAAAATCAGTAAATACTTTTTCCTGGCACTGTATTAGTGGGAAGGAGAACAGAGTAACGAAGCCAATTCATAGATGGGGTTTATTAGTAAGCCACGATTGGTAAGGGCCAATGTGAAATTTGCCCAGGACGTCGAGAAATGCCCTGGGATTTTTTTAATGACCACAGAGAGTCAGGACCTCGGTTTTATGTCTCATCACAAGGATGGTGCCTTTTTACAGTATAATGTTTAACTGTAAAAACATTTTTGAACTTTTAAAAGCAGTTAAAACTGCTACTATTTTAAGTGCTGTATTTCAGCATATTTCATAATGTTATCCATCAGGTTATTTATTTTTTCCCCAGAAAAAGTAAGTAAGTTAAATATTACAACTTAATTTATTGTACTCATGTATGTGATATGACTTTTCTTTGCTGAAACGTTTGTGGAAAATGCCCTGTTTCATTCTTTTCTAGCAAAATTTGAATTGTTGCTTAAACAAGCTTAAAAGCTTAGTTAAACTCTTAGCTTGATTTACAATCTAGTGCATATTAACATGTGTAAAGTGATTGTTTTGCAGTGGAGGTTCAAGTTAAAAACCACAGTCAGCTCAATGTCTCAGATAAAATGAATATTAAGACATATCATTATACAGGATAATGTAATTCTAAATTCATTTGAATTAGTGGAATAACACTATTTAACATCAAAAATCTGTCTAGATTAAAACTGTTTTTTTCCACATGAATAGATTTCTGATTTCATTCTGCCAATTTTTTTTTATCTTGCTGCCTATCTTAGAAGCAATTCACAAAAACAAAATATAGATATTTTCAACTAATACTTACCTCTCACCTTTTCCTCTCACTTGGATCTTGGTAATCTTGCCTTTTTTCCCTAATGACTAGTCTTACTGTATTGTTCTCTAGAAAAAAGGGAAAAATATAACATTACTTCAGAGCAAAGGGATCTATGGTAAAGATATTATACATATAATCTGTCATTTTATCGATTCTGTATGAATTTAACAGTTGAAGACAAGGCATGAAGCCAAGTTTTTATTAAATGCAATTTAAGATAAACATTCAGGAGAAGGTCAATATCTAATCTCACTCACTTTCCTTCTAGCTACATATAAATATCAGGGACATGGGGAGAGTATAGATGGGTTCATGTTCATCCACTAGTTCAAGTTAGATAATTGATTCTGAAGAAGTCCATTGGGTTTATCTTGTCAGTGGCTTTGAAGATTTTAAATAACTGAAACAAGTACCCATCATAGTCTTTTCTGTTCAAGCCTTAAAAAAGGTTCAATTCTTCTAGCTGGTCAGTATACAAAATATAATTCCTTTGAGCCAGAAAATGTACCAGGCAAGAGAGTTACAACAATAAAACAATTCATAGTTACAACTCTACTACTGTATGTCTTAATTAGGGGTTAAACAAACTACTGACTATGTGCAGTAACCTTTTTTCAAGAGTAGACACTTCTTTCAATGCTGAATGAAAGAAACAGGGAAAAAATTAATGCAGTCGTTTTTGTTTCCCTTCTTCATATACTTATTAAAATTATACTGGTATTTTTTTTATTTACATCATAATAATATATTAATGAAAAAAGCTGTATCTGTGTTTCCAAGGTTCTCCGAACCTTGTAAAATGTAATAATAATTGTTATTAATATTTTTTGTAAAACAATCCATTCAGTTAAACAAAACTTGAAATGTACCAAGCTTATTTGATTGTCAAATAAAAGTGTTTCTGATTTATGTTTGAAGCATAATTATACAAAGATAGCCAATTGTAATCAAAATGTAATTTGTTTTTTATTAACAGTATAATTAAGAAATACTTTTCCCATTTTGTACCTAAGATTGCAATACACAATTTAAATTTAATCCAGTACTTTTTGACAAATTCCTACATCAGTCCAGAACAGATGAAGACAAGATATATTTTCCTTGAAAAGGGCCGTGGTTTGCCAAATTCTGTTTTATATTGCTCAATGTTATCCAACAAACACTGGTACAGCCTAAGGATTTCAAAGACAATATCAACTCAAACAAATCTTGTCGCACTCAACTATTTGAGTGCCTCGGAGATACTGATCACAGTTGGTTAGTGTTATACACTATACACTTACATTATTTGCATGTTTTGGAAATCTTTATGGTTAGAATGTACGGGGGGAACATCTATAGTATATCATAGAACAGGTGTCTGCAACACTGGTTCTGCACCACTGATAGGTAAGTTCAAATAGTGATAGAGCAGAAATGTGAGGCATGCTAACGACTACTTATTAAGCAAATGATGGATTCAAATAAATTATTCAGAGGGTCATTAGAGTGAAAATCAGAATATCTCCTACTACTCCAGCACGAATCAAAGCTGTAGAAACCTGATACAGAGTATTGTTAGAGTATAAGTATACAATGACACATGCCTTTAAAGCAGCATTTTTTAGCAAAAGTTGGAGTCCTCATTTGAATATGGCCTGTATCATTTTCTTATTTATATAGGCCAAATTTCTCACATTTTCAGAAAATCCTCTTTTTCTTGAAAATCACATACTGTAAACTTCCCAAAGTGAATTCGCAATTGTGAAAAACTAGAAGGCAGATGATGGGAGGTTCAATACAAATAAGGAATGGTATTATTTTTATTATTGCCCTTTGAAGAAGTGGAAACAGAGCAGAATATATATTGGTTAAACAGAGAGTCTACAATTTATTCATTGGAATGATGAAAGCATTCTATCACACACATTTAAAGATTCAGCTTTCTTTACTGGTGAATAAATAATTGGAAGGTGAATGCCCATGGAAAGCACTCTCATATCTTTTGAATTTCAGCAAATGTCACATTGAAATTTCTAGGTGAAGCATTAGTCAATCCTGACAGCTGTGTGAAACAACTTCTAATTTATTTTCATGGTTCAAGCAGTGGAGCAATGTGACTAAGATTACAAAGAAGTGGCATTAATCTGGCCTCTGCCACTTTGTGGGGAGGAAACTGCTTCAAGGTGATTACAAGACTATATGACAAAGCTGGTCAATGGAAAGTACCTTTCTGCAGATAGAAATTGGAGTGAAAAGAAGAGGAAAGACCAAGTGAAATCAATATACAGTGCCTTGCAAAACAAAATGTAGATCTTTGCATAGTTTTCAGACATTGATGCTTACAATAAAGCTTGAAGTCATGAAAATTAATAAAGCAATTAATATCTATGATATACACAATCTAATCCACATATCCAAAGCAAAAAAAAACAAAACAAAAAAGAAATACGTAAATACTGTAGATAATTAAAATGAAGAAAAAAAAAACAGAACTGTCCTGATTGCAAAGTATCCGAACCATTTGCTGTAGCTAATCTAAATTAATTTAAAAACATACAATTACTTCAACAAGCCGCACATTTAGTTAAGTGGCAGGTGACTCTTGCTGCAAGAGGTTCCATCCCTTCACTAAATACTAAACTAAGGCCCTGGCTACTTGTTTGTAGATTCCCATGGCAGTTTTCAAAAGATACAATTAAAATTATGGTATTCTGGTTAAATTCCTCTCTGTACTCCTGCCATCTTCCCTATTTAAAGTTCTAATTTAATTCAGCTGGTGAAGCAGCTTCTCCTTTCTCCACCTGATCTGATGTATAGTGGAGGGTGAGCATATAATGAGTGTTACATGTCACCCAGGTGAGTGTTGCACTTTAATAGGTGAAGGTGAAGGTTTACTCCTTGCTGAAAACAAAAGAGACAAAACATTTTCACTGGGGGGCCTTCTTCAGGTGAAAGAGCTCTGAGCAGAGCTGTCTGCCCTCTCCTACACCTGAATAATGCTCCATAGCTGAAAAGTTGTGTATTTTATTTTCTTTTCTCCCTTTTACTTTGCAGTGTACATGAGTGCCCTGTCATGGGCTGGAATGCTATCCATGGCAGATTTGCCTTGTACACCCCCAATGCTTCCTGGATAGGCTTTTTGTGGGGAAATTCTTCATCAGAGAACCAGGACACAGTCTTGTGCAGATTCAGTTTTATTGAGCTCAATAAGTCCAACAATGCGCGCTGGGTCTGTCCCACAGAACAAACTGCAAGGGTTTCCCAGTTCTTATATACAGTCAGAAGAAATCTGAGTGCTTGTCCTGTTCTTTGATATGTAATTACTTCTTGTCCTACTCTGCCTTGCTCTAGGTTCTGTCCTTTGATATGCAGCAGACGTTGGTCTGCTTTATCCTGTTTGTGGGTGTTGTTCCTGTCTTTTATTATGTAGCGTTAAGTCACTAAAGCAAGTCAGCTTCATGACATCTTGGCGTGACTTTTGTTGAAGGCTAGATTACCATACCCCAGCAACACCTCTCACAATGTGCTTAAACGGTGATATTTGCGATGCTGGATTAGTGAGATGTATATATGTCCCACCTCAGGCTCAAGTCTGTTGACAGTTTTATCACAAGTAAGCTGCTTTCTGGCAATGATAGGATGAATGGAATGCACCACTATTGTTACGTGTGCTGTAAGCAGTGAGGTCACCTGGATGAGATATTAAATTGCAACTTTAAAAAGAGTATAATCTTCTGAATTTACATGATCTTGCTTCTCAGAAGTTTTACCTTAATGGCTTATTGGTTTGATAAAGCAGTTTCTTACTTCTTTACCTGATCTGCTCTGTAGTTGAGCTGCTGGGTCATAATGGATGTTGTGCTTCACCCAGGTGGGTGCTGCCCTTGAGTAGAACATGAAATGGGTCCTCTCTTGTAAGTAAAGTGCTTATAGATCCTTTGGGATGAATGGACAATAGAAAATGCAAAGAACAGGACACTGGCATAATTCTGAACTGGCCCCTGGGAACCCCTGGGCACAGCCATGATATTGATGTTTGAACATGTGTCTAAATCTGAAATTCAGCAAAAAGAAAATTAACAGTGCAGTTTATCATATTGCACAACAGGTACAGTTATGTTTGCATCCTAGAGTCAAAATGCATTTTATGAAAGGTTATCTAATGAATCTGGATGTACTTCCATGTTGTGCTGCCCGTGTGTTATGAATTTCTGTTTATGTATTTCAATGTGATGTTAAATAATATTTTGAAATTAATATTTTATGGAAAATTAGGCATACTTTCTGCATTGTTGTTTCATAGAGAAAGTATTTTCACACAAGAATTGTTACTACACCCTAGTAAAAATAGTGCAGCTGCTTTCCTATAATTGACTACGTTGGCTCATCCATAGTCATTAATGATGAAAATGATGTCACTTCAGATGATCAGGAGGTTACAAGCATTATGGAATAGTTGCTACAATGACTGATGCTTCTAGAGGAATGTATCTGAACAAACTCGCATAAAGCTTTACCTCCACAGGGATTACTCTGTCAATGTCTAAGGTATGACTAAGCCAGGTATGACAAATGCTCAGTAAGAGATCAGAATAATAATAAAAAATAAAGGAGATCTACAGCTGATAGAAGACCTTTCAGAAAGTGACAAACACATGGTTACACAACTGAATCATGTTTAGGCCTTTCAAAAACACACATGGCTTAAAATCCAATATTGTTGAAAGGTTCAGGCTGATATAAGAATTTTGTTCAACATTACATGTAATCTTTGTGAAAATTAATATATTAAGCATGCACTTACTTTTCTGTAAATAAAGAAATATTTTTATATTTTCAAACATATTAATGAACCAATAAATCAATTTTATGTATAGAAAGTTTAGATATATTTGTAAATTAAGAACTTGTATATCTGAAACACTTAAATAATTCCATATGTAAACAACCCACACTGTTATTTAGGTTTCCTGTCCCTATTTTTTTTTCTATAGACAGTTTGTAGTGTATAGGGATTGAATACAATTCCATTTAATTCTGATATTTCTACCTTGAATACTGAGATCATTTTAATCGTACTTCCATTTTATTTTATTTATATGGGCCAGATACTATTATTATTTTAAGTGGTTTGAATATCTTTGTTTTTAATTTTTTAATTATTAATTATACAGTACACCATGAAATACAACGAAGAGCTATATGTTTTTCAAGTGATTTAGTAGATACAGGATATGATAATTCAGTTGTCTGCTAATAATTATAAAATATGTATATGTATATTTGTTTCCAGTTTAAAATATAAATGTTTTACTTGTGAAAAGACTAATCTTAAAACGTTTGGTGTGTATCAAAACAAGAGAAAATGGGAACACAATACACATTGACTTGTAATTCCATACATGTTACCTGTAAAATATTTTAAGCCTCATGAATGAAACAAAAAATATAAAGTATATTATTCTTTGAAACCTTGGGGCCTGTTTTGATGTATCCTTTATTGACAGTGATGGATACAACTGTCACACTGTGTGACATGCGGGTCTAAATGACTTTATTTTCATACTATTTTTGCTCCTTTTCAAGGCTAATGCTTTTGATCATAGTGATGTGGTAGATGCCAGGAGACTATGAACTTGAAATGGAGTTGTGCAATATCAGACACCTACATGGTTATATTTCAGATATAAGAGAAAACCTGACATGGCTTTTCATTCTGAAGTGGAGAAAATTTCAGTTATATAAGTTAATATAGAGTCTGAAATTGTCAGCCTGTTGAAGGCTCACTGTTTTCCAGTACTTTCTGAATATTATTGTACACAGAAGCAATGTATTTTTACTCAAGTTATTTTCTTTTGAAGAATTGCTCAGTAAAGCTATAGGCTTTATTTTACTCAATGAGTATTTACAGTGTGTCCTATGCACCCAATTGTAGTTTGCAAAGGAGACAAAGACATGACCTGAACATTATTAGAAAGATAATCTTGATTTTATTCTTTACACTCAGTGTCAACAACACTAGGGTGCCAAAATCAAAGTGTCAGGAATATCATTCAGTAGTGGGGTTTTTAAAATGTTCATAAATGCCAAATGATGATGGCAGATGACATAGATGGGTCTTATACTGTATGTAGTCTTAATGGAGTGGTGCCTTAGCACTACATCCTCCAAGTATTAACTGTGCAGAATTAACAGTGGCTGACTGCAGATATAAATAACAAAAAGTCTAATTTATAATCAATGAAATGACACAAAAAGCATACTAGTGGTAAGTAATACACATTGGAACAAGTAATAGGTTTATTCCATGCTGAAAAAAAGAAGAAAGAGAACACAACGTTTCGGCCGTGGAGCCTTCTTCAGGTGTGAAGAAGGCTCCACGGCTGAAACGTTGTGTTCTCTTTCTTCTTTTTTTCAGCATGGAATAAACCTATTACTTGTTCCTTTGCAGCCTACGCATGCTGACGCAGCTACCCACCTGAAATAATACACATTTACATATATTCATATGGGTTAAAGATCCCATCATTACCCCTGCAAAATAATTCTTGTAATCATAATAACAAAAGAAGAAAAAGAATAAGAAAAGAAGAATACTCAAATAATAAAATGCTAGGTTTTTAAGCACAGATTTTGTCATAAAAAATACCATTCTAGTTTGATATTGAATGATTCAGAAATGTGCAAATACATATGCTCTGAAACACACAATTCAGGCTTATGTTGTTAAAATAATAAGGTCACCCAGTCTTGGTTCAGGTTCAAGCTTGACTCATGTCTTTAGACAACTGTGACCACGATTCCTAAAGCAACAACAAACTATTAGCAATAGGAATAGGATTAGTCCTGCCAGGCTTGCAGTAATGTCTGTGACTGATGTGGTAGTCCTCCAATCAGTTTTTATCTGTCCTGACAAATTACGAATGGCTTGATAGAGGGGTGTATTATAGAAGCTTCCCTTCCATGAGATGTAGAGAAACAATTGCCGATTCCTAGTTGGGAAGATATCAAATGAGGAAAAGTGATCAAGTGTCTTTATCAAACAAATTCAGTCATAATTAATATCACTTCTGCTATAATCTGCATTGCCAAAGTAAACATGATTGAGCACAGGATTTATTTATGACACTGAATGAAAAGTAATAATTTTAAGGGGTACATGAGGTCTTTTCCGTGTAAAAGTAACCTAATTTTGGCATGGCCAAATTCCTAAAATATACATTTCACATTGAACAGTGCTAGAATAAAGTTATTATAGTGTAGGGTTGCTTTGCTGCCTCAGGACCCAGAAGACTTGACATCATTAACAGAACCAGGATTTGGCATTGTATCACCAAATTCTGGAGGACAAATCCTTTAGCTGGCCTTGCAGTAATATGGATAACAGCACCAAAGATACAATCATATCTACAACAAATTGGCTAAAGAAGAGCACAGTTTGCATTTTGGATTGAAAATCAAAGTCTGGACTAAACCCTATTGAAATGTTATGGCAGGTTCGTAAGCAAGTGGTTGATTAAATGAAATCCTCAAATGTTACCAACCTAAAGCAGCTCTATAGTACAGAACTGGTAAAAATTCATAAATATCTTATTACTGTGTGCTTAATGTCTTCAATAGCATTAAAAAAAACATTTGACACTGTATCTAAAATACTTTCTTCTAATACTAAATATTAACATTTCTGTGATATCATAAAATAAAATAAGCAGAAAATACTGGGATATTTTTGTACCAACAGAGGGTTTCTTAAAAGACATTGTAACTTCTACAACATATTACAGGCAGAGTCTATTGAAACTTTTCTATGACAAACATTATCTGTACAGGCAGGATGGATTACATTTGAATGAGATGAGCACACGTCAGGTTGATTCAAGGATTGACTGAAAAATTTAAAGTAGAATGGAAAAGCATAAAGTTTAAATTAAATCTGCAAAGGATTATACAGGTAATATAGGTAAAGCTTAAATGTCAAATGACCAGGCAATCCTAAATCCTAGAATTATTTCCCAACCAAAAAGAAGAGATACAAGTCACTGTGTTAGCCTGTGTATTATGATATATGTGGATAAAAAATGTGATAATAGAAACAAAAAACATTAGTTTATACACAGTAATGCAGAGAGACTGGAGAGATGGAAGATATGAATGCAGTATATATTATTATAATATATAACAAAAGCAGAAGCTTAATATAGATGAATATACTGTATGCAAGAGTATGGAAGAGTTGATAATAATGGAAGATCTTGATGTACCTGTAATAGAGTGGGGAAAAATACAAATGCCAACAACTAATAATTTATTTACTACTAAATTTGTAAGATCACAGAATGGCAGTAATCTATATATTTATTTATATATATATATTTATTTAATCATTTAAATAATCATTTCAAATAATCAAGATAAAGAAAACAGAGTTGAGAGAACATTAAGACTATTGTGCTCATAAAATGGTATGCTTAAAGGAATGCTTTGAAATTGTAGAAGTGAAATCCAAACAGAGGTTTATTCTTTCAGGAAAACAAACTATGAAATAATACAAGTTAAAGAAAAGTAGAAGGCAAAATTACTGATATGCAATCAGTAAAGAATGGACTGTATTCGTTTAAAAATATGCTGCCTTAGGCACACAATGGATTCATCCCAAGTAAGTAAATAAAATATTGGAAAGTAGTGGTCCAAATGGTTTAATAAATCATGAAGGATATATTTGGAGACAGAAGACTCGTTCTAAAATGATTAAAAAAAGTATAGGTGTTTAATTAACTTCAAGCACATGTACAAAATTATATTATAATGCTTAGAGAGCAATATAAACGTATAATGACAGCAAAACAACAGTAAATGATGCATTAGAATGTCTCAGAGATGAACATGGGTAAAAGATGTTCAAAGTGAAATGGATCATGTATGAATATTTCAGTCAGGTGTTTATCAGGGAGGACATCAACAACATGCCTCAGGTTGAGGAAGGAAAAATTGCTATTTTAAATTGAATTGGATTAAAAGTCAAAAGTGTTATATATACTAGAAGTACTTATGATAAAACTCCAGGGCATCATAGTATACAATCAATTGTGTTTTAGAAAACAGGAGAAATCATTTATAGACTCTAAGTTACACTCTTGCTACAGTCACTCAAGACAGTAATACCATTGACTGAAAAAGTAGCACCAGTCTATTCAAAAGATCTCAAAACCAAAGCAGGTAATTATAGAGCAATACGTCTTTTGCAAGGTTGTTGTCCTGAAGTAAAATTTTGTTTAGTAGTCAATGTGGATTTAGAAAGGTACATCTTGCATAACTAAATTGTCTGCCCACACACTTTTTGAAATATACATCTATAAAAACTTTGTATATATATGTATCAGTATCTAACAAATGTATGTTGTGTTGCAGTGAAGTTTTAACTTTGAATTTTGAATCAGCAATTGATTTTGCATACTAAATAAACACTTGTGTATAGTGGTCAGAGACTATACAGTAAATAATACTACTTATTCCTTGCCAATCTGCTGAATCATGGCATGAAGGTAAATGAAACAAAGTTGGATGTTGTTATATGAATAAAATTACATTTTGTGACCTATAAAGAACATCTAAGGCACTCAGATACTGCAATGGGTTTATAAGCATTCAAGAAGTATCAAATAACAATGGGGAATGCTGTATATAACTAAAAGATTGCTTGAGGAATTCTCTTGTTGTGCTATTGGCCAGTCAGTTTCCACCTCAAGATACTAAAACAATGATTCCTCTGTAGCCCAGTATGCAAATTATACTACAGAGCTGGCCTGATCCTGCTACAAACAGGTCTGCAGGGTAAATCCAATCTCTCAACACAGGACTGTTACATCCAATGGTTCCCATTGTTGTGGTCCAGGAATCCAGTAATTGGATTTCACTGAAACCAGGACAGGTACTTCAAATATATAGCTATTGTTCTCATCCAAGCTGTTACAACCAATCTATACAAGGAAACACAATCCCTTAGACACTTTGATCAAACTAATTTTAAATGAACAAAGGCATCTATCTTAATATTGTAACTTGTTTATCATTTATTGTTTGTTTATTTAATCTCTTTTTCTTATTTCAAAACAAGACTGATATTGTTATTCAACCTTTCTAGTATACTAACTACAGTAACCAGACTATAGTTTATTGCTCTTAAGTATGAATAAACATTTGCAAATTTAATACACAATTTAAACTTGAACACATAAACTGTCAAATCAATGAACATTTTTTCATATATATGACACCTCATGTGACTAAATCAACCAATAAACTGACTTGATGTTTACTGTCTTTTGTAGATATTCTTCTTTTGAAATAAATTAATTATATTGATTCTGTGTTTAAAACTTTGAATATTGAGTCTAGTGTTCAATTTTAATTTCAGCTAGTTCTGCTTTATGCCTCGATTATTAGCCTGCACTTTTTGTCTGATGGTTCATCTGAATTTACTTTTACACAAACATCCCCTAGTCCCTTTAATACACCCAGGTTTCATACCAGGTCCACAAAATTGCCATTTTGAGTACTGAACATATATATTTTTTAACTTCCTTTATATATTTTATCATAAGTGGGGACGTATTACTAATAACTACATATCACAATTTAAAAACAATTCTTAGAAATGTAAGCACTGTGATTGTAAACAATTATGTGTAGCATCTCTGCCATAGCTAGAGCACAATTAAATTATGCTGTTACTATAGTGATGATTTATGCACAAGGATGCTCAAGGTATCCATTATCATCCGGCATTGGATCAGATGCAAAGAAAGTCTGTTTTATCCAAAACAGATGGGTACTTCCAGCTGGATTCAAATCTCTAGTAAGGAAGAGAAAGCATATTGTGAAGTACTAGATAAGAATGTCATGGCTAAAGAGTAATGGAGAGAAAGGCATTCTTTGTGCTCTGATTGTGTTGATGTTGCAGCCTATTGTATACAGACCTCAGGTACACAAATGTAAATAAATAAAATGTCTCTTCTTTTTGTCATATTTTCATTTTTGTTCATTTATTTTTTTAAAGTAGTGCAAAAGACCAGCATTTTACTTATTCAAGGCCAGTAAACAGGCACTGCAAAGAGCTTATCAGCAGCTACAATTCCCCACTCAGAAAAGCAAAATGTTTTAGAATGAAAACAAAAAATACATATGATGACATGGCCTAATTTTAAACCTGAAAAGAATATATATATACAAAAGAATCTCACATTACAAGAAATACAGCACTATTGTGGGAAAGAAAAGAGGAAGAATCAGTTATTTGGACTGTAGGATACCTATGCAACATGACAGCTCTCTTTTTGCATTTGTAGCACAGGCTATCAACAGTAAGCCCCAAGTAGATGAAACACAAAACTCTAAAGATATATTGCATTTTTAAGACAATGCTGAGAGATATAAGAAGATTAAGACTCAGAAGATTAACTTGAAAATGATGGCAATATCATAGATTGAATTGTTGCATGATTAAAGTATTTCAAAGCTGAATACTGAGTATGCCTAGTGTTATTGCTTACCACCAGAGACTAGCAAAGCAATTTATATCATAACGAACTTAACCTGTTCCATTGTAACCAGTCATAAGAAAAAAAGACTTTGTAATATATCTAAACATTCCTGATGCCATAAACAAAAGAATGGTTTGTTTACTGCTTGTTCTTGCTGTTGGTTCCAAATATATTAACATATTTTTCCTGTTGTCAAAACAAACATATTGTATGACATGTAGCACAACCATATAGGAATATATCCTATTTAAGTATTTATATACTGTAAAAAGCTCAGAGGTATATATAATTAAATAAAGGAGATTAAGATTCAACCAAAGAAAATTGTGCCCTGACATTAGATTGATTTTCAAACAAATTATAAAAGCAGGTAATTCCTTACTCCCTATTTGTCAGACAATACTGTGGTAACACTAACAAACTTCTGCTTGTTCACCAGCACAGTGAGATAGTGAAGTTATAAGGCAACAACTTAAAAAATACAAAAGATATGTATTTATGCAATTATTAGCAAACAGAATCACAAACAAAACATTTTATTTTCATGGTATCAGAGCCCCACCTTATACAGAACCCTGAAACTGAAGCCCAAATACCATAGAGAAAAATTGGGAACCTGTTTCTTGAGATTTAAAATACCCTTCTAGATCATGTGAAAGTAAGAGGAAACCAAAATGTTAGGATACAAAGTTAAAAGTAGAACTTAAATCAATGATGGTATGTAAAAGGAGACCATTAATGTACCCCATCTAACTATATGGGCAATCTGAAGATGAAATCTTTGTAAAACCTGTAAAACCATCTGTTCACAGGTGTGGTGAGTGTACTGGCACACTTTGACTACTATCACCTCATCCAGGTGGGTGCTAGACATTGACGGTGGTGTAGGGGAGTCCCCATTATATGTAAAATGTGAGTGGAGTTTCCAGTAAAGCACTATATAAGTGTAAAATAATATTTCACACTATAAGTGTAAAATAAGTGTAAGGATTTTTATTTAAACTGTCATTTCAGTTATTCAGAGTGAAGCTGTATAAAAGCAGAATTGTAATTATAATAATGATAATTTATTAATACAAATTTTCTGTTCAAGCATATTGTCCCAAATATAATTTTGTCAAGGAATATGCTTTGAAGGTCTCCAGATGGAAATTCCACAACTTCTCCGCTTCTTGATTAATCTGATTTTCTTTTTTAGAATGATAACCAAGATGTTTAGCAGTGCAGACACTTAATTTTTTAATACAATTTTTCTGTTCAAGCATATTGTCCCAAATATAATTTTGTCAAGGAATATGCTTTGAAGGTCTCCAGATGGAAATTCCACAACTTCTCCGCTTCTTGATTAATCTGATTTTCTTTTTTACAATGATAACCAAGATGTTTAGCAGTGCAGATACTTAATCTTTTTTAACAGTGTTCTAAAATTCATATCATATTCTGGATCAAATTTATAGTACCTGCTATACTGCAATTGTTAATGTTTCTTTTAAAAATACAATATAGCAAAATCTCATTTATGATTCTTACCTTGTGTAAATTCACAAAGGATAACCTAAAATGACTACTGACCTTTAAAACAAATGCTGTTGCCACTACACTTTACATTGTTTATTGATGTGCTTGTTATTTAATAATTAACATTTTTAACTACTTCTTAATTCACAATCTTGATTTCTTGAAGCGAAAGCAGAATTAATGTATATGTGAGTAATACGAAGAATGTTGGTAACGCAAGATCAGAGTAAAAAACAATGCTGGTGCTTGCATTCTTTGCACGCCACGTTCAATTAGTCACACAGCAATATCATTTGACAGACATTAGCATTCACAGTTGCATTCACCCAAGGATTTAGTACCGGTGTCATAAACACTGTGTGAAGCATGCGTATTGAAATTACCATATTAACAACAAATAACATTCTTTGCTTTTGCCAGTAAGGTTATTTGTCTTGTTATACTTTGTTGATCTTACTGTTTAACATCCTGATGTATTTTAAAATTGATTGTTTTTCTTAATTCTTTAAAATTACACCTGTAGAAGGTCACTTAGCAATCAAACAATCATGAATGAGTCTGTTAGGAAATGGTTGAACTGATATTGACTTACTGTGCCAATAGCTTTTCTGGAACGTGCAGAGGCCTAAAGAAACCTGAAGAACATTTGCAAAGAACATTATTGTCACCTTCTGGTGTAGTTTTTTTTTCCTGGCCCTAAAAGCATGAGGATCAACACGAGCACTTATTTATTTTTTAAAGGAGGCATGTCTCTATCCAAATGCTAGTGGGGATGTTGAACAAGCTAGCTGTGTTGTTGAAGCCAATAAACTGGTTTCTGTCAAGAAATGGCTACTATCTTCCTACTGCGCCAGAGGGGCCAAATGTCCTCCCTTGATTGTAACAGGTATCAAGTTTTTTTCTATGATGGACCAAAATGGTATTTTACGCTTTATCTACCTTATAGTCATAACGTAACAGACAAATTAGATATGTGCATCCCATCTATTTATTGGTAAGACACTTGTCTATGCCTTGATAATTTCAATTCACAATGTCTGTCTGTTTCCCAATTGCAATTCTTGTGTGTTTAAAGTACAAATTAGCCACAAAACATCCTGGCCTGGATTCAAATATATGCAACTTGGTGATACTATGAAACAGCATGTTATTCATTAATTATAAAAGGAGATATGTCTGTACATTTCAGAACTGATTTCTCAAGAGTGACATACAAATTATAAACAAATTCATTTCAGAACATCTAATGATATTAGACAGGGATATTATGCGATCCAAATGTTGATATAGAATTTTGTACATCATAATCAAATATTAAACAAGTATCATTATAATTATATTTTACTGTTCCTGCTCAATATTTACCACATAAAGTGACTTTCATTTTTATTTTATTTTTTCATTTATAAAATAACTGACAAATACTGAAAAATCCACAGGGAAGCACAAAGATACTTCTGGAGATGTTCCACAAAATCCTTCTCAGTGGTATGACAGCAATTGGCAATACAAAATCCCCACTCATTTCCTCAAGACAATAAATCCAAGCTTTACCAGCCTTGCTGCAGTGGGAATTGTTTTGAAATACCATGGTCTCTCGATCAAACAGGAAACATAAAGCTGGGAAACATAACAGGATACTGCAGCTCTCTTATAGGGGGAATTAATACATGTAAGATATCATTGTTTCTTTCATATCCAGAATATGAGGCAAAGTCAGAAGACATTCAGAATTAGGGTGATGCTGTCACATAGCCTTGGAGGCATTAGAAGTCAAGCAGCTGTGTTTTGGACCATTTGAAGGAGTAGGTAGGGAGACCACTGTAAAGGCTATTACAGTAATCCACCTGAGATATGATGAAGGCATGAATCAGGCTTTCTGTAGAATCTAGAAAAGACCAAATGCAGCCAATGTTTCTAAGGTGAAAGTAAGAGCTTTTATAAATTATGTTTATTTCTGCATCAAAACAGAGCTCAGGACCAAACAACTTTCACATAATCTGAGACTACTTTTTCCAGGGAATTTAATAAAATGTATCTTCCATGGGATTTATGCACATGATCTCATGATCTTTTTGTCACATTTAAATGAAGGAAATTTGAGCTCGGTCAGTCCTGAATTTCACTAGCAGTTTGACTGGATTTACACCCTACATGGTCTACAAGTTGAATGTTGTCATCTTAAAAATGAAAATGGACACTATTTTTGCCAATAAGACTGCTTAATTGGAGTAAACAGATAAAAAATATGATAGGACTTAAGACATCAGAAGAGAGTGAGACAATTTTGGAATATCGTTAACTGCAACATATTTATCCCTGTTTGACATTTCAGACTTAAAATATTTCAAATGCATTCCAGTCACATAGGTACAGGATTCACTGTAAAGCCATTGTAAATCAGTTCTTGGTTTAGAACTGATGGTTCAAGGGTTGTTACAACTTGGCATGTTTGATACAGGAGAACTAGCAGGTTGAAAATGATTGAATATAATGATGTGTTAGTTGTGGAGAGGTATGATAAATTGTGTTTGAGACTGTCACCTTTCATTAATGGACTATGCCTGGCCATAACATATTAACAGGTTAAAAATGGCTGGTTGTGAATAATCCAGAAGTGTCTGACATTTTCCAACATAATGATGACATGAAGACACTGATATTTGATTAGAGACACATACTGGACTTTTTTGTGTTTTCCTTCCTGATTTTTACCAGGTGTGAAATTCAACTGATTAACTCAATTCATCACTTGTGCCCAATGAACTGTTTCACTAATGAGTTGAATTAATACCTATTGCAACAAAGTCACTCGAGTGGTTAACAGTCAATCATTAATAATCAATTAAACAAATTATGTCAAATACATTTAATAAGTATGTATATGCCTTCTTTTTCTAAAGATTTACAAATATGAATAAATAAAGAAGATCCTTTTTTGATGCACAGCATTCATCATGGAATCCAAATAACCAGTAGGCTAATAGTTCAATGATAGTTTTCATCACAAGGCATGATAATTTACTTCAGTACAGTGTATTCATTTTTGGAAAGGGATTTGTTTTTTGTTCTGTAAAAATCTAAATCTAGCCTTAACATTGCATTGTGGGTGAATTTGGTAAGATATTTTCTTTCTTAGCATGTTATCTTTCTTGCTAAACATTTTCATTGCCTTGAATTAATTTTGAAAAGGGAATGGGTTAGAAGATTTTTTTCACCTGATAGGATTTCATGCATTTTGAAAATACTGTTAATGTCTTTTTTTCTCGTGAATCATGTTTAGGAGATATCAAAATGAACTCCACACATTTCTGTGTAGGTGGCTCTATCATTTCTAGGAAAATAAAATAAGGCTTTATTCTACCAACCTTTCTAATTACTATATAACAGCTCTGTTTTAGGCAGATAAAAAAATGTCCAATTGGTGCAATACATTGCAAAGATTTAAAGGAAGACCTGTAAATGTAAAATACAATGATTTTGCCAAATTAAGAAATTTATATCAAGTAATAGAATGAAACAATGTGTTTGAAATTAAGATATTAAAATATAATTTAGAATTTAGAATCCAACAATAATGAATGTAGAAAAATATTCAATTGTACTGTCACTAACTGGGTCTTGATTACATTTATTACACACAGTACTCCTCTGAAGCACAATAAATAAATTCTAGATTGGTATATAATCCTTAATACTCACATCGTACAGTTTTGTACTCAAGAGTCATCCAAACTAAATTTATAGGGAATGCTTGTCATCTACCAATGTAATGCAGCAAACCTTGGTTTAGAGGCCTGAAATTCAGTACGTGATTTGTGCAGTTCTCTGGATATTACATTCACGACCTCTCAGTTTGAGACTGTCCACTCTCTGGATCCTACAAGCAAATTTCCAGCAACTCCATATTATCTGAATAGCTGTAAGTCAAATTTGAGACAAAATTGGAGACTTTGATACTAAACGCTGTGGTTGCTCCCAGTTATAGAGTGTCAAGAGATGCAAGGGATTTAACCATATATTAATATTTATCAAGCAGGAGTGGGTCCCCCCTTTTTAAGTTATCTGACTCCATTGGAAAAGGACAAGAGACAGAACAATATTTTATTAAAAATTCCTATTTTCTACATGCATATAATACATATATATTCTACATAAACATAATTTTTAAGAGACATTTAAAAGGGAGGTTAGATCCCTCCTAATTCTGCCCTACCATAAATACAATATATAATCTCAGCCTCTGAACTTCCCTCTGAACACTTCTCTTGAATGTTTCCCACCCCTTTCTCACTGCAGTAGTGAGGGGAGTTTAGGTAGTCTTATCATGATGGCTAGGCTGACATTCCCTCAGCTTGGTAAGTTACACCTCTACATATTTTGTCACCTAACATTCATTAGGATCTTATCAAACTACTGAAAATAAAATATAGCAGCAGTGTCAATATAGAAAAGATTTAGTAGTTAACTGTGGTTAATGTAGTTCAGTTTCAGGACAAGTTTAAAATGTTGTTCTGTTTCAAAGTGTCTGGGGATTATGGGTGTTAAAAATGACAACTTTACTCATTCAGTCTAACTATGTCCAAGATGCTTGAGTTTCTTCCCAAACATTTAGATGTAAAAAAAGCAAGATGCTGAAAATGCTTTAAAGAAGTCCAAACACAAATATCCTTTAGTGTCTCACAAAGTTGTCATTCTACATTAAGGAAAATATTATAAAAAGTAAACGTTTTTTTATCTGTTGCTTATGTACTATAAGTCTAAGATATATGAAATGTATGAAAGGTCTTAACTTTAAAAATACAAGAGGGACATGCCTGTCCAGGCTTTAGAAAATGAATGGCACACAATCCTACAGTGCATCACAACATCTGCATCATGCCTTCCATCAGGAGCTACATATGCTTCTAGCCTGTAAATTTTTTAATAAACCTTTTTACTAAAATTGTGAAATCAGGAATTGACTGGTTTAGTCAATAAATAAATTATATATTCACAACCTCTAACTTGTAAGCAGTTTCTCCAGAATATACCAGAGTGGATGGTATAATTCTTTGTTCTCTGGCACAGTTTAGATGAAAACAATAATAATCCAGACACACTTGGTTAAACAAATATTTATTACAATGACAAGACACAAACTGCACTACACATAACAAAACAAACAACACACAAGTTACTGTATTTACACAGTGTACAAGCAAGGCATTTCAGAGGCCTAACATCCTAGTAACCCAGAAAACCCCAGACTGCTTAAAGACTAAACTCTTAATACATACAGAGGCCACATAAGAGATAAGCTGCCTTCTAACTAAATGCAATGCAACCTGCAGTTAAATCTCTCTCTGCACCCTGGATGCCACAAAATAAATGGGAGCCTATCTCCCTCATCTAAAATGTACCCACAAGCAGGAAACCAAGATATCTAAACAATATATCTTTTACCGTGGAAAGTTACCTACTGTAGTTACCAAGTTACCTAAAAACACAGAATAGCAAGCTCTCTCTAGCAAGATTAAAATATTTAGCTCCTGTCAGGTTTTGTTTGTATGATCGTGAAGTATGGGCTTTTGCCTGGCGTAAGCTTGAAGGTCTACTCCACCAGACTCCTCCCTCGTCTGACCTTCCATCTCTCCTTATCCTCTTCTCGTTGTCTTTTTCTTGTTGTCTCTGTGTTCTTAACATGATCTTATATTGTGTGTTTCTGTACTTCTCCTTGACAATCATTAACTCACAACCTACAGTACCTAGGTATACCAAGGTAAACTTTACAGTGGTTTCTGATCAAGGGACACCCACATTGCAACAAGCATCCTTTCTGCTTTGAAGCTAGAAGTGTTTACTCTGCCAAGAATCACCAACTTTATCTAAAATCTTTGAGACATATCTCAGTCGCCTAAAGCTGTAACAATTCTATATTAACAATATAATCATTGTAAACTCAGGTAATGTTATGATGTGATCAAATAAATATTAACCTAATAATGCTCATGGAATTGTAAAAATAAATAAATAAATAAACAGAATTAAACAGAAAATGAAAAAATGAAGTACTTATTGCTCATGCATCTGTTTTTTTTTAATTTCATCTGTATTTTAAGAGGATTCTTTAATGTTTTTTATTTACTCACAACATTCACTTAATAATACCACGATTATTTCCTAGAGACTTATTTTTGAAGTTCATTTAGGTTTGACTGTGCTTTTAGTTCATACGAGAACAAAACTTTACAGAAGGATCTTATCTTTTTCTACTTATTTTTGCCAGTGTTGCATTATACTTGATATAATTTATCATAATCAGACAGACGCATTTCTTTTGGCTAAACTGTACAATCTATAGCTCTCCAGGCTTTGAACTTCAGACCTCTTGTACACTCATAGTGGAATGAAATTCCATCTGGGTTGGAAAGGTCATATTGTTAATACAATTTGATGATCCACGTCAGGTAATCTTTGGAAACTGTGGTGCACAAAAGTAACCAATAACTGGATCCAAGGTTATTCACAGGCATTCTATTAAAAGGTAAATATCTAAGAAGTAACACCTTTTGAAGAGTGTTCTGTAAACAATTGAAAATAAGCTACATTTATCTCTCACAGATACATTACCTTCAAGTTCTATGTTAAAGGCCAAATGTCTAGGATTACAGAAAGAAAAAAATCATTGCTGTGATATTGCATTCTTTACAATACATCTTCTGTTCCTTACTAGTGTAAAAGGTGTTTAAGACCCAATGACTTCTTCTTATGATAGAGAAAAATGTTGGCTACCCATACTATTGAGTTAACTTTTGGCACTCAGGCTCAAGAACAGGCTCATTTAACAAAACTTACTTATTTCAGTAAAACTAGTGATGTTTTTCTCATCCCAGTTACTGTTTTGCTTACCTTTCCTAGAACATAACTTTCAAATCTGTTGTTAGTTGCATTAATAGCAGCAATTAAAATCTACCTAAGATTGTTAACAAGTGACCTCTCTATCACATTAAATAAAGAAATGTGAAACTAATATTTTATTATTTTGGACATAATTTGATAAAATGTATTATTCAGTCAACTTTTTTTCAAATATCCATTCATTAATCCAACTACCTTATCAACAAAAGACACAATATACAGGTTCTGTAGATTGTCTGAAATTAACAATAGTTTAAATTGTTTTACATATTAACTGATATGTATTGTTTGTGTAGCTCCTCCAATAAGTAATATAATAGAGATTTTATGTTTTGTTAGGTTTGAGAGATGACAGCGGAATTATAATTCAAGTCTGTGTAGTGAAAGTGAAGGAGCTAATTAATATTCATTGTTGTAATGTTACAAGATATTTCTTGTAAGATACATATATACATCTGGTCAAAATTTAGCAATGGGGTTATGATGGTCAAAGTTATCTACGCCACCTAATAAGGACAAAAGTGCTCTCTGGATCTGCTTGCTTGACTCCATGTAAGCACAGTTATAAGTTTCTTTAAAATTTTGATATTATAGAACATCAGCTAATATTCAATAAAAATAACAAAGCTAATATTCAATACAACTGCATTCTCTTAAACCTGAATGTTTTTCCTAGGTGGTGGGCATTACACAATTATAAAGCAATATACTAGAAGAGTGAAGAAGGGTGATAATTGATTGGATAATTGATATAAATAATAAATTATCACCAATCTCCCTTTTGCTATAATGTCTTAAGTGAAGATAACATTATATAATATTATTATCCTTAATTAACATCACAATGCGTGCATACTAGTAGTGTTGATGTTCTGTAGTTTTGATGCTGTTATTTTAATTAACATAAATTATGCAATATCACATTGTATATCCACTATAGAGATTTGCATTTATGGTATCCCTATAATTCAAATAAAAAAATTGAGTGAAAGAGTTTTGTTTAGCTGACTATAACTCATTTTATGTTTCTTAGATCAGTATTATACAAAATAAATCATGATCTTAGAAAATATGCAACACTGAATAAACAATAGACAAGAATCCATTGGCATAGTTTTGAAATGTGTGCTGTGCATATTTGATTTCCCTAGAAATTTAAACATTCTAAAAATTATTAAAATAGCTAATTGTCTCTAAGCTAATCTAAGACTTTTGGATGGCATTTTTTTTCATCTGCCAATAATTTTGTAAGATTTTCTTTGGGCTTTTCTTTAGTACAGTTTTGTTTTGTAGCTCTAATCAGTATTTTAATTAAATTACATTTTTTTTTCTAATTTTGTTAAAACCTTACAATACAATGCAAGAAAATCAAGGACATGACTTTTAAATTGTATTTTACCTATATTGTTTTTTATTATAACATGGAATACTATATCCCTGAATCAATATCCTGCATAATTTATCTGCTTTATGCCAAAGGCAACTCACTTGTAACTTTATCTTTGTTTTGTCAAGGACAACATATGATCAAGCAAGTTAGCTTAAAACGAAGGAAAAACAGCATGGAAAACTGATCTTTTGTTATCATGAATCTCCTCAAATCTTTCTTTTTTGTGACACAACCTATTCATACAATCCTCAAGGTTTCATTCTGTTTTCTAGTAAATACATATCTTGAATACGTATATTTACCACAATGACAAGCACGTTTTCTTAAATATTATTGTAGTAGTTGCCATTTCCCCATTGGAAATTTGAAAGTGTCTGTCCGAGCTCTAGCTAAACTTCATCAGATTTCTTATCTATGAATTCAACTGAGCAGTTAAGCTGCTTACCAGCTCTAAACCAGAAATATCTATCTGACACCAAATCATCTCACATTACAACACCCAAGCATGCATTCATTGTTAGTCTCCTCCTTTCCTCCCTTATGCCTCTGGTGAAAATGCATGATAGAGCCAGCAGAGCTCAATGTTCCCTTGGAAGTCTCAGCTTCCTGGATTTAAATGTCATCTGGCCAATTGCCTTTCACCAATTGGCCAGATGACTGAGGACAGCAGATCCTTCATCATTATGTTTTGGGTTACATAATTCAGACAAGAGTTTCCTATTTTGAAAATACTCAGAATGAATTAAGCAAATAGAAGAATGAAAACCATACTAATAACTGATGAGTTTGCTCACAAAAAAACATTCTAACTTGGATATTCCAGAGAATGCTTTCAGTTAATTGTCTATTGATGATTTGTTTCTTAACAGTTAAAAGTGGGTTAAAATACTATTTTCTTATATTAATGAAAACCTAAAATAAAACCTAGCTGATATTTTATTAATAAAAAAATCTGTTTGTTGTCTGTATACAGATGTAGCCATTTAAATGTGCGGTAAAACCCTGTATTGCAGGACTGGGGATGCAGGTTGCCGCAGTACGGATTCGCTGGCCAAAGATGATCAACAGGTGGCACTTGCGGTGCATTACATGCTAGTGAAATGATTGCTTCATTTAATCTCTCTATTGAGCATATTTAAATCTGCTTAATATGGAATTTTACAACTAAAGGGAACTTTTGGTGCTGAGCATAAAAATAACAGGAGCATAACATCCCTGAATATCATAAACAATATTAATTTAGGAATATAAATATATTATACATAGTGTATATGGCTGGTAGTGGTAGTTTAATTTATCTTATGAAAGTCCTATCAAAGTCCTTAACTCGGTCACTTACTCTGGTTATTTTGGAAAAGTTTCGACATGTTTGTTCTGACTATATTAAGTGTATATACTTTATAAAATTCTATAATGTATTAACCTTTTCTATAAATACTTGCTGTTGTTATTGCAGTAAAAAAAACAGTACTTTTTAGATCATTGTGATTATTATACATGTGTGTTGTGGTGTTTGTATTTACAATAAATTGAACACACATTTTAATTTTTTCATGCAATAGTATTATTATATATTGTTAACTCACAATGTTAGGCTATATACTGCAATGAGGAAAAGAATCATACACAGGACGTTTTTCTCCCGATGAGGATTTTTAAGCAGTGCTTTCTCGTCTCCCAACGTACAACACATGCGAATCAGATGAAGTAATATCCACAGATACAGTATACCAAAACAGTAGCATATAAAGGTCACTTACTGATCTATACCTTATAACTATACTGTGTATACAGTATGATTCTGTATGGTTTTAAAGTCACTACTATACAATATGTGAAACATATTTTCATAATCAAAATGTACGCATTGCTGAAATTTGCATTAAGACAAAATATAAATAATCTAAATGCGGAAGTAAACCTGAAGGAAGCATATCGTGTTCTCAACAAGCCACAGTATAATAATAAAGTATTTATATATATATATCAAATGGTGTCATTTTGTTTTTGTAAATAAAAACAATACTGATTTATTTTTATAAAAGCCTAAAGAGTCTACAACTTAAATGTTTTAACAGCAAAAGATTGTCCCTCGCATTGACCAGATTCAAAACCAAGTGTTTTCTGGCTGCACATGCCACATTAAGCTTTCACTGCTCCACCTGGTAATTTTACAAAATAATGCAGTCCAAAAACAGATACGTTATGGCACGTTAGGGCATGCACACTGCAAAATGATGCAGTAACCAGCATTCTGAATGGCTGGATCTGTATGTGTCGATTTCTAATGTATTTTAAGATATCATTAGTCAATTACATCTTCAAATAATTTAGTTTATGGCATGATACATTTTCAATAAGTATTTAGATAATGTACGGTATGTCTGTAGCTATGGAGTACATTGATTTATTTGTTTATTTATTTAAACGTAGTGCACTTTCTGTTAAGTAATAATAGTATATTTTACAGTATATTTCCCGAAACACATGGCTCATAAACAGTATGTTCCACTCTTGCAAATATCATACCACAAAAGCCTCTGGAAAACCTTTTCTCTCTGTTAGCTTATATGCTGTTTTATGATATAACATCCATCTCCTATTTCATATTAAACAAACTCTAAAATATTCAAGAATGATTTATACATTGATATAAACCTTTAAAGGTATCAAAAGGGAAGTGTATGCCTTTACACTTGATAATTGAATTCTGGATATCTTTACTAACAAATTCCTTTTGCAAAGTTTTAATTAAAAAAGTAAAATTATCTAGATTCCCTCCTTGATCCTTTAAAATGACAGTGCTTATGAGATATTTCCAAAAAGGGGGTAGTTGTTAAAGATGAAACATATATCTGAATCAAATGTAGCTACAACATGGAGCTTAGCCAGTACAGGGATTCATTCCAAGTGCAGTTTGAGTTGTGTCTATAGGCTAGACATTAAATAGTTAATGCATGTGCTAAGTCCATTATTAATATTCCTCAAGCATCAGAGCTAGATGTGTATGAATTAGCTAGGATTCTTACCCTAGGGTTGCTATGCATCATCAAATTCTTTGAGTTGCTAGGTAGATTAGATTTTTTAGTGATGTAGTGAGAACCACATTCGTTTTCTCTTCATTGTATACTCTCCTGTTATATACTCACATTGTGTAAATATGAACAAATCATTGCCAATGTGCTGGTACAGAGAAACTGGGAGTATCCACAAAAACAATTATTATACCATCATATTATACCATCTTTATTTTTGTATCCATCTCTCCATAGACTGCAACACAAACTATGTCATACAGACTCTACACACCCTCAAATGATGCCACAAATCTCTGCTTATTTGAATGAGGCAGTTGGAAATGCAACTGTTGAAAACTAACTGCTAAAAAAGAATATGCATCTCTATACAGTTTCCATCCTTACCAGCAGAGTATTTATTCACCCCTTCATGAACAACGCTATAGTTACACTAGTTACAAAGCCTACAGCACACCCGTGCTTTCTTTATCTTGCAGCCTCATACTCAATATGGCTCATAAACCCAAAGCAAGTATTGCAGGGAAAGAAACAAGTATGAAGGGAAAAGGCAAGTCAGGAAAAGTGTCTTCTTTGGAGTTAAAATGGGGATTTTGAACAGGTTAAGGGTTGGATTAAAGTGACCAGTTTGATGCATATGCATGACAAGAATGAATATTTGATTTGTGCAGTAAGAGATAGAGAAAAGGCTTAGTGAGAGCTATGCAACTGCTATGTTCCCTGCATTTTATTGTAATAAAATTTCATTTGCCCTTTTTTGTATAATGTATAGTACTGTATTTGCTGTATTATTGTGTTCCCTAATACTTGAAACTACATATACAGTATACACGTATTAATACACTTACAATTGATTTTACTTGTTTAAGGGAGGGGAATAGGAGGGTCTAAGGGGAGTGTTCTGATTATAAGCAATTTCCGGTATATGTGCTGTAAGGAACCTAACTACCACGTAAAAGGAGAGTCTACTGTTTTAGGCCTACTCCTTTTTTTAACTCATTTGTGTATGTAATTTTATTATTCAGTCAGCTGATACAATTTGGATGGAGTTATTTTTTTTCTGTACAATTAAAAAATATGTAAACTTATAAAATATTAAATACAAAAAAGTAATATTGAAATAAACATGAACAAATGTTTGTTGTACACTTTTTTTTTCAATTAATACATTTTAATACAGCCTTGTAAAGTTTTGTTGAGCCTTGTCTACACCTGTGAAGCATTGTCCAGCATTCCAGTAGACTTGAAGTAACAACTGACATTTTTGCAAAACAGGGGAAGAGGCAGGGAGAAAGAATGAGAAAAAAGGATGTAGGAAGAGAAAGAACTGACTTCCCAAACCAGTGATACCAACTATAATAACAACAGGCTGTTGTTCTGAGACATTATAAATCTACTGTTCAGGTGGATTAAGGTTCTGCTTCAATATATTGATTCTACCTTATCAGATTCTTTGAAAGTTTTTCCTAATTCAGGGGTCACCAGCTGCCAGTAGACCTAATTTCCAGAGATGAAATCTCACAAAATAGAAACTCAAGTAGGACTAACTCAGTAGAAAATCAGAAATTATGGCAAACAGTAAAAAGCAGCTGTTGGAATAGCTTAACACTTCTGTATAAATTCAGAGTTTCTTAAAATGATTTATCTAAGCATATAAAAATTGCAAATCATATAATGGCCACTGTGTATTTGATCTCAACATTTATTATCTATCATCTTAAAATGTGCCTGTCTAATTCACTGCATATTAGATGGAACAATATCATCCCAGAACATTGATAGAGTCTTATATTTCAGTTGCTCCTGTGGTGAAGAACATCTGATACTATATATCTAGATTATAGAAAAATCCATACAAGGCAATAATAGGTACAGGGTGTATCTGATATTACTAAACTAAACTAGAGGGAAGTGTCATAAATAATTATGCTGGACTACAAGCTGGATGCTGAAATATATTTTAGGATATTAGTTATTCGGTGAACCAGCTATTTTTATTTTACTAATTTTTGTTGAAGTATGGTGGTTTTGCTTAAGGTCTAGGTGCATTCTTGAAAGGTACCACATGCTGTACAGATGTAACCATTTAAACTTCACGAGGTGTAAGAATCATACCAAAACAAGTGCCGTGGTATTACATACATGACCATGTAATGCCACTTTTATTTTTTAAAATAATCTGATGCAGTACTGCACCAATCTGTAAGACTCCCATGTAACGCAGTTAATATCCTTAATGTACTGCAGATGCTTGTGGTTATGACATAATTCTTATTTTAATAAAAATACTTTGTTAAAATATATTATTCATAGTGTCATCATATATCACATATAAAAGCAAATAAGCATGGAAAAGCCCATAAAAACAAGAAGAGTCTGACTTGAATAATTTTCTGCTAACTTTTTAAACCCAGTTCACTCCACACAAATCAAGACTAAGATTTTAGTCTAAATAAAGATTTAGACTAAGGACAGATTTCTATTACTTTGTACTTTGTTTTTGTTTCAAATGTAGAATACTTTTTGAAACGGCATCATTCCACTTGCCTAATAATATATTTTCTTTTTACTTTAATTCACAATCTTTATTAACTGAGGTCTAGTAAGCAAACGTATCTTGCTGCACAGTACAGATCTGAATAAATAGCACACAAAGATGCTCTTAAAGCTTTCCTAAAGTGTATAAACACAACTGGAAAATCCCAGATGAAACATTGGTTTTCAAAAAGTTACAAAATATTGTGTAAAAGTATGTCAAAGCACAAGTAGGAGAAAGGAAGGTAACTGTCACTCTGCAGAGTAAAGGTACCACGGTCATATATTTACTTTGTTCAATATTCAGTTATTTTCATCCTTTCTCACTGTATTCTATGGATATGAAAGCCACAACCACTTATATTTTATGTTATATTTTTAAGCAATTATTGCAAGGGATCCAAAATAAACTCTGAACTTTTCTTTGATCTTTCTATATTTAAAAAAAAACAGTTTGTCTCTGTTAAACTGACAGGCCAGTTTCAAGACAAGGTGGATGATACATCTGGCTGTATTTTGAAACAGAACACATTACATATGGAGCAGGATTTGTAAAAGAGCCGGCTGGAATTTTTACATATAGAAGAACAGGCATTTTTTTTCTGAACTGTTAGATTACTGACTTAAAACAAGAGGATTGTTTTATTATTATAGACGATGAACATCCCATACTGTACCATTAAATACAGCTAGTTCAAATTTCTCTTGATATTAAATAGTTCAGTATTTGAATATGTTCACTCATTTCGGCCTAGCCCCTTCCGGTAAATAATAAAATAAAGTTCTGTTCTTTACTTAGTCTGTATTTAAGTCTTTTAATAAACACACACGGCAATGTTGGTTTTCTATGCACTAAAAAAAAGTTGTAAGGTATTGAGAACAAAGGAACACTGTATATTTTAATTAGAATTATTTTATTAAGTTATTAAGTTATGATATATTTATCTGATGGTTTTGATGTATGGTAATGGTTGCATTTGTGAGATCTTCATAAAAGATCTAGACATCGAGTTCTATTACATTGAAATAAAGAATTGTTTGATTCCTTGTTAAGCAAATATTTAGACTCACTTTTCTGCAATCCCCTTGTTAGTTACAGATGTGAATTTGCATTTAGTAAATAAATAATTAAAAAATGCAAGGGACATGTAAGGCCATAGTCTTATCAAAAGAACTATGTATGTGTGTACACAGGATGAAAAAAATAAATATGCAACAGCTTGCAACATTCCCAAATGCAGCAGTGCAAGCTGATTAAAATTAATTGTGAGAACTATTCCACTAGTAGAAGACATATAACATATGCTCTGTGTCACAGTAAACTACTGTTGACGGTTGTTCCTGGCAAACTTTGTCTTGCAACTTTTAGAAGCCAAATACAGTATGAAAACACCAGCTGTTCTGGGCAGTGCTCACTATACACTTTCTAGAAGACAAATAAACAACTGACAGCACAAATACTGTATTCACATTATTGAGATACTACTATTTAACACCTAAGGGAAGCAAAGATGATCAATTTGGGAAAATTTAGGATTTAAAGTTAATTTAAACATATTAAATGTCATTTGCAGTACTACATTTTGCATATTCTTCATAGATTTAAAGAAAATTTATGATGGTGCACATCTTTACTGATTCATAAAATCTGAAATCACTTTTTGTATAGATATAGCTTATGTATGTATATAAAATGTAATAAATTGTAAAAGCTAGATTTAATTGCCAGACTCTAATGAGGTGGATATCAGTATTCCTAACTAACTTGCCATTTCTTGGGCTGCCACTCAGATTTGGTTTCAAGTTGTGGGTTTATATGAGAAAAAATTATACATACTGCAGTAATGGGATTACATGCTATAACAAAAGTAGAAAGTGCCAGCAGTCAGTGCCTTTCTTTTTATGTTAGAGATAGTGTAAATCCTCTGTACCAGCATATCTTCTATAAGTTTAGTAAAGGTTAGTGAGTAACCATTCGCTGGTACCAGAACTCCCTAAGAAATCAATTTGGGTTGTTGTTCTTTGAACCCTTTAGTAAACTCATATTATGCAAATTAGAGTGATGATTGCTGTCCTCAGGGTCTGCCAAATGGGATTTAAGTATAATTACCCCCTTTTCTGTCGCTTTGATGCTGTCTTGATTCTGTTTCTGTGCTACTCAAATTTAGCAATCTTTTAACTTCCTTTTTACATTTTGTCACTGACAAAGAGATGGTCTTGATCCTGTGCTCAAGCTGCTGAGTGAAACACTGAATATCTCCCCAGGAAACTCAGATGGCCTTAACATCAACTATAAGGTCACTTCGCTGAAAATCCCTAATTCAGGCCCCAATAAAACCTTTCAGGGAAAATAGTTATGGATTGGATAGCCAACAAAGCTCTCCCAATACTAGAAACGTGAAATTCTGAAATATGGCTTAGGAAGTGACTGCTTCTTGGTTTCGTAACCAAGACACTTAAGGACTACCTGGCTGAATTGCTGGCAAAGTATGTCTGTGAAGTTTTTTAAGACGTTCACATATCAACTTTCGGTCCCCCTTTGATGCGTTGTGAATCGATATTTAAAGAAAACAGACACTGAGTGACAGAGTATCTTTTCTCATGCCACGACCTAGGATAGAAAACACCAGATGTTTGCTGATTGTTGAATAGTTCGGGCAACTTCTCTCATCGAAAGACTGCTTCCAACCTTACTAATAGTAACCAGACAATTTATATTCATCTGGGCATAGTAATATCTTTGCAATTTTGGTATTATTTAAAATCAAGTTACTTTTAATGCCTGTTTATATTGATTCTTAACCAAATACTTTTGGCCCTTTTAGATCAACTCAAATAACAAACAATAAGTATCTAGTGTTATTTTTATTCACATGACTTGCATTCAGCTTTTAGTTTTGTAATTTTGTTATGTTAAAGTGTAAATAGCAATACATCTATACAGTACCTATGGAGTTGCTGATGTAAACCTGACATTCATTTTCATTGTGCATTAGTCATTTTAGAGCTATATTGCTATGTCTACAAAATTTAACTAGTGCGGGATTTATACTTTTTTGTTATACATAGTCATTTTGAATAGTTTATGATGAAATGTGCAAATGTTGTTGTTTGTGACATTTTTTCTTGATGCATTCACAATTGTTTTGACAGCTCCTAAAGTAAAAAATATGTAAATTTATCTATGCAGATGGTTTCTGTAATCCATTATTTATGACCAGCAGCAACTGACTAATGATTATGCATAAACAAAAAGAACATGCTCTGAAATGTATAATATAATAAAAAAAACTTGTAACATTATTATTAGTAAATAATAAAGTGATCCCAAACAGTGCCAGTCCTAGAACTACCTAATTTTACATTACATAATATATTCCTAACTAATTTATGTGGGCACTTTGAAGCCAGGTATTAAAGCAAGAAATGTATTGCATTCATTAATTGTATCAGTCACACACAGATAAATATAATAACTTACAATAAAGCTTCTAATCCAGTCATTTTCATTTTCAGTATCTGCTTATTCCAATACAGCATTGCAGTGAGATAGTGACTAACCAGGCAGGCTATGGATACAAGACAACATACACCCTTTAAGATGTCCATCTCAGGGCATGTACTTACATATAAATAGGGTAATTTAAAGACACAAATGAATAAATTAACAGCATATCTTCATGACAAGAAGAGGAAAAAAAATAATCTGGAAAAAACAAGACAGACATGGAAATAACATGTAAATAACAAAGTAGGACACCCCGGTGCAGAATCAAACCCAGGACTACTGCCACACCACCATTCCTTCTATCTTGTAAATCTAGTTTTGCATAATGTAATAACTTCATATTAAACTATATTTTTAGCCAGAAATGCAAAGATTAATTGTTTAGAGAAAACAGGTTTTTACCTAATGTACACTTAAAATACAGTCAAAATGAGCACATACATTTCTTCACTTGAAATATGTGCCCAATGATCCCTGATATTCATGCACATCATCTGACAGAGGTCTGATTGCCTGTCGGTTGTATTTTAATTGAAGCTCTGATATAGTCTCTGTATTTTAGCCATATGTTATAGGCTTGATCATCATTTTGACACTCTAAACTGTTTTTTTTTATTCTGTTTATATATTTTTTCCAAAATATTTTAAAGTTATTTCAATGATAATATTGCAAATGAAGTAAAAAACTTTCAACTTTTGAAAGAAGACCTAAAAAAAAGAAGACTTAGTATAGCACATTGATGCATACTTTGGTATGAGTTTGGTAAGATATGAAACCAATGAAGGCTCTTCCATTTATTCAGTATGTTAAATAAACAACCCTGCAATTTACAATTGGTTATTTTGTTAATTGAAGTCAAAAGTTGCTTTGTAATAGTTTTATTTTTTTTAAAAAACTACTAATGAGATGTGCAAGTTCTGGGTACTTACCAATTATAGTAATTAAAATAAAATTTAAGTAACACAAAAATATTCAAAGAGATACTGGGAACTTTTGCTCATTCTTTGATGCCTAACAGGACTAAATATGCAAAGAAGCTTGTGCACATTTAAACTGGATTCCCCATTATATAAGAAGTGTTCTTTCTTAATTAATCTCACTCACCAGATGCCAAATCAAGCATTTTACATTATTCTTAATATCTTATATGCCCTTATAATCCATGTTGACAGAAGAAAAGCAATACAATTTTAGAAGATTGTTGGGTTTCTTTGATGTGAAAGACATTTAATCATGCTGTATAACCATATATAATTAAAAAAATATAATTATAAAAATATCCCATATTGTATTACTAAATGGATGTATCATACTGCTGTAGAAACAGCAATGACATTGTCAATTTCAAGTGGATTTATAGCTTTCTAGACAAGAAAATGCACATCTTAATTTTACTTTAACTTAAAATTGTAAAAAATCATCATAAGGAACCCAAGTATTTATTTTCTACCCCACATGCTCTAGCACAAGGATGCAGGGGATACATCCTGGATGGCATGCCAGTCCATCGCAGGGCTCACACAGACCAAACAATAGGGCCAGTTTTCTCAGAAGCCAATTCATCTACCAGGATGTCTTTGGACACAAGTGATTGAACCCAGGTAAGCACTGCTACCCAACGCTGCAAGGTAGCAATGCTAACCAGTGTGCCACCAGACCAATAACTTCAGGGTATTGTATCTAATAGTTTTCAGGTGCAGTATCAGTCAAAAGATTGATTAAACCTGCTTGAAACCAGGTGTTTCATGATTATCTGTGCTTTTAACTGTATAAACTTGACTATAAACACTTAATATTTAATAACATGATACTGTATGTGTACTTATAATCTTAAGTGAACTGCATTTTGCCATATTCATTCAGGAATTACAAACATTTGCCCATGCTCCCTATATTTATAGATATTGTGGCCCCACACCTGTTTACCAATATTTGGTGACAGTAACATGCTAGTTAACTGTGAGAACTTCTAACAAAGACAATTTTAAACGTCTTTCAGTGTTCTAACACCATGTTATACACATTTCTGACTTTAACCTAACCTGGACTTTAGACTAAATTCTGCTTGCTTTGGGTGTTCATTTTATTAAAAATGAAAAATTAACATTTGCAACGCAGTTCACTTAAGATTACTTAAGTAGACATATCATGTAATTAAATATTAAGTGTTTATAGACAAGTTTATACACTTTAAAGCACAGATAATTATGAAAAACCTGGTTTCAGGCTGGTGTACTAAAACTTTTGACTGGTACTGTATATTTACAAAACAGCATTTCACAGATTTTTTAAGTGCAATATGGTAAATTGAAATAAATTGTCAGTTTACTGAGCTTTAAAATAAATTATAGATCAGATACTTATAAATATCAAAGGAAATGAGGAACATTTGGATTGGCCTCAACTATATTCTGATGCTTTACTTTACTTTTTTTATTCTTGCAATTGTATTTTTTTCTTGATGCCTTATTTATGGATTAACTAGTAGATCTCTTGTTATCTCCGTATGCTGGAAGGAATTATTTTCACAATAACTCAGCATTTTTTTCTAATTATTTCTCTGAGCTCTTGGCAGAATGAAATACACAATTATTAGCAATGTGATTTCAATACGAATCTGTTAATGCAATCAATCTAATGAAGCTTTTCAACTGAAATCAATGAGGTCATTAACAAACTTCCATTAAGTGAATTTTTGTAGGTCAAATACCGTACTGCATCTGAAAATGGCTATACAATATACTTTGAAGCTGTTAAATTCAAATCAGACAATTTAGAAAAAAAGTTACATCTTTAGGAAACTATTATAACCAAGTAGAACTAAATAAACAAGATGAGCAAGAAATATATTGCTTTTATATATATATTGCTTTTTGATCAAATTTTATTTTCAAAGATTTTAGAAGAAAAACTAAATGTGCGGAGGAATTAATTAATCTGACATTATTTTTCCTCATCCAAGAAAAAAAATTACATAGTTTCGTCACTGTGCATTAATTTCACAGGGATTGGACACGCATTTCTTTGATATATTGTAGTTTAGTTGAAGTCCAACAGCAGAGTAAAAATAAAAACCCTTAAAAGTTCCTGTAATGTTAATTTTTAACTACTTGTTAATTCATGTATGACACACTTGTTAATGTAACTTTTTTCTTTATTGAGTAAAAGTTTGGTATATTGTTATATTTGAAAGATGTGTTTGAGTTTTATATGAAAAATGATAGTTCTATATATTACTAAACTAAACATTGAAACTGTTATAATGGTCTCACGTCACAACATTATTTAATATTTCTGTTCAGCTAAGAGTATCGCATAACAAATAATGTTGTAAAAATAAATTAGGAATTATAATTAATATAGGAATTTTCATCATTTACTTTTCTCATTCTTAAAGAACCGTCTTGAAAAGTTGTGTGGTTCAAATGTGTCAAGTAAGCAGACAACAAATATGGTCAAACTGACCCCCCTCAATTGTTAACTCTACCATGTTTTGTGACATAATCATTTCTTAAGGGGGCAATAAAGTGTGCATCCCCAGTGAAGCAAATATACTTTACTGTAAAATAACTCCTCTGACATTTTCTTTTATTTTGCTTCAGAGTGGTTCAATATTTCCTGAATAATGATTGCTGGAATGCTACGTTTTACTATATAAGTACACAGGGTTTTTATATTATTTCTGCAATTATTCTGTCTACTGTGAGTGCTCTGAAATGAGTGCATAACGTTCTTTCATGGAGTAGCTGGCCTTGCTCAATTTAGAGACAGCACAGTTTTCACAATGAGTAACATAAGAACTATAATGCCTTTTTAATACTTTGGTTAAGGCAATTAAAATTACTTTATTAAGACATTTTAAAAGATTCATTTAAATTAATATACTCTGTGATTTATACATTATATTTAAAAACTAGTGATTCAGTGACATATATAGGATTTAATAAAAAAACATTTGATACTAATTTTGTTGCTAATTTAAAAAAAAAAAACTGTGAGGTTTCATTTATTTTCACATCACACACTAGAGCATTAATATATGTATATGTATATGCTGGTATATTTTTACCTATACTTCTCATTTATAATGCACATTATGAAAGTTACTCCTACCTCTATTCTGTAGATGCATTGAATAAACCATAACATCATGGAAAAATTATTCATAATTTGTATTATGGAATATTGTGAAATCCATTAAAAGAAGTTCTGAGCAAAAGCAACAAAAACAATATCAAAAAGATATTATCCAAATAAAGTACTTATGTAGACCTATAGTACATGTATTTTATCTAGAGAATTTTTTTACTTACAGGACAGAAAATATTATACATATTTTGAAAGCAAACTAGACTTGATCTATATAACTTGACGATTATAATACCTAAAATTTTAATTACAAATTAATTGTCATTCATAAAGAATTCATACTTGTCTGCAGGGCCAGATTAAGTCATATCCAAACTTGGCACCTGCCTATTACAAAAATGTTTAGGAAGGACCCTGTCTTGTGTTCTGTTAGATTGTTCAATTCTAATTTTCTAAAAAAATCAACATTTTCAATTTAACTTTATGTTTTCACACATCGTATTTTAAATGAAACTGTATTTCATTTTCTATATCATTAGTACCAAGCTGTAATTTATTTTTGCATACATGCAGACTTGCATATTGATCCATCTACTGCTGGTGAGACACCAAGATGGTTGCACAAGTTCCAGCTCATTAGTTGTTGCTGTTAGCTACAAAGAAAACCATCTTGGCTAAATTTGCTCACTTTGGGTATCCACAAAGCAATGTCTCTTTAGGGAGCAGCAAAGCGCAAAAATAAAGAAACATGAATAAGTTTCAGTGAGAAGCATTCATTATCAAAAGACAACAATGTCCCTAGACTGTTATCAAAACCCACAACCCAACTACCACATTGAGGCTCTTTATATACAGTATATACTAAACACATTGATCATTCCCATGTGACAATTTGCATCTTTAACCTATAATAATCAATAACCACCAGTAATCTAAGTAATGAATCTAATTATTAAGCACTGTATTTATTTGCAAATAATAAAAAACAACAGCTGCCATTATAACACTCCCTTCTTAAGCTGGTCTAGTGCTGTAAAAAGGGGTGCAATTAATGTTTCTAAAACATGTTTCACAGTGATTTATAATTTAATATATTTTAGATTTATTTCCTCATCAACGCCATTTTATAAGTTACATTTTGCTAACAATACCATTAGTGCACAACATGACAAATGTGAACTGTAAAAGATGTTACTGCTGTTGTTCTAATCGTGCTTCATAAATATTCCAACAACAGCATATAATAACTGAAAACCAATAATTAATTTGTGAAGGTGGCATAATTAAATATAGAAACTAACACCTTCTTCCCTGCTCCCTGCCCCCTCTCAACTACCCTGTCTTTTGTTCTTCATTAACTGACTTCCTCTGAATTACTGAATTAACTATTTTCCTCTCTCCATCACACCTGAAGAAGGCTCCACAGCAAAAACGTGGTGTCTCTTTTCTTTTCCTTTCAGAATGAAATAAACCTTAACCTGTTCCTTTGCAGGCTAAGCATGCTGACTCAGCTACCTACTGAAACTAACAAAATACTGCTCTTCACACATTTAAGTGGGTTAAAAGTATATTTACAGTATATTATAGTAGAGTTGAGGCAAAACTTGTTTAACTCTTGCCCCACAAAGAGAGGGCCAGTTTGTCAATATTCTTTAAATTTTAATTTAGAGAAACCTTATTGTGTAACATACTGTATTTATGGTTAATGCATATTTGACCGAAATAAGTGGTTAGCATTGCTGCCTCACAGTGTTGGGACCAGGGTTCAGTTCTGGATCTGGTCTGCTGTCTGAATGTGTGTTTTGCACATTCTCCCTGTGTTCACATGGGTTTCACCCAGGTGCTCTGGTTTACTCCCACAATCCAAAGACATACTGGTACATTAATGGGCTTCTGTAAAATTGGTCCTGCTGTGAGTGTGTGAGTGTTTGTGTCTACGTGTGCCCTGCAACGGTCTGTCATCCTGTCCAGGGAGTATTCTGTATTGTGTCCAATGCTTCCCAGTAAAGGATCTTAACCACTGTGACTGTATATAAGCTAAAGTGGAAAAAACCTTGCACTGAAAGCCTCGGATGACCCTTAGCTTGACACTCAGGTTTGTAATCTAGCTTTAACATTTAGGCAGACATACTGTAACAAGTCTGTTTGTCATGTCAAAAATGAATTCACTTTTCACATGAATTCATAATGAATTGGGAAATTCATTATGAGGGACTGGAGAACTCAACTGAATGGCCCACTGTGCAAAGTATAAAAGCAGTAAATACAAAAGTGTTTTCACAGGTGTACTCTACTTTATGTACAAAAGAATGATCTATATATTACAAAAATATGTTATATACTGTGTAATACAATATGTGTGCTGTGGTCCCTGACGTTCGGTGCCATGACGAACGAAAGCTGAGCTCCAAACACAGGGTCTTGGAGCAGTCGCGGGGATCTTCGGATGGAGCGAGACATAAACAAGGGGAATGTGAGAAGGTGATGCAGGCTAATTGAAAGATTGATCGAGGCTGGCATGAAGTAAAAAGATTAGGTTGGCAGTTTTCAAGCAGCAGAGAGAGGAGAGGTAAGAGACTGTGTCGCAAGTAGTGGTGGAGCTGAGAAAACTATGAGCCATCCACCTATAAGGCTGCGACTCCTAACTACAAAAAAAAGAGTGTTTCATCGATGCCAATTCAAACAAATAAAATGACAGGTTGATGCCTATAAGGCGACTGTTTGTAGTACGAACTAAATGGAGGGAGAAAACTCCCTGCGAGCACAAAAAATGTGGCAGGGTAAAAATATCTCTGCTCATTCAGGGCTCTGGGAAAAAGGCTTAGGCGCAGTTTACTGAAGCAGTGCAAGTACTGTACCTCTGGCTTGGCACATACTTTTAAGTTTTATCATCCTGTCACTTGCTCTCATGTGGTCTGTTTTTCTTTCTCTGTCTTGATTTGATCTTGAGAAGTCTTTCTGGACTGCTGGTTGATACTTAATTATTTACCTGCAAGTTACTTAACTAAGCTAAACCATACATATCAGCAAACACCCCCTTTGCTTTGAAGGTGGCATTATTTACACTGCCAGGTGTTACACACTATAGCTAGTCAACTATAGCTGTAATAATAGTTTTAAAACTTTAAAGTTCCTCTTTATGATGAAAAAAAACACAATTATTAAAAAACTAAAACATCTGCTATTCAGTCCACATAAAATTTTTCAGAAGCTGTGTGGTAGATTTACAAATATAATAATACAGAAAAACCAAGGGAAATTTTACAGTATGGTGATGAATAGACCTATTACACACCACCTGATATAAGACATTTTAGATATATTAATTCAAGATATCTGAATTGTGGAAGAACAGCTTTCAAGGAGACCAGTTTAACCATCATAATATTAACTAAAAATAAATACCTGGATGCATTCCAAAAAAAAAAGGTTTCAACTCAATTCAGGACAATGACAATTCAATTAAATTGAATTCAAATTGTGCTCCGCTCCATTTAACCAACTTATTCATGTCTTAGTTTCTGGTGAAATTGTCAAAATGCAATTAAAACTACTGTAAGAAATATAAAAAGCTGTAAGAAATATACCATTTAAATGACATAAACAAGAACATAAATGTGCATATTTAAGCACAACTCAAAAAAAAAGGTTAATACAAACACCACAGACCTGTATTATAGTGAAATTTGTATGTAGGCCATGCAAAACATATTTTAAAATGAACAGACATACTGATGTTATCACAGCAGGGGTGAAACCATATATTATGGTTAATTTTGATTCTGAGTTAAAAAATGTAAAATATCAAGACACAATAAAAGAAACAATGACAATGACATGTAAATCCTTTTGTACTGTATATATAAAAACACAGCACACTTGACTAAGAATCTTGAATGCACCTGAAGTAGGCTCCAGCCGAAACATTGTGTCTCTTTTCTTTTCAGTATGGAATAAACCTTTACCTGTTCCTAAGAATTACTTATACGTATAATGTTTTATTTCCACAGATAGATGTATTAGTAAAGCCACTTCTTTGAAGTACCATATATATTAAGACCTACAATTGAGTTTGAAACTGGGCTACGTCATGACCTGAATACCTACAGGATTCTCCAAGTTGCAGTGCACTGCTGGAGTTAAGTAGAAATGTGTCCTCGGGAGTATCTTAATTTTGCATGACAACAGTGTCTTGCAGTACTTGTGACTTGTCAGGAAACTTTGTATTTGTAGTGCTACTTGGAGCATTATACCGGATCTTCATTTAATTCTAATTAGTAATAGGTTACTGGAATGACTCCCTCCAAGAATGTGTGCATGGTCTTTATCCTGAGTATATAAAAAGACCACAGCCTCAATCCAGTCTCCAACCCTTACTGACTGAAACAAACACTATCATTCCATAGCTCTGCACATATTTTAATTCATGGATGCAGTTAAGCAACCACAATACCCAACTATATGTGTAAACAGCCTAAGGGAAAATGGTAAGGTACAGTAACCACCTTTTTCCTGCTGAAAAATGAAGGATTTATAGTTGGAAAGAAGTGAATGCAACTTATTGAAATTACAAAATACCCCAGGTCAAAATGAATCCAGAATATATTTGAAGTGGATTCATGAACTGTAAGTCTATTTATTGTTTTATTTTAAAAAGTGTGGTAAATATATTAGAATGTAAAAAATGTATGGTATTTCTACAATAACTATACACAGTATGTACATTGCTATTTAATTATTTTAATGAGAATGTCTTTTCTTGCATATGAGTAAAAATGAATTGCCTGTTTAATAAAATTTAACTGATTTGTGGTAACTAAAGTAGCAAAAAAAGGTGCATTCATGCATTTATTTTTTTTATTTTAGGCAGTGAAATCACACCATATAAATGCATGGCAAATACAGTTCTTAACACAGAGGTGTCCATTAATATAAACTGACAAACACCTCACTTTAGTAAATAACCATACAATTAATCATTGGTAAACGTCAATTTACTACCAGACGCTTGACAATGTTTTAATGTCCTCTTCATATATTATGGGTGACAGAAGGCATATACATGAAAAGCACATATCAATTTTCTATGTATTGTACATGGGTAGAAACAACAAAATACCTTATGATTTGACAGTACATTAACAGCTTTTTGGATTATAGCACTTTTTTTAACAGTGCTATAATCCAAATGTTGACTGATGTTGATTATATTTCCTCTGTGGGCTAATAAAAAGACTCCCAAAATATGTGACATCCTTGTAAGATGGTTTGTCACAAACAACATCTGAGACTTCATAACCCATGTGTGTAATATAATTCAAACATTGTAAAAGTTCATCCATCCATTATGAGAAAACTGCTCATCTTTTTGAAGGCTGTAGCAAGCTGCAGAAATGTAGGACTTAAGGGGGCAGTGAAGGCATGCCTCTAACCTCTTTTTGGAAAAGATGTCAGTTCATGGAAGGGTCATGAAAAAAAAAGAAAATAACAAATCTGTTCTAGATAACATGTTTCAGGAAAGTGAAAGTAGCAGGGGGAGAACATGCAAACCACACACAGACAGGATCCTAAGGTCAGAATTGAACTCTTGACCATGTTACTTTGAGGCAGCAGTGCTTGAGAGCATGCCACACTATGCTGTCTCAAATAGTACTAATGAACATAACAATATTAATGTTTCATTTTTTTTAATCTCATAAAAACTAAAATACTATGACAAGTAATATAATGTTTCCTTCCTCCTAAAGAATTATGAGAATTACTGTACTATACTATATAACTAACATTAGTTATATATTAGTTTATACAGTATGTAGGGATTATATAAAAGATTAATACCAATTCAAAATTAAAAAATAACAAAAATCACATCATGGAACATGTTTATTTATTACATTTTTTTAATTGCCTATTAATGCATGTAGGTAGGTTTATTTTGTTTGTCTATGATTGCTAGCCCTTTAAAGTAGATAAAAATTAAGTAGAGACAATGTGAGATAATTGGTACATTTAAATTTACATTCTGAAATTGTTCCATTTCGAATTTGATACATTCTATGCCTGAATGTATGCTTACACTTACATAAATTAACAATTTGTATTCCTGCTCGGAGAAACAAGAGTACTCACAAAGTGTAATCAAAAGTCATGCTGACTTTACACTGAAGATGTGCTGAGACTGATATTAAGTCATCAGTGAGAGCTTTGAACATGCATAACAAACATCATCACAAAGTGATAAAACAAAAATGTTGGTATAAAAATAAAAGTTAAATCTGATATATTATTTGGTATTGTGTTTTTTACTTCTACATCCTGCCATGTACCCGTTCTTGCCAGGATATGCTCCATCTCTCTCATGACCCTGTATTGGAAGTGGTTAGATGTTCCCATTTTCATTTCCAAAATAAGGACCAAATAAATTGTGGGCAGGCTGCAATGTACAGTGATACCATTGCCTGTTGACATGCTGTGGCCCCAAGAAATATTCAACCAAAATATGTCAAGAGTTTTAGACAGGATAAGAGGATGCATTCAAAAACATACTGTAGACAGTAGCATTTACAGACCTAAAAATAACATAATGGGATGGAAAAGACAAACAGTTGTTCCTTTTTCCATATGCTTTGGAATATTTGTGCAAGTTAACATAACTAATATGAAACACTAAACTAGTGCTTTCATTTATACTAGAGTCAATTTCATTTCTAAATAAGCACACACTAACGTGAGAACAACTGTTTATCCCCTTGCCTAATGTTTTTTTACATTAGATTTTTACATTATGTTTATATTTAGAATCTACACAATGTGTTCCAAACCTGTAAAACAACAAATGTCCATGACTTTTATTTTAAAGTTTGTCAATCGTATATATTTTCAGCCGCTTTCCACTGGCATGCCTAAATCACATCATTTACAAAGAAAATCAGAAAGTCTCTGACTGATTTTAAGACTTAACCCAACTTCAGCATAAATGTGTTTACATCCCTCATATAGATATTACATTTAGCATCTAGAAAGCATAGTAGTAGGTATATATCAGAAATGGTCACTTGCATCTTTAAGTAAATTGAAGTCTGTTATTTGTAAGTATTTCTGTCCAAAGAAGAGGAAGGGTATGCACATTGTTTTATCTAAAGGCATAATGGCTATCCAGAGAGATGCAGACACCACTTACATTTAGCGGCCCTTTCAAACTATACAACCACAAAAACAGGGAACTTTGAAGCCAAATGTGACTTTGAATGAGAAAGTTGTGTCTGAGATGGGAGCCACTGTACTTACATTGACAATATACCATTCCCTATGCAAAACTGAATGAGAGTCAAAACCTTTTACTAAAAGAGATTCCTTTTAAATATCATATGAGATATTCTGCAGATATACTGCAGACATTTTAATGGCCAAATAAGAAGAAAATGTACCTTTTTGTAAATGCAAAGCGTCACATCTGGTGAAAGCCCAACTCAGCACATTACCCTTTCAGCACAATCTCAAACTGTCACGCATGTTGGTAGCAGCATGAAGCAATGGGGATGCTTTACATCAGTAGACTGTGATTGAGGGTAAAATGGTGCAAAGTACAGACAATTCCTAGAGGAAAACTTGTTTGAATCGCCTAACATTGTAAAGCTGGGTCAAAATTTCACATTTCAGCAGGAAAATGACCTGAGGCACAAGGCAAATACACACTGATGCAGTCTGACAAAAAGAGTGTGAATATTCCTGATTTTCTCAGTAAAAATCCTCACTTGAAACTAATAGACAATATATGACAGGGTTCAAAGACACATATCCACCAACAATTGCCTACAATGTTGTTAATACTGTTGCAATTTTACCAGAAAATCAAATTACAGCATTCCACTGAGTAAAGCTGAGAAAACCCTAATCAAAAAAACTGACGACAGTAATTCCTGTCAAAGATGCTTCTACCAAGTACTGACATAGAGGGTTGTGTGCATTCTCAATCAATAAAATTCATTTTTTTTGGGAGTTTCTTGGACGTTTTAAGCTGACATTGAATCTTCTTCATATAGGTTTTCAGTTTGATCATTACAGTTATGGATAAAATAATGTGCATTTGAAACAAATCAAACATGTTGTAATTCGTCAAAATGTGATACTGTTGACAGGGGTGAATACTTTTTAAAGGTACTGTATCTTCATGTCTGTTGTTCACATAATTAATTCCAATGCATCCATGCAAACCTGAAAATGAAGGATTGACTTTCACTCAGTGACATTATTATTAAGTATAGTACATTACCTGTAATGCAAAAGATATTAAACAGAAGGGATATAAAATTGATTGTAGATCAACATCCCAAATTATTATAAAATCTTACATATTTACCTATATTATGTGTTTTATATCCTGCAGCTTGTAGGGGATGTGTTTTGTGCTACTGTATGTAATAAATTCACACTAATCATTACCCACTGAGGGCCACTGAATGGTAAATATCATAGTCAAATCTTACATCACTAACCATTATTGTGTGATTGCAGAATTATTTGCATACTTTAAGGTAAAGTTTGTTTTAGCAGGGGAAGAGGAAATGCAAGAAATTGTCTGTGCCCAGATATTTTTTCCATAACGTTTAACTATGGAGAAAATACATCTACCTTAAAACATGTCAATACCGATAGGATTCCCATTCACTGCCTTCAATTACAATACTATACATACTGAGCAACACCCCAGCAGTCACTTTCATAATGTTGAACAGTAGGTGATTTTCTGTTTTGTGCTCCCAACATGCAGCAGAAAAAGCCTTGACTTACTCTGCAGATCCATGCTAATGCTATTTTTCATCCACAGGGCTTGCAGTGACAGCTTGGTAATACTGGAAACAATTCTATACCTAAAACATATTAGAATCAAACAAACACAGAATTGGTACTGTATCAAACCATTCATCTGTCACAAGGTCTTGACATTAAATTAAACTGCCAGTGGTTATGATTGAGAAAGTTTACACTTCATTATCATTAGCTCTTCTTTTTTTCAGTTGTTTCCCTTTTTATGAAACAAACTTCTTACATTAAAATTTTAGTTTATCCTGTATATGGAAGGTGATTATAGTTTGAAGTTAGTTGATGTATTCTGACAGCTGCAATGTGAAAACTGGATGTCGAATGCAGAAATGTGGTACTTCTGCAAATGCACAGGGAATACTTTCCCAAGAGTATTTAAAAAGAGTTAAAAAGAGTACTTTTAATAGTAAATTATAATCCACTCATCCATTTTCTAAATGCCCCATCCAATACAGGGTCGCAAGGGAGTCGAAGCCAATGCTGGCACAGGGCAGTATACATCCCAGACTGAATACCAGTCCATCCCAGGGCACACACAAACACAGACACAGACATACTTTTACATACAGAAACAGAATTGACCATCTTTATAGAGCACAAGGTTTAGAACCTTAAGAAGAAAATGAAATACTGCAAGTCAGATCAAGAGGCTGTGAAAAGTAAATTATTTATCATGGTCATATTTTTTTAATGGATTAGGTAATGAAATTAACAAAAAAAACTTTATTTTTGTTTCTCTAAATAAAACAGTATTGGTAGGATGGAGAGTGGAAGTGAAACATGATAGTGTGTAACTTTTATCAATACAAATGAATTAATCAGAACATTAATCAAAACCTTTTATCTTTGTTTATGTAATCTTTTAAAATGCATGCACCAATCAGTTATCTGTTCAAAAGCTTGGTAAATAGGATCCATTGACCTGTGTTGGTTTGTTTGGTACCGTGTAAGTATTTAGGTCAGTAAAATACAGTACGTATAAAGTTATGGACTAAGCTACTTTTGACAGATCAGCTATCTAACTAACTTTAACAGAAGGCTATAACTCTTTCAGAAAATCATGTTTTAGTAAAACTATTGAAAAACAATCTTTCTTAGACCATTTTCCACATCTGAGTTTTTACAGTGTTACTGTATTGAAAATCAGTCTTGTTAGAATATAATTCAATCTGTCCTGTACAAAATTTCATACAGTATATGCAAATGTACTCAGACTTGTTCTTTTAATGGCCAATAACTAGCCCTAAGACTTTGCAGCAATTAATACTTTTCAGGTATCCTTGGGAGTTAGATCAGCACAGGGATTTTGTTGTCAGATACTATGGAGATAAAGTGCACAATTTACCTTTTCTATTTTAAAATATGCAGTTCAGACATGCAAAGCAATTGTGGGAAAATGTAGGCAATCCCCACTCTTGGTGCAAATTATTGCCTGTCTCATTGATTTATTCTGATGTCTGACTTCCAAGCTGTATGCAAAGGAACTATTGTGCTGTCTGTCTCAGTACATCACAGTCAGACAAGTTTTATTAAAGGACACCTTGTAATATTTGACACCTTCTTCGTATTAAACACACAGCGACAGACATTGTTTTTCCCTGCACTCTTCCACTGAATATACATGGCCAATTTCAGATCAGAAATCACTAATATTGTTAAACCTTAATATGATAACCCTTTGGCAATGGTATTAACAGGATTATTTTCTATCTATAGAGGCAGTCATTGGGAATTTCTAATCTTGTTGTTTGCCTTCTCTTTGAAGCCAATACATCAAGCTGTCTTTCAATTTTTTCTTTCTAACCCTATTTATGCCAACAATATTTGACATTACATATTAATTTATGCTGATGATATATTACTGTGTTTTGACATTGCCTCTCTATCCCTGTCTCACCTATAAACTATTTACATTATGATTTATAACATGGCAGAACACTAAAGTCATCAGTTTTCCAGGTCCATTTTACTACCCTTAATTTGTAAGAGTAAAAACCTCAGGCACCATAGTATTAAAATCTATATATCTTTATATTGTAGTGCTCTCGGATTCACATGGATATGCACCCTTGCAGCTGCCGCCTAAGGTCGGCCCCCCACCACTGGGGACTCGAACCCAGGCCTCCGGCGTCACTCAACAGGGACCAGGCCAGTTGAGCTAAAAGGAAATCTCCTCTCAGCCTGACGGCTGCGGTCCCTGCTATTCACAGGGAAGGGCGGTGACATCACCTCGCTGGTTGGCCGGCTCGAACAACCTGCAATGTCCGCCGCATGCGTTACAATATGTTATCACAGTAAATAATTTTTAAATCTACTTTAGAGATCCTTATATTAACTTATTTGATAGAAATATTTTCTATGACACATTATGATTACTTAGAGGATTATACCCCAATATATTTATTTTAAATTAAAATATTAATATTAATATATTTATTAATTTATTTAATTTATTTTAAATATATTGGAACTATATAAAGATAAACTATACTGTAAAGCTATTGTACATATACTGTACATATCACTATCCATGTTAAATATGGTCAAATATTGATACATGTGTAATTTAAGTTGACAAAATACAGTTTTTAAACGCTACATTATAATAGTGCATATAATCACTGCTTTCCTTAATTTTGTCTTTTGTAACTGTTAAAAACTGTAAAAATACAAAGTACTGGAAATATATTTTCACAAATTGCAAAAACTGAACATTAAAAAAGGGGGTTTTTAACTGACACTGGATGGCACTGTCTCCCTAAATTATTCAGAGAGATCTTGTTCTAATTCCAGAGACCATAACATTTGTTCCTTACTAAATATTAATAATTATGTGTTTACATTAATTCCTAAATTAATTATTTAATTCATTTTAAACAAGCATTTCAAGTCTAAAATAATTCATTATGTTCTGACTTAAGTTAGAAATTAAAGTATTTTTTTAATATTGCTTCAGAAACTAAAATGTATCCTTTCTGTTATAAAGGAGACAATTATTCCTTTGTGTTATTCTATATGCAAATTTGCTTTTTTATTTAAAGTGACAAATTCTTTAAGCAGCAACATTAACTTACAATAAATGGCAAACTACTTAAGCAGATTATTAGCCTACTACAATGATTCAGCATGCTGGTGCGTATCTGATATTACATAAGTGGATAAGTCCAAAAAACAGAAAGAAATCGAAATTAGAATATTAATTTAGTACAGTCAATTATTGTGTGATTTTTTAAACTTTTTCTTGACAAGATAAAACAAATCTAAAGAAGAGTGCCAAAAAATGTAAATTATATAGAGCAAGAGATCAGAGCAAATTAGGACTGCAGGACTAAATTCATTGCATTGCAATCACTAACAGGCAAGAAAATATCATGGCTTGCTATCATATGCAGAAAACCTAAATGCACTATATTATTAAATTTAAGAACTCATTAGGGCATGTAAAATGGGGTGGGATTCAATGAAAGGAAAATATTTTAATGTGCATACAATAACAGATATCAAAGAAATACTTTACAAGTTTTTTTTTCAAATTGCACAATTTTAATCGTCAGAAAAAAAAATACCGTACATTCATTAGCACTGATATAATTACAATTTCAAGTGTGACATTTAATTCACCTTCAGTTAGCATATCATTCATCATGTTCTATTTTTTGCCACAAGAACTCTGAAGTGGGTCCAGTGTCTTTCCCCATGATGTGAAGTCCCTAATGAGGACTAGGTTCAATTCACAGATTATACTTTCATGGGAAAATTATTCAGGATGTAGTAATTATAATACTCAATTTAAAAAATTGCACTTAAAGTGGGTGTGCAGTACAGTATCCTTTGACCTTTATTACATGGTATTTTTGGAAACATTTTTTGTAGATATGGAAGAGTTAAAACATCCATTAAAAACAATCTCTAGTCTTTCATTCAACTCCATTCAAATTAATTGTTTACCTTTTAATCACTTCCTTCCTTCGGTTTCACCCATAATATTCTCCACTGTTAGAGACAGTGTTTACAGGAGGTTTGTTTTACAAGTTTAACAGGATAAAATAACACTGTCCTTAAAAGGCATAAAACGTCTTTAAAGCCTCAAAGAGGTCAATCAATAGATACTTATTTGGGAAAACCAATAAGAAATATAAGAAAGTGTTTAGGATTCCATGTCAGTTAATAAGATTTTGTTTCAAGAGAAAAAAAAAACAGTTGTTTTAAATCATTTCTCTCAATGATGGTGTTATTCTTGTTAATAACAAAATTTCACCAAATAATTAAATGTGAGCTTAAATGAGATGTTAAACTGTGACCAAAATGACCACAGGTAAAGATAAAGGAAGTGTGGCTCCATAAGCAGCAAGGTCATTGAAGATTACCATCAAATGGCAATCAACAGTAAGACAAGCTTAAAACATTTCCGAGAAATCTCTGTGATGACACCGTTGATTTAGCTGATAGGAAAAGTACACTAGGGATATAACGCAGGAATATGAAGATGTTGTTTTGGGTTGGTGGAGCCCTGAGTAAGTAACCATGTTACTATAAGTGGCATATACTACTATTTTTGCAAAATAGGTATTTGTCCAATGGGTAAAGATTGTTTTTTCTCTTTTTTACTTTGTTTGTGTGACTTGACTCCCTTTATGGCAATATTTATTTGCTAGTACTGAGAGAGATCATCATCTGGGGTCTTGTTAACCCAAGACCTTAGTAATTAAACCATTCCAGGTATATCAGGGTATACTATCCCTCATAGGTATTACGGTATGTATGTGTAAGTTACACTGTGGTCAATGGATGTCAAGGATTGTAAAAGTATTGCTTCAATATTTAGATTTTTTTCCTTTGCACTCATTCTACAAAAACATTTCTCCACATTATGCTGGGAAGAGATTATGTTTTATTCTAAAATGTGTGAGAAATTCTATTATTTTTCTCTTCTACAAATTTACATCTGAGAAAGTTTAAACTTGGCACATATACTGGAGCAGTTAAGCAATTTCATTTGTGACAAGATCCAGGGTTTTGTGTCCACCAATATAACATCCTTACTGAACTAATCAAGTCCCTTTTCTCAGACTGCCCCATCATCTCATATTGCCAACCACCTAATCTGCATAGCCTTCTTGTTCACAGCTTCCTTGACCGCCCTCAGCAACCATCCACACCAGGCATTTTCTTCAGCAACAGAACTCACTGCATCACCTCTAAATATAAATCCAACACCACACACATTCAAGGCCCCTCTGGACAATTCCAGATCACTCAGATGACATCTTGTACCTCCAGCAACCTTATTTATGCACCTCTTGCTGAAAATGCCCACCTATCTACACTGTGAAACAGGAAAGAGACTGGAAGACTATTTCACGGAACATGCCCAGGCTGTGAGGATCAAAGATCTCTCTAAGCCCATAGTTTCCCATTTCAATTATAATGGCCATGATCATACTGATCTCTTCATCTGTGTTCTCAAAGAGGGGTTTCTGAACTCATATTGCAGAAAAACATACAAAACCAAAATTATCCTGAAACTAGGATCACACCTTCCCCCTTCTCTCAACGACAGACTACTTTCCTTCTCATCTTCTCTATTCATTTGCAGGTTTTGACTTCACACCTCCCTTCACCTCTCTCGACTTCACACCACCTGAGTGTCAACTCTGCTTCTCTTCTGCTCTTGCCTCTTCTCCACTCCCACCATTTGTTCTCCTATGCTTTATTAATGGCCAATTTTCCTCTCTCACTAATACTCGAAGAAGGCTCCACAGCTGAAATGTATGTTTAGTTTATTCTTTTTTCAGCATGGAATAAACCTTTACTTGTTCCAGTGGTCAATGTGGTCAATGGATGTCAAGTATTGGAGAAGCACTGCATCCTTATTCTAGTTGCTGTAATAATTAACACCAAAATTGTTACTAGAGGATATTAAATATGTCATTGCCATATACAGTATATTGTATTGGTGTTTCTCCGGGAACAAAGATGACCATACTTTGTTCTTAAATTTAAACTCTTAACTTCTAAATTATGAAAAATGATTGAAATGAAAGTTCTCAGATTTCATGGACAAAATAAGCTGGCAAATTTCATCTCATAAGTTGCTGTGATAATTCTCCTCCCACACTCTGCCATCAATTGCCTGCTACTATGAATAAATTGTTTGGCTGATGCACTCCAGACTTGGCAGGTATCATTCTAATGACAATATAGTACTATCAAATTAAGGAAAAAAACAAGGTGCCTGCATAAATCTAGACAGTTGCCTGACTGCTATTTTGTTTTCAAAATTCAAAATGCCTGTTTCCCGAGAAAGTCTGCATATTGAAACAGAAGATTTCATCTGGCAAACCTGCTTCAGACTTGTATCTTAAAGTTTGAAGGTTTCATCCACCACAAAGTTTATCGAAATGTGGATTATAAACTAAATTTTACAAAAAGTGTTTGTTTACTTAACATTAAACTCAGTACATAGCATTCTGGTAGCAATGATAATGATTTTTTGCAAGAAACTCAGACTTTATATTCAAGAAAGTTTCCAATTGCCAATTAACTCTAAACCTCTAGTTACAGCTCAATATAATTTCAATAGGGTAATTAAAATTCAAATTTCACAATTTGAATTTGTAAATCATAATCCACGGAAAATTGTTTTAATATTTTATCAGTTGTGGTCCTACATAGCAAATGCTGGTATTAAAACAAATCATACAGTAGTGTAAACAACAGATAATGTTATAAACTTCTAAGCCAGTGAAAACTAAACATCATACCTGTAGGTATCAACTTGCAGGATGATGTTACACAGTAGGGTTACTGTTTAAATGAACATAACTGCCTGAACGCCACTAGTCATTTGTGGAATCTGTTAAATCTCTATGGCCCCTTTCATTCTAAAGAATCTCAAAGTATTTCATATAGTTGTTCAACCACTTCATTCACTCCTGAATTGTGACACCCATCTGGGCAAGGAGACAATCTCGCAAGATATTTAACCAATACAGTTAAGGAAGAAATTTATGGAAGCCATATTCTGCAAGAGAAAGCTGAACTGTGAGGATACCAGGATAACATCTTTGCTCATTTGAACAGTATCATGGGATTTTTAATGTCCAAGTTTAAATGTGCTGAATGTGAAGAAAGAAGATTATGGGGGGGGGATGATTCAAGTATTCAAAATCCTCATAGTCAATGACTAAATTCAATACACTGAACTTCTTTAAAATTAACATTGTAACACAACCCATGGGGCATACTGTACTATAGGTGGGTAGCTGCGTCAGCATGCGTAGGCTGCAAAGGAACAAGTAATAGGTTTATTCCATGCTGAAAAAAAGAAGAAAGAGAACACAACGTTTTGGCCATGGAGCCTTCTTCAGGTGTGAGAAAGACAGGGCAGTAGGCAAAGATAAAGTAGCGGGAGAACAAAGGTTGGGAGGGAGGAGGAGTGAGAGGCGGGAGCAGGGGATCACACATTCTCCCTTCTCTTAACGACAGACTACTGTTCTTTTAAATTTTCTCCATTCATTGGAAGTTTCATTTCACACCTCTCTGCACCCATTCTGACTTCACACCTCTTGATTGGCCTCTCTTTCTGTCCCCTGCTCCCACATCTCACTCCTATGTCTATGTCTTAATTCAACTTATTTTATTAGGGAAAGTAAGGAGTTTTATTTTTATTTTCAAGGTGTTTCAAAGGTATCAGTTATTTTATTTCAGAATAGTAATACTGAACTGTCTTCAACTTATTGAAGGCAAACTCAATATTAAATATCCACAACTTATCCACAAACCTATTGTAGTATCATATTATTTTATTACACTACATGGACAAAGGAATTAAATTAGAAGAAGCTGGAAATGTTGACATTAGGCATTGTATAATTCTTAAAGACAATTTACATTATCAAATAGTAAATACTCCCTACATGAAGTACTGGAAATTATTAGTGAAGAGGACACGAGAACAGATTATACAATGCATAGATAAACATATCATAATCATAATGATATAAGAATCATTATGTGCTACAAATAATGAAATTCACGAGAACAACCTTGAATGTCATCACTTAAACTGCTACTTTTTCTGAAAATAGTTTATAATTGAAAATGTTATTTCAAATATTTAGAAAATATTCTCCAATTTAAAATTATTTGTAGTTAGTGTGTCCTAGCCAATGCATTTTGTTTCAATATGTCCTTTCAGTTTTTCTTTCTTCTTTACTTATCACAAGCTTCATATGTAATATTAATTTCTGAAATTGTAAAAGTAGATAAATGTTATGCTTGGGATATGAACCAAGTGAAATGTAGTGTTAATCTTTAAAGATTTTATTTTCTAACTTAACTGGACACTCTATAATTTTATTTAATTCATATGATCCTCCCCTTATGATGCCCCATAAACTTAATCCTCTCTTCTCTTTTAGCTACATGTTTAATCTCTATATTCCCTTTTCCATGTCTGGGTGTGTACCTGGCACTAGTAGAATTCCAAAGTAGACCACAATGCAGATATCAAACCTGGGCACCAGGTTGACAATGCACCATATTAGGTACTACCACTCATGCACACTATGTTTCTTATACCTTTAAAAACTCTTATTAGGATGTTCCAAAATGCCTTCTCATAATATTTAGATTTTACTGCTAACTTAGGGCTAACTTTTATTTATTTAAAATCTTCCATTATTTATTTCAGCAGTTCAGTCAAATTCTAATAATTGACTGAATTATTAGAATTCAAAATGAGCTAATGAATTAAAAGGGATAGAGTACTTAATACTTTGGTTTTAGCTTACGTGGCTGAAGAAAAAACAGCAATGGTCGGAGATTAGCATTGTCATATTCCCAAAACACCAAATTTTGAACAAAGAGAAAAGATTTAGTCAATTTGTTTGCAGTTTTACGGGAACTGAATAGAAGGCGTGCTTGGCATGGAAGCATGACATAAACAAAAAATGCACATGATGCAGACTTGAGCTTGTTTGATCAAGCAGATCAACACAGAGAAAAGAGTCAATATGTTGCAGTTTGCAGGAACTGAACAGAAGGTGTGTGTAGCATGGAAGCATGGAATAAATGAAAACTGCATATGATGCAGACCTGAGCTTGTTTGAACATGTAGATTTGGATATGCAGTGTTTCAGAGAAAATCTGCTGGAGAATTAAGTGAATGAACAGCACATATGATGTGGGTAATAGAACACAAATTAGGAAACAGGTGCTAGCAGCTAGAAAAACTATCTGCAGCAGTTAGATTGATATTGTAACTGTGGTGAACTGTGGAAGATGTTTTGGCACCTTGCAAGAATAGCGTAACTCAGAAGTAAATAAATAGCTTTCTCTTCCTAAAATTTGCTAGATGGAATGGATGAGGATCTATTCCTAGTAGGACCCTTGAAGGAAGAAGCCAGCAGCCATATCACCCTGCAACTCACAACTGGCAACCCACTGAAGCTAAGCAGGTGTGAGCCTGGTCAGTACCTGGATGGGAGACCTCCTGGGAAAAACTAAGGTTGCTGCTGGAAGAGGTGTTAGTGGGGCCAGCAGGGGGCGCTCACCCTGCGGTCTGTGTGGGTCCTAATGCCCCAGTATAGTGATGGGGACACTATACTGTAAACAGGCGCCGTCCTTCGGATGAGACGTAAAACCGAGGTCCTGACTCTCTGTGGTCATTAAAAATCCCAGGGCGCTTCTCGAAAAGAGTAGGGGTGTAACCCCGGTGTCCTGGCCAAATTTCCAATTGGCCCTTACCAATCATGGCCTCCTAATAATCCCCCTCTATGAATTGGCTACATCACTCTGCTCTCCTCCCCACTGATAGCTGATGTGTGGTGAGCGTTCTGGCGCACTATGGCTGCCGTCGCATCATCCAGGTGGATGCTACACACTGGTGGTGGTGGAGGGGAGTCCCAATTACCTGTAAAGCGCTTTGAGTGGAGTGTCCAGAAAAGCGCTATATAAGTGTAAGCAATTATTATTATTATTAAGAAACAATATAAACTACAATCGTAGATGGAAGCTTTGGGAGGAGGAAGAAATGGGGGCCAACACCTCACCACTTGGACACCAACTGAGAGATGGCATAAAAAACTGGGGAGAAATACTACTGTCTCCAACAATATCAAAAAGCCGAGTGCCAGAAGACATATGTATAACACTGTGTCCAGCCAGGGTGCACATACAGATAGGGAGTGGAAGTGTAACATTAGAATTTGACTGCCTCCCAAAAAGTTTGTTATATAACAACATTTAGTATTACAGTACCAAGAACATTTACAATGGGTAAAGTTTTGAAAACTCACAACTGTTGAATACATACCTCTTTTTCTTCTAGGTACAAAGTAAAAAAAGTAAAAAGAAAAAAAAGTTTTCATTTTTACTTTGAATGACATTAAGTCAAAAGTTTTGTTTGTTCTTGCTATCTAGCAACAGATCTAGCATCTAAAGGCACTTTTGTTTAAAGTTGTGGGGGTGTTTAATCTTAAGAAAAAAAATATTGCTGACACCATTCTGTGTAACCAGATCAAACATCAATGAAACATTACCGCATGTATTGCAAATTTTATTTTATGTTGGTTTGATATGTTATTTCAAACAAATTGCAGTTACACTTGAGCACAGGAGATTTAGATTCATGCATATTATAATAACCTGTAATACATGAAGAGAATGTTAATACTCCTAAAAGTGTCTCTAACTTGGTAGTAAGTGACCTGGATTACATTATTATTAACCAAAGGTATTTTTTTGTAATTGTTAGTGGCTAATTCACTTTTAACAACAGGTATTATATATGCTTAAATATTAATTAAAATCATATTAAACTTTATATAATCCCCCACCCCCAAAACTATTTAGATAACTCAAAAAGTTGTGTTAGGTACACTAACTGAAATCTTGTATAAAATTGATTGTATGTAATATCTCACTGGAAAACTTTTTCCTGTAATTCAGAGAGCCTCTATACTGTAACCTGGAAATGTGAAACCAGAACATCACATGACAGCTTACAGTATAAGCAGAAAACTGTTTTAAATATTAAGAGATAATTTAAAGTAGAAATGCTAAAGTGGATAGGGTAAAGACATGGAAAGGCAACAAAAAGATACTCAACAGAAGAACAAAACAGGAATGTAAATGAACCTGGAAATAAAATATGTAACACAATTTTAAAGCACTATGGGCATTCTCCGCAGAACAGTAGTAAAAGGAAATCTCTCTCCTGGTTCATTATTTGCTATTCTGAGATCTATTCACAGAAGAGAATTACTAGCTGTCATTCTATGTTTCCATTGCATATCCTGGAATTGATAAAAAGAGATTAATGGTAAAACTATGAAGAGTAAGTATAAAATTGCTTGTACATTGCATACTTTTACCGCCAAGTTAATATGATTATTCAACCTGAAACCTAAATTTACCTGGCAGAGAAACTACTAGAGACAAGCACCATTAAACCAGTCAGTCTTTCATCTTTTATTCTTTGTGGTTACTGTTTTTTTTTTCATTTCAGTTGTGCAGTTTCTAGCACGGGAGCATTACTGCCAAATGCAAGCTACACAAAGTTCTAAAACTCCTACTGTACAATAATGCAACGACCCATTTTGTTACTATTGTTTAGTAAGACAATGTTTCAACAATTGAATTCCCCCAAATCCCTAATGGAACTGATTGATTTCTTTTGATCTGGAAATTTACAGCTGTGGCTTGTTCTGGGGAATAACCAGGAACCTGTCTAATTATCAACTAATGCACTGCTGCACTTATTTATATTTATACATCTATACTCTTTATATGTACACAATATTTGGTCTGTTGCATTACCTGACAATATTGCAAAAAAGGTGCAATGTAAAGCACAATATATACATTTCACTGTGAGCTTTCAGCTTGGCTTATCAGATAAACAACTGCACTCAGACTGCAAGATGAATCTTATTGCTTGATTATCTCAGGATTGAATCCAGGCTCCTCACTGGCTGTGGTCTAAATTCTTAGTGGCAGCTCTGAATGGATTAGGTGGGGCAGTCATTTGGGTGATACTTCATGGTAGCCATGGGAGCGGTTCTCCTGCGTACACTTAATCTCGGCTGTATCAGTTTTAGTGTGAAACAAAGTGATTTTACTGCCATCACCTCAATGCATCCCAGTGGATGCTTGAGTTCAAAAAGCTCTTTGTGCTCTGTATGGATGCAAGAGCTGAAAAGTCAGGATATTCAACAATAGTTTCAAGGCTACCAAAAAACACTATAATTACAGTTATAAAACTGTATTGAAATGGAACAGATATGAGTATGCAAACATTACACAAGGTCTTTAATATTTACAAAACCCTTCAAAAGTAAGGCAATTTTGCATTTCTCCTTCTTTTTCATTTGTCACGTATTTTTAAAATGTCACCTTTGAAAGCAGTGGTAGGGCAATGCATGCAATTTCTTATAATTGTTTATGAAAAAAAGAATATAAAAAGAATACCCACTTTTATCCCTTATATAGTGAATTCTTCATGATTGAAAACCTCAGTTTTGAGTAAGATTTTTTGTTATTTGGTGTTTTTATACATTTGATTTATCTGAAAATATTTATTCAGTCATTACTTTTAGGATACATGTTAAGGTATAAAAAGAGTAAGAATTAATTCTGATATTTATACAGTATACTTAAAGGCAATTTCATAAGTAAAATCATTTTATTATACCACCCAAGCTTCATATGAAACATATTGCTTGGTTCAGTGAATTCAATAAGTAGAAGAAAGAACACAGTCCACACTGACTGGCTTTATTGCAACACTGCAGGGGGAAAGGGGGATTCATAGATGCTTAGTATCAGACATACAACACGCCTCAGGCTGAGGAAAGACAAAATTAAATATTAAATACTATTAGGATTGAATATGTAAAAATGTTTCAGATAATAGAAGCACTTAAAATAATCTCAAGGACCTATTGGTATTCTATTTATTGAACTTAGGGAAGCTCGTGTTATTCATAGGCCATTAACAAAACTCTTCCAGCAGTCATTCAAAACAGAGGCAACACAGAGTGACTGAAAAATTACTAATGGAATACCAATCCATAAAAGTGTGACAAAACTGAACAAAGAAACTATACTCCAATATGTCTGAAAATGCAGGTGTTATTTATATTCAATGGCAGATCAACGGTAGGCAGCAGTCATTGAGCCTAGTGCTTGTATTTGGATTTAGAATTGATTAAAAAGAGGATACAGATAATGGATAGATACTCACATTGGAGTGACATAGTCTGTAGAGTACCGAATGAATCTGTAGGACCAAAGCTATCTCTAATTTACATCAGTGATGTTAATTCTGGTGAAACTGCCAAACTACAGGAAATGAATACATTCACAAATGATACCAAACTAAGATAAGTAAAATAAGATAAAAATATTTTAAGAACTCTTAAAAAAATCAAGATGATTTTGTTGCATTTTTACCTAATATCATGGCTTGGGAGCACCTACATATATAAAGCCCTCATACCCCTCTGAAGGAAATTTAATTTTGAGAGAGGTCTTTAATGTTAAGTCCAAAGGTGGACTAACCCTTGACTATTGCAGTAGCTTTCCCACAATTTTTTTTATCTAAAACCATTGGAAGTAAATAACTTTTTTCCCTAACCTTTGGGAATTATTTAAGATAACTACTGTTTTTGTCAAGCCCTGGCTTATAGGCATGCTCTGAATCCATCAGGCTGAACTATAAATAGTCTTGTGTCCCCATGAATAGTGATGCTTTCTCTTACATTCACTGTTAAAGGCAACTCAAATAAAAAACAAGTTTGACAAGGTTATCACCTGTAACTTCTCTCTCAACACTCCTTCCCTCTAGTAGTTTAACTCAGCACAGACAGTCTAATGAGACAGCTGTTCTGTTACAAAAGTGCACCAAATTCAGACTTAGCAGATAAAGTTTAATGCAGACAAGTGCACAATGTGGCATACACATGGCAAAAAAATAAACTATAATTCTGAAATGATCAATAGAGGTAAGTGAAGCTATTTATTGTATGAAAAAGATTGAAGTGCTCTTGTAGACTTCTTCTAGACAAAATGGGGATCCTGATAATAAAGGCAACGGATATATAGTTAAATTCAAAACAACTTAATTGCACTTGTAAAATCTTCATTTAGTATACTGTGTACATCTTTAAATTACAAACAATATTACAGAAATGACAAAAACACTATTGCTGTTCTTGAATTAGTCAAGAGATCAACCAGATTGAACAGCGCGGACTACAAAGTAATCCGATTCTGTAGTATTTCAAGTATTTCAAATTCTGAAAGGCATTGATAATATAAACTAAATGGTTGCCTTCACAATCAGCAGTGATATATGATATAGGTCCCAAGTATAGATTATGGAAAAGTGTATTTAAAACTGAAAACTGGGGGTAGTTTTTTAGATAATGGGCTGATGGAATCTTGAAGAAGCTAACCAACCATGTAGTAGAATATAATACATTGATTTATTTCAAGAAATGGCTTGCAGGTCTCAGCTCAATTAGCTCCCAAATAAATGGGACACTTAAAAGGGTTATGATCATGCAAATCTAAGGTGTAACGTACCCAGAAGATGGGAAGTAAGAACTCTTACAAACCATGATATCTTTAATGATGAGTGAGGACCTCAGTTTAATATTATAACGTCAGGACAGCACAGCAATGTTCTCTGACACAGTCCAAAGTTTACGGTTTGAAATTTTCAGACAACAAATTTTGAAAGTGGGAATAACTTTTTGCTGCCTTTTAACAACATTATGAAGGATTACCATGTGTAGCAAAACACGGGTGAGTCATCAAGGGGCGGTGTCATTTTATTCAGGAAAGCCACATTCTTTGGACGCTCACAATCATAGAATTGGCTGCAGCTGGAGACTCCCCCTACATGTAAACCGTTCCTGCCAATGTTGCCTTTCCACGAACCCTCAAGGTTTTATGAAACAGTGATCATAGCAGAATAACATTGATAGCAACCTCGGTTGTTTTCTGGGTCGGGACTCCAGAAAGTAAGAAGACGGTTAATTAGTATACCTGGCCAGCTGGAGTCAACCAAGAGAGGTTATTACCACTGCTGGAACAGACGGTTACAGGTTATGGACAGTTATGATTACAGTTTATGTGGAGACCCCTTGCCATGCTACCATAAAGGGGGCTCTTCCACACTATGTGACATTAAAAACCTGATTTCAAGTCCATATTCTATAGAACTGACCAAAGGTATTCTCACTCAAAGTGACCCAATACGTTCTTCACATTTAAAGAAAGAACAGTGCACACTAGACATTGTCTGTAGGCACTTGAATAATATGGTAAATATTGTAAATGCTATCAAATTGTAGGCACCACTTGTCACTTCAATGTGAACAAAAGAAAACAGAATACCAATTTAAACCATACTTATATAGTATGTATATGTATTAAAAATTTGCAAGTGACCAAAAGTCACATTGGTTTGAATCCAGCCATTTGGTTAATTGACGGAAAGTGGATTAAATTATTTTTACTGATTATTTGTGAATAGATTTCTGGTTGTTAGGCTTTTTGATCTCAGTATATTAAAATCCACTGCATTGTTTAAAGGTTTGTTTTGGGGGCTGCTTAAGTGCTGTACAGTCTCTTTGACCTCTGTCCAAGCTTTTACATCACATTGTTCTCCTACATTCCCATAGGTACATCTGTTCATTGAAAAGATTTAGATTTTGCCTGTAAGCTGTTTGTGTTCTACAAACCAAAGGACATTGGTCACCTGTCATTTTTGTCACATTTAAGTATGTATTTAAAGAGTAATGGAGTTACTTTTTCTAAAATGAAGAGTAAAACATTTTAGTACTTTACTGCACCAAGAATACGTTTTCATCTTATTATCTACAGTATCTAGATATAGGTTTTAAAAGTGAATATTTATAATTAAAGGATAACAACTTACTGTTCATATTAGTGTTTATTCACTGTATTACAGGACCACTTGTTTCATTTAACTCAGCATATAACAGAATTGCTGGTACAATATATTATTTATAACATTAGGAGGGCTATACAAGGGAAAAATAAATTCCAAGACAATAATGTTACAAATGGGGGATTGCTAAAATGGTGAATAACAAGAATTGACCAAGCAAATTAGTCAATAAAAATTATGATAATTTGTAAGGATTTCTCCAAGAAAAGAGTAATAATTCAGGTACTCTTGGTTAAACAAATATGTATTGTCAATGAAAGTGATACACACTACACTATACAACATAAATATACAACAAACATGTTTCTCTACGTACAGTATACAGTATGTACAAAGCTTTCAGAGGCCTACACCTAATTCACCAAGAAAACCCCAGGTACTTGACTCTTAAATAATGCCTACAGAGGTCAAAATAAGACATAAACTAAACTAACCTCAACTAAATTAAATCTCCCTATCAGCAAAACTGGATGCTACAAAATAAATGTATGTCTATTTCCCTATTCTAAAAATGCACCACCAAACAAAAAAGGCCATTTTTAAATAAGGTATTCTTCACTCAGGAAATCCAAATTCTCTAAAAACACAAAATAGCAAGCTCTCTTTAGCAAAGTTCAGATATTCAGCTCCAATCGGGTCTTTTCAGATTATCACAAACAAGCAACTCTCACCTGAAATTTCAAGTTCTGTCTCCTCCTGACTCTTATCAATTCAATTCAATCCAAGGTGCTTTATTAGCATGACCGATGGCTACAATCAGTGTCTCTCTCTTGTAGTCTGACCTTTTCTTTTCCCTCCTTTTCCTTGTTCTGTCCTCTGTGTTTTATCCTACACTTTTGACAGTCATTATCATCTACCCAGAACCTAATTAACTAAGGTAAATCAGAAGATTATTTTGATCAGTATTTTTCACGCCCAGCACAACTAAGTAAACATCCCCTGGTTTGAAACTCTAAGAAGTGGAAATATTGACACTAGTTAGCTATTACCCATTGTGTCTAGATTCTAAAAGAGACCTCCATTGTCATTTACCACTGCCTGTAACAGTATCAAAGCATCAATTTTCACTCATTGATATTAGAAACGACTTACTGTAGGTTCTGTCTCTGCATCTGATCTGTTGCAGAATGAAATGAGATTGTCACTTAAAATTCTAAAATAGCAGAATGAAAAGATGAGTTTAAATGAAAGAGAGAAATTTTGTGAAATCAACTAAACTTTGGATTAAATAAGACTTTTTATAAGTCTGTCCAGTACATTCTTTACTTTTTTTTATTATTTTGTAAGGGGTATCTTTATCTTACATAATCTCTGGCTTGAACAAGGCAACACATAAGGTGTTCATTAAAATTTTTCCTGTCATATAAAAGAAAATGAAAACTTCAAGATTCCTTCTCTTAACTGGAAAGTTCACAAACGTTTAACATCCTTTCCTTGGGTTATGCAAGACTTAAGTAAATGTAACTAAAACCTCCAGTAGATATCATAATGACATTTCTAGATAAGGAGAGTTAAGGTCATTATTAGTAGTAATGTATTTTCCAAAATATTAAATCCTACACTTTTAAAAAGTGTAGTGGGATATTTAGAGTCAGTACCTCAGTCTAATGTCTCATCTGCAGCACAGAGATACAGTCACCACCATGGGGCAGTGTATAAAAATTCAGATCCAAAGTGAAAAGCACAGCTTCCTGATTCTCGCATTCCACTGTTGATTTGGCCCATCTTTGCTTAGCATCTGAAATCTGTCATATTCAGTCCCCAAGGTGGTAACATGCCAGTGAACCAAAATAGTGAGATGAATGAATTCTATTTATTCTACAAGCCATTTCCACATGTTTTAACCAGCCTAAATGATCATCGCATTGTAAACATATTCTAAGCTCATTGTGAATTCCTTGCCAAAACATCAAAATAAAAGGTTTGGATTCATATGTTTTATTTCAAAGGGATTCAATTAATCAACATTACAAAGTGTGTAATACAACAGAAGCAGCCGTATATTGTGTACAACAATAATGTATTAGACTAAATCACACCAGCTTATGCATGTAATTATCAAAATTATTATCATAATAAATGCAGTTGCCATACTAGTGTACATTTGTAAAAGCAAGGGTGAAAGAAAATCCATTAATCAAAATATTTTCAGAGAACATAACATTTACACCACACGCAAATGAAACCTGGTTTCCCTAGAGTTTGTGCATCCTAGTGCTGATTAGGCCCATCCTTGCTTAGCAAAACATCATCAGAATTAGATTAAAATTCACATTGCAAACCAAATAATATTCTGTTAAACAAAAGCAGGTAATTTGAAGCTAAAATTAAAAACAATCTCAGTTACTCCAACTTTGCAGACCTTGGATGTACCAAAATAAAACATTTTGAATGTACCGAAGAATAAATAAACTATTGACGTAATTATGAAACAGCAGAGACCAAATCAGCTAGGAAAAAGATCTGTAGACGATGACAATAAGATTACCAAAACTGTCAAGGAATATCCTAAAACTGTCAGTGAAATTATTAACCACTTCTAGAATGCAGGATTGTAGGTACCAAAATCCACAGTTCATAGAAGACTGACAGCAGAATGAAAACAAAGATTTGACTGAATGAAGTAAACCTCTCATCATTACCAAAAATGGAAAAGATTATAATTAGTCCTGAAAGTATAAAAATGAGCCAGGAGAATACCGGTACAAAGCTTCATGGACAGATGAAAACAAGATACAAATTAACAAAAGTAATGTAAAATGTTAAGTGTACAGAAAGAAAGTAACTGCACCATCTTGTCTTAGTTGTAAAGTGTAGGTAATGTCATGGTCAAGCATGTTTGCCTGCAATAACATTGCATTTATAGAATGAGTTCCAGCAATATTGAGTAATTTGTTAGTGATGTTCTGCAGGGACTAGGGTTGTTAAAATCATAAATAACTGGTGTGATTCAAGATATACTTATGAAATTGAGGAATTTTATTCATAGACCACTAAGTAGGATATTTAATCTTTGACTTCAAATTGCCTCCTCTCAAACTTTCTTATGTTCTTATGTACATTTCTTTCCAAACAGCTGAAGAAGGTCATTTAACCAAAACATCCCAAACATATTTTAATCTCTTAAACATTCTGTACAATATCAGAAACTTTTTCAATTATTTTTACATCATATTGCTATGGTTTAAGGATTAGCAGAATGTTTGTAGTTCACAGCACAATGATCATATTCTGTAGGTTTATAACAATGTATGTAGCCAGCAATCATGGTTTAAGTTAAAAAGATTAAAGATACTAATGCAATACTTAAGTGGTACTAATTTTTAACTGAGGCTAAACTTATTCTCTTTAAGTTTACCATCTTAGCACATAAATATTTAAGAGTGATTGAAAACAACCATTGCTAGTAAGAGTGTAAAGACAGCCTTCATGGTAGGACACAGGGCAACATTTCCTATATAGAGGCTGAAGAATATCTCTGATTGTTCAGTAATGTATTATTAGCTGTCTCCCAGAACCAGAAGGACCATTTTATGCACTAAGTCAATATTTACTTACGACAAGCATCACATTTCATAGTTTTTCACTAGAAAACCCAAATATCTTTACAGAAAACCTTATATCAATCGAAAATAGATGGGGCTTCAATAAGAAATCAATAACCCAGCAAAACATTACCCCATAAAGCAAAAAAAACATAAAAAAATATATACAGGTTGAGAATCCCTTATCAGAAATTCCTGGGACCAAAAGTGTTGCAGATTTCTGACTTTTTCAGATTTCTGAATATTTTTATATTTGGATCTATAAAATGGGACAGCTTGGGGATGGGACCCAAGTCTAAACACGATAACCATTAACATTTCATAATATAGCTTATACATATACCCTGAATGTAGTATATTTATTATATAAATTTTAAATAATTTTTTAAACATAATACCATCAGAAAGGTAAGATATCAGTCTCTGCCTATGATGTCATGTTTTGATTAAAACTTTACAGTACACGTACGCCATTTGTATTTTATTTTTTACTATACAGGTATTAAGTTTTATGTAAGGTATAAAAACAAAGCACTGAATATGATTACAGGAAAATAAAATGAAAACTGAAAAAGTCAGCATTTTATTTTTAATGTAATGTACAAGTAATGACGCTAGTCAAGATACACTCATGAATGGAGGTGAAATTCAGATCTCACGTAAAAATAACGTTTTGTACTTATTGTACAAAAATACAAAACAAAACGTGATGATCACTGCTTACAAACTTGAAGATAAATGCAGCCCCAGACATTACAACTACATCAGGTCCGAGAAACTTGAGGGAGAGGGTACGTCATCGATGACATCACTGTGAGCTGGAAAGTTTCGGATTTTGGAGGTTTTCGGATTTTGGAATTTTGGATAAGGGATCCAAAACCTGTATCCCATGTTAACTTTGCTCAGGCATCCATAAGACCAGAAATATTTTCACAAAAGGCTAACCTTACTCATCTCCAGACTTGGAGGAAATTGAGAGTTAATGGCTATTGGAACTGAATTTTGAAACTGACCGCCCTGAAAAAGCTGATCTGATTGGTGAAAAATGCTGTCATTCATTGTATTTTCAGCCTTTTTCAACAATTTCCTTTTTCAGATTTTAAATATTTTTTATACATTTTGGGGGATGCGCACAATTTCATTCCAGGTTCAGTCTTTACAAAACATTATGTAGATTTTTTCAAATTGATCAATTTGTCTCAGAATTTTTATCCAAGTTAGTAGACACCTAGGACAAGGCCTACAAGCATTTTCATCTATTTGGCAGGCCAAAAACTCGAAAAAAGTGATTTTGAAGAGAGAAGAAAAAATGTATCTGCTCTTTTTTTATTTTCTGTATATTTCTGTATATCTTGTATGTCTGTATGTCTGGTGAGTTGACATTTTATCATTAAGAAATAAAAAAAATGTGGTTTACACATAATGCCAAGGGGGTTAGCTTCAATTAAAGACTTGAACCAGACTTTTGCTATGTTCTGCTGCAGAGATATAACAAAATGTGTAAGGGGAGAAAATTCTAGGCAGAAATTTGGAGCCAATTCATTAATGACTATAATGCAATTTCCTAAAACTTGGCACTAGATAATGTATAATAGTGATGGGGGAAATTCCATTAGGTCTGAGAGGAATGGGCATGTCTTAAGGATTTTTATACACAGAAGAAATCTGTAGATCACAGAATAATTGTATCCTGCTAAAACACAGCAGTGTTGTTATTTTTTTTGTTAAAACGATGATGAAGATTTTCAAGATTTTCTTAGTGACCTTGTGTTCAATGGCTGGGCTTTTCTAAGGTCTTTATGTGAGCATTTTCAATTAATTGTCCTGTGCACTTGGGTTATACAATTATACATATAATTATTAGTCATGGGAAATCCAATGTTTGAATTAATTATTATTGTGCTATGTTTAAAACTGTAAAAAAAAAAACCCTGAGGCTGATTGGCAGGAACTGTTCCTTGAACAAAATAAATATAAATTGAGTGTGTGCAAGGGAAATGCTGAAAATGCAATTCTAAACCTTACAGTGATCCTCAAGAGAATGCAGAACTCAGGAGACAAATAGATGTGATGGTGTGTAATTTAACTCTTTGAAGACATTAAATAAAAGCTGTATCATTCCAGGAGGCAAACTGACTTAGACAGATGAAGTGTAATAAAAGAGGACAGTAAGGTCATTTCTAGTTTCAGTACCTGGCAAGGTAGAATAGTTGAGCTCTCTGTAAAGTTCAGTCATATAAATGCATCCATTTGCAAAGGTTATATAAGAAATTCTTCTGGCTGACTGTAACCAGAGAATTTGTTTTGAGAAAAAGACATCTTACTCCAACAGTCAGTGAGTGTCTATTTATAAAATAAATTCTAGAAATTATAGCATTTTTCTCAAGCTATCTCACTAAGGTCACAATTAAAAGCATAAGAATCTGTGAATCTGAGAAAATCTCAGATAATTATTTTTTACTTTACATAAAAGAGACAAGACATAAGTATTGCAGCTCAGAATTAACAATAATAATAATAATAATAATAATAATAATAATAATAATAATAATAATAATAATAATAATAATAATAATAAATGCTTACACTTATATAGTGCTTTTCTGGACACTCCACTCAAAGCACTTTACAGGTACCACCACCAATGTGCAGCATCCACCTGGATGATGTGACGGCAGCCATAGTGGGCCAGAACACTCACCACACATCAGCTATTAGTGGGGAGGAGAGCAGAGTAATGAAGCCAATTTATAGAGGATTGGTAAGGACCAATGGAAAATTTGTACATGAATGCCGAGGAGCTGTTCCATATCCTTGAAAGAATGTTTTAAAAAACAATCTGAAATCACTTTGTTGATAAAAGCATCTTCCATGATTCCATGCTATTTTTACTGATAACAGCAAGTTCTGCCGATCACTGTCTGTCAAGACGTCACTGGTGCAGGATAATATGATAATACTAAAGATTTGTTCGTCCATTTACCCCAACCTATCATCATTCAATCAGTTCTACACAGTATATGGGAAGGTCTACCCATTGTTGGTATGTGCCATGACATGGGAAAGAACCAGCTGTTTTCAGGTTACTGGACACATTCCATAAAGAAATCTTATTATAGGTCAATAAAACTGTAAATGCTAATGGACCCCTAAGGATGTGAATATGTCCAATTTTATTAGTGGAGTTTTTTTGCGCTTAATTTGACTTCAAATTATGGAGTCTACTATAGATTTCATGTTAATATTACATTATATTAACGATTGAATATGTGATTGAAAATACGTCTGGTATTTTTTCATATATATTTCATTTATATTTTCATATATTTAACAGATACTGTATGGTATGACACAGCTTCTCATAATGTCTGTGATTTTGGTTCAAAGGGATGGCTCATTTAGCCCTTATGTTCACAGTTAAGGAATAATCATATTGTAACGCAACGGAGGCTCAGGCGGGCGCCCTTGCCGCATTAGGTCGGCCCCCCACCGTCGGGGGCTCTTACACAGTACCTGTCGGCGGTAAGCGTTACAATATACAATTGTACTGAAATGCATATAATTACTCTCTAAAGAATATTGAATTTATTTCTTAAACCTACAAAAGAAATGCAGTGATAGTGCCATCACAGTTGCAAACAGCAGAGGAAAGTGAGTCTTTTGTTATGATCTTCAGGGCAAGAACAACAGTATAATAGACATGAAAGAAAGAAAAATGTTAAACCGAACCACTTGATTTATTCCATGTAACAGGCTAAAGACATTAGAGTATTGCATTTTATATATGCAATCCGTGCATATATGCAATCAGTGCAGTGGAACTGCATCAGTGTGCAAGCTGCAAAAGAACAAGAAGAGGTCAATTCCAGAATGAAAAATAAAAGAATGAAGAAAAACAACATTTCAGCTAACGAGGCTTCTCCAGGTGTGTATGTACTATTGCTACTGATAAAGTGAGATATTAAAAAACTTTTCTGTAATTCTTTTGTTTCAGCCACAAGAAAAAGACATACTTATAGTTTAAAAAGGATAAGCTATAATGTGCAAAAATACTTATTGTGCCCAAGTTAACATTTTAAATTGAAAAGCTGTAACCCTTTACAGACAGTGTTGTTCATTGTAGTGTTCCCAGATCATATAGACTTTGTCAAAGTAAAGTTTCTGTGTATGTATTTTGGAACTTGCATAAATATTTATTAAATGCCTAAAAAAGACGGTACTGTGTGGTCGATTGCATTATTTAAATTGCTGGCATTTTTAATACTGCATTTATTTCTATTTATTTTGAATGTTGTAAACAAGGTTATGTAACCTTGGCTATTCAGTTCTATTTGAAGTCTTTGTTCCAAGCATTACATTATTATTTGAGTGGCCTACAACAACAGGTTCATTTAAGTACTATAATTATGGTTTAAGTGGATAAATTACTGGTTGGCTCAAAGTCCAGCAAAATGATGGAATATAAATGCAAAGATTGCGTACCACTAGTATATAGAAAGTAAATGAAACATCTTATCTTTCTGGCAGCCCAAACCACACCCGATCGTACTATATATGCACACACATTGTCGGTTTAATAATTGATGTTTAAGTACTTGTAATACCAAACTTATCTGTTCAGTCCTCAATTTTCCAGCTGATATGGCAGATACATTTAGACCATTTTAAATAAATCAAAATATAGTTATTTGCTATTTTAATGATACAGAACATATCAACTATTATGAAATGGGCATCATTTCTGTGTAGGAAAGAAAGAAATTTCATTAATGTCAGTCTGACATTTGCAAAATTGATTTGTGCTGACATTTAAAGCAGTTTATCTGCTTCCAAGCCTGACATTAAGCAAACCAAAAGATACTAAATGCATTTAAAAGCATAAAAGCTACGTTTTTTATATGCAACCTCATAATATACCATCATAATAATGGAGTTACAATTTTGCAGTAATACAAATAATTACATTAATTTGCTGTATATATATTTAGAATTACATACAGTATAAATACATATGGCAATAAAAAAAGTTGAGTTGAAAAAGAAATAGCAAAGGTGTTTCATTTTCTTTTATTTGCAGTCTTATAGATAAGAATGCTCTTGAAAGATGAATATTTAGCAATTTGCATATCTCAGAATTGACTAACCAACTCAAAGAACAGTTTATTTATTTGATCATTTCTGCCCAAATTCTCATTTTACATTACATCCAGCTTGAATAGAAAATTTAACCATTAAAATACAGTTCCAGCAAAGGTATTGTTTATATTCTGTCTCAATTCAGTTTTTTGAAATTCTGAAATTCATAGTATTGGTAAAAAAGATTCCTAGCATAAGCCTAACATCGCAGGATTGTGGCATTACAAGTAGGTTTTCTGTTACACAGGTAGGTCTGTACTGATTATAATTTATTATCCCATCTAAATTGTCCCTTTCTCCATGGTCCTGCACTATACTGGCTTCCTTTACAATAAGAGAGCAGTTGTGTGCTCAATGTTTTACCTTAAGCATTTTGATTTAGGACAGGTTCCAGTTTGCTGCAATGCTCACAAGCAGCTTTCTGATAATGGATGTATTAACTGTTTGAGCCAGCCTATATCTCTAACTTCAGCCAGGAACCCTATCTGGCTAGGCAGCTTCTCAGATCCAGGAGAGTACTCAAGAGGCTTCTATTTGACCCAGTGGAGAGAAATGGAATGCCCATATCTCCTCTGTGCCTAGCATTGCACACCTGGGGAATACTGCTGTGCGTGCCTGGTTAATCATTCTTGACCTCCTGCCATGGCTTCTTCAGCTGGCAAACCTGCTGCCCTTTTCTTCGGCTCTTTTATGTGCATGGGCATTTCTGTGCTGTACCCTGGCATCCTGGGAATTAGTCCACCATTGGTCAGTTTTGTATATCATTTGCCAAATAAGATGCAATTTGTGTAATGTCACTCTCTCCAAGGCCATTTTCCTTGTGTTTGGCCTGTTATTTCCCACTTGTCTTGCTCTAAGGGACCCATTGATTTTGCACATCATGTGTCATTAACTACAATATAAACTCTCTATCCAAACAAAGCTATTGCTGGAATTTTTCAAGCTGCATAAAATCTTACTTGGGGTACATTTGCACCCAGTTCCATTTTCTGTATGGGGTGAACATAGTGGTGATATTTTATTTATTTACATGTATTGAAAAGGAAAGCAAAGACAGTTTTTGCAAGGCCATTTTACAATATTTGTGTTTCAAATTGCCTTGAAAAAATTCAGTCATATATATTTATATACACAAAATACTTTCTGAACAGAAATTTGTTTCAGATTCCCTGTTGGGCAATCAACCTTGCCAAGATCCAATGAATACTGGATTATTACAGTACATTTGCAGTGAGCTCATTTTTCATGTTAAGCTTAATTTTAAAGATTTTTTTTCTGAAACAAAATGAAGATAAGAAGTACTAACAGATTTAAAAAATAACAAATATTCTTATATCTAAGAATATTATATATATAATATATAAAGAAAAGTGTATAAAAAACAAACACAATGCTGCATAGATTAAAAAAAAAGTTTCATCCAGTGGTCTTTATTCAAACCAGCTTAAAACATTATTCAATTATTTGGATTTGGAAAAATGCTTGAGTAAGCAGTATTTTTGGTTTATCACTTTGTGAAAAAAAAAATGTATTAAAAGATTTAATCCAGTGTCTGCAGCAAATAAACCTGAAAATGAATTGTTCTTTTGAACAGCATGAATGATCCTATCCAGGTTTCAAATGTTATGCACAAGCTGCAGTGGTTTCATCATGAAATCAATACACTCATATGGCCTTTTAATACTAACCAAACAGTCTTTGGAGAAGACGTGAAATATGTATCAGTAATCACAACATTAGTCAAGTAAATTATCATCTGTGGACATGGTTAGAATTGTATTGATAAATAACAACAAAAAATAATAATACACCTTATTTTTCAATATGCACTTGTAATTCAGAAAGTAGTTCTCCATAACCAAAGTGCTCAAGTACGTGGTGTTTTTAAGACGTACCCAACAATTTGTTAACAAGAACTACAGTAAAAAAAAAGGAAAATATTATATTAATCTATGTATAAGTATAAAGGCCAAAGACAAAAGCATACGTATAAGAGTTCAGCTTAATGATCAGCTAAAAATAATAGAAACACCAATCAAAGTGACTTAACCAGAAATATGAAATTTCCAACACAATAATTTATGTAATGCATGGAATTAAAATATTTTTCAAGTTGCAACCTGATGAAGATTTTACCATAACCGTACAACTTTCAGGATGATACTACTACCTCTCATCTGTGTCATTTATTAACCTTGACATATTAGCAGTTACCATAAAACTATGCCTTTGTAGGTTCAATGTTATAAGCAATAGCAATGTAGCACAGTATGTTCCATAATTGATCTGCTGGTACTGAAAACCATAACCTCTGCCCTTCATTGATCTAGTTGTTATGCAAGATGTCACCAGTGACATTTATACAACCCTGATGTCCTTTATTTGATTTACTTGGCTTTAAGAGCCATTACTGTGCCTTGTTGAACTGTGATTGGCTGATACTAGTACATGTTCCGACAGTATTATAAGAAATTGGAAATGATTTCTCAGACAATTACTTAAATTACATGTATTCATTGAATATTAAATCATGTGCTGTTACTATTCAGAAACACCAAGGCACTTAATTATAAAAACAAACCTCTGTAAGCAAATCTGCAGTGCCCAATACATTTTTGGTTTGAATAACACTGTAAACTATATCATAATGACATTCTTTAAATACATTACCTTCTGTATATAGCATGGGAAATATCTTTTAATTTCAGAAATGTAACAGCATATGGAATGTTGATGGTAACATATTACATTAGGGTTAATCTTTTTTTCTTGTCATATTTATTAAGACGCTGGACCAAGACAGTTAACAGACACACACTTACTTATTACAGTATATTGGTATACTGGAAATGTATCTTCTCTTCATAACAATATGATATGATCATATATGTAAATCCTGACCATTTAATATAAATATGATTATATATATGATCATATATCATTTTGCAAATTGACCACAATATCACAGTAGTGAATCTGATCAGGATCCATTATTGTCTTGTGTTTGTTTGTACACATATAATACAGTATATGTACTGTAACACCTACAATGTAAATGTAACAAAAATGTCAAATATCAAAACATTTCCAAAATAACCACAAGTGATTAAGTTAAGAATTAGGTGCAGATGTTTGTGAAGAATGTGGAATACCCTACCTTAATCGGCTAAATAAATATATTTATATTTTAAAAAAAGTTGTTATCATGTTCAGAAATTTTTAATTTTCAGATACCAAAATTCTTAAGTTACATAATTCCATATCAATATTCCATATGAAGTACTACATTTTTGTTGTAGGAAGCTAATGTTTTCACTAACATTTAACCAGAAGTGCTACCTATCGATCTTCTTTGGCCAGTGAATCACACAGTCGGACTAAACTGTTGCATAGCAAAGCAAAGCACAGCCACTGTAAAGTGTCAATGGGTCCTATTGCACATTCTGAATGTCTCATTCGGTATATACAGTATATGTTACATATAATATTGATAACTAAGTTCGATAGTACGCTGCTACCAAAGAGTTGTTTTTTTCCATTTTGCCTCAGGAAAATGATACAAACAGTGTCATATCACAACTGTAGGGAAAAACGGTTCAGGGACGCCAAATATGTAATCATAGTGGCTCTCTGAAGGCACCAGTTCTGTAGGGTTTGGGCATTTACTGAGACAATTATTAATTGTAGCAGTAAATCACAAAGTTGATTCTTTTGATGGCTTTAGAATCCAACCATGCGACATAACTCAAACAACGCGCACACACAGGTACTAATACACGAGGATACATTTATTAATACATAGAATATGCATATAAACCTAACAGATCTTATCGAGAGGGTTATCAGAATACAAAAGATATATATTCAATCAGTTACAAAGAGTTATCAAGAGGACATACGTTCAGTATATCATTCATTAAGACCATTTCGTAAAGTGAACTTGGTTACACTTCTACATTAGATACTCAAACAAGTACATAACTCTTCATCAACTGGTTTGGATAACAATTGAATTCTCGAGCTGTAATGCATTGAAGTTGAATACTCATCCAATCTCTGGGGATTCAGATCTCCTGCGGGCACAAAGGAACAGTTGCAGGCTGTTGCTGTCCAATCCGCGCTCTCTGGCTGTGTGCCAGGCTGTGCTGTGCGGCTTGCGACGGTGCGCTGCTGATGCTCACTGTCCGGCTAGTTAGTGTTGGCTTTAACTAGCAAAGTTTGTGCACAGGAGAAAAGATGACTGTGGGTCCCAGAAAGTCAGGAAGAGGACCGGTTCGTTCCTGATGAAGAGCTAGTTCTGAATAGTGATTCAGCTTTCCACAGTTCCAACCTGTTCACGAGGCCTGCTGCTGGTTACTCTCTGGCAACCTTCACTCTAGACTCTTAGAACAAAGGAAAGTTCTGGCACTCGGACACACTGGCCGTTCCGTGGTTGTCCGGGCTGAGTCTCAGGATGGTCAGGAGGCGCGCTGCGAGAATGTCCTGCCCTTGGGAGCCTTCTGCTCCTGGGCCGTCCTGCCCTGGAATTCTCCTTTGAATTCCCTTTAGAACAGTCCACAGAATCCTCTCCAGAATCCCTTCTGAATCTGAAAAACCTCAGGCTCTCTGTGTTGCCTGTTTTTACCTGGAGGAACTTCAGCTCATTGATTGGCTGAAAGTTCCATGGGCATCAGAGTCCCACGTGGGTTACTCGGCCCTACCAGTCCCTGATTGGTTGATCAAGGTGAGATATGAGTCACTTAGTCCTGACACTTAGTAATGCAGTCCAGATGTCCAACTGGCACTCCCTAAACAGATAGGTGCCAATGGATGACCATGATCATGATAGCCAGGCTTAGCTAAGTGCATCCCCCTGTGGGAGCTGTCCTTATCAAAAGAAAACATCTTGCATGAATAGTTTCTCTGTGGCTGCAACACAGAGATGAACAGAGAAATGAGGCCTCATTGGGAAGACTCAGAACACTTAATTCTGCCTTATTATTAAGCCTCGCCGCTACACAACCGTCTCCTAACCTCCTCAATTTACTGTCTTCATTTATTTTAATAATTACCATGAAACAAATGAACAATTTAGAAAATTGCTTTTCTGTTTTGTAACATTACATGAAATAGTATATCTTGGTTGTTGAAAGGTAAATTATGTACATCATTTTGTTTTGCTTTTGCAGTGTAGTATGCAGAGTGCAAGAAGCAGGGGATACACAACATGCAAAGTAAAATAAATTTGGTAAACTCTGATTCCAATTTATAAATGAGTTCATTTCTTGATAGGCCTTTAGTTGAAATGAAGCATCACTATTTCTTCTAAATTATGTTTCAACACTCAAAGAAGGTGAATGGTCTGTCAAACTCACTTTGTTCGTGGCTATTCTCTTTTTAAGACATCAGATTTCTATGTGTTGTGGGTATATATTCGTATGATCATATTTAAATATATTCCATAATCTCGATATATTTAGGTTTTCATGTTTTTTGTAAGGGCAGAAAAAAATCATGGACACAGATTAATAGAGTGCTACATAAATTACCTCAAGACAGTTGAACTAAAATGGTCAGGAAAGCTCTGGGCGTTGGACCATAACAATTGTTTGCAATGCAAAATACAAATAAGCATAGCCCGAGGTCTTAATACATAGGGAACAGAAAAACAATCGAATAAACAAAAGTGTGTTGCAATTGTTTTAACTATGTGATGGACCCTGAGTGGTGGATTGAATGAATCCCTGTCAAACAAGACGAACAAGCCTTTTTCTTAAGATAAGTCTTTTTTGTCCCTTCTTAAGAAACAATGAAAACAAATACCACAACAAAATAAACCTTGTTTTATGTCCTGCATTCTCATGTCTGTTAGTCAAGCGAGCAGCAATCCTGTCACTCTTTTTTAGAAATGACCACTTTAATAAAATACCCTGTCACACCTTAATAAAATGTTTTGTTCTCCATTGCCTTTGTATTAATTTGACTGACCAGCTTCACAATTGTGTGACATTGTGTTAAAGTGTAATAATGAATAGTGCAGGATTAGTAACGTTTTTTTTAAATACTCCCAGACCTGGCTTGGACCCTGATTAGCACTGGAATTAATTTTATTTCAATAAGTGGAAGACTGGAAAAAACTACCTAGCCATGTTGTTGAAATTGATATCCTAGCTTCATTCAAGAAATGGCTGGATGAGATCCCTGTATCAATTAGCTTCTAGCATCTAAACAAATTAGATGGGCCAAATTCCTTCCCTTAATTCATTGCCTTTTGTGTTCATATGAAAGCAAGTCTAACAATACAGATGATCTCCATCTGCACTAGTAGTGTCTTCTGTGTTTGTTACTACTAGTATGGGAATGCTGCAATTGAGATCAACATATCATGGCAGCAATTTTTTTATATTTTATTGAAAGATGGAGTACTTATATAAAGTATACTAGAGGTAGATTGAGTGCATTCAAATGAGGGATACTGAGAGTTTTATTTTATGTACTGTATGTGTGTCATGAAGGAATATGCATATGCAGGCTGCATTTTCTAAAATGAAAATGAGATATGTGTACATGAAAAACTCCAAAGAGATTTTTAAAGTGCCTTATCAAATTCACCAGATGATTTTGTGAAGTTCTTTTCTAGTTATCCATCCATACATTTTAATTTAATAACTTGAATAATTCTTATATTTTATGACAAAATGCCAGAGCTTTTTCAAGAAACTAGAAAAGAGAAAATGTCAAAATCAGACAAAAAATACAAAGCTCTTTGGTGATAAAAGATATAATTTTTTTCATGGATGCACACAGTAAAAATATGGAGACAGACTGACAAAAGCTTCATGGCCCTTTTCCATTATATCTTCTTACAGTATCTGTGAAGAAAAAAATATTTCTTTAACCTTTCAAAAGAAATTTAATGTTTATTGTAATGTAAGAAGATGAAAAGACATTTAACACTTCCATTTAAATAATATTCAGGCAACATGGATCTCTATTAAGTGAACATTTTCTGGATGTTCATTTTAGGCCTTACAAGAATTCACCAAAAGTTCCAAATAAGAGTAATTCTTTTTATTATTGAAGTGCTGTCATTCTACTGCAGTAAATAATTTTATTTTATATAGTGCTTTTCATACCCCAGCCTTCTCCAAGACAGGTGAACTGAAAAAGAATGATTGAATACCTAGCAGTGCAGTACCTTGAGCTCATAAAAAATGACATCATACACTCTAACACTCTAATTTAAAGATCAGGAAAGACTAACTTAAGACACATATGTATGTTTGAAGATGGTCTTTAAAAACACACAAAGGCCTAGACAATATAATTGAACTTTGTATGGGACAGCTCAGGTTTACTGCTACAAAATATTGTTATATCGGTAGTGTAACAATATCTTTCAAGTACACTTAATCCACTAGACCAAGTATAATGTGATGGGGTCTAGAAACTAACAACAGCATTTAAAGCTAGCAGGGACTATATTATTCATAGTGAATGGTTAATATAAATAAGGTGAAATTCAATCATAATTTCAGAGGCTACCAATGCAAAGCGACCGAAGCAGAATACATGTTATTTCAGTTAGAATTCATTGAATAGAATTCATTCAGTTAGAATTCATTCATTAAAATAATATGTAAACAGTACCCTCAACAGTACAAAATTATAGGGACAGTGATGTCTGAACTGGATTTTCTCTGAATTCTAATAATTATTTCAATAATTAACAAACATGACAGATAAAATATAAGTATATTATTACAATACATATTTTAATAAAATGAAGGTAAATATAGGTTCCACTCATGAGCCTTATTCCTCAACAAGCAGCTACAAAAGACCATCAAAAACTAAATTAAAAAACAAACCCCTTGAACATACTGTATATGACTCTTAAAGTCACTTACTGTACATACTGTACCGCTGTCCAGACATCTAAGCAGTGGTATGTAGTTGACTTTGTGTGTGTACTTTGGATAAAAAGCATTTTTTAGTTTTTTATTATTATGTTAAACTATAACTGAGTTTTTTTTTACGTTAAGAAAAATGTTTTCCATGAGATTTTAAGGTTTCAGTATCAGATTAATTAAAATTTAGAGAGTCAAAGGATTATGAAACTCAATTTAATGTAGACTGATTAATTAATTAAAAAAACAATGTGGTAAATGAAAGATGGAAGAAAGAAAAAAGAAGTAAAGGGCTTGTCGTTTTCCTAAAGGGATGATCTAAGGTATTCTCAATTGCAATTTGTTATACTTGCAATAATCCCATATATACCCACAGCAAAAACCTAAACCTGCTGTGTTAGCAGGCCACATTTCCAGTCTATTGCACATATCTTTGATATGCAAAGACTAATGAGGCCCAACTGATGTTGAAATGGGTCTGAGACTCAAAGTTGCATAACAAGCACTTTTGCTCTGGGGACCTGTAAGGACATTGACACTGAACTGATTGAGTCAGTATGTGAATGACTGACTGAATATGTATGCACGCATATACTATATTTACGTAATTATATATTCATATAAGTATATTAAAAATGGTAAAACATTAGAAAAAATGTGATTAACTTTAATAACAATAATTATTTAAGAAACGAATGGATACCTTTCCATTTACACCCAACTTTTAATTTAAATGTATCTAATGTGTTGTGTTACAATCTTTATTTACTGTAACTGCTACTACGTTACCATAAAATGTTCTTATTTTGTAGCCTGGGTGCCATTTACCTATTCATTTATTATGACTGAACCCTGTAACAGAGTATCCATCACTTTTTATTTGACACTTTTGATTTCTTAGTGTGTGTGCATAATCGACATCTTTGAAATGGAAATTGCCTGAAAAGCAAGTGAGATGTTTAATATGCATGCAAATAAAAGAAAAACTTCACCATTATGTGAGAAACAGTGTGCTTATTTCACAACTCACATCTAGCAAGAAGAAAACAAGCAAAAAGAAAACGGCAAGAAAAAGACTGTATCCTATAGGGGAACTAAAATTATAAAGATTACAGAGGTAAACCACTGACAATGAAATAAAAAATAACTCTCTTTATTGCAGTGCATTTCTCAATGTAATACATAATAGTAAGGCAATAATTTCAAACAATAACATAAGTCATGAACCGAAGGTCAAAAGAAATAATAGAAGCCCAAGGACAAAGGAGATGAAATGTTACCTTAGGAATTTAGTTGCTGTAACAGGGAATCATTCAATATTCTGAACTAAACTTGGATTCTTATATTTCTGTACCAGAATTAACAACACATTAATGACCTGCATGGCAGCTGATAGCCTCAGATTAGAGGTCTGATGCACAAAGCATGTCAAGCTCACATTGTAATTGATTGAATCTCTAAATCCCATAGATGATTAGTCAGCTAGCCATGCTGCATAAATGTCATCATATTATTTAACTTGCAAAGACTATACAAATTCTGGCAGTACCACAGACATTTGAAACACTGTCATTTGAATACAATTCACTTTGACATTGAAGACAGTAAACATATTTAAGCTTGGCAAGAAACTTTAATTCTTGTTTTCCATCTTAGAATAAATTATCTTACTCTTTTTGCGCCAATGATGTTTTACCTATTTCAACTAAAAAATATTGTCATGATAGGATATATATTCTGCAATTGAGAGTTATACTTTCTAAATACAGGTATTATTTCCTTGAATCTGGATGCAGGCTGACTTTCTTCCTCTGCCCTGAGGATAAAAATTTAATTTAAGACGAGGGACACCTGTGAGCATTCTTGGGAACTTCATGTGAGATATTTTTAAATTCACACATGGGAATAGCTAAGAAGCAATTAGACATTTAATTTTTGAGGGCACTGTGGTTCTCATGTGGCTTCAGAATCTACGATTGGCCTAATTTTATGCCACCTTGCCACAGTATGAAATGTGTCAAACTGTCAAAATAAAAACATATTAAAAATAATTGTGTATGGCCTTTCTAAACATTAACACAATCATAGCTAATGTAAATCTTACCAGCATTCCTGGGCTATTTTTGAGGGCTAAAGTGTTGGTGAAATGGTCCCACGTATGGTATAATGGACTTAGATCTTGAGATATACTGTAGCTCACTACAACAATGATTTTTATTTTAGATATCATGTAATACAATATTGTTTTATTTAATTGTCCTGCGTATAATTGACACTTCCAGATTAATTTGCAAAAATTATTGGTAAGGACAGCAGTCAACACATCACTGATCACTATGACTTTCAATATGTACTTTCCTTTAAATTAGCATTCATTGTTGATTAAAACTGACACTTGTCAACATTTTTGCAAGTACCAAAATGTACATTCAAACTAGGGAAAATAGTTTTGAAATGCATTATGAAATTATATAATTAATGATTTATTTCTAAAAATAATATTAACACATTTGCACAACTTTTCTCCATTTTGCTAAATATATTTTGTAATTATGAGAAGCTCTTCAATTGTAACCAGTTTATTAAAATTCTCTAAAGAGGGACTAAACACGTGTTAAAGAGTGAGAAAATCTGACCATCTGACAACCTTGTCACAGTTTTTGCACCAGAAATATGTCGCAGCAATTGTTTGTAGCCTTTTTAGAAGCATTTCTATAATTGGACCACATGTGCAGCCTGGATAAGGGTGTCTGCTCAGCAAAAATAATAACAACACTAACTCAGTCTTAATCATTATTATTGTAGATTGTACCAGTGAAATCATTATTTATTATTGGTGCAATTAAGGACCAAAGAACCACAAGAAATGATGTATGAAATGTGTTTCACAGGTGGATAAATACTGTGGAAAACATATTTTTAGAAATATTTAGATAAAATATTTATGCAGTTATTTTCATTTTCTGCTTAGAATATCATTTTTGAAATGTATCCCTCTATACGTTTTTTTAACATATAGAAAATGCATAAGCCTGCCAAAAAATTCACTTAAACAGGTAGTTTTATAACTTCATGACAAGTTGTGACAATGGCACATTGTGTACTGCTTACGTCTGTTTATAAAGAGCATTTAAATGTTTAATATAAGGTTAGATGGTCCAAATCCAAGAAATGATTATCCAGAGATTCTTTTTCTTAGCAACTGTAAAAAAATGATATTAACAGGAAAATCAATTTAGATAAGGATTTTTAAAAGTCTACCATGGATGAGGCATATTATCATGATAAAGTAAAACTGACAAAAAAGTACAGTACATTAAAAAATTAAGTCAACTTATTAAGACAGTCTAGTGATTAACATCACAAACCAGGAGATGAACTAACATATATACTGATTTGGTTTTACAGGATGTATAAAGTAAAAGAACATAAAAGCCCAACAGAACAATGTGGAATTTGTACTATCCAAGCAAAGAGACAAAGACCTCAGACACAGCAAAACAGTTAGCTATGCTACTTCAATCTATAAGACTAATCGATGTGTCCACAAGCAGTCAGAAAAAAAAAATATTCCATTCAGCCAAAAACGATATTCAGAATTAAATTTGACACCATGAGTCATATGTACCAGGATGAAGCTTTAAAAGGAAAGCAAGAAGATCAACAAAAGAATCCCAACAACAGGATTACATATCCCAAAGCTCTGCATGTCTACAAATTAGTCGTGAAGCCTGTAAAATGTTGTAAAAATTGAATATAAAGTACATCTCAGATCCGAGCAGTATAGACAAAGCATAACTACTGATGTGTAAAATCAGAAGGGTGGCACATGCATTAACACTTAGACCTATTTTTAATTAAAAAAATGTAGAAAAGTACATGCAGGTACATGCTAAGACTGCATGCTAATTACATGCTAATTACTCTAAAGGAAAATGTAACTATCCACAAACTGATGCAATAAACTACATATTTGTTCCTCTTCAGTGTACTAACAACAGTTCTAAAAGCAGAAAAACACTTCATGTTGTTTCCCATCTACAGTAACATCTGGTATGAGAAAAACAGACATCGTGCTGTGTATGCATTTTCATTTGCAGCTTGTCTAATTTTATAAAATGTACTGGTTTCTGCCTTGCCAGTTGCAAAATGCAGGGGAACAAATTTATACAACTTTAAACATTCCACAGCAAAGAATTCACAAGTCTACAAAAAAGTAATTATCACAGGCAAAACCCACAGCTGCAGCAACATAATGTTCTTTTTGTTCTTATTTGTATTATTATAGTTCTTAACTGTCAAAATCTGAATATTACATATCAGAGCATAGTCACAAACTAGAAAGATTTATTTGCTATCCTCCAATAATGGCTCATTTTGTTGAGTTACAAAAGAAGTAGATGATTTTAAAAAATATTTTAAAAAAGCATTTATGCTAGCAAAACTGTGAAGAAAAATCAAAAACCAAAAAGTTTTGTATTCCCCTCCTTTGCTATGGCAAATCTAAATTCTTTCAGATGTGCAAAGTACTTTGACTAACATTCACACAATTAGTTAAATGGGCAATAGCAGGCATTTTTAAATAGGCTGTTCTCAGAAAATCTGACTTGCAGACACAGCCATCAGATAGAAAATAGTGCTTTTATGCCGGCGTCACACTACACAACTTTTCCTAGGATTTTCAGTCATAGCCTTTATTTACATAATCGGAAGAAAATCACAGTGAGTTGTAGAGAGTCACAGCACGCACCCGTTACCGACACTTGTGTGGTGTGACACCCCCAGCAACTCAGTCATAGCGCTCCTTAAGTCGGAGTGGTCCAATGACCGTTCAAATGGAAGTACAATTCCCTGTGATTCCAAAACTAAAGCTCTTTCAAGACAAACAGGTTCCATGGTCCTAAAGTTGGATAGTCAAATGAGCACATTCCTTCTTCCTTCCCTACTTCCATTCTCCTTCCTGTACATTGCATAAAAGGAAATATGACATCTTTGCCATGTACAGACCAACACTGAAAGGCTCTGCTTCCTGTAAATGTCACACAACCAGTTGTCTTTTTCCAATAGGTCAGGTGACTAAAGGGAACAGGTCGTTCCCCACAGCTGTCTTGGGAATGCTGTTCAGACAAGATTTGCCATCTTGTCTGAACCTCACATACTATCACAGAAAGTAGATACTTAAACATATGGGAATTAAGGAAGAAACTGGGTTTTCAAAGAAGCCTAGGTGAAATTATTATGAATAAGAACAAAAATTAGTTTAAACAGTTATTGTTCATGAAAAGGTGTCTGAAGTCAGTTATATGCACATCTCTCTATTAGATGTCCATGATAAGACATCATGGGAGAAGAACAAAAACTAAATTTGATTACATTGCAGTTAAATAAAGCTTCATATAACATAAACATTGATAGAAAAAGTAAATTGCTTTACTGCAGCATCAAAAATATTCACTAGATGTCCTATTTTAAAATCATCCCAAGTGATCATGTGTAATTAAATTCCACAAACCCAGGGATTACTGTAGTAACCATTAATTTAAACAAGCCTTACAGTCTCTAATTAATAATTAGGTTGAGACAATACTGGAGGATCTATTTCTATGCAGTTTAATCATAAAATGGACAAATAGCAAACAATCATAATATAGCATTTATTAAAATATGTACTGTATATATCATGGTAATATTATAACACATGAGGGAAGAAATAACAGTAAAAGTAGAAATTCAACTCAATATGTTTTTCTTTCAGAAACCACAATTACACCTAAACAGTGAAACACCTGGTGGCCTTATTAAAGACCTAAATTCACAACCCAAGACGTAAGGCCAACAGCCTAAGCATTATACATCTTTATTGTTGTAGGTTACCTGAACTCACCTGCAACATCACCACTCCTAACATACAGAAGTCCAGTAAGACATCAAATAAACAAAACACTGAACAAAAATAATAACCAAAAATAAACTGAAGCTTAAAGATACAAGCCAACCAAAGTTAACTTAATTTATTTTGCTTTTACCAGAAGGCACTGTTGCTAGACTTTTGTTTATTCAATCTTGTAAAATATTTTATTTATTCATACCCTTGCATACTGAGAAGAATAAAAATATGAACTTACATCAACAAGTCACTCAGAATGCCACTATTCGAAACACATCACTAATTGCTTGTTTTGCATTAGCAGTAATCTGTTAGTGTACACTTAATATTAATTTCTCTGAAGAAATAATACATTAAAGACTGGCATCCATTAACTGCAAGTTAAAGTAGAAAATTACAAAATTAAAAGCATTACATAATTAAATATAATGGAAGCTTTCTAATTTAAATGAATGTACATAAAAAGTGTGTGTTCTCTGTGGTAACATGAAGATCTTGTTATTAATTTTCTTAGACCTTTTAGAAATAAAAGATTTAGTCATTATGAATGAAACTACCAATTTACCATGTATTTGAGAGTATAAATCTGTAATTTCAAAGTTCTACTTAATAAGGAATTGAAAAACAGGAACATAGTCAATTCTATAAGCTACAAAACATTTTCTATAAATTTACAAATAAAGAAAGGTTAGAATTTCATATTCTCATATAGAATTTCTTAATATACATATCTGTTTTACATACAGTATTAAAACCATAAAATATAAAATTCACTTTTAATATTTGAATTTTTCAGTGTGAAGTCTAGGACTGAAAGATTGATGATGCCATCTGTGGGGTTTGTATGTAAATCCTTGGCAAACAGAATGCGTGGTGCCATAAGAGTGTGATAACTTACAGTACCCTCCACAAACTCTGAGACAGTGAAGTCTAAACTGGAATTTCACAATGAACTCTCAACTCTCTCATTATTTATCTGTTGCTGTGACTTTCATTCCATGCTGTCTTGCTTTGGTTTCAGTGCTTTTGGTCAAAATGAAAACCAAATAACTTTCTAATCAATAAAAGGAGGGAGAATTGAATCTGTAAAGACAAAATCTCAATACAAAACAATGTACAGAAATAGAACATGACAAAATTAACAATTTGTAATATACTGAAGAAAGAAGCACAGGCAAAGACTTGTCACAGAAAAGCCTACAGGTATATAGAATTTGCTCAGTATTACACAGATAAGTCAGGGAAGTAAGTTTTGAAACATCTTTTATTTGTCACAGAGTGAAAAGAATAGGTGAGTTGGGACACCATGTGTCAAGAGCTGTATTGATGTTAAGTCGCAATGATGAGCCCTAGTGTTGATGCAGATTTACACCTTGTCCTCTGCATTTCCTACCCAGATCCAGCACAGATCAAGCCCTCTTTGTACAGATGCTAGGCAATCTCCACACCACTTGGGGCCAACATTGGGGTCACTAAGCAGGTTTGACTGTGCTTGTGATCTAGAGAGGAGGGGGACACTAAGAACTTTTGAACAATGTATTGTTACACCTGGCCATCTGTATACAGTCATTTACTGAATGAGCTATGTCCACACCCAGGGCATCTCAAGTAAATTTGCACTTCCCATGTGATCAATCCAGAGCCCTTGTCAAGAAGGGTTGAAGAATCCTTCAACAGAGAAAATAGAACAGTGGAATTTTTAGAGAGGAAAGGATTGCAGGAGAGATCACAGCAGCTAGACCTACTTTGAGACCAGGGACTGGGATTAGTAGTAGTAGTAGTAGTAGTAGTAGTAGTAGTAGTAGTAGTAGTAGTAATAATAATAATAATAGCTTACACTTATATCATGCTTTTTCTGGACACTCCACTCAAAGAGCTTTACAGATAACAGGGACTCTCCTCCACCACCACTAATGTGCAGCATTCAACTGGATGATGCGACGGCAGCCATAGTGCGCCAGAACACTCACCACAAATCAGCTATCAGTGGGGAGGAGAGCAGAGTAATGAAGCCAGTTTATAGATGGGGATTAAAAGGAAGCCATGATTGGTAAGGGCCAATGGGAAATTAGGCCAGGACCTCAGTTTTACTTCTCATCCGAAGGACATCACCTGTTTACAGTAGTGTCTCCGTCACTATACTGGGGCATTAGGATGCACATGGACCGCAGGGTGAGTGCCCCCTGCTGGCCCCACTAACACCTCTTCCAGCAGCAACCTTAGTTTTTCCCAGGATGTCTCTTATCCATGTACTGACCAGGCTCACACCTGCTTAGCTTCAGTCGCGAGTTGCAGGGTGATATGGCTGCTGACTATATTGTATAGGAAGAACAGTTTCACAAACTCCTCCAATAAGTCCATGTGCATTGGAGGAACAGCATACCTCTGATATCATAGCTTGCTTGGAGGTGTCCAACAGATCCCAGAAGTCACTGCTTTGCTCACTTTCGGACAATTAATTGTAAAGTATTCTTTGGGGATTCTCAGTAAGCTAATGACCTGGAACAACTCATTGATGTCTGTACTTAACCTGCATGTCTGAGCACCATGGTTGAGCTATCCAGCAGATAACAAAACAGTCAGATATAGATTAAAGGAGACATGTATTTTTATGCCTAATTAGACGTCTTTGAGCTAGAAGGTATTCATTGTTTTTTTGTATTTTCTATATTTTTACATTATATCTTTGGATATTATTTTTTTGTATTACTTTTCACATTAAATACAAAATGAAAGACAGAGTTCCAAAGTAATGGTTTAGCATTAATGTATGAATATAAAGGAAAATTATCTTTTTTTTGTGTTGGTGGACCTTACTTAAAGTAATTATAAAATTATCACAGTCACACATAATGGAGTATAATGATAACCTTGTCCATTCCTAATATATATAGCTTATCATAACATTGCTAAGACTACTTTATTATACTGTCAGCAAGCTTATAGAAATTATTGCTGATAAAAGGCCATCAGAGGTCCTAAGCCCACATCCAATTACTGTTTTCATCTTTTTTTTCTAGATCTGAAGAAAGTCTCAATAAACTATGTGATAGTACAGAGGAAAATGCCAGCTCCATTAGATGGCTTTTAGGATTTTCAATTAATCATCTCTGTAGGAGTGTTTTTGTGTCTAATTCAATCTTTCTTAAATACCTCACCTTCTCTGTCTTTCTAAAAGAGGCCCGTTTAATTGAGATAGGTGAGACCTAAACACTACCATTGCTTGGATGACTGATAAAAGCAATTCCTAAAAGTCTAATTCTTTGTGATTTTATTTAACCATAATCTTTCAACAACACCAAAGTTTATTATTAGGATGCTAATTAGCATAATGGTTTGATACAAAATCTTAAAATATTTAAAAGCAACAAAAAATCCTCCAAATATTGATTACAAAATCAAACAGATTCTACATAAAAATCAGATGTTTTTTTTGTTTAGTACTGTTTGGAAAGCTGTGTAGCACTGCACATGAAAATGACATTTCATAAGGTTTTGTCACTTTTTTCATACATTTCTTCACATGGTGAGTTTCTTCTCATCCTGCCCCCCTTCCAGTATGTCATCTTCACAAAACTAAATGATCTAGGAAATTTCTAGGTCCTACTGAATCTACGTTTCTCGGCATTGTTCTCATTTCCCACTCCTTCAATGCTTCTTTACCCCAACTTTACATCCTATTATTGTAGAAAACATGAATTCCTGTTTCTACTGTTTCAACAACAAACATGTTATATAATTGCATATTGACACTCTTTTATGTCTCATCTCCTTAGTCTCACCTCTTCCTTGCCCTCCATACACTTTGGGTTTCCTTCTCTTTCTCACACCCGAAGAAGGCTCTACAGCCGAAATGTGTTTTTCTTCTCTTTTCAGCACGTAATAAACCTTGACTTGTTCCTTTGCTTCCATATACCACCACCTCTCTCTAAATGCCAGCAGCACAGAAATGAGATTATTGCAATTGCTTCTTAAACAATTCAGTGGTATTACTATTTCTCCAACAACTGCTTTTTATTACCTGAAGACCTACAATATAATTACTTTCAAACTGTATACCTTCCGTTGGATTCAGAACATGCTGCAGGGGAAATTGGTTTGCATTCTGATGGCCAACAGAAATAGTCCAGGATTATTTCAGATACCTTTTATGCATTATTTAGTCTACTACTCTGCTATTGTTGCATTATTTTGGCATCTGCATGGAGTCAGAACTTTTGACATCATATCAATCTCACTCTTTCAGAGATCATGCCTGTTATTCACGCAATCCACAAAGGATTATCTCTTACCTCACCTTATGAATTTCTTAATATACCTCTCCTTGCTTTCTTGCATTCGGAGTTGTGCTACTCATTACTCTAGATAAATATATAATATCACTGTCTATACTTGTTTTCAATTTTGGAAATTCAGAAATTGTGGAACTTAGCTCCAAAAACATTAATAATATCAACTCTAATTCATCCTCATTCAGAACTGTTATTCCAAAAATAATAAGTCTGTATCCCCTACTCATTTACTGTACATCCATCATGCTATCACACTCTTGCACATTCTGCACATGCTTGCCAATTTGGAAGGTGCTAACTGCAAATTATATGTGTATTAAAAAGACTTTTGACAGAAGACAAATTATTGCAAATTATGTATCAGAAATTGAAAGGTTTATAGTTAATAATTGCACATGGTTATGGCAAAGTATAACTTCATTTTCAAGATCCACTCACAATTAACATTACTATCTTTAATAGTCACTTTTTCAGTGCTGAACATTTGCTCAACACTGTTAGATTTTTAGTTATCCTTTAATTACAAGATATAAGCTAATTATGTTGTGTATTTTTTATTCAATCACACAGTTTATGAAGATATTTTATGCCTAGATAAGACATTAAATAAAATGTAGCTCTCTGGTTTTTGATTTACCTGTCTTTATCATTCAAAAGCAAGATTTATTGGGGGTGTGAGATGTAAGTTGTTACAGGTAAAAAGTTTACCTTTGAAGTTGATATAGTTTTCATGTTCATAGAATTGTTCAAAAGTAATGGCAAGTCCCATTCAAGCTGCAGAGCAGCTTTTATTTAAATTGCACTTTGTAAACTAGATGTCATGTACTGTATTTTTGGATCAGGATCTGTGATGATTAGCACTTATCCGGATTGCATAATTATTTGTTTTTTTTGGAAAAGAGAAAAATGGATTTTGGATAGTTACTTTAATGCTACCCTTCTTTTTTTCCTGATAAAAATTATAAGCAAACTTTTAATAACACTGTTAGTTTCATTTATATTACACGAGCCGTGTGTTGATGTCAGAACCTGTGGGACATACTGTACAGACGATGAGGCCAGGTGGGTTAAATGGGTACAAGATCTTTTTAGGCAGTGTTTCTTTGTGGAAAAAAGCCTTTGTTTATGATAAATTGTCTGTTAGCTTTTGCTCCGTCCAGCAGGCATACTCTTACCCAGGGGGCCTGTAAAAGGAAGCTCCACCTGCTATTGTGGAGTAGTGTTGCTACTGACGTTTGTCATTTCTGTACACCGCCTGTTGAGATTTCAATTGTTTATTTTCTCCCTTAATTACTGTGTCTTGATCTAAAAAGTAATGCTAGTCTTAAGTGCAACAGACTTCTACATAACCCACTAAAACTAATAGTTTAAGCACTATTCCCTTTTTTTTACATTATGTTCAACAATATTTTTTTCTGATGCTGAAGAAACAATAAAAAGGAAACCTAAATATCATGAGATATTTACATATGTTATATTTAAATGTACCATGTTTTAAAGTTGTATGTGAAAAAGGTTTAAATAAGCAGCATAAGAAAGCACAATTCTTGTCTAATTCTAAAACTACAACTTTATACTTTATGTAAGATCAAATGATTATGAAATGATCATGCTCTATTAGCAGAAATGTTGCTAATAATCTAGAAATATACACTAATAATATTTAATAATTTGGAATATAAAAAGTTCTCAGTAATATATAAGTATGCACATGTAAATTAAAATATTTCAATTATATTTAACTAATAAAGGTTTTACTTTTAAAACTCAGTGGTAGGTGAGTTATTTCTATTATAAAAATAGGTATCCCATTTTTTTATTTTCTATTATGGTCTCAACCGTTGGGTGCATGATAAAGCATCTTGCCCTAGGTTTAAGTGATAAAAGTAGAATTGCTGGGCCAATGATCATGAACATTTATCATAGTGGCACACTCCTTTGTTCCATAGGCCAAAAAAATAAGTCACAGATGTATCCAGATGCTCTAACATGGGGAACAGTGTTAAGTATTTCTTTAAGTATAAAGAACAAAATTAAATAAATATAAATTAAGTAAATATAATTAGGAAAATTAAAGTTCAATTAATTGAATTACTATAAGAAACGATATATATAAATGTAGAAAACAAATTTGAAAGATTTCCCACAAATAATAAAAACACTTAAATGGATTAAAATGTAAGATTCAAACTTCTGCTTTCAATGTTATTGTGAAAGATCTATTGTGGCAAATCCATAAACAAGGTGTTTTAAGATCAATAACAATTAAATCAGAAACTAGCTTTATGGCCACAGGTAAGATGATTTGTTGTTATGGGCTCTGTGGCAGCTTTCTGTCACATAAATGATGGAGGCCCTTGGCCCTGCATGAGCCTGAGCAAGCTATAATCTCATTTATACAGGTATATACATTACAGTCTCACAAACGACTATCACAACTGCTACCTCTGGTTCATTCCAAAACTGAAATACTCCAAAAACCACTGAAAACATGTTAAAAATTGTGTAATAATATTCTCCATTATTAGATGCATACTGAAAACAGATACTATACCTTTTAGCCTTTTTATATTTCTATATATTAAAACATAAGAACTTTTAAAATCAACTTTTATTACCCTTAATTATTTTACTTGAAACTCTCCCAGCTGAAGATATTTCCTCCTGTCTCTATGATGTTAAAGATCCCCAGGCGTTTCTTGATAAGATTAGGGAGTTATCCCAGTGTCTAGGCCCGTGGCCTTTACTGTAGCCTCCAAATGGTCCCCATTTATGATTGGCTTGCACTTGCCCTGTGATGGACTGGCGACCAGTCCAGGGTGTACCCTGCCTTGCGCTCATTGCTTGCAGGGTAAGGTCCAGCTTCCTGTGACAACGTATGGTATAAAGCGGTTTGGCAAATGACATGACATGACTATGATGATATGACTTCAATGACACATTACTTAAAATTGTTAAGCACATAGGCATATTGCTTACTTTTGTATTTATTTCCCTGACCTGAAATACCAATTTTAACTTCAATTAATTCAATTTAATTTAATTTAATTAAAAAGTATCACTTGGGTGGAAAAACAGGATATACACTGCTATTATTAACTGAATGGAGTGTGTAATTGAAGAATTTTCGTGATAGAATATCAAGGTGTATTCAAACTAATTTATGGGGAAACTTCAATTATGTGTGCCTGGTGAATTAAATGCTTTCCAAAAAGAAAAGAGAATTACTTCCAATAATCAAATTAAGTTGTACAGAGGTCTTGTTACCAAGCATCTTGAAAAGTTCATTGATACTCCCATTCCCATAATTCATACCAGCTGCTTGTTCTTAAAGTGGAACTGCAACGGTATTTTTATATTTTGTACTTGTACATCACATAACTATTTATTACAGAGTCTAGTGAGCACAAAGGACCACATCACATGGTAATTCGTGGGAACATGAATGCAAGTCACATCAACATGGCGACTTACAGTAATTTTACAAAACTTAAGATTTTGTGCTTAATTCAAAATTTGCTATTTTTTTCTACAAAGTCAATTAATTTATTTTGTTACCGAGATTTAATAACCGTTCTGAAAAATTGGGACTGCAGTTCCCCTTTAAACGGACGCATTGATCCTGAAAGGTGTTTTTTGTGTACTAGTTTTATAAAGTTTCCCAATACTGAAATAATCATTTGTAACCATTATTACGTGCATTAACATTTTATTAATGTTGTTAATGTGTGAATTAACAAATTATTTTTTGGAGTACATATTTAGGTAGATTACTAATTTCATATTACACAAAAGTACAATACCCATGACTGTTAATTAGAGGGTCGAAATAATAAAATACAGTTCACATAAAACACAATTTAAAGCTGATACAGTCATTATATTAGTTGTGTCGAATAGTTAAATACATCCATATATTTTAACAAAAATATAGTAATTTAAATTATACAAAATCTTACACTAAATGTTTGCTTGGTGCAGTATCTCAAGACTATACATATCAAAACATTGTAGTCAATGTTAACTATTGTTTATATGCATGTCTGATATTACCCTACTTTTATATTACAGAGGGTGTAGTTAATGTCTCCACATTTTGTTTTCCATTTCCCTGTTGTGTAAATAATGTCTGTCAGGCAGCTTGTACATGAAATATAATGTATAATTCCATGCAGTCAAATTAAAAGTTACAGGTATATAGATATTTGCTCTTGTGTATACAGTACTATTCACACTGTCCTGCCATTCTCTGTAGTTCTTCATTCTTGTTTCTGCTTAGACTATTATTTGTCATGGTAATTAAGGGGGGTAAGGAAACAACTTGTGCACAGGTGACTATCTAGAGATGCTGAGGGAAAGTAAATTAGTAAGACAAACTTTAATGACTTTAAGGACCCAGATAGACCACAGGGTGAGCACCCCCTGCTAGCCCCACTAACACCTCTTCCAGCAGCAACCTTAGTTTTTTCCCAGGAGGTCTCCCATCCAGGTACTGACCAGGCTCACACCTGCTGAGCTTCAGTGGGCTGCCAGTTGTGAGTTGCAGGGTGATATGGCTGCTGGCTACTATTTCACTTTCAAATCATTTTCTTTCCATAACGTTAATCTACAAAATAATACTTGGAAGTAACAAACAGCAATCACACTAGTCCCTGATAGTCTATGTCATCATTCCTTGAATAGCAGAAGCTATTAGTATAGAAATTGCAAATGAAGACAATAACACATAAATGAATATTGCCTTGTATTAAAAGTGGGAGCCTGAGTTACATAAATGGTAATCTTAATTTCTTCTTTAGGCTGATAGATGACAGCAGTTCTAATAATAAATGTACTTTTATTGTAAAAAAAAATTTAACCAGGTTACCTGACAAAGCAAAATAATAATACAATCAAATCTGGTTTGTTAACTATAAGTGCATGTTACTATTGGAAAATAATTCATTGACTATGGTCTTGCAAGACCTTTAGAAATGTGGTGACTACATACTACTAAACAGTACTTCTTGCTGTTGAAAATATATAAAGACTAGAAAAATGTATAAATATTCTAATAGGGGTTATGAAAAAACTAAAAATATCAGGAATTGAATGAGCAGATTAATCAATAATTAAAAAGATAATCATAACCTCCTACTTGTAGAGATTTTGCCAATAATATACCCCAGTGGTTGGTATAATTGGAGATACCTGAGTTCTTTGTTCTCTAGAACAGGTTTGGTGAAAAGAGTAATGATTCAGGCACACTGGATTAAACAAATATTTATTAACAATGACCCTACACATACTTAACTGCACACAGTAGAAATATACAACACAGAAGTTACACTATTTATAAATTTACACACAAGATGTCCAAGAGGCCTACATCCTGATTAAACATAAAAAACCCCGACTGCTAGTATTTAAACTCTTAAATAATGCCTACAAAGGCCAATAAGACATAAAGCTGCTTTCTAAACCAGACAGAATAGAACTATGGTTAAATCTTTCTCTGTGTAAACCCAGATGCGACAAAATGAATGGGAACCCATCTCCCTATTCTGAAATGCACTCAATAACTAAAAGAGGCCATTTTCAGTCCAATGGATTATCTCCTAAAAACAACACAATAGCAAATTATCTTTAAAAAGGTTCAAATACTTAGCTCTAATCTAATCTTTAAGGATGATCAGGGCAAGAGTTCTTGCCTTCTGTCTTTCTGTCCCTTGTCATACTATTTTTCCCTTCTCTCTCCCTTCATATGCATGTTTTGTGTTCAGTTCCTGTACTGTATTGACACTTAAACATTTACTCTTAACTAAAGTAAATCAAGGACAACTTTACAATTGTTTTGATCACTAAATATTGAACCCCTGTATCTCAGCAAACATCTCCTTGCTTTGAATTTACCAAGAAATCAAAATTTTGACATAGGCAAGTGCTAGCCATTGTATCTAGATTCTTAAAGACACTTCAATAATCACTGAAATATTATGACATGGTTACATGACAAAAACAACAGAAATGATCAATTCTAGTTTGTTGTTGACTATATTTGCATCTTATTAACAGAAAAGAATGCATTGACACTACTAAACTTTGCTGTTAGAAATAAATAATCCTTTAAGAATGAAAAAATATATATAATCAGGTTTCTGGTGTAAATTAATATAAAAATAATCTGAAATAGAAAATACATTGATTAATAATCACTTGATTAATTTAGATGTGCAATTCTTTCTAAGTTTTTCACTTTTAATGCCCTTAACAGAAGGGTTAATTTAAGATTATAATTATTCAGACTTTAACGAATCCTGGAGACTATTATCTGTTCTCAGGCTGTTCTGTGTATGCAAGAAATACACAGTACACCTAAAATTATTTTATAAGACAATCAAAAGTTTTCTTTACTAGTCCTTGGACAAAATATTTAAGTTTAGCTACAAATTTTAAATGCATTCCTTCATCTGTGAGAGTTTTTCTTTTTCTTTGATATATATTATTTTTCAATTTTTATTATCCATAATCCTGGGTGGACACAGTAATATAGATTGTAAATGCTGAAAAACATTTATTATTTTATTAATGCCCCTCTTATACGGTACATAATATTTTTTCAATTACCCTGTTGGATTTCACGATCTGTTGTGTACATTTACTTTGTATTATTCTCTATCTCTCAATGGTTTTATTTCCGCAGAACTGGAGTGGCTACAATATCTATCTGGAATGCAATGGAGAGATTACTGTTTTAAGTCCAAGTGTCATAGAATAGTAGTGTCACTGAGTAGTCTCTATGCGACCTCCACTGTGAAGATCAACGGTTTTAAACAGCAGCAGTATCTTCCATGCAGATCTTTTTCCCCCATTTGTAATATAAAGTGTAAGTGTAATGTGATAATCATTTGAAGCATTTTTGCAGCACAAAGAACACACCTTTATTAATAAAGTAATGTTTATAAACTGACAGGAGCAGATAAGTAATAATAAAGATGTGACATATTCTGTAAAATAAAAAAAATGACATATGCTATCATAAAATGTTCAAATAAAGAACTGGTAAACTTAAAAGATTATGAATTTACAATAATTCAAAAACATTTCAACAATTGTAATGACATTTTAATTTTCTCATATTTTTAATTATATGTTTCCTTTGATAATTCCATAAAATATTGATATTTAAAAACAAATAGTACATACTGTACCATACACACGACTAAAAGTGTTAAATTAATGCAAACAGACTTCTGTGCTTTAATTATACAGTAATCATATTAATGTGTAAAAATGGATTCTACAATAACATTATTAAAGAAAAGATAAGTATTTTAAGGTAGTATGGTCTGCAGTTATTATTAATGGCATTTTCTGGCATGCTACCAATGACATCCAGTGTTCAGATTAGTTATTTTTATTTCAAACATTCTTCATTTAAATATATTGTAGATATTGTGAAGCATAATAATAATAGGCCTTTAAAAAGGGCTTTACAGGTAATGAGGACTTCCCTCCACCATCACCAATGTGCAGCATTTACCTGAGTGATGCTACAGCAGCCATATGCTAACCACACATCAGCTATCAGTGGGGAGGAGAACAGAGTGAGGAAGCAAATTCATTGATCGGGATTATTAGGAGTCCATGATGGGTAAAGGCCAATGGGAAATTTGGGCAGTACACCGGGATGACACCCCTACTCTTTTTGAGAAACGCCCTAGGATTTTTAATGACCAGGACCTTGGTTTAATGTATCATCCAAAGGATGGTGCCTTTTTATAGTATAGTGTCCCCGTCACTTTACTGGGGCATTAGGATTCACATAGACCACAGGGTGAGCCCCTACTGCTGGCCCCACTAACACCTCTTCCAGCAGCAACCTTAGCTTTTCCAGAAGGTGTCCCATCCAGGTACTGACCAGGTTCACACCTGTTTAGCTTCAGTGAGTTGCCAGTTGAGAGTTCTTAACAAGACAATGAAAAAACATGAGATGTACTAGCTTTAAATTGCCCTTTTGTAGGGTGGTTCTGGGGTGACTAAGACAGGGCAGAAAATGCTAGGAGTTGGGCCCTGACATGTTTTACCCTGAGATGTCCTTGTGTAAGCTATTAGTTGCTTTAAGATAAGTGAAATTTCAAAAGTTAACTATGGTAAATAAACAATATTATTTGTTTAGCTTTTCAGCTTGTAGGTATCTTAACATCTGTAACAGGGTCATTATTCATATAACTGTTAAAATTATAAAAAGGTTTTGTAAAGCTTTTTTTCCCAGTGGAGTTCATTAGGAATCTCATGTTCTCACCTTTTGAGAATGTTTTCTTGAACATGTTGATCTACTGTTTAAACAGAATTTAAAGAATATGAGGTGTTAACTAACTTTAGAGAAGATTTAAACCATTTGTTGTTTGTTAATAAGAAGTTGTTTTAAGATAATAGTAGTACCAGAATATAACTGCACATGCATATAAATTCATGTATGTGATTTAGAGCATGATGAGACATTTACCACTATACAGTATGTTTTGTTTGCAATAAAACACTACATGAATATTTAAAAAAAGCAGATACTTGGGAATTAACACCGAGTCACCATCGTGAATAATATGTATCATTTCTTCAGCAAAAAAAAACAAACATGACTATGTAAGACTGAAAGCATTTTTCTAATGGAACTCTAGCGCCACCCCAGGAAAAAAAAGATTCTAAGCTTCACATACATAAACCCTAATAAACCACAGCAGGAAGAAAGAGAAGAAATATGGTTTCTAGTCAAAGAAAACCTATTCATGCAGAACTTCTTTAAGCTTGAATCTTTTGTGTCTTGCTGATGTACCTTGCTGTGAAATCTGTATTAGAACGAGCCCCCTAATGGTCTAAAGTCTCTATAAAAATAAATGAACTATACTTCCAAAGAATCCTCTGTGCCATGCAGAGACAAAATTGCTTTCTAAATGTGAGATTAGTATTGAAGACAGCCAACTAAACACTGCAATACCATTAGACCAAATTTGAAAGTGTGGTGTCAGAAAACACTTAATTAATGGTTATATTCTTATTAAAAATGTAAACAAATACTGCTAAATAAGCTTGAAATAAAGTAAATTGATGTTTCAAATCAATGTTTCAAGCTATCAACAGAGTAGATAATTGTTTGTATTTCAGTAAATTATTTTTTCTGATCTCTAAGCAAGAGGAAAAGTGAGTGACACTTCCAACATCATTTGAGTTTGGTCTTATAATCAAAAATAAAAAAGACTGTATGGTAAATATTTGTGTGTTGTGTCACAGAAAAGAAATACAATACGTTCTGAAGCACAATAGAAAATTGTGACTTAAAAAAGCTTATGTACATTCTGTGCATTTTTTTCTATTTTTTGTTATATATGTGATTAGAAATTAAATCTGAGTGTTTGCAAGTAACAGGATTGAAAAGATGCTGCAATATAAATTACAAACCAGCAGTCCCAGTTGCAGGTAGCAGCTGGGTAACATAAATAGGTGTGCTTTAGGCATAGTTAACCAACTAGACAAGCTCAAAGTGTTTTATTTTTAAACAGTAACATTAATAGTTAACAGGCTGCCTTTTCAGATAACAGCAACAGGGACAACAAAAACTCCATGATGAATAGCTTAGCACATCATTCCTGTTGCAAGGAATGATGTATAAAATCATCTTCTCTCAAAAGTAAAAATTTTGTTTTTGGCTTTTGGACTCCTGGCACTTATAAATGTCATCAACTCTAGAGACAAGGCAGCTGCTGTATTGCTTTCTCATGTATCCACTTCAATAAAATCAATAGAAATGATTTGCACTGAGGAATAACCATATTAGAAGTTTAATATGAAAGTGGGGCATTCAAAAGGGGGGAAAGTCGCATTCAAGGAAGCTATATAATGTACCTGACAGGACTGCAGTGTTCACATCTTAACACTTAGCAGCTGCATATATTACTGTACCATCTTCCTACACAACATTTTAAACATTTTTTTTAATTATTGTTTAGTGTTTTATTCTTTGTATAAACATAATGCACCAACAGTTAAACAACACTGTTTACATTTTTTATAATTGTTTCATATACATTTAATATGTTTATCATATATGACAGACTTTGTATAGTTATTTTAGGTGCCTGGTTAATGAAGAGTCTGACAACAAAAAATATAATTTACCTACTCACAGATCTATGCAGCATTAACCCCACAATGACAGCTGAAGATTTGAACCTGCACTAATACAAGGCATTTAAAAGCTGTTTTTTGACATATTATGCAGACATAGAAGCAATTCTGTTAATGTATTTTCTCATATGAGAACTTATCTAATGAATCACCTTTTCCTTGATAATGTATCAAATGTAGATCATTGAAACATTAACTATAAGCTTCTTGAAAGTGCACATATATACATATAAATGGTTATTTCCTACCTGTTTAGTTGGAATTGAGGTTTCAACTGCAAGCTCAAAAAGTGTTTCAGGTATGGAGACAGTGAATCTTCAGGAAAGGATGCAGCTGGTAAATTTTACATGTTCATGGGAGCAGGAATTCATGAGCTCCTGTCATGCTGGAGATCCCAGGACTAGAATCATTTTCATACAAATGAAGTCAGTAAATTGTCCATGGAATGAGTTAGAAGGTATCAGTATTATTAGACAGTAACAAGCATATACCAAGCAGCTTTGTCTCCGCGTCTCACTCTTCTCCTGTTTTTTTTCTCTCAGTCTCTCTCTGTTCTGAGCCTAGACTCCTTCTGCTGCTGTATAATCAATCTAGCCTGACTGAAGCTAATAGGCCTCTATTTAACCAGCCAATCAATAGCTAGGATTCCTCAGCTGGCTCCCTAGGGTCTTTTCCAGTATTGATACAAACAATAAGAGTTTTGCCAGCAGTTGAACCAAGCTTTTTATTAAATTATCTGCTTCAAAGATATAACATGTTGGTAAGAAAATGCTGAACCAAACAAAATATCAGTAAGGACTGATTAGAAAGGGTGAGTACAGTCACTGTACTGTATGTAGTCCAGGTCAGCTGCAGCCTTAGAGATGCATTCAAAATCAATCTCTAAGAATCCACCTCTACATAATTGGTATAACAGGCAGTTGGATACATATAAGCAAATCAGATTTAAGTTTTGTTTATTCAAAGACATTAATTTAATGCGATTAATTTAATTTCAATTTAATATAACAAAAAATCCTACATTTTGAGAGAAACAATATCAGCGTATTGAAATTACAGTTGGTCTTTCAAACCATCTACACAATAATTTAATTGTTCCTTAATGATTAGTGGTACAGTATATTGTCATTTGACAAAAGAAAATGTGATGATTTATTTAGTTTTTGGAGTGCATCAGTTTCATTGAGGTGGCATGATATACTGTACACCTGGGGTTTTGGACTGAAATACATATCAGTTAGGTTAATCCATTTTACGTATGGATTTTATAGGTGCAATAGGTTTAATTCTTTGTGAGCTGTTTCTGTGATACAACCCTCTGGAGCTTGACAGACTTTGCAAACCCTCAGTTACATGGCTGGTTTTCAGACTCACTGGATTTGTTCTTGTGTGTGTGCTATTGGGACCTTAGTATGATTTCTGACTACTGCCTTTTATCTAATGTGTAATTAGTTATTTGGATCAATTTGAACTTGGCAGCCTAAAATAGCAAATTTCTAGTTATAGTACTTTTAAATGAATGCAAATTTCAGCTTTAGTTATACTATGGTATATTAAACTTTAGCTGGTACTATTTACACTCTCATTTGCAGTTTGAATGAAGGTGTACCCTAACTACCAATATCACAGCAAAATATTCTATATGAATATTTCATATTCTATATGAAAGCACTCTCCTGTCCTGGAAAGAATAGTAGTTGTGGCTCTGACTGATCAGCAGATGAGCTAAGAAGAGATGGTGTTGTATCTGGGATGTGAGTATAAGTCCCACTGAGTGAAAGAGAGAATAAGTTAAAACATATACTCTGCAGTTCTGGAACTAGAATGAGTTTTGAAGCAGTGAAAAATATGAGCACACATTATCATCTGGTTTAATTTGTGAAGTTCTCCAGAGCAGACAGAAAGAAAACAATAATCCCTAAGGAAATTAAGCAAGACATGGCCAACCTTTAATGAAGAAATAGAGAAACTCAGGGAGCCACGGAGAGTTGGTTGTCCTGTCCTGAATAAACATTTTTCAACACCTAGTGACATAGTGACATAGTGGGATAAAGTTTTTAAGCGCCATACATCCATAAAAATTTTACCTCAGTACATCTAAAACCCCACAGAATAACTTAGGTAGATGGACTAATGGGCTTCCAAAGGGTTGTGACACCCATGTCTATTTTTGAGAGGTGATTTGATTAACTAATACTAATTAATAATCACTTACATTTATATAGGACTTTCCTGGACACTAAACTCAAAAGGCTTTACAGGTAATGACCCCTTTCCACCACCACCAATGTGCAGCATCCATCTGGATGCAACAGCAGTCATAGTGCACCAGTACACTCACTACACACAAACTATCAGTGAGGAGGAGTACAGAGAGATGAAGCCAATTCATACATGGGATTATTAGGAGGCCAAGATTGGTAAGGGCCAATGGGAAATTTGGGATGCTGGGCTAATTCCCCAACTCTATTCGAGAGACGCCCTGGGATTTTTAATGACCACAGAGAGTCAGAGAGGACCTTGGTTTTACATCTGTCACGCCCTCTGCAGCCAGAGGGCGCTCCTTCTCTGTCCTGTCCCTAGTTTCCGGTCTGCTGTCCTTCCTGTCCCTCTCTTTCCCTTGGGCTATATATTTCCGGGTCTTGCACTGTGTCCTCGCTCAGCATTGACGTTCGGATGTCCTGAGACCCGCCTAGCACCAGGGCGCCCCACGTCTGCTCCCTGAGGGCATAGGTTTCTATACGGCACTCCTGAACTCTTTGCACTATGAGCCCGGGCCTTTTTCCCGTCTCGCCGCTACGCATATGGGTCTTTTTCCGCTCTCCTGCTCCCCACGGTTTGTCCCTTTGGACGTCCGTGACAACATCTCATCCGGAGGACGATGCCTATTTTAGTATAGTGTCCCCGTCACTATATTGGGGCATTATGACCCATACAGACCTCAGGGTGAGTGCTCCCTGCTGGCCCCACTAATATCACTTCCAGCAGCTACATTTGTAGGCTCATACCTGCTGAACTTCAGTGGGTTGTCAGTTTATCAGGTTGTGAGCTGCAGGTTGATATGGCTGCTGTGACTACTTAAAAAAATAAAACAAACTATGAAAATAAGTATTAGAAATAATGTATTGGTGCTCAATTTTATTATCCTTAACAAATATTATAAGATGTTGTTATGTTTCATCAAGCTTGTAACAATAAATGAGGTAATCCCCTTGAAACCTAGACAGTCGAATTCAGGAGGACCTGGTATTTTGGCTTGGAAGAGATCACTGCTATCTAGGGATTGGCACCATGTATGATTTGAGCCTGCAAGCAGCTGTGATGAAATTCTAGCAGGTACAAAGCAGAAGTGGAACAAATAAATGGTACCATGTCTCATCACAAGCTAATGTCTCTCAGTTGTTGAAAAGGAGAAGAATATAGAGGATAGGGAGAATGTAACTAAGCACAGCATAGCTGCATCTATCATAGTTACATTGATTATATTTCCAATTTTACAAAAGAAATAAACATTTTCTCAAATGTCATTGTCAGATTCTATTTTTACAGGGTATATAGAGACCCACAGCTGAAACGTGGAGGTTAAAGCCTTTTAAAAAATGTGCATACAGTATGTGTGTGAAATCTAAGTAGTATCCCCTGCTAGGATTTGAATTCAATCACTCAAGGACTTCCCTGGTCCTAGCTGAGAGCTGGCCATTTGGCCTGTCTAGCCCATTTGCCTGCTAGAAGCTTTTCATCTTCAGCTTTTCTTTAAGCCACAGAATTTATATGATTTGCTCTTCTCAGGACTGATTGCAGAGTAGAGTACCAATATTTCTGTTAACACAATGACTGTTCTTAATGAGATATAACTAGTAATTTACACAACTGAAAAATACTTACATATCCCAAGATATTTACCATCTCTGATATTGGTAAAAAGAGATAAATCAAGTGCACAAATCACACTTATTACACCAGACTTTAGCTTGCCGATAAAAAATAAGTGGTCCTAGTTCAGATCCATGTAGTACTCCATTAATTGCAACATACCAATTGGAGCTTTTAACCCTTTCAGTATCTGTACTCTTTTTTTATATTCATTAACCAGTTTTCAATTTTAACATGTGCATTGCATTGGATGTCTTCTGATTGCAATTCAATAGTTAATCTACAATCAATGACTATATGGGTGATTTAGTGTTCAGTATTTGTATTTCAGTGAATCCAGACAAGCAACCCACTCTCATGTACAGTCTATTTTATAATAGATATCTATTTATGTTTAGAAGTAAAATGTGAAATGTTTATTCTTATTTTTTATGGATAAAAAGACTGATTAGTAATTAGTGTGAAATATAAATGGAGAAATGTATCAGTTTTTTCTTACCTTTATGTAAACCTTCAACTGCCAAAATGCCATTAAAGCTTTGCAATCTCTTCAGAAGGACAGACTCTCATGACCCAGAAATTTTGTCAGGCTATATGTAGGGAGAATAACTCTTCCACTAGAGGCAGTTAAAGGCTCTATTTTCTGCAAAAAGATTCATAAGATGTGCATAGTTTATTTAAGCCATTAATTGTAGGAGGGCCAAGAACCACATTTTTTAAATTGTATTTCTTAACTTTATTTCAAAAGTTTTATTTCTCAAAATAGATGTTTCATGTGCATACACATTTAGCAAACTGAAAAGTGTTGTGCATGAAAAAGGCAAATGACATAGAGTACACTATATCTTTTAACTCAATTTCAAATTTTAGTAATTTTATTTGTATGTCAACTGTGATAGTTAAAGAATTACATTCATAAAATTGAGATTTTGAAATTCAAACCCATTTAAACAGAATCAGTGTCAAAGTACTATGATGAAAGTGGCTATAGTCATATGTAAAGGGTTAGATAAATTTCAGCTTTTTGCTTATCTATTTTATTTCTACCTGTAATTTATTTAGCATGTTTTAGAGAACAAAAAATGTTTTTACACATGTTTTTTCAGATTATTATTATATTATTCTTTATATTGTTCATCTACCATAAAGGTAGTGGTATGTGATTGTCACAAGGGTATAAAATGTCACCTAGACATTACTTGTTGATTCAGTGCACATAGATGTCTACTGAAACACATTTTGCAGCCAAACCCACTTGAGATGAGTAATTGTTATTATTATATTACTATATCTGTAATATGTTGAGGTTATTCTGCTTTATTATTTACAATGTTGTTTATTTGTTACAAATACATTAATATGATACTGCTGCTTCATAGAATTTAATTGTAAACAGATTTTAAATTATTTAAAAATGTTCCTTTTAAACAATGCTTTCAATGCAAAACACTGCTTTGTTAATTTGTTTCCATTGCCTTTTTGTTACAACAATAAGCAACAATAATGGTTTAATTCAAATATGAATATGCACAAGCTCTTAACCAGGTGTGCATTTCTCAGGGTAATTATAACATCAATGCCAGAAACTTCAAAATATCGTGGGGATCATCAGCTTAGGAAGTAATATGTGGTTTACAAATGATATAATGGTTAGAATCTTTACTTTAAGGACAGTAACACTTTAGTTTCTTTTTGATTTAATGGCTAGTATCAACTGACTTATTGAGCTCGCTGCTGTTGTCATCATCATCACAGGTGAGCTGTTTACTTTGTATTGTTGCCAAGTTTTAAAGTTAAATCCACAATTATGGCAACACTGTCACTACGTTACAACACCTATTTTAATCTTAACTGCAATTTAATATGACAGGATATGTGATATGCTGTAATATTATTTCTAGCATAAACTTTATTGATGGGAAAGTAGCAGGATGTTGTCAACAATTAGATATTTAGTTTTCAAGTATAAATATATGATATGTTACCACTGGCAATAAGCCACACACAAAACCAGTGGCTTAGCATGAGAAAGATGTTAGAACCAATGTTTGTTTTACTCATCCATGTTCTAAGGTATAAGAAATGCACTTGGTATTTGCCTCAAACTTTGAAGCTGGACTTCATAAGCTGCATTTAAAGGGGAACTGCAACTCAATTTTTATAAGTCAGGGTTAGAAAGAATCAGCACTGATGAGTGCATTTCAAACAATAAAAGTAAAATGTGCACAGTAACTTGTGAAACCTCCATTTTGTATCACAAAATAGCTGAAATTTCAAGGTATGTGCAGCACCATGTTCTGTAATTCAGAATGGGTCTACAAAACTTCACGTACGGCCCTATGACATTGTAAACAAGCAGGATTGAGAACTATTGCTAGAAATATTGCTTTAGATTTCTAGATGGTTTTGCCAACAAATTCTACTTACTTCTTAACTCTGCATGCAGATCACGTTGGAACATTTCTGGGGTTAAATGTCTACTCCTTAGCCTGTATTCTCGTACATCTCATTCCATTAGTCATTATGCAGTCTAGTGAGCAGAAAGAGCCACATCACATGAAAATGCATGGGAACTCGAATGAGAGTTGCATCAACATGGTGACTTACAGTACTTTCACAAAGTTAACAATTTTGTATTTGATTCAACATTTGTCATTTATTTCTATAACATTGATCAATTTATTTGTTTTCGAGATGTAATAATCGGTTTGAGAAATTGGGACTGCAGTTCCCCTTTAAACAAAGGCACTGATACACCTGAAAGAAATTGCTACTTATACAGTATCATCCCCGAATGATCTCAAAAAGTGTTCTGTTTGGATTCAAATAATTTTCTCCTGCAGTATACATATTACATTTTCTGTTACATAGTACATCTGTTCATGCATTTCTTATGTCTCCTAAGGAGATACAACCCAAATGCTTCACAATTAACAAATATCTTAGGCCACAGGCTTACGTAGAGTTTTTGTGGAGGGGATATCTATCAACTCATTTTCATAAAATGTCTTATTCCAGTATAAAATTGTAGAAAGCCATAACTTAACCTTGCAAATATTGGGCACAAGGCACCAGGGATGTCAAACTCATTTGCCCTGGCAAGTCAGATTTGACTTAATGCATTTCAAGCTTGCCACACATTCTGCGCAATTTATAAAAAACTAGGCAAAAGTTTTAAATAGTATTATTTATTTGGATTTCTTTAGATTTGGAAACTTATTTTACTTTTAAATTAAATGAACAGTCATCACATAAAAGGACAATATAGCAAATTGTACTCATTACCCTCTGAGCATATGATGTTTTTAGCATTATTAACATTTATTATTTTAAAAAAATAATAGTTGGGACTAAAATACACTATACTAAACTCTGTTCTACAGAAGAAAATATTGTTGGGATATCATGTTTGTTGTCTGGTGAAAATGCATGAAAAACTACATACACCCACACCTCTGTGTATACACTCTCAGTTTCTAAACGTTTGCTACAATGAAGCTTGTATTTTAATACCTGTTTTTCCACTGTATGAAGCATGTTTTCCTGTACCAAAGGCACTTCGCTTCATGGCTGCTTCCTTTGTGATCTCACTTACTTAATGTTTTATTGTTAAATATATTCCTTATTTTTAACATCATGTCAGAAAAGCATGTTGTCAATGCTTCAAGTGTTACAAAATAAAATGAAAAAAAAAAAGGAAATCATTTCCCCTGGCTGTTATACTTGAAAAGGAAAAAGGAATTAAAAAAGAGAGTAGTTGAAAAATATTTACATTTGTGCAAAGACATTTCTGATCAGTCTATCCCCATCTCTTTGGTATTTTTGTTTCCTTCTGCAAAGTCAGCGACTTTCTGCTGTATGTTCATTTTTGGAGCATATTTATTTTTAGCTTACAACATTCTCAATCCAAAGATCCTTTGGAAAAGAGTCTTTTCTAAAAGTACTCTTCACACACTTTTTTGATAAGTAGGATTCCCGATTATAGATAGAAAATAGCCTAGACATCAAATGGAATTTTTAGATCAAAATAATTTATTTAATTGCAGTTGACCTGTCCACAACTTAAATTTGTGACTTGGCAACAACTAACACTTTGCAGATATTGCACAGTTGGTTTTATAGAAATGTCCCAGAAGAATAAAAAAACATCCTGGCTTTAGTTAGGTCTCTTTCTCCCATGAAATTTTAAAATGATAAAAGTCCTATTCAGTAAGATTCCTTTCGGAGGGACATTTTATATCCATATTGTTGAAAAAAGATACTACACTTTGTGAAGCTGTAGTATATAGCTGCTAAGGTGCTATCACACCAGGTGAAAAGCTGTTTTAAGAACACCATGATCAGACATTCTTTATTAAGGAGTGTCTTTGATACAATAATATTTACTGCTTCCTTTATAATATACACAATATTGCCTCCCCTCCTAGGTGCTCTATCATACAATGCCACAAAGTATTTTGACAAAGGAATTTATTCACTCAGTTCTAGACAGAGTTTGGATATACAGTATTTTCATTAATATGACTAAAGTTTTATAAACCAATGTTTCAGCCATGCTATTAGCAGTTAGCAAATTCATCTCCCTGCTTGATATTTCTAGGAGTACTCATCAAGAATGTTCACTTTCACCTCTGTTGTTTGCCTTGTCTCCGGAACCACTAACTCAAGCTGTCAGTCAATCTACTAGTTCTATTTCTATTTCTGTTAACAAAACTCAACATTGCATGGACATCTTTGCTTGATGGCATATTGCTATAGGCAGACAATATCGCCCATTCCACGTTAGCTGTTTTTGACTATTTGCTTGCTCTAACAGAGAATAGAAATAATTGGTCCAAGTCAGAACTGAAGCCTTTAAATGTCCAGAGATGTCCAGCTTCCTGGGAACTGGTATAAAACTGAGGCCTTTGCTGAGGAGGGATCGCTCATCCTGTGAAAGGGAAAGGTCCTGTGTAGTCAGAAGGTATAGTGACAACAAGGTTAGGATAGGTGGAGGTGTTAGGGGTGTTGATGGTTTTCTTCTGTAGAACATGACTGAGTTCCAGATCACTCAGATGACATCTTGTACTTCCATTAACCTTATTTACTGTATCTCTTGCAGTAAATGCCCAGCCATCTACATAAGGGAAACAGGAAGGAGACTCGGAGACTGCTTCAGAAATTTAAGATTTCTCCAAGCGTATTGTTTCTCATTTCACCTCTGATGGCCATGATCACACTAATCACTCCGTCTGTGTTCTCAAAGATGGTTTTCCCAACTCCCGCATCATAAAGACTACAGAAACTAAAATTATCCTGCAGATAGGATCACACTTTTCCCCTTCTCTCAACAACAACTAATCCTCTTCTAAATTCTCTCTATTCATTGTTGGTTTCATTTCACACCTCTCTTTACCTATCCTGACTTCACACTACCTGATTGGCCACTCTGTCTGTCCCCTGCTCCCTCTTCCCACCCCTCCTCTCTCCCAGTTTTTGTTATCCTGCTACATTACCTTTGCTTACTGCCCTGTCTTTTTCACACCTGAAGAAGGCTCCATGGCTGAAACAATGTGTTTTCTTTTTATCTTTTAATAAACCTATAACTTGTTCCTTTTGCTGCCTATGCATGCTGATGCAGCTACCCACCTGAACAACTTCCTCTATGTACTGGTGTTACGGTTTCATACCGACCTTTAGCAGCTGTCACTATTAAGAATAGGGATTTGAATGTTAAATAGAAATCTCTTAGAAAATGTTTAACATTATTTGAGACAATTTAAAGAATGCAGTTGACTACTCATGGATACTATCACATGAAGCTAATCCCTAGTTCCCTCTGTACAGTCTGTCCATTTATTGCAGAGCCACTCCACACATGGCCTCTTGCAGCAGCAGAAACACACCTGGTCGCAAAGCCTGACCACAGTAAAAATGTTGTTAAACCTGCATTGGTAGCTTCCACATCACTTCAAATCATTTTTTTTTAAATAAGAAACTGTTTGAATGAATTATCATCAAAATGTATTTTTTATTTCACATTTTAAATTTAATTTTTGAATTCTGTTCTGTATTGACAAAATGTATCGTCAAGTGCATTGTTAAGCACCTTGGGGCAACCTTGTTGTGAAAGGCACTATATAAAAATGAATTGAATTTAATATTTTTTGTTACAGGGAAAAAGGCACACTGTTAAATCAATATCAGACACATATAAATACTTCATCATAATAATTAATCTGGCACAATATTTAACATTACTACCTTGTAGTGTTGGGGATGTGGGTTCTATTCCCTTGCTGCTTTGTGCATAGAGTTCATATGTTTTTCCCATGTTCTCATTGGTGTCTTCAGAGTGCTCCATTTTTCCCCCACAGTCCAAAGACATACTGGTCTGTTAATTTGCTTGTGGGAACATTTGCCCCAGTGTGAGTTGTGCATGTTTCTCTGTGTCTGTCCCTGCAATGGGCTGGTGTCCAATGCAGGGTGTACTTTGCCTTGTGTCCGAATGCTTGCCGTGATAGTCTCCCGCTCCACCTCAACCCTGTTTTGGATATAACAGTTAGAAAATAGGTGAATGGACTACAAATCTGTATTTTTGTTAAAACAAATGTTTTTTGGGGATGTTGATTACGGTACAGTACATCTTCTAATTTGCACTGTAGATGGTGAATCAGCAAGTACTATAATAGAGGACTGAATTCATATGTAATCAGTCAATTTTAATTTGTACATCTTCTTATTGGGTTTTGCTGACAATCAACCTTCTACAACATTAAAGTGTATAAGCATATTTTACTTTATTAATCCATTAAAATGCAATATTATTGGCAAGGCACTGCATATACTCTATTTAGTACTGTACATAAACCATACATAATTTAGCAGCTGCATTTCAATTTGACAAACAGCTTTAGAACATTATCAGTTCATTGAAATATGAAAAGTTTGTAAAATGTACATCCTTCATCAAATATTGATTTGCAAGGAAGGAGAGAGTGTAAACCTGTACCTCTAGCTGGGGATTATATATTGGCTTTCAGACTTGAACTACACAACTTGGATGAGAGACAGGAATGTCCAGGGAATCACAGTAAGAAAGCAGACATAAACATCCTAGAGGCTACTGTGTTCCATGTCTGTATGTAGATTTCCAGGTGTTGTGGAGTTTTGTGTTTTCTCTTTTTTTTTTCTTTCTGTCCCTTTGTTTCAAGTTCTGTTTCCACTTAGTGGCTGAAGACTCCGTTTCCAGATTACCTGGCACTCCTTAGGTATCCACACGTACACACACACATACACAAACAATTCACTGTCTAAACAAAGGCGATAACACCGGTTTCAAACACGAACCAGTCTGGAATCCCAGGGATAGCTTTGCTAGCTTTGTTTGCTTTGCAGTTGCACACACAAAGTAAAGTAAGCCTATTCACTTATGGTCAAACCTAAATATTAATTCAAACCAAACACCTGTTTCCTTTGCTTTATAAGTTAAATGAAACACCAATTTAGCCGTATACATTTAGTTAACGTTTTTCGTATAATCGCCTTGTTTTCTTTCTCCCACAAACTCAACACGCTAAACATGGCATAACAACAGAAGCTAACTTAGACTGGGTGCGCATGCGTGCTTCGATATGTCTGAAGATACCATTATGTGGGGGGTAGTACTTTCATAAAACAATTATGTACATTGAAGGATTAAAAGTATTTTATTTTTGTCAACAATATGTTATTTTTTAAATTGTGTATTTATTGAAGAAAGGTTTATATCATGCTGATCATCATTTTGTATAATTCCTTTTTTCTTTGTAGTGGAACCATCTAGGGGGAGGAGTTTTACCTAGAAGAGGAGCTCCTCTGTTAAGGAATTAAAGCAAGACAGGGAGGAGGCTGGTGGAGTAGTGATGGGTAGGAGCTGTTTATAGTAATTTATTCTTGAAAGCAATGAATGTGTATATTTTTGTAACTATGGTTTTGTGATTTTTTTGTTTGGTTAATTTGAATTTTTTATAATGTTTATTTTTTTGTGTGGACTTTGGGAACACAGCTCTTCACATTGAACACCTTTGTACTTCTATGCAAGTTGTGTCAGTGCCATCATTATTGCTGCATCCCATCTGTGTTTCTAAGTTATTGAAGAATGAGACACTGTGTGAAACAGTGTATCATGGAATTTAGTGAAGACCTTCAAAGGAGATGGAAACGGATACAAAAAAGAAAGGAAAAACATACCATATCCAACAAAACACTGGCCAGCGTATGGATAACCCATGTAAACATAGCCTCCTGGCTGCTGTCGTACCACTTCTGTCACTGACTTATGACATAAGACCATTAGTTCCCTACCTGTTTTCTTTTGCTTTATAATGAACACACTGCTCCAGATTCTAAAAGTCATTCTTTAGGACTTTGACTGTTCATTTTTTATTGACTGTTGATTCAATTAAGTAATTTGACCTCCTGGCTTACGGACATTTTCATTGATGACCTAAAATTGGGCAGATCCTTGAATGTGCATGTTTGCATTGCACTTTTAAATAATTGAGTTCTCTGTACTTTTAGGGGTACCACATCTGCATAACATCTGCCTCCTGTAAATCTGTATCTGACCTTGTGAGTACTACATCACTATTTACAGTGCTGGGAAAACATACATGTGAACCCCTTAGGATTGTTCATATTTCATATCTTTGAAACCTAAAATATGAATCTGTCCTAATAATATCTAAAGTTTAATGATGAAACAAAAAACAGTATTACTTTAATGTATTTATCCTGAAATGATGCAACAGTCAATATTCATATGTGACGAAATATGTAAACCTTTAGATTCAGTAACTGTTGGCATGCCCCTGAGCAGCAATTAGTACAATTAAAATGTTTCTTGTAACCACTGATCAAGATTTCACCTCGGGTTTGAGGAATTGTGGCCCGTTCCTCTTTACACACAGTCAACACAGTGACAGAGGACTGACTTTGCATGGACGGGTTGCTTCTGTTTCTGCCACAACATTTTGATGGGAATTAGGTCTGGAATCTGACTAGGCAATTCTAAAATGCAGAATTTCTTCTTCAGCAGCCATTCTAGATCTGTTTATAGGTTTAGGATTGTTGTCCTGTTGCAACACCCATCTGTTGTCCTCCCATTAGCATCTAGTTATGTTGGAAGCACAGAGAACTTGATTTACAACATAATGCCTTTACTGCTTACTGTTTAGTGCGGTGGTGTAAGTGTGGTTAATAGTACTACTTGCCACATATTATCATATATACCTAACTATTTACCATATAAATCAGTGATATTGCCCTGTATACATTGTGAATAACTGGCCTTTATTGTCAGCTATTTTGTTCCTAAATCTTTAGAGTAAGCTTAAAACATAAGGGCAATATGACAATTTTACTGAAAGATTATTAAGTCATAAAGAAACAGTATAGTTTTGCTTAATTTTTTTTTTCACTTTTTCAAAAGAAAATACATCACAGGACATTTTCTTATAATTTCTAAAATACCACAACACTATCTTATGAACATGACCTTCTTGTTAGCAGTCACAGCTGCACTCAATTGCATAGCTTTTTTCAGTCTGTCACTGCCTGTTGTCAATTTAGTCATAATAATTTCCCGGAGCATATTATGTTGATTGCAATCTTCTACTTCACTGTTCTGCTTCACTGTGTTTTAAGAAACAGCAATCAATATGTCTCTGGTCAATATAACACACTGCAAGACTAGTCAGTTGATTCCATCATTTTCGTTGTCATAGTTTAAGATTTAAGATTAAATTATTAGTCTATGACACAATGTTTTATTTTAGGTGCAACATCATTTTCAGAACTTCTCACCTGTTATCTTCTCTTTTGTTTCTCTTAGGGGAAAGAATTCACATGTTGAGATATGATTTATAGATACAGTTACGTGTGAAAGGCATCTTTCTACTTGAACATCATTCTTTCTCTCTTTCCTTGGATCCATGGTTTCTCTTTGATCAACCAGACCAAAGTAACTACTTACCTTACATACCTTACATTCCCTCTGTAGCACTTACAATAAACCATGACTTTGTTAACACAAAACAGTGTTGATTTCTCACTCCAAGTACAAGAAGCGCCCTGATTTCTACCTTATTAAGAAGAGTGTAAAATGCATACATATTCTATGAATGATGGTTAGAACTAAAGTTAAAGTTTGTATAGCTACAAGAATCTAACAAGGAGAGAGATATTGACTCAAATAGTTAATAGCTTTATATGGCCAGTTATATTAGAAATAGAAATAGATATGGTGGAAAATATTTTTACTTTCCAACCTTAACGTCTACACTCTAGTACCCCTGTGGTAGAATCAGTTATTTATGTAGTTCTTACTCTATCCTCTTACCACCTTTCAGCATCTCCCCAATACCCAGACTTCACCTACAATTTATCACAATATTTACTATAATTGCAATTTTCTATTACTTTAGTTTCTGTGTAATACACTATGTTTTGTTGACTTCTAAACTTGTTATCCATCCATCATCAGAAGGTTTCTTGTTCCTTGTAATAGATGCAGCAATCCAGAATGTATACTTGAAGCACACAGCTCATCACAGGACACTCACTAGCACACGGTGTCAAATTAGAAACAGCAATTGACCTAGCCAGCATGCCATGGGAAGATAAAGGGGTCCAAATAGACCTGAAAGAGCACTCAAATGTTGCCCCAAGTCAGAACTGAAGTCAAGCATTGATGGCCGGATTTATAAAGGATCACACAGATGCATAGTGATTAATTCTATTGCCCAACCTCAGGTGTCTTTGTAGTGTTGTCTCAGTGCTTGCTCGTTTTTCTCTCGTCATTCAAAGTAAGGTTAAATACATTTTAGTTAGTGTTAATGTATGAACATTCTCCCAGACCCTGCAATGTACTGGTGTCTTTGCAATTACAGCATTGTACAGGAATAAACTGTTTGTGCTCTCAGTCCTATCTTGTATGTTATGCTTCTTGTACAGAATGGCAGCTTGCTATGACCCTTACCAGGATAAGCTATTTTCTCATAATGAATGAATAGGATACAATAAAAAAGTAAGGAATGTTTGTTATTTTGTACCATGCTTTTTTTTTAATGACACCAAAAAGAAGACATTATTTTAAATAACAGCTTGGCACGTAGGTTGGAAAATACTGAATTAGATACATATAGACCACTGATAGTGGGGTAACATTAAAGTAATGCACAATCTATCTTAATTAACATAATATTAAATTATTACATGCATTTACATCTGAATTCTCAAAAGGGTTATTATATGCATTTTACTAACACAAAAAAAGTCAGTTTTGTATTTTCACTTTTGCTGACTTTTTATAATGAGTTTATTATCTTTTTTTTTTCCACTCTATGAAAATATTTAAACAAATATTGTTTCTAACAAAGCATTTGTATATAGGTATTCTACAAGCCCTTTTCAAAACATAAGTACATTTGAAGGTTCAGGAGAAAAAGAAGAAGAAAGACCATATAGATTGTTTGATCACTAGTATCCCGTTCATTGCATTAGCTGTGGCAGCTGTTTCAAACTATTGTCTTATCTTCCCTGATGATTCTAAAGCTCACTGAATATAATTAGCTTAATTAAATGTTGTTTTTTATATAATTTTCCTGCTGATGAATGGTGATGCAGAGGGTCACTATTGAAAAACAGTTTTTAAAAGTGATAATGGCTCCAGAGTAGGTCACGAGGGCATAAAGGAAATAAACATTTTTGTTTTGCTTTATAAAAAAAGATGATGTTCTAAAAATGTTAGTTACTGTACATAGTTAACTGACATGTTTCGATCTTTAAACAATCTTTTCATGTTTCTTTTCAACTTCTTCTGTTTGTTTTCTTGTTGTTCTTCCTTTTTACTATTTCAGGGACTGGCTTTCCAGGAAGCAGGAACTACTGTACAGAGTTTATTAAACTGGTATACATGTAGGTTAAAGTTTGATGAAGTGAAGGTATGGATTTTAAGATCTATTCATATTCATTTATTATTTTCCATTCGCAAATGCGGCACTCTTAATTTAATCCTTAATCTCATATTACACACAGACATAAAATAATACAAAAAAAATATATTATACTTGTTTTTGATTTTCTGATATTTTTGGACTAAATGGATGTAAGCCATAATATCCATCAATTAACATGGATGCAATCAGTAGTACAAACATGATCAATTCTTTATCTGTATGTATGGCATGACTCTATTATACTAACTATTTCGTTTTCAGATAGGTGTGATTGCAACATGATAATTCATGCAGAGCTTTCACAGATTACAAACTAAATGGATCTAAAAATAATACATATCACAATAAGAAATAGGTCTGAATTAAAGTGAGCAAGTATTGAAAAATTATGGGCTATGGGTTTTTGTGGGTCATAGTTACATTACCCTTTAGCACTTATTTTGTTACTTTTGATATTTTTAGGACAACATTATTTTTTCTCCTTCAGAAAAGCTGTGAACAAGACATGGTGAAAACTCATGTTTCACCAACTCACCAACAAACAAAAAATGAGGGTACATTAGTGTCTAACCTATGTTGCTCAACAGAGTTTACTCACATTTTTTGTTGTTATTGTATTTTTTAATTTTGTACATTTTTCAGTATGTGTTAAGCTTACAATTACAGAATTATTAATATTTTATTTTAGAAAATTCCAAATATATACTGACTGTAGAGTTCATTATTCATTTATTAATACTACAATATTGTCTGCTAAAAACCTTATTTTTTCAGCACATACACATCTTTTTTTGTATGATTGTTCTTGCCTCTGAAATATTGAGGCCATCTCAGAAGTGACTAGTGCTATATACCTGCAATTTTCTTCTTGAAACAGAATCTCACATATTTTTTTTATTTTCATGAAAAGAAAAACATTTTCTTGGTGCAGATAACAGATTACAGTGCACAGTCCAGTATGGTCATATTCATAATTGAATGCAAAGAGATAAGGTGTATGACTTTTTGAAGAATGCCTTTTCTTTGTTGGAAATATGTTAATTTAAAAAAAGATGTTTTGTTGGAAACAATGAACTCATTACGCTGACACCACTAAAAGGTTTATGATAGATTGAACAATGTATTTGTCAATAAATTTGGTACACGTTCAGACTTATACAAGAAGATAAAGCTGAAGGAATATCTGTCTATCTGTCAGTAGTGGAGTTGATTTCAATTAAGTTTGAAAAGCTAGGTAATAAGCTATGTACTGTATGTGTAGTATATAACCCTGTGTCCAAAATAGTGCTGAATATACTAGGGTCCAGGATTTTGAATTGTAGGGTAATAAAAATAAGCTAATATCAGAATATTAATGTATGTATATTATTATAATAATGAGTGTAGTTACAAATTGTTTAACAAGTGAGTTGCTGGAATCACAGCCAAATCAATCCCCCAGCCCCCACTCCAGGCATATTTACAAAATTCCTTGGTTCAAAATAGTTAAAACTACATACAAATGAGAGTGAAGCAAAACATATCTCCAGTTATACACCACAATGTAGCATTTAACTGTAGTGTAAAAACCTGTTCTTACAAACAAAGATGTGTGACAAATTAAATTTGTTGAGCAGTAACAAGTATGGTTTTCTACCTTGTGATTGTCTAGCTTGTGATGATTACTGCTAGCTTGTGATATCAAGTTTCCTGATAGGTGTTGTTCTAAAGACATTTTCTTTAGCCAGAATAAATAAAAATATTAAAGGAAAAGAACCAGCTTGTAATAAGCATTAAGTATGACTTCCTTCATTCTCCCTGATGAAACCAATCAGCAGAATGACAGATTTAATGAACTGGCAGTGTGTTTTCTTGCTTGAACATCAACAGCAGATTCCCTGTTCATTTATCTGCTTCCAGAAATACATTTACTTAGCAGAATTTCCACTCCTTTTATCTGTGGCTAATTGATGATTTCACAATGGGTTGCTTACCTGCATCAGGAGCAAAGCCCTGACACATCCATCTTAGAACAGATGAATGCATATTCATATCTCATATGTGTTTACTGATTACTCAGCAAAATATCCCTTTTTAATATTTTGCTTAATCATAACTTTGAAACATTGCATTTTACATTAACCTTCTCCATAATTGTGATAATCTCTATATTTTTAAAATGATGTGATTAATTTATATCTACATCTAACTTTACTATATATTGATAACTTTAGTCACAGTGAAGAAACAAGGTTAATTCCACAATGAAAAGTGTGAGATAAACAAATCCTCACAGATTTGGCTGTGGAGCCTTTCTTCAGTGTCATAAAACAGTCACAGTCATAGTAAAGCAGGCTTTGTTCACAGCACCAGCTGTCAGACAAAGGATGAACATTTTTATCCCACTGACCATCCTGACATCAGAGAAGATGTAGAGGCTCAGGCCAGAGGGAATAACTATAATAACCCCATCAATACTAGTGTCCAGCTTGTCACATCACATCTGCCTAGACCAAGATCAAAACCCCATTCTGATCTAGTGACCCCTATATAAACAGGAGGTGCAGCCCTAGAGTGCTACAGTATGTTTATTGTAAGAGTATTCTATAAAATATTGTGTAATATTGTGTATTTTATTTTGAAATGCATAGTTTGATTATGCGTTTTATTGCAAAGTGTTGTATAATACTCATAACACAATGGGGCTTAATAACATTGGTTTTCAATTAAAGTACCTTTCATTTTAATGAAGTAATTATTTCATTAGGAAGTGAACATTTCACAAAAGACTAAACATTTCTGTACAACCTGATACAGTATCTGATATTGATAGACAATACAATATTTAGTAATACACCACACAGCACTGAATTGTTCGTCTTATGATTTATCCTACACAGTACTATGACTCAGAATTTGTAAGATACATATTTGCACCTTTATAACAATTTTAAGTAAAAAATATGATAATGTCTTTATTCAGATAATTCATTTTAAATGTAAATGGATGATGTATTCTTAGCCAAGAAAAAGTCTTAGTCCCACATTCAAGAACATTTTCTAAAATTAGTTCTGCTTTATACATAAAAGGGTACATTTAGAAGCTGAAGCTTCATGTACTGCAGCTGACAACTTGCGCAAATCTTTCTGAGGAACATTATCGACTATAAAGCATATGTCATTTCCAATATATCTTCAAAAATGACTCGCATTAGTATTTTAATATGTTTTGGAAAATAAAATGAACTCAGTTAAGAATAATATAGTCATAGATAATTTATTCTATTTTAGCACTGCAAAGCCACTGTAAAATATAAGAATTACCTGTTGTAAACACTGCACCTAGTACAAAATAGTTTAGTTCTAATTTAGAATAATTTTCAACATTGGAGTTATTTTTAACCATTAAATAGGTTTCTAACCTATTATCTCATTTGGCTGTCACATTTACAGTGTATTAATGTTTAGAAAAACTGATTTCTGGACAAGAGAGGATTTGCCATTGCATATCATTCCTGGCTCCAGGACTGTGACTATGAATTTATATATGGTTCCCTTCTTTGTCTGATTTTCTTGGGCTCTCTCTTATATAACTAAAGTTTAAATTAACTAAGATTAATGCAGAACTTTGGTGTGTATATTACTTTAAACCTATTAAACACGCTTCTAAGGTCATAATATTAGGAGTATCACCAGAATTACATATAATTTATAATTCAGATTATTAACTGAATCAGCAATGTACAGTACAGTATATGCAAGAAAGATGTGCCTACATAGGACAATGCCTTTATATATATATTGTCTTTTCAAACAATCAACCTAGACCAGGGAAATGTAAAACACGAGAAATATCAGGGAACTGTGACCATTAATATGGCATTCTTTAATTTTTTCAATGTGTTTCAATGTTTTGAAATTGTGAAACTGACCGAATTTGCAGACCGAAAGAAAGGTTTAAATTTTACAAAGCAGCAGCATGGAGATATAGTTAGTGCTCTGGACTGTAGAGTCACATTTAAAATAATGGATGAGACAGCTGTTATTTTATCCTGGTTAAGATGTAAATTAGTCATTGTAAATGACAATTTGTTCTCAGTTGAATTACTTTGTAAAATAAAAGACACTATTTCAGGAACACAGACTAAGATGAGACTTTTTTAAGAAGGAGAATAGGATAAGCTAGATATGTAATCAGTAGAAAAAGGTACAAAATATACAGAAGAAGAACTGAATATAAAAAAATGAGTTCAATAAATTAAAGGTAAATGAAAAAGATATTAGAAAAGCTACGAGAGTAATGAATATTACTGCTATCCCTATTCTTATCCAAGGAATAGGTAAGATTAATAAAAATAGATTTTCAGTTCTCTAATAGCAAATAAAATGTAAAACATAATTGAAGCAATTAATTAAGTTAGTCAAAATATCAAAGCCAATCTTCAAAGGATACATTATATTAGGGACAGAATACACATCCTAGACACAGTTCTCATATACTATTTGTTTAAACAGTTTCTGAACTTTAGGTTAATTCGGGGAAAAATAGTAGTTTATCAAGTTTTTGTAAGAATGAATCACATCCAAAAACTAAATTAAATATAATGCTTAAATAGAATATAAACTACACATATTTAAACTATACTACTGAGGATACCTTAGATCATGTACAGTACTTTAAAAAATATTTAGTCCTATGCACAGTTTTCCCATTACTGCATGCTGCTTAAAGAGTTGCAGCCAAGAAACTCTGAAGTAACCAGATTTCTTATATACAAAGTATACTACACACGTTCAAAGCAAAAACAAAAATAATAGAGAAAATGAAAAAAGTCATGACGTGTTCATACCCCTTGCTGTGGAAAACCTAAATAAATTTAGTTCCACAAAATTACTTTAACAAGCAACACAATTAGTTGAGTGGCCTGTGTGCAATAATAGTGGTTCAAATTATTTTAGAATAAATAAATCCTTCTCGGTAACATTTAACAAGAAAGACTTAACATCTTTCAAAACAGCTATGGGATAGTATCACGGGACAAACCGTGGAATGGCAGGAGAGCGAAAAAAGACCCTATGTGTAGCAGCGGGACGGAGGTTAGCCCGGGCTTAGCAGTTCAGGAAATGGCGTATAGAAACCTATGCCCTCAGGCCACGGACAGGAGGAGCAACCTGGTGTTAGGCGGGTCTCAGGATATCCGAACCTCAATGCTGAGTGAGGAGCAGAGCGGATACAGGAAGTAAATAGGCTACACAACAAGACACACCAGAAAGACATGAATAATCACAGGGAACTGTACAAAAACACAGTCCAAGACAAAATTAACCCTAGAAAGAACAGTGAAACAAAAACAAGAAGACAGAAGTGTAAACTAAATGGAAGAACATTTAAAACCAAAAATAGGAGGCATTTTTCTACCAAATTGTAGTGGAAGTATTGAACACGCTACATAGCCATGTTGTTGAAGTGTCAACTAAAAGAACCCAGCAAAGTGTAATCTGGAACCAAAAAAAGTTCACAATCTTATTTAAAATAGTAGTAAAATGTGCTTTGAAAACTTATATGTTTTAACATTTTCTTGTATATTTGTGGAACATTATCAAAAAAGTATCATATAAATGAGAAATATACAAAATATATAGTTCTTTATATGAAAAAACATATGTTAGGATTCTTCAGAAAGGATAATCGGTGAACACCAATGATTATATCGTTGGTTTTATACTTTTCACAAAGGTTAGAATCACAGATTTAAAAAAATAAAAAAGGAAAGAAAAATGGAAAATAGGAAGATCATTGGAAATATTGAGGAAACAGTGCAACACAAAAAAGTATGTTTAAGAAAAAAAAGTATGCAATGGAACATTTATTTATTAAGGCCAAAATTAAGAAACAATATATACATTTTTTGTATGTCTCTATAACTGAAAGAACAAGAGTAATATAAGAACCACGGTCTGTTAAATTGAAATGCATGTCATCTGAAGAGACAACCTCTTTCCTAGCACACTAGTTATCAGACCTCTAACCTGCTTATCACTTTACAGGGAAATTAGGTGCATCACCTGTGAAAGCAAAACAGCAGGGAATAGAGAATGCAGACCTGTCTAGTTTCATAGTGTAATTAAACGTTTCTGCTTAGTTTAAGAAGTTTAATCAATGAACCATATCCTAATTTTTCAAAGGAATAAAAAAAGATGATCCAAGACTTTCTGGACATCCATCAAAATAACAACCTCAAACAGAGGGAATGAAGAAGGTGAACAGTATAGACTATATTGAATAGTTGCTTATGAAACAAATGTGTATCTTGAATAAAACCTGGTATGAAGTGTCAACAGAGGGAATATTAATTTGAAGTCTGCAACAGGAGTTTTTGTCAGAATCCTTACATTAGAATTGTGTAGAGAAACTGGGTGATAAGATCAAGACCTGAGGGAATCTTCATTCATATTTAATACCCTAAGCTATGAAGGCCTGGTAAAGAAGGGGAAAAGTCAGTTACCTGTACTGTATGACTCAGTAAAACATACAGCAATATAGGAGGCGAGAGGATTTTTAAATGAAATTCAAATGGTAAGCCAATAGGTTAAGGGTTAAGCAAACATATTGATTCTATTATTTCTTTCATGGGAAAGTGCTCCTCTAATTTGTCATTTGATTGTAAATTGACTGAAATTAAGATTATTTAAAAAAAGTTTAATAAGGAGTAATCTGTAACTAATGGAGGTTTATATTTGTAAATAAACGTTCTTCCATTGTACAGTAATTTAATAATTATTTCCAGATTTCCAGGTGAACTGCATTATACTTTATTATCTGGTTGGTTAAAATTTTACTGTCTTTTTAATCACATTCATGCTGCATGTGATGGGAATAAATTAGCTTCTAAAGTATATTTAAATACTAATAAGATCAAATTCCAATATGCATTTTAAGACACTATACAATTCAGAAGATGGGCATGTTGTTAAGAATAGGCAGATAATTTCACTTTTTTCTGACAGCATCTCCTTGTGGGGTTGGTTCTTCTGAACAAAAAAAAGGTGATTATTTATTCAATTGGGTAAACCTTCGTAGTGTCTCCAAAGATTGCCGTGGAAATCTCTGGTGAGGCTTTAACATTTTGAAGTTATTTGTTCTGACACAAATTGTACAAGGTACTACAATTTTGAATTACCAGAAAATCTTTGTATTACACATCTGGTGCATGTGTGTGCCAAATTATGTCAGACATCTGGAGGAATGTTATTAAGTCGAACATCAGCGCCTTACTGCTCTGTTCTGTTTGTGGGAAAACAAAATTTTATAAAGAATAGAATATAACAATATAAAAAATGTCACAGCTGGACAACTGCTAATAAACTCTTGTATTCTAAGCTATTTATATTATGTGAAATGGAAAACATCCCAACAAGTCTTAATATTAGATAACATACAAGAAAAGCATGATATGCTTGTGTTTGTCTATTTATACATCCACCTACCCACACAGTAATCCATCAGCTTTTCCATATTTAGGAGCCAAAATTCAGGTGAAACTGCTTTCTATGGTTACATGAATCAGAATTAAAATCCTTTCTACATAGTTATGTTTCTAACCGTGTACAACACTCAAAATAATGTAATTTGTAAATTAGCTAAGCAATTATTTTGCTTTCTTTACTACCTTAACCTGGAAGAAAGTTTCTCATAAAAATCTTTTGCCCAGTTCACAGTACATCTGCCTGCCTTGATTATATACTGTATACAAGAAGTAGGATTGTATTTTTTAGTCTATTTCTAATGGTGTGAAGTGTTCTTGACATTTTGATTGATTTATTTTGATTGATAACAATATTTCCTAAACATATCACATAATTGGCCCAGCACCACCAGGATTGGACGCAATTTAGTCATCAAGGTTTTCAGGTGGCATGGATTTTGTAATGGTGATGACAGAGAAAGCTTCTCTCATGATTCTTCCATAAGGCACTACAAAGGTACCACAATATCAAGAGAAGAATGTCTATAACAGGAAAGCATGTTGTACATGCTGCACAAAGGTCCTTCATTCTCACATGAAGTTGTGATCAACAATTCCACATTAGAAGTGTATTACAATTATTGCAGCTGAAACCCAGCATTGAAGGTTTATGTTATAGTCTGTGAGCTGCCAACACTAGCAAAAGTCAAAAATATATTATTAAAGTAAAAATATATTATTTTAACTCTAAATTATAGTGAAGTAAAAGAGATTTCAGGAAAATAAAAGCCTGTGTGTAGAGCTATTCCCTTGATGGAGCACTATTGCAGGTGTAAATAGTCAAAAATGCACATGAATGTATCAGAACTAAGGAAGAGAGATGATGATGATGATGATGATATTGAATACAGTCTCTGCTTTTAACAGAAAACTGCAATGATGTTTCTTTTAAAAACCCTGCACTACCTCTCTTGCAAGAAATACATGACCTACAATTCACATACTTTAAATGTCCAGGTAGGTAGCTGTGTCAGCATGTGTAGGCTACATAGTAACAAGTAAAAGTTTATTCCATGCTGAATAGAGAAAAAAAGAAACATAGTGTTTTGGCTACGGAGCCTTCTTCAGGTGTGGCTCCACAGCAAAATAACAAAACAATTATTTTGTTTTGGCTGTGGAGCCTTCTTTGGGTGCACACCGAAAGAAGGCTCCACAGCAGAAACATTGTGCTTCTTTTCTTCTCTTTTCAGCATGGAATAAACCTTTACTTGTTACTTTAAATGTCTATCATGAAAGCTGTTGTAATACTATTATCTAAATGAAAATTAAAAAGAAATGTTCTAAATGAACACCCAATTCACTTCTCTACTCAAAAAACTATTTTGTGCATATGAAATAATGTGTTATTTAATGGATTGTTTTCTTGACCCTATTGGCTATTTAAAAAAAACTCCATAATGCTGGCAATTTCGTGTCATACAGTCAAACGCATGGTTCACACAAAAATACCTGTCTACAGTATATGCACATTTTACATTGTGTTCACAGCTTTAAATAATTATGATGTCTTCTAAGTTTTAAATATAACTTGAAATTTTGTTCACAAGATATATTAACATAAATAAATATCTACAGGTGGGTAGCAGCAGGTATCCACCCAGGTTATTGCACCAAAATAATAAATATCTACCACTCCTTCTCCAGTGTTGTGAAACAAAATAACTACAAAATAATTGATATATTTTACTATTCACACCATATTTTGGTTTATTGGACAATCTGCAACTCCTCTAGTTTTAAATTAAGGGTAGTTAATTCCTATTATTCGGGTAAATTGATTTTTCTTAACCTCAGTAATTGTCATGTATCATTTCTAATACATTATATTGCTTATAAAATACTATATGTACCCATTAAATTATTCAAATTTAACAGATTTTATACAGTATTTCACTTTAATTCGTGGTATAGCAGATATCTCCTAACAGCGATCAATGTTAATGAATGAACAGTAGAGTAGGATTAAATAATAATACCTGTGGAATTAACATGAAAGCATCCTTCTATTTTCAAGGATTGAATCTGAGTATCCTGCAAATGATTCGGTACTTAAACCACTGTTGTACCTATGCTTTGTTTTTCTGTTGCAAGCTTCTAACAGTTGGAGGGGCTATTTTCAGGAGGGCTTATTTTTTTCTGTAACAATTTTCTTTTGATTTACTAACCTTAATCCTTTAGTGTGGCTTCTTTACACAACAAGTATCTTCTTTCAGAGATACTTGTTATCTCCAAAAGTCACTTTTTATCCAAAGTGACTTTCAGAGATAACAAGTATCTCTGATAACAAGTATCTCTGAAAGAAGATGTTGTGTTGGGGTTAGCAATCTGGGTAATTTATCATGTTTAAGCACACAGTAGCATTTTCCTTGTTTACAATTTCAACCCACAAATAACAATCCAACGTCATGTCATAATTACTTCTTAACACAGCCACCCAATGCAGTAGTTTTAAACTGGGAATCCTATTTTAAATGGTATCAGAAAACTTAATTTCTGAATCATTGTGATATTTCTGTCTTGATTCAGGAATAATATGCTGGATTTAAAGAATTTAAGGAATTTTAAGGAATTCTTAAAATTATTTATTTAAATGATTCATTAAAGAATAATTTTAAGGAATAAATAATTACTGTGAGAATTCAACATAAGCATACTTCAGTATTATATTAAGAAATCATCAATGAACATGTATATTTAGTCAAAATACAGTTTCAATCACAATTTAATTTACCTAATACCTCATGCTCATATACCAGAGACATTTGGGCCAAATTACTTTGAAAAAGGAGTCTTGTTTTCACTTCCTGCATTAGTAAGTCCCTCACCAGCAAGGCAGTGAATGAGGCATTAGATAACAGTGATCTGGTGACCCACAGCTGAATAGTTGTCAGCAGATCTTTAAGAGGTTTTGCAGTGAACATAAATAATAGGAAGTATTACAAACCCAATGATGAGTTCCTAAACTGTTTGGTGTTTAATGTGAAATGTAGACTGATAAGAAATGTCAACATCACAGTGGTAGACTCTGGATACTGTAGATTAAGTTCAATAATACCCTGAAATTGAAACAGATCTTCAGACATGGAAAGCATTTGTTCCGGAAGGATGGACATTTCATATAGCCATGGGCTTAGTTTGAGAAATTGAATATATTTCAGAATGAAATTAGCCTTCGGATAGATATGGCGGATGATATAAATTAACAATTCATCTTTGAAATGTATCACTGTTGTTTCGGGGCGGGGGGGCATTATTTAATTCATACATATTCTCGTTATGTTTATTTCAAATATGAATTTGAAATGAAAATGGAAGTGTTCACAACTGGGTACAAATTTATTTCACTCATTCAAATAACATCATATCACCTCCGAAGTGTATTGGTGTGTGTTTTTTTATACCTAGTGTATATGAACTTTAAAACTCTGTAATAATATTAATTTATGTTTAAAATTTTCAAAACAATAATTTGTTACATATGCTATAATTAATACCCACCCTTTGTCATATGTTAAATGAGTGAAGTTCTGGAAGAACTGTTGCTAAAGCTGCTCACAACATGTTTTTATGAGTATTTGAAAACCTGAAGATCTTTCTTTAGCCATGTGGATGTAAAACTTGACTGAAGTGTAATTGTTTAGATGTGAAACCATTATGATGCCTGGATTTAGTCAATAAAATATCAAAAATATTCTAACCACAAGAACCTTTGACACACATTCTGTTTCTCTATAATTTGTTTGGCTCATAAACCAGCTCTAAAAGATTATTAAGATAAAAGTCTCATTTTCATCTTACTTAACAGCACCTCTTCCTCATCCACTAGCGTTTTAGCTCCAGTCCTTTCCTGAACCAAAAATCACCAAGGCAGAATTATTTTTTAAACTCTATATCTGCATGCATTTCAAAGTAACAGGGAATGGACTACAAAACACCAAGTACCTTTGGCTCCTCCACTTTCCTGACTCTATGTTATTTAAATAGATCGGCAAAGGGAATTATGTGAGTTGAAGAAAGTGCTTTTTAAAAGACAAAATTATAAGTCTAAGGAACAACACCAGACACCAGTGTGGCCCTTGAGGGTCATTGGTATTAATGATGCAGATATAGCTACTAAAAATAAGATGTTACTTTAACTTTCACATGCATGTAAAACTCAATTTCCTCAATGACTCTCTGCCTTAGGCCTGGTGTGATTCACCTGGTCGAGCTAAAAAATTGACCAGCCTGTTCCATTTTGTGTTATCTAATCTCTATCAACAGAGACCATTTTATTATGACAATGTGTTGTATTTGATTGCTTTTTCTCTTAGGGAGACATTTCGGACAGTCAGGACAATGTGGCAAAAAATTTAATTCGCTTCTTAAGTGATCTCAGTAGGGATGGACAGTTTTTGACAAGTAGAAATTTTCACACCTTCATAGAAACCATATTTTCTGAAGTGCAACAGAAATTCATTGACAAAGAAATTCCAGAAAGAGTGAAAGTAAGCCTGGAAAGCTGTTATATGAGACATTTGTTTCACATATTTTGATGCCTTACATCAGAATAAGCTAACAATTTTCATGAAAGACGGTTTGCCAGACCGCAATGATTTCATAACTCTTTTAATATCTTGTATACTCATCCAGTTTCGAAGAGGATCAATTTATAGAATTATTTTTTCAGATAAATGTAGGCTCGCTCTGTTTTACAGATGTCACCAGTATTGGAACTTGTATATATACTGTACCTTGAGCAAAATAAAACATTAGAAGGTAATTTTAGAGAAAACTTTCTGGTTGCTGCCTGCTGTGTCAGCTGTGTTGATATTCAAAACAGATTTATTTGAATGTCTTTTAAAACAATAGTCTGAAAATTTTAAATTTCTAAACTAAAAGCCAAAGCACTTTTATACCTAGAGATACGCATGGTTGCACTTTGAAATAAAAATAACAATCAACTTAGTTTATAACTATGTATACCTCTCACTTTCAAATGCAAAAAATAACCTAATACCATATTTAACATAATTGCATAATGACACAGTATAGTGTCGTACTATACAAAGTTGAAATATTTTGGACATAATAGTCTAAATATTTTGGTATTTATATGTATATTTCTTTAATACTGGATGTTTTTTTATGCTTAATGCATCTTATCCAAACTGTTCATTGATTAATTTGTTGAAATTACAGCACTGTTTATAGTTATTTCACTAAATCAGCTTTTCACTTGACAGTATAAGACAAGGTTTGAACCAGTCTCTTCTTTTTTGTATGACTAATTATTTATCTTAAACCAAATTAGTCAGCTAAGAGTGTACCACACAGACATCCTCTACTATATACTTTTACAAGTGTTTACTTAGTGTTTACTGACTTTTAAAAGAAAAAGAATAAACTAATCCAAGTATGAGAAATAAAAATCATTATTCACACACGTGTAGTTTATGTAATTTATTACGTGCTTGTCATATTTATGACTATTTGGTGAGAAATGCAGCAAAATGGTATGCCCAATTCTACAATAAGTTTAATTAGATTACACAATAAACAGCAGTCTATCACAATAAATACAGATATGAAGCATGAAGCAGCGCAATGTAGGAAGACAGGGTTTTATATATACTCAGAAGAGCAGAGCAATTTTATATGATCATCATGTCATTGTTTAGAGATACAGAAAAAAAATCTGTAGTTTTATATATTGAGTTGAATCTTTATTATTGTGTTTTAAACAACAGTGTTCAAGTAACCATAATACTTTTTTTTCTATTTAAAAAAAATCTCTTATATGTATCCCCAGAGATCAAGAAAATTTCTCGACAAATGGTTAAGTAGTAAATGTGAGGTATTAAAAAAATGGCATTTCATCATTTACATGGAGCCTATCAGATGTGTATAATATTGACGTCTAAGTCTTCTACTCCATCTAAAAAGTGCAAAACATTGACAATATCAAAAGAATTCATAGCAAGCCAATGCCACCTGGAACTATTCTCTTTAGTCCAGCACAAATTGTATGAGTTTATGTTCATAAAGGCAAAAAGAAATGTCCCTGAGAAGAGCTGTATATTGCCAATGTATTTTCCTGAAGGGTAATTCAATATGCAAGAATGTTCAGCTTTGAACTACAAATGAACTGTTCTGTGTTTACACTTTATTGAACCTGCCATGACTGAGTTCACTTTAGAAAATCAGCATAAAAAATGCAGCCATATTGAATATAATTTTTCAGTCTTTCCAATCTTATTTTTTGTTTAAATTACTGATAATGTGCATTCCCTTTTAGAGTTTAACATAACACAGGTACTACTCAGCAATAAAATGAATACAGTATTGCAGATGTGTTTCCCCTAACTCAGTACTACTGTGATAAATCAATAGATCCCTTTGTTACTTCATTAAGTATAATTAAAAATTATATAAATACATATCAATCCATTTAATTTACATACACAATAGGAAAAAAATCATTAAGCATACAGTGCCTTGCGAAAGTATTCGGCCCCCTTCAACTTTTCAACCTTTTGCCACATTTCAGGCTTCAAACATAAAGATATAAATGTTTTATTTTATGTGAAGAATCACCAACAAGTGGGACACAATTGTGAAGTGGAACGAAATCTATTGGATTTTTGAAACTTTTTTAACTAATAAAAAAATGAAAAGTGGGGCGTGCAAAATTATTCGGCCCCTTTGCGTTAATACTTTGTAGAGCCACCTTTTGCTGCGATTACAGCTGCAAGTCGCTTGGGGTATGTCTCTATCAGTTTTGCACATCGAGAGACTGAAATTCTTGCCCATTCTTCCTTGCAAAACAGCTCGAGCTCAGTGAGGTTGGATGGAGAGCGTTTGTGAACAGCAGTTTTCAGCTCTTTCCACAGATTCTCGATTGGATTCAGGTCTGGACTTTGACTTGGCCATTCAAACACCTGGATACGTTTATTTGTGAACCATTCCTTTGTAGATTTTGCTGTATGTTTGGGATCATTGTCTTGTTGGAAGATAAATCTCCGTCCCAGTTTCAGGTCTTTTGCAGACTCCAACAGGTTTTCATCCAGAATGGTCCTGTATTTGGCTGCATCCATCTTCCCCTCAATTTTAACCATCTTCCCTGTCCCTGCTGAAGAAAAGCAGGCCCAAACCATGATGCTGCCACCACCATGTTTGACAGTGGGGATGGTGTGTTGAGGGTGATGAGCTGTGTTGCTTTTACGCCAAACATATCGTTTTGCATTGTGGCCAAAAAGTTCGATTTTGGTTTCATCTGACCAGAGCACCTTCTTCCACATGTTTGGGGTGTCTCCCAGGTGGCTTGTGGCAAACTTTAGACGAGACTTTTTATGGATATCTTTGAGAAATGGCTTTCTTCTTGCCACTCTTCCATAAAGGCCAGATTTGTGCAGTGTAAGACTGATTGTTGTCCTATGGACAGACTCTCCCACCTCAGCTGTAGTTCTCTGCAGTTCATCCAGAGTGATCATGGGCCTCTTGGCTGCATCTCTGATCAGTCTTCTCCTTGTCTGAGCTGAAAGTTTAGAGGGACGGCCAGGTCTTGGTAGATTTGCAGTGGTCTGATACTCCTTCCATTTCAAGATGATCGCTTGCACAGTGCTCCTTGGGATGTTTGAAGCTTGGGAAATCTTTTTGTATTCAAATCCGGCTTTAAACTTCTCCACAACAGTATTACGGACCTGCCTGGTGTGTTCCTTGGTCTTCATGATGCTCTCTGCGCTTTCAACAGAACCTTGAGACTATCACAGAGCAGGTGCATTTATACAGAGACTTGATTACACACAGGTGGATTCTATTTATCACCATCAGTCATTTAGGACAACATTGGATCATTCAGAGATCCTCGCTGAACTTCTGGAGTGAGTTTGCTGCACTGAAAGTAAAGGGGCCGAATAATTTTGCACGCCCCACTTTTCATTTTTTTATTAGTTAAAAAAGTTTCAAAAATCCAATAGATTTCGTTCCACTTCACAATTGTGTCCCACTTGTTGGTGATTCTTCACATAAAATAAAAAATTTATATCTTTATGTTTGAAGCCTGAAATGTGGCAAAAGGTTGAAAAGTTGAAGGGGGCCGAATACTTTCGCAAGGCACTGTAAGTGCCAACATGTTGCATAGTAATCTGCAATTTACTGTAGCCCTAGGAAAAATATACTTCTGACTGTTCAAAAATTGATTCTATTTGTTGAATTTACTTTTTACACTTTATCCAATTAACTGACATTTGTACAACAAATCTGATTAAATAAAAAATATGAGTGACGTACAATTTCTCAAGTTTACAGCAGTAGTCACGCCCCCAAAATTTGGACCCAAAATTTAGCACACCCCTAACTTGTACCCCAAAGTGCTGCTGAGTGATGGCAGGCAAGGCTTAAAATCGGTATTAGAATGAGATATTGTTTTAATGCAGTAGGGCATATCACATATACTATAAATACTATAAGTTGCCTATTTTAGTCAGGAAACAAATAATTTTACTCCTTGTTGGCTTTGATACACTCTGATCAGGTTTCAAATTATATTTAAATCAGTTCTGAATGCTGTCTTCTCATACTTACAGTGACTTTTTGATATGCACCTGGGGAACAAGCTACCCTTACTTCAGAAGTCTGATAAGCTGATAAGCTATGGATAAAGAGGACATTACCATCTGCTTGTTTAAATCCAAAATGCTTATACAGTACCAATGTTATATTTGTATTCAACTTTGTATATTAATCACTAGGATTTAATGTATTTTCCTCACCTTACTCATTATCTGATTATCCTATATTTTTTATTGAAGATTTGTAATGGAACAAACATGCTTACAAACACTTGACATATGTTATCAAATCAATTTGTGTCAGCATTCTTATAATTTAATTTTGGTGCAATTAATACATCAATAACAGACTGTTTCTGAGAGTTGTACTATTCTCACATCACCCCTTGGAGAACTAATTACATTGACCAAAATACTACAAATGTGGAGAGTATATATAATGCTATGTAATTTAAAGTTTTATATCTAGGGATTCTAAGCTTAAATGTTGTGATTTTTAGATCTCTCTCTAAAATTACATTATCATAAATACAAAAAATTGACATGTATAAATATTATATAATACCATAACACAAGAATGGTCTGTCCACAAACACATACAAATTGACTAAATATTTCTGTGCTATTGTAATGTTTTACATATTACAGTTATTAGAGTCCTGGTACCTCACTTACTACCTTTCCTTCAGGACAGCTTTCCAGAATGACCATGCATGTCCTGATGCTACTTGTGTAACAATAGCTTTTTTGCAAAATGAGAAGATGACAGTTATGCTGTAGATGCCCTTCTCACCAGACTTTAAACACTTATGGAATGAGGTGGGATGATGTATGATGAGAACAGGGTCAGAGACCACTATACTGTATATCCACAAGTTTGTCCAAGGTTCTATGAAAGTTATGGGCAGAATTCCCTGAGACAGCATTTGCAACTTGGATCAATACACACATTGTATGTGCATACTGTAGTCCGAGCTAGACTCGGACTTTCACAGTAGACCACTTGTTGATCAATCATGTTAATGACAAATGTTAACTAGCAAATTAATTTATGTATGTCATCTGCACTCAATAAAGATATGTCCAATTATGTAAGCAAAGGACATACTGTACAGTACGTGCTCTGCATTATGTAAGAGTAAAGTATCTAAAGCAATTCAACAAAATCTGTATAAGCTGATGGTCATTTTGATTCATTCCACTCCTGAAGTGGAAATGCAGGTGATATGCATGCATTTGAAGTTAGAAACACATCACGGGTTACTGTAATACTGTACATTAGAATGGTTGTGTTAAAAAAAGTTACCTATTGATTTTAGATCCACCTAATCATCATTTTGTCATATTACAATGGTAATGTAACTTTATGTTATCCATGGTAATGCTCTGCAACTCACCTACATACCTCTGTTCATTACCTCTGTTACCTGTCATCTCTGCTAACTACCATTATCACAATTAATAGCTCCAGTTTTACAAAGTGGGAATGGGTTACAATAAATGATCCCAGCATTACCTGCATTGTCAAAACAAATGGTAAACGTCATTTGTATTCTATTTCTAAGAGTTGATTAAGATGTCAGGATCACCAGATGGTGGTGTAGCTAGTGAAGCAAATAAAGAGGTATTACTTATGCCTTTTGTGATAATCTGGAGTTCCATTTCTCAAGAATGTGATACACCTTTCTTAGGAGGAGTGTGTAAGTATGTAAAATACATAATTACAGAGAAACATGGCTCTGCTTCTCGATTAATGTATTGGTGTGCTATTAAGTAAAAATTGTGCTATAGAAGAACCCTAATTTACTCTGCACAGTATGCCTGCCTCGTAATTCAATTCTGTTAGTTCCAGTTTCCAGGAAACATGTTTATTGAAAAATATTAGAATTCAAACTGCATTGTTTCTTTTTGTAGGACTCAAAACAAACAAGACACATTTTGATTTTGGATAAAAAAACCCTTATTAAGAAACAGCAGGGATTAATTTACTTATCAAACAATAAAGAAAAAAGAGTTTTCATTCTCTGTCACGTTGCTGTATGTTTTGTGGTTCAAAATGCAAGTTAAGCATTGCAAGAATACAGCTTCTATTTCCAGATGTGAAACAGAATCAAAACACGTTTTATCACAAAATACTGGAAGATACTGGACATTGATGCCAACAGGGAGGACCACAAGATTTACCAGCCAATTCTGATTTCCAGATAGTGCAAATACATTCTTAGGAAAAAAAAAACATTTAAAAAAATGTATGAAGAGAAAACTTTGAGAGACAATTTTTTTTCTCAGGAAGGTATGGTCTTTGCAAATCATTTCATTAATAATAATAATAATAATAATAATAATAATAATAGCTTACATTTATATAGCGCTTTTCTGGAAACTCCACTCAAAGTGCTTTACAGGTAATGGGGACTCCCCTCCACCGCCACCAATGTGCAGCATCCACCTTGATTAATATATCCTGAGCTGATTCAAAACTTTCAGTTGCTGCCTCCAAAACCAAAATGCAAAAGACTAAATTCCTTTGACAGATCAATGGAGGCATCTGCCTGTCAATAGAAAACACTGCACTCACCATGAGAGCGAATAATGAAGCATAAAATTCTAATAATGCATTTTACTCTGAGTTTTACATTTTATTTTGAAACTGAAATTGATAGAAAGAATGAATGTTGTTCTAAACAATGAACAGTTATTGGACTTGTGCTGTATTATTGAATGTTGTACAAGGGCAGCTAGATCAGGCTGTCTATCCAAACTTAGCAAGGAAGAAAGCAGATACAGTATTTGGTATTTAGTACAATTGCATGACAGCATTTGTGGTCAGATAACCCTAAACTGCAACATTTTTTATCTAAATGCAAACTATTTCAAGTGACACGAACCCAGCATTGTGCATAACTCAGTAAACACCATCAGTAGGGATGGTGGTAGTAGGACCAAGCACGTTTGTAAAATACAAGCATTATGTTAGACTTCTGCTTCTCTTCAGTAAGTACTGGGAAGTCTTTCAAGTCTGGTGGGAACATATATTGATAAAAATACCAGATACAGTATTTGGTAGTTAGTACAATTTGCGTGACAGGATTCGTGGTCAGATAACCCAAAGCTGCAACATTTTTTATCTAAATGCAAAGTATTCCAAGTGACTCGAATCCAAAATAGTGCACCACTCATTGAACATCATCTCTACTATCAAGAATGTTTGTACAGTAGAAGCATTATGTTATACTTCTGCTTCTCTTCAGTTGGTACTGGGAAGTCTGTGAAGTCTGATGGGAACATAAATAGATAAAAATACCAATCTTGTAGAGAACTCTGCTTCAGACCAAAAAGTGACCTTAGTGACTCTAAGCATAAGCTAAAGCAACACTGGAAGAACTAAAGAATAAGAAAGGGGATTTCCTTGAGTAGCCCAGTAACCACACTGACTTTAATCCTACTTAGAGTCTGTAAAAAAACTGCTTTTCATAAGCAATTCCCAAACAACCTGAGAGAGCTTAAGAAAATCTGTCTAGGAGAGTGACCAAAATTGCACCAAGCTGGTGTGAAACATTGGTAGGCTTACCTAGAAAAATTGCTACCAAAAGTGCATCCTCTAAATATTACGTTCATGGATCTGAATATTTATTTATTGTCATCTCTTTAGTTTTTGCTGAGATTTATTGTAATTTCATTTACCTTTATAAATCATCAGGTTGAAAAATCTTTCAAGTTTGAATAAAATATTACATTTTTTAAAAATGCCTATGCATCATTTTTTATTTTCACAAAATAGGAAAACATAAGAGGAGACTTATGAATAATAAGAATAATTTTGCAAGGAAATGTATAAACACTGCCAAGATAATGTTAATTACTAATTATTAAGGACCAAATTTTATTATCTCATTCAAAGGACATCAAGCCCTCAAAGGCATCAAACCGGTGTTTTACTGGAAAATCTCTTCCAGAGAGATGAGGAATACCGTCTTCACTAAATAAGGGTGTTTTATTTCAGAGTAACCCTGAGTGATCAAAAAAGTAACCCTGAGTGATCAAAAAAGTAAGAGTAAAGTACAGGTCTTACTTAGTAATATACTATAAGGTTGTCGAGTGTGATTGGAATTTTATTTTCCAATTTTATTTATAAAGATTAGAACAAATAACAAAATGAAACATATATTATATTCCTTGTTTTGACTGAAACAAGTTGTTTAATAATTGTAGGAATAATGCATAATAGGACATATGTTGTAAGACACCTTTGCTAGTACTGTATGCAGCCACTCCTGCTGTGATGTTACCTTAGCAAAAAAACATTCACTTTCATGTTTTATTCTCTTCCTAATGAAAATGAAAAAATGAACCCCTGCAATGTGCAAGGCCATATCAGTATCATGTATAAATTTACATTCTGATTTCCAAGGATTAAGATGGGAAAATGTATTTTTGTGTACATTTAAGTCTTACCCAATAGTGTTAATATTTTAGATTTATAACCAAACATGTTTTAAGTGTACAATAGAGGATTGTAACACTGTAAAGAGCTTTATGCTGTCTGGTAAAGGTGATGATGCCAGATCCCATGTATTTATCTGCTAGTATTCTGAACAACATACTTTATTTTTAAATAATATTTCCAACACTGGAGTAGAAAGTTCATCTTATGTACTGTATGTGGGACAACTGTCCTACGTTTTTGAAAAATCACAGGACTGTTCATATAACCTGAATTTATAACGTTATATAACCTCTGTAAAGGAGGAGCTATCTCATGGTTCTGATGCTTTTCCTGTCTTCCATTTTCTGTGCTCCTCTTTTTTCTATATTTCTGATTTCTGTATGTTTTTATTTATCCTGCCTTGAGGCCCAGTTTTCATTTGTAGCATCTCCAAGAATGCTGGATTGATCACCTCACAATATCAGGTCACTGTTAAAAATTAGAAACGTTACTTTCCTGGATTTTCTGACCATTGTTACTGCCTCTAAAGACAAGAAATGATAAGGGACAATTGAGCAAACACTCAAAGAACGGTCATTGTCTTAACTTTCAAAAATGGGGTACAGTGAGAGATGGAATGAAATGTCTAATGAACTGTTCTAGTAGAATGGCCAAAGCAGAATTAATTAATTTATAAGAGATTAATCTTCTTTGATAGAAAAAAATGTTCATAAAGTGTTTTGGTGGTACAAAACAAGTCCTTTTTTTCAGCCCTGTACAGTATAGTGGGAACAATGATTGCACAGTAGGTCATTAGTTTGGATTTTGGTTATAATGATAATTCACTTACACTTATATAGCACTTTTCTAGATACTCCATTCAAAGTGCTTTACAGGAAATGGGGACACCCTTCCACCACCACCAATGTGTAGCCCCCACCTGGATGACTCAATATCAGTCAAAATGCTCTAGTATACTCACTACAGAGCAGATATCAGTGAGGTGTATAACAGAGTAAGTGTTTATACATTTGTGTTTATACATTTGTACAGATTATCAGGTGGACATGACAGTTAAAGGCCCAGGGGACGTTTGGCCAGGATACTGAATTAATATCCTTTCCAGTAAACACCCTAGAATTTTTAATGACCACAGAGAACGAGGACCTTGGTTTTATGTTGCATCCAAAGGATGGTGCCTTTTTTACAGTATAGTGTTCCCATGGCTAGACTGGGGCATTAGGACCAACATAAACCACAAAGTGAGCACTCTCTTCTGGTCCCACTTAAAACTCCTCCAGCAGCAACATTAGCTTTTGCAGTAGGTCTCCCATCCAGATACTGATGAGCCTCGCATCTGCTCAATTTCACTGTGTTGCCAGTTGTGAGTTACAGGGTGCTGGCATGTGCTTTGATGTTGGTATCTTAAAACACTTGCTTACTGGAGTGGTCATAGTATCTATGATACAGATTATCACAGGGAAATCAGCACATAAATTGTATAAGTTTAACAGTTGATTGGTAACACTTACATATTTTTTACATTAGTTTGACAATCATTTAGTTGACAAATCAACCAAGTTAGGTAAGGTAGGTTAGGTAGGTTAGTTAGAAAAAAAAATGTTCTAAATTTACAGTCTCTAAGTTTTGGTGATAACTGAGGTCAGGTGTTTGTAAGAGAATCAGAATTTATTTTAATTAGTGTGTAGATCATACCAAATCCATGAAATCAAATATTATTTATGCACAATACATCTGCAGTGTAGCAGTTAAACAATATAAAGTGGCGTTTCTACTTAAAACTTGTATTCTGAATAAAATGGATAACAACAATGAAGAAGCCACTTTACATTAACTAAATCATGAGGTGTTTTTATACAGTAAAAGCAGAATTTATATAGTAACTGGTTCTCTCATGTACAGTAAACACTGAAAGATGAGGGACGTTGCCATGGACACAGGCAGAACATTCCCAAAGGGATATACTCCAAAACTCAAGACTGTAACTCAATGTTAAAATGAAATTACTGTACTGCACACACAGATGAAATACAGGAATCCCAAACATGCTTCAGATTTTGTTATATTGGCATGCAAATTATATTTATCAAGAATTCTTTGTACAAAGTCTATGCAATGTAAATGGAGTGTATGCAATGTAGATGGAGCACAATTCATACTTGTATTTTACATAAGAAATATCCTTCAAACACTAATTATATAAAACATATATAATCCTTAGAAGTGAGTATAGTTGTGTCATATTTATCTAAAATAAAAAAAAATACGGTAAAAGCAACCAACAAACACATAATTTACTTGGTTCTTCTGCTGTTCAAGGACATCTGGCATGGCACACTACCAAGAAGCTCTTTCGCTGCATTCTATTTTTAATTTCTGGCATTAAAGAGCCCAGGTGTTTATTGGCAAAACATGCTGTCAGCTCCACTGATAATCAAAAGCAGGTGTCAATTAACAAGCTTTATAGAGCTATGCTTTACACACATGAAGTATTTGCAACATTTTTTTAATTGATTTATAACACACCTCAGAATGTACCTCATCCATTACTTCCAAATCTCCACCATTTGACCTTTCCAACAAATAATCTAAATATATTGTCTAATAGTTTTATTTATCCAGATAACCATTAATACATTTAAGAATTTCTTTTGATTTAGGGAAAAGGAAAATTCACAAAACTTTCTCCAGCTACAAAATCTTCAAAATAATGAAAATTCAAGTCAATAAAGCTAAACCTAACCAACTGAAGTTGACATTGTCCTGTGACGTATTCAGTCTGGGCCGCCGAGACTGGCCCGGTAGTGCCCTTCCTTCAATGACCAACAAGGCTCTACAATGTCAAGTGTAGAAACAGGTTAATATATTTAGCAACAGTTTCCTTGCAGAGCTTAGACAGGAAGTTCAATCATTAGCTGTGGTTTCGAAACAAAAGTCCAACCGATATTTGTAAGATTCTCTAAACAATCAAGTACATATAAATAATCTACCATGTTAGTGACCAAAAAACAAAGAAACACAGTTACCTATCACCTGACTATTTTAAAGTCCTAAACCTAACAAATATGTTTTAAGAATACACATTAAACATGAAATATAACATAGAAACAAAATGTTACCCCAGGATGCAAATGTCTAAAGACAGCATTGCTGTAATGTGAATATACATTTATAGAGTTTTAACATACATATAAGTATATTCTCTTTTGTTTTGACTATGCATAGGACACCAGCTCACCAGCAATTACTAAAACCACTTCTGATGTCACTACTGCCTTGCAAGTTATGTAGTGTTGAAGACCTGTTAACTTGAATCCAATAGAACATCTGTGGGAGTAACTACGGTTTTACAACAGCAAAATACAAAAATGGATAGCCTAAAGCTACTTAATGCATTAATATAAAATGACTTTGAAGATAACATCTGCCACTTTCAAACTATAACAATTATGTAGAAAAATAGTCTAAACTTAGTAATATTTTGTAGAATAAATATTTAGAGAGCTGTTGAGGAATGGAATCTGAAAAGTGTGTAGAACTATTTTCTCAGATTCCCTCCTTCCAGGTCAACTATATATTATGTAGTTGAAATGTCATTATAATGAGCTGACTTAGTAAAAAACTGTTTCACTGTGTGTTTGCAATACTTATTTAAGGTGAATGCAATGCACATAACATACAGTACCTACCTGGCAGGTCAGTAGATATTTTTAGAATCAGTGCTGAAAGCAAGTGTACTGTACATTATATTTTATAATCACTTTGATTACTTAAATATATTTACTATGCTAGTATAGCACATTTCAGTGAATAAGCAGTTCTTCTTTATGAAAGTTAATTATAAGTGTAATTTAGATTAGAAATCAGTTCTCTTAAAGAGTTAGCAATGTAGTTAAAAATATAGTTAACCACTTCATGTTGTTATTACTGTTTAACATACCCACAGTTGTTTGACTGCTTAGTCATAATCCTAATGCACCCAAATTGAAGATGTCAGCATGCTTTCAGGGAAGGGGACTGTCCTTGAGGCTGCTGTCTTTTATCAGTACAATTAACAATTTCAATCACTGGCAGTTGTGATCGTATATAACACTGTAGTTTTCACAATTTTGCTACTTCGTCCTGAAAGTTGAATAAGCCTATCAGCAGTTTGTCAAGTCTCAGTTTGAATGACATTCTTGATGTGCACTGAAAAGAAAGGGAGCAATTATCAAGAGGTTATTTGTACTCCTTGCAAGCAAGTAAATGATGATAAATGAGTCACACTTAGCTGCAAATCACTAACTGATAAGGATGGGAAAATGGGTTTGAGAGCAAGTTACTGTGATTTGTTTTGAAGAAAGAAAAATGATAAAGGATAACAAATGTTAATGAAATAGCTAGAAATGATTTTAAGCTACTATTATCAGGGTAAGACAATAGATAATTCAATCACAAAAATGATAAGCGGGGGCAGCAAAGCTAAATCAACCCATTAGAAGAATATAAATGTTCATACAAATTAAAAGAGGGAATGAAGAATAAAAACAGAATTTGTATATGTGAAAAGATCTCTTATCCATTAGGACAAGTTGTTTTAATAAAATTACATTTTTTGCAATTTATCAAGAAACAATCAATACTGAGAGGCACAAAATTTAAATAGTGCAACATAATTCCAGTTGTACTTCATAACTTATTCAGAAGTGAGTTCTGCATATTAGGATTTTACAAATAGGTATAAATACTATATATAGGATACATTTTATAAAAATCAGGTATGTTTTACAATGTTTCATTGGTAACGCTTTATTTGAATGTTGCTTCATAATGGCTTCATAATCCCTTCATAACTGCCACATACAGCGTTATAATACTTCACAGAAACACGTGTCAATGACATAATATGTGCATAAAAAGTTATGAACATATTTAGCATATGTTCTTATGAAAATTCCTCAAGAAATGCTCAATATTTTCATTGACGTACAGTTTCACAAATGGACAATAATACATTAAAACCATGCGTCTTATCTCCTAAGTGATTTTGAAAAATGTTAGTAAACATTCTAAAGTATCTAAATTTAGTTGGATATATCATTTCCAATTGTCACCTCAGTATATTAGTACATCACACCAACTTTGCTGTTTTAATTTGTATCTTATTTAATAATATATTAAATATTTCAATTATTCTAAAAGACAATAAATTGTCAAGGATGCTGTTAGGTTGTATGAAACCCTGCTGCTAGTTTACCTTGAATATAACGTCACTGCTCTTGAATTTAAATTTTGTACTGCATTTAATACAGTGCTATCTGGGGACATTTTCAATGCAAAAACATAGATCAAAAGAATGGTCTAATGAGCCAGCATCCCTAAATTGAAATAATTCCTTTCCACACTAAAACCCTGCTTAATGTAATTTGATATACTGTATATTTCACATTCTAATTAAGGCAGCTATTTTGATTCCCTTAGGGTCTCTGTTTTTTCACTCCGGTTAGTTCTTGACCAGAGAACGAGGGCAGGTTGTGTATTGGAGGAAGTGCTTTTGTAATTGTAATTCATGTAATTGATTCATATACATGTCCTATACAATTCTGCCACATTCCCAAGACCTCATTGCCTTTCTCGAATCACAACTGCCCTGATAAATTTTTATGCTCAGCTTGATCTCCTGCTTAATACTTACAAATAATCAGATTCATGTTTTTTCTCATTCTCATTCTCATTCTAGATCTCTTCTTCCCCTTTCTTTTTCTAAGTGAAAGTTTAAAGTTGGGTGTTGGATCCATGGATTGACAACCCCTTGGAATCTTGTATCTGCAATTGGCCTTGCAGCAGCATGGGCTAATTCCTTCAGTCTGCTTTTGGAAAATTGTATACTTTTGCTTTGGATTCAAGCTGTACAGTATTAAAATACACTTTAAAGCCTACCAGTTTTGCCTCATTCTGTTTTGATTTTTTAAACTGACAATATTTATACAAGTTTCCCATTGAGGTGACCCCTCAAACAAGAATGATTCCCACCTCATGTATGACTATGCCAATAAGCAAATACAAATGGGGTGCTAGACCCCTGTAGTTTACCACAGGATATTTGTCTTCCAAAATCACCACAAAGTACAGTAGTGGTTCACCAAGCTGGTTTCTTTGTTTCCTGCCTTCAGGAAGTAGAAGTCTCCACACAGTACCGCCAATCCGCTGCCAGTGTCTCTCTTGGTCTAAGGTTCCTGGACCAAAAGTTCCTCTCCTCTGTGGTCTTGCAGGACGTGACTTCCCTTTCACTGTCTGTATTGTGTTGAGTGGCTCATGGGAAGGGGAGAGACAGCTTTTTTTATTCCTCCTGTAATGCTGGCGTCACACTACACGGCTTTTCCTAGGATTTTCAGTCATAGCCTTCATTTACATAATCATTAGAAAATCACAGCGAGTTGTAGAGTGTCGCAGCGTGCACCTGTTACCATCAGTTGTGTAGTGTGACACCCCCAGCGACTCAGACTTTTAATAGCCCCTATGACTCTCTGCGAGATAAAAAGCTATTCTTTTTCACATAAAATCTTAATTTCAATATACAGTTCTAAATTATAATGAACATCTGCATTTGGTGGTCTAAAGCAATCTCCTAACACTATACATTTTCAATTATTTTAATGAGTTTGATTCATATAGATTTTAACATTTTTCCTATAGCTTTGGTTCCTGAGAATGAGTACTGACTTTTATACTATATATCGTGCTACACCTTCTTTCCTCCTATCTCTGCTGTCTCTCTAGAGTAAGTATAATTTATGTCCATTGTTTTTGATTACCCATTGAAATTGAAAAGAATGTGTTGCAGTGGAGGTTAACATAGAAATGCGTTCTTTTAGTAGTACAACAACAAAATAACTGTTAAGAGTGAAGTAAAATATATCTGGGACAATAATGGGTAATATCTAAACAATGAAAGGGAAATTGAAGATGTGCTTAATGAGTTTTTCTTTCAAGCATTCACAAAGGAAAAAGTAAAAAAATGTGCATTATGCAGCTGAAGGACAAAGTTCTGCATTAGTTTTAACATAAAACTTAGTTGCAGCTCTCTCAACAGCTGCCAAAAATAAGTATAGTACCCATGGACTGAAGGCTGGACTAGAATGTTAATTCATGGTGTGACAGTGGAACACACCTCCCACTGCACTCCCTACTCCGCGGCGCGTGGGAATGTGCAGTTTCCACACCTGACGCTAATCAGGGCCGGCTTTAAGATCCCCACGTGCCCGCAGACGACGTTCACGTTAGAACCGAATGTGTTCCCCTCACCGGCAACGCAAACTAATTTCCCCGATCTGAGAAAGATTTCTCTCCTGTACCAGAGAACCAAAACCCCTACAGACAACTACACACCGGCACACCGCACGGAAGACAACACGCGCTCTGCCGGTGTACAGGCAGCCTCCTAACACTACCGACACTATCACAATGGGGAGACGAAACTGAACCAAGTAATTAGGAGCTCTGACTTCTACTACATGTAAAACTGTGGAAACTATTAAAACTAAGTTAGAGGCTCACATTTCTGGAAATACAGTACACTTACCTAATATAAATCTGCTTAGCTATCAAGTACTTAAACACAAAATTCAAAAATGAAAAATAACAAATAGAAAAAAATAAACAGTTTTGAAGGTTTCCAATCAAATTCCAGTATCATTAACACAAGTAAAACAATGTGTCAGAACAAAAGGGCACCTGACCATCTTGATTTATGTAGGTACCCCAATTCACCATAGTTTGGAGTTAATTGGACAAATTATTTTCTGTAAGACCCATTGCAGGCTGTTGCTGTAACAAATTAGATTAAGCATGGCACATTTTAATTCAATTGATGTAGCATGTCCTGAAACAAGCAGTCTGGGATTTTTTTGTAGTTTAAGTAGAAATCTCATTATCAAAATGTTAAGATTTTGTTATCACAAAACAATACCAGAATTGGCCAAACAGTTTCTGAAGATAAGCAGGAAATGATAAGTTGTGGGTGGTTAAAACTGCCACTGCCAAAGCCAATGATAATTTGAATATTGTGCTCCAAAATGCTGGTTAGGCTGCCATTGGAGAACCCCTTTTTGCATTATTAATTACTTATTGTATTGTCACTAAAATGCTATTTTTGTTATGTACCAAAATTGAAAATAATTGCCCATCCTGGTTTATGCATGAAAGAACACTATTTCACTCTATGGTAAAGACAAAGTGATTTTGAAACAGAGGTGAAAGAGCCATTTTTGTTTATATAGTAATTCCATTTCATAATACAGTATGTATGCAATATAAAAAGATAACAAATTGAAAACAGTTCTGATGGCTTACAAACAATAAATCCAGTGTCGTCATATACTATTTACTAAATAGTAAAGCAATGTGGCAGCAACAAGGTTTGAATAGTTGCATTTTGCAGTACAAGGTGTAAATTGACAGCAGAACAAAGGGCACTCAGTTGATCATCAGTGATAAATGAAGATAATTATCAGTTTTTGTATAGGAGCAGGTTGTGTAGAAGAAGGTGCATTACCAATTTAATGATCCACTGTTGGTGAGAAAATTCTCACAAGAACTTGTTAGTTGGAAATCAGATATAGCTTTTGTTGTTCTTGAAATCCATAATATTTTGCTGTAATTAGACCAATGGGTCTTGAGCGCTGTGCATGCCATCATGCAGCCATCATGGAACATGCAGGAACAATAGTATGTTGAATATGAATGGTAAGTCCATTAGAATGATACTTACCATGTTTGAGATAATTAGTATTTAAACTGTAAAAGGCATCCAACTTGGTTTCTGCATGATCCCCAATCATCACATACTGTACATTCGTGCCATTGGCAATAGCTACAAATGTAAAATTTATCATAGTGCCTTGTCATGTGGAAATGTGAAAAGAAAACTTAGTTTTTTTTTCATGAAAACCTGCCAAGTTTCAGTTCAATCAATGCAATGAAAGGATGTGAGTGAAGATACTATCATGATTGATCCAGGACCAATTTTTTTCACACATTATTTATTTCACTGAAACTGTGTAGTGTGAGGTTACATGGCTGCCTTGTTTTGCACCCATGCAGCTTCAAAACTAGGCAAGAAAATAATCCTTACTATCACTATAAACTACCCTCTTTGGAAGCCTAAATATGTATGAGATATTAAACTTAACACTGATAATAATCTACCTTTAGGCAATAAAACATACAGCATTACAATTAAATTACTTTATTTTATGGAATGCTTATCATCTAACTTGAGTGTCTAAATCATTTCACAATCTTTTAAAAATGAACTAACAATTTAATAAATAATTATTAATAATGAACAGTTAAGAAATTACATGCAACACTTGAAAATATTAGTTATTCTTCAGTATTTTCTATATATCACTATTGTGCTTCCCTATAAATGTTTTAGCTATCAAGTTATCTAAATACTTAACAGTTTATTTGCTTCTTTTGCATTTGCCAATTTTCCTGCCAGAAGCACAATAAGCTATGTTTATGTTTCAAGAATGTAATACGGCTGCCAAGGGATGTTTAATTCAATAATCAGAATATCCATCTTGCAGTAGTGATATATATACAACAAGGTCATGGCGTCATTAATTATTCACTTTCTTCTTTAAGAATACTGAACAAATCTGCTGCTATTGAGCAAATATTTTTCTCAGTAACAAGTACTGAGGAATTGTTGGTTTCAGAAAAAAAGTTTCAATGTTAAACAATACAGCAGGTGAAAATATGCAGCTGTCTTAAAAAGATACATTTAAAATGTCTGTGATGCAGCAGTAGTAAAACAAAAACTTCTTTAATCATTGCTTTATTTTTTTAATTCCATCAAATGAAATTGGGCTTACTGAACTGACTGTTTTCCCTGTTTCATTTAAAAAGCACCTCTGAACAAAATTATATGCATTTGTGTTGCAGAACCATCATAGATAAAACATCAGTTTTTTTTTTATTAAGAATCACTGTCATGCTCAACCTCTGCTGGTCTGTGAGGTGAATTAGCAATGACATGGCAGCCTGCCACTGTTCCATCCACCTGTCACTCCTGACAATCTCGCTCATGTCAGGTGGTTCAAGGATATTAAAGTGCTGCTCTGATTCTGCTCAGGGCTCTGTTACAGAGATTCGTCTCTGAGCATCTTGAGCGCGGTATTCCCCAAGTCTTTAGTTTTGCTTCCTTTCCGTGCTATGTTGGAATCCTGACTTCTGCTTTGTTCTTACCTCAAGTTCGTTTCTCTACAGTGTTTATCTCAGCTTGGACAATGGATAGCTTCAACCTTGTATCCCGGACTTCCCCTTTGTGCTTTGCTACTGCGCCTTCCCTGGATCTGACCCACACTTTGTCCTGACAACATTCATCATATTTTCTCCCCTGTATTTTTTTATTCACTTTGACTCCTGCCTCCTTGATCACGAACTTGAACAGTGCTGCTTCCCTGAGTACCTAGTTTGCTGCAGCTCTTGTCTGCTCGCCTGTCAGTGCACTGCAGGTAGTTTCACCAGATCTCATCTGCCTTTTGTCCAGCAAATGGGTAAAGCTTACGACTCAAGATCTGCTCCTAGTCTCACTGAGCAGTTGCAATTACCATCTACATGTATTTTTGTTTAACCCACCCAATTTACGATAGTCAATTGTGTGTTATTTATATCTCAGCTCACAGCTATGAACCATAATGATCACACACATGAAAAAATTAGAAAGTATAAGCAGATGTCTCCAAAATGCCCACTGCATGACTGCAAGTGCCTATGGGTTCACTGAGAGTCAACATAATCCCAGCCAGCTAATTCCACATTATCCTCAGCCAGCTCATCCTCAGTGAAGTTCAGTGTCATCACTTGTGGAATGCTCGTCACCGAACAATGCTCAAGAATGTAAAGGAAAGAAGGTTGAGAACTCATCATATTTATCAATGGTCTTTTTCACAAGCATGTGAAAATGTTGTTTTATCTGTTTTTGCTTAAAACATGTAAGCACACAGTTGGTACAGTAGCTTCATGTTGGGGTCACCAATAATGCTGACAACATAAGATGTGTGCTGATCCACTGAGCACGTACTGTGGTTGTTTCAGTACAGTTTAAATACAGAGTATAAGATGGATAGACAAACAAAACTTAATTAATAACCACACTTGATACTATTTCCAGATTAACTGGTGTGGTTTATATTTGAAATAATATAAATAATATTTGGACTTCAGGTTTTTATTTCCTACTCAGAGATGTGGTGAGCATTTTTAAAAAAATGCAACCCCCATTTCAGACTGACTGTCTTAATGTGACAGAAAAAAACAAATGGTTAATTTATTTAATAAAATAATATTCCAGAGAGATGATAGATTAATACTTCACAATAGTGTTAAACTGACTCTTTTCACATATTGAATTTCAAATTTCAAATATACATCCATACCAAACCCGACACTGATGTGGCTGTCTCTATTCTATCTAATTGCATCTCTGACATAAAAATTTGGATGACTCAAAACTTCCTTCATCTTAACTGTGACAAGACTGAAGTCATGCTTATTGGTACCCCCCATCAACTTCGTAAAGCCAGTCCTGTAACCCTGTCTGTAGATGGCTCTGTACTTGAGCTCCAATCAAAATTGAAAAACCTTGGGGTTATATTCGATTCTGGCTTAACATTCGACCCACATGTACAGCATACTGTCAAAACATCTTTTTTTCACCTTAGAAATATCGCAAGACTACGCCCTATGCTATCATTAACTGTGGCTGAAAAGCTGATCAACATATTTGTATTCTCTCGAATTGACTACTGCAATGCTCTGCTCCCTGGGGTATCTAAATCTACTCTGAACAAGCTGCAGTATGTCCAAAATTCAGCAGCCAGAATCCTGACCAGATCTAGTGCAAGTGTTCACATTACTCCTATCCTGGAGTCCTTGCACTGGCTTCCGGTCAAATTCCGCGTAGACTTTAAAATCCTCATGCTCACCTACAAGGCTTTACATGGCTTGGCACCTCAATACCTGTCTGAACTTTTATCGCCCTACTCCCCACCTCGCAACCTCCGCTCTTCAAATTCTGCCCTCCTTACTGTCCCCCAAGCCCGTCTACATTGTATGGGCGACAGGGCCTTCTCCTGCTATGCCCCCAAGCTCTGGAACTCCTTGCCCAAGGATATTAGAGAGTCACCTTCTCTAAACTCCTTCAAATCCAGACTCAAAACCCTCCTTTTCAGAAAAGCCTTTACTTAACTGCTTCCATTCTTCACCCCTCTGCTCTTCTTAATACCATCTTCCACGGTCTCCTCTATTGTTATTGTTGTATTGTTGTAATTATAATTGTGTCCTGTCTTGTGAAATTTTCTTATTTATTGTTGTAGTCTTCTTATTTATTGTTATTGTCATCCTGTAAAGCGCTTTGAGAAGCCACCTTTAAAGGCGCTATATAAAATAAAGTTTATTATTATTATTATTATTATTGAATCATACTAGCTGAGCTTTGCACATGTGATTTCAATACATCTGCATGTTATAATCATACTGAGACATTTTTTACTAAAATCTGATACTCATCTAATATTCAGTTGAACCATGTATTCAACCTCTCTTTTAAAACTCCTAAAATCCTATCAGACTTGAATTTCAGTTCCTCTTTTTCTAAAATTAGATGGATACGTCAGACCCTAACTGCTATACAATAAAATACATTTGAATTACTATTCTAAGATAATGGAAAAAAATATAATCAAGCATTTAAGCATTTTAGATAGCAACTATATTTTATCTGTTATGCAGTCTCGTTCTTGTTCTGGGCATGAATTTAGACAGCAGGTTTTAAGCTCTTAATGACATTACAAAGTCTCTCAATAAAAATCACAGCTGTGCAGGCATTTTTTATACATTTATATAATGTTTTTCATACCATGGAAGTTGCAATCATTACGATAAAGCTCTGTATTATTTCACCAGATTATCAACAAAGTTATCAGCTTTGTGAGATGATGCTGCTGATCACACAACTTTGCAAAAGTGAGGGGCATACTTAGGTGGTCATGATAATGTTTAATTAGTATTAACATTGTAGCAAGACATCTTAGGGGATTTAATTGCTGTTCCTTTGCTTGCTGTGTATATTATTAAATATCAATCTGTGCATGAAGTGATCAAAGTAATTCAGATTTTTAAAGCAATTTTTAGTTACAATGAAGTATGATCCATGTACCACCAATACTGAAGCTACTGATCTTCATATTTCCACTTGCAGAGATTAGAAACATATTCCTCCATTTAAGATGTATTGCTACTGATAGAGCAGTGATAGTATTTTTTGGAGGATGATATTGAACATAACAGAAGTATTCAAGTAGGTTAAGAACTAGTGATATATATCAAATGATATTGATCCAAGCCTGAAGCACAAAGTCACTTTTAGTGTGTGGAGACAGGCATTATCATGTTGCAAGTTATTGATTGACTTTGGTTTTAAGGTAACATGTATAGGATTCCTCAAAATATTGCCTAAGTAATCCCTTGTAGTAAGAGATTACCATAAAGTAGAAGAAGCGGAGTCCTAAAGTTAGTAGGTCTGGTTTCCCACACCATTACATCATATACATTCATGAACTGTGGAACACAGTTTTGAAGATCAGTATAAACAGAACCTTTGAAGAACGGTGTGGCAATATCTTCCATATAAATTTTCATAACTCAGCTCAGTAGTCGATAATACACCTACAATATCCAAATACATTACAAAGATCAAACCACCGTGCATGCAATAAATCTGCTGCCAATCAAATGAACCAAGATGGGCCAAATTCTCTAACTTTGTTTGTTATCATTCCTATGTTCTTACATACACTCAAAAAACAAAAATATCAGCTATAGTTTACAGACATAGAGCTACAAGTATCAAAAAGAAAAGGTGAAATAAAATTCAAGAAAGGGTGATTGAATTGACCCATCATTTATTTTCTTGATCACACAAAATTGTTTAAAAAATCTAGTATGACTTAAACTGCATTTCTTAACTCTGAGAGCATCTACAGTACCTACATTATTTGTGTTATTCTTTGCAATCAGCCCAACTATTATTCACATCTGTTGTAATATCAACATAATTTACATGATTGCTTCAGGATGTTTATATAGCAAATCTTTAAAATCTGGCTTGCACTGAACACAATGCCAAGAGTTATGAGTCCTGGCAACCTAAATTCACATTGAGAGAAAAACAAATACTACACTCAGTCTTTATGCATTGCATTTGAATATACAGCGTATTTCTTTAAAGTGAATTCAAATGCTCAGTTGTTTGTCTATGTGACAGCGAAAGTTTAATTTAACAAAGACGTAGACGATGCACAATTTGGTTTAATGGACTCATATGGCAAATATTGGATAAAGTTCTTAAGAAATGGATGGATGAACTGAGTATTGTTGTCCACTCACATTTGTTGCCCTTGTAACTAAAGTGTTGTAACCAAATGGTTGTAATGCACCACCACTAAAGTAAAACATTTTAGTCTTATTCCATAAATTCCCATTTATCTGAAACACCTGTTGTCAAAATATTATTAAAACCTATTTTTATCATAATCTGTAATGGAAACCTACCAAGTATATTCTTTATCTTTCTAATTCATTAAGTTATGTACTGTAGTTGTAAAAATGCTGCCATGACAGTACTTTAAATCCAACTATTTCTTTTGAAAACACATTTTAGCCCTATATTGCCTGTTTCTTGATATTTTATTTTTTATATAATACCATTCAGAAAATTATTAGCACATTCTGTACTGGAGCAAAAAGCTTTCAACGCTCCCCAACAATCACTTTCAGTCCCCAAAACATATAAATAAAGTTCAAGAAAAGCCTGTGATAAACTGAGTCCAAAATAATTTTCTTTCAAAGCAGGGACCAAATGTGGAGAAAAGTAAGAAATGTCTTTAAACAAAAAGCTACTCTCACTGTGTGGATCTAAATCAGTGTTTCACGATCTGTGAGTCAGAGTAAAAATAGCTTCTAAACAAGCTTGCAAAACTCACTTCTAGCTCAGAATGGCAGGTGCAACATACAGTATTTACACTTATTTTAATTGGTTAATAATTCATATCCATAAGCATGTGCGTGCTGAGCGAATAAACTACAAGGTTTTTTACTAAAAGTTTGTATTATATCTTGGTAACTATGTATCTTTTTTCTTCTATTTTACTAAATCTGTTTCAGGATATCTGGTCCCAAAAGATAACATAGCCACATGATGTCTTTACGCACAGCTGACTTAGTTCTCAGGGAAATGACCGAATGACATCTCCTGGAACAAATGGTCTATTCAGCAGAAGGGGCTACTTGTCACGCAAGCCGGCAGTAAAGAATATATATGTAATGGTCAGCTCTTTAGAATGACCATATATAACCATAAGGCAAACAGAATCATGTGGGAGTTTATCTGGTCTTTTTTGTTTCACTATATAAAGGAGCACTGTAAATGTTGGTTTTTAAGTCTTGTGCCACACAACGCAAGACTTCCATGTGCATATGAAATAAAGATGACTTCCAACACACAAACTCTCAGCTGAAGGCCTTTTTTTTGGCACAACAGTACTATCCCTTTTTAAAAGAAAACTAAGTAAACTAAGAAAACTGATGGATTCAAGGGACTGTCTGAATTCATTGTCAGTGTTTTTAAGGATATTTTAGAGCTGAAGGAAACACTATTTCATGATTAAGCACACCACGGTTTGCAGCCCAGACAGATGGAGGGCCAGAAGCCCTGCCATTTATTGTCAGAGTTCACTTTTTCAGTGTCAAAGAGAAAATTCTATGAACAGCTTGCATGAAGAGAGGTCGAACATAAGGGGGCCTTAAAGTATTAATTTTTCCCCATTCTTTTTTAAATTAGAATAATCTCTTAATTGACTGCCTTTTATATCCCACAGAATTCCTGACAGACGGGAAGTTCAACAGATTTAAAATAATTAACCACAGGAAAAACATAACAGCCACAACCTTTAAAATGTTAAGTAGTGGTTTAATTGATGGAAGAGAAGATGGTCAGGACCTCAGTTTTACATCTCATCTGAAGGACAGCACTGTTTTTACAGTATAGTGTCCCCATCACTATACTGGGGCATTAGGACCCACATAGACTTCAGGGTGAGCCCTGCTAGCCCCACTAACACCTATTCCAGCAGCAACCTTAGTTTTTCCCAGGAGGTCTCCCATCCAGTTACTGACCAGGCTCACACCTGCTTAGCTTCAGTGGGTTTTCAGTTGTGAGTTGCAGGGTGAATATTGCAATCCTTTATTTGAAAAGTCTAATGGTTCATCTGAATATGTGACTGATCGGGTATTACCGTCAACTACAGGAGGTTCACTTTTATTGTTTTTGTTTTCTGTATGATGGAAGGTTCCATATTATTATTTTCTGAACTTAATTAACCTGCTAGGTTTTTCCACAGTGGCTTCCAGTTAATTCTGCCCTTGTGGCACAAAGGTATGCTGTAGATGTACTAGGGTCAGAACTGCAAGGTGAAGGTTATTCTGTCAATTTATTTCCAATTTAAGGTTCTCAGCTTCTTTATTCGAAGTGTGCTTTTGGTGTACTTCTGCTCACTGGGGCACATTGATACTGCTGTTACAAATATCTATGTTAGTTTTGTTATAACTGTGGATGATGTCATGAATTTGTACTAGGTGTCTACATGTGTGCAATGAATAAACTTTAAGGATCTTTTAGGTAGTGTCTGCCTGATGTATGTGTGGCAGGGAGGCAGTTTGGCCACTGTCATATATTTATTGTTTTGCCATACTGCTGCTGTCATGATGCAGAGATTGAGTTCAATAGAATTGTAAAGCAAAGTATTCTCGGCCTTTGTTAGAATCAATATATTACAAAATAGTGCAATAATCTAAACATCTTACTTTTGTAATTTTGCAATCAATAACTAATTTTTGCATTACTGTTTTACTAGTTCTTTATTTACTTTTATTTATTTCTTTAACTTGCTAAAGAGCTGAGGGGATATTGTGGTTTACTGTGGTTCTTGTCTGTGGCAGATCGCGGCTTTTGGTAATCTTGCTAGTAATGGCCTCTATTATTCAGCCTCCATTACTCAGGGGGAATGGCTTATAAACAGGAAGGTGAGTGACTTGGGTTCTGTGCTGATAAGTTTATGTTTTTCTATTCTTTTTTATTTCTTTGTTGAGAGACAAGGTGCCAAGGTGGGACAGGTATTACATTTTTCTCTCTACTATAATGCAAGAAACACAGAAATTAATTTGTACAATAATGTACTCTTTCTGAAGCTTATAGCCATTATACCATAAGGATAAGCTTTTGGAGAAATCAATGTTTCAGGATAATCCTTATTCAACTAACTAGGATAACTTATATTCACTGATTATTTTCCCTTAGACAGAGGACTATTTCCCTCTCCAGCACTAAATGAAATCACAACATTGTAATTTACAATCACACTCCTGTAATGGAGCTCTTATTTGCATGCCAGTACTTACTTCAACATTCTTGGCTTTTTCAAATCACTTTTGTTTTCTGATGCACATGTTTTTTTGAATACCATAATCAACTACTACATAAATCATCATAAAACACAAATACTTCATAAATCAACATCTTTCTTGAATTAAATACTACTCAAGACTAGGTTTTACCACTTTGTAGGAAATATTTAACTTACACAAAGTAGCACAAGGTTGCTATGCAGTAAATTTAAATTGCCCAGATCTTGTGTTGATCTGTGTTGATCTGAAATTGAATCTAATACAGCTTATTTTCTGTGAGATGCTTTATTTAGAATGCTGGTAAGACTGCTTCCTGATAACAAAAAATTGACAGAATTTTAAACGCAAACCAAGACATCATAAATTGGGTCCACTACAACAACACCAGTGTCCAGCGCTTCTCTATGGTTTTAGAAGGTAGTCGCATCTGGACTGAAACCCGGACTGAAGGTAACTACTGAAAAGTTTGGGATAATCTACCAATGACTAACCTGAAGCTAAGCAGGTGTGAACCTGGTCAGTACCAGGATGGGACCTCTTGGGGAAAAACTAAGGTTGCTACTGGAAGAGGTGTTAGTGGGACCCTGTACTCTGTGTGGGTCCTAATGCCCCAGTATAGTGATGGGGACATTATATTGTAAAAGGGCACTATCCTTTGGATGAGATGTAAAACAGAGGTCCTGACTCTTTGTGGTCATTAAAAGTCCCAGAGCATTTCTCAAAAAAGAGAAACCTGTCCAGTGGGAAATTTGCACAGGACACTTGGACAGGTTTCTCTTTTTTGAGAAATGAGTGAGGCAGCCATAATGCACCAGAACACTCAGCTATCAGTGGGGAAAAGAACAGAGTGAGGAAGCAAATTCATAGATGGGGACTATTAGAAGGCCATGATTAGTCCCCATCTATGAATTTGCTTCCTCACTCTGTTCTCTTCCCCACTGATAGCTGAGTGTTCTGGTGCATTATGGCTGCCGTCACATCATCCAGGTGGATGCTGCACATTGGTGGTGGTGGAGGGGAGTCCGAATTACCTATAAAGCACTTTGAGTCGAGTGTCCAGAAAAGCGCTATATAAGTGTAAGAAATTATTAATTTTAACCTGCTTATAACATAATGACCAATCACCACTCATGCTGATTTGAGTTAAGATAATGTACAGCAATTGGGATTTATTTTCTAAATGTCTAGCAACAGGACAAAAAAAAATTACGCTATGTGTGGCCACTGTTGTCTTATCCGCATCTGAAACTAAGTTATCTGAAAGTAATCCGCAAGCCTGAGAGAGAACAATGTCAACCTAGGAGACAAGGCTTTCTCAGCTGACTGATCTTATTCTGCAAAGTGATTTGTGGTACCCAATGACTCATTTTACCTGCTGTCTACCAGCTTCACTGAAATCTTATCATTTCATATATGAACATGGGAGAAACCCAAATAAAAAAAGTGGCTTTCCAATTCCACCAATCTACTGCTTCTCACCAGATCATTGAAATACCCACACAATCTGGTTTAAGGACAGTGGATCGATCTAAAATAATTATGCTCAATTGGTGAGGGTGAGGGATATCTCCTTTGATATGTCTTAATATACCCTGAAATAGCCATTAGACCCCACTTAATTTTAAAAGGCAGAATTGTTGGTAGAATTTTGAAATCACATAGAAACAGTACTGCTTATAAAAGCTTCATACATCCATGCTTGATCAGACATGCTTTATTAAAAATAAATCTAAACTTTTTAAATTTCTAATTTCTGCTTGTCCCATTCTTCTTCTCTTCCTAAAATCCTTCTTTCTTTGTGAAGGGAAAAAGTCGATTTACTGGGTTGAATAAAACTACGTTTTTACAGAGTTAGAAAAACATGGATTAAGCCCAATTTTGTATCATAGATTAATTATTATACTCTTCCCCATGGCTTCAGTATACAGTAATAAAGGTCACATTGATTACTTTCCACAGTGCCGTACCAACTGAGCTTTTTTTCTGTTTGTTATGCAACTGCTCTCTATCACCCTTCATTGTAATCGATTATTTGGGGTCTGACACACAGTTTGATTTTATCCACAAATGGTCTTCTTACCTACGTGCCCTATCCTATCTCTACCTTACCATTGATTATTGATATTTTGACTTGAATGGGATACATAATAATTCTGATGCCCTTCCTTTTATTTTAGTTAGCACTACTTTCAATTACCTAGAAATGTGTCACACATAACTATAAAGACTTTTTAAAATACAATTTTACCCCTTCAAATACATTAAAAGAATCTCTCCTTTGATCTCTTACAGTTGTCTTTGAACTTATCAACTCAAAAATGCCTTAATTTTTATTTACAATTGCACTTTATTCATATTTTATTTTCAGTTACTTTTTGAAATACTTTATAGATTATTTCAAAATTCACTTGGAATGGTGAAGTACCACTGCAAAAGTATTGCGTCATAAATCAAAATGCATTAGAGGCAACATTTTACTACTTTCCGAAGCTATTAATGATCAGCAAATATCCACAAATATAACTTGTGTTCAGAACTACTTGGAGAATAATTTTGATATTTGGACACATGTAGAAAAAAAACCTAATGTCTGTCCTGTTTTGTGTTCTTCATTATTGTGTTCTCCACTACTTTCAGATTTTTCGTTGTAGCCTAACTTAACTAATGCATCCGTTTCTTGAGCTTAGGTACTGACTGTGTCCTAAAAATGTGAAAAAGTACTAATAGAAATCTGTAGGCATTCTTTAAAGTGCCTTTATCTTGGTATATAATTACAGAGTAATTAACCTTTTATAAAAAAAGATTGAACACTCAGAAGTGATACTCCACATCCACATGGGATGTCATAGTGGTAAGATCATATAAGTTGTCTACTCTCATTTACATATTCATTTTCTGCCAGCCACTGCCATGGCCCAGACTGTTTCACAGTCTGTTGAAATACATTAGAGGTGAACTTCTATTATCAGAAAACCTTATGCAGAACTTATGCAGAAACTCTGCCCTCTAGCTGTTGAATAAGAGGTCTTCATAGTTTACATCAGTTTATTTAGACAAAGTGGTAAAGAGTCTTATCAAACTTTGATTTTTAAAACTGAATAAGATTTAGTTTACAGAACTGAGCAAACAAATAAACAAATACAACCCTTAATTCTCTGGTTCTATTGTTGCTGTCATCAGCTTACTGCTGTGCTCCAAAACTGACTTTTTTTCTGACTTCCTTGTTTAGTTGATGACATTTCCTATTAAATAAGTGTGTTCAAGGATTTCTTCTCTCTCCACATTCAGTCATTTGTCCATAGTTCCTATCTTTGGTTTATATCCTGTGTTTAACCTTGTGAATTAGCTTAGTCTGTGGTGTATAACTTCTACAGAACCATGGAAATGTGTTCAATCCCTTAGAACAATGTCTCATTTTGTTAAAAAAAAACAATTCAATACTTTTGCAAGGATCTGTATCCTTTGGTTTCTCTTTACCTTTAGCGATCAAACTAGCTTAGACTGCAGATGGTTTTGGCCTTGTCTCTGTTAATTGGTCTCACCGCTTGTCATTTATGTTTTCATATTATATATGTTTATATATACTTCATCATCAACACACTCGATCATTGTGTTGAAAACTCAGAAAGTGTGTTAATAAATTCATTTTACTTAGGAATTAATGGCTATTTTAATTGAAGTTTGTGATAACCAGACATACTGTATGTATAAAATGAATCTACTTTAGAAATTATCAAGTATTAAACAGGTACCTAGCCTTGACCCACATTTCTTTGCCCAAGACCATCTTCTATATCTATAAATTGACACCAAACTAAACCTAACATATTGTTAGCCTGGGGATAGCTGTAACCTGATCATTAAGTGGTGAGTGGAAACCCTGGATGCACATTTGCTAGTTCAAAGTTAATTTGTATCCTACAGTTCCATCTGCTGCAATGTTTGATAGTGTGTGTAGAGTTTTCCTCAGAAGAGATGCTGTCTTGTATTGAATGGGCTATTTGTAATCTTTTAAGGGTTTTAGAACCCATTATTAAAACCATTATTACTATAATGTGAAATTTGGTTAAGGTAACTGCCATTTATATTTATTGTAATACAAATCTAAAATGTATGTTTTCTGATTTTGTTAATATGGCATGATACAGTATTCCTCCAGAATGTAAGTTGCTCTGAAACCTACACTCTTAATATACTGTAGTTTTGCCTTTCATTTACTATTAACATTTCCCAAAGTCAGTGGTTTACTGTTCAGTTCAGCAGAATGTGAGTTATATTGCTACTAGTTATCCAGTCCCCTCCAGAAAGTGCTAGAAGTCACTGTACACAGCGCACAAGGCAACTCACTTGCAGCTGAATCCAGTTCCAGAGGCAGTCATGTGTACCCTGGCCATAACATAAGCTCCATTAGGCTTCACAGATGAGGTGGTGCTCTTCAGGCATCTGAAGTTCCTTTCTTTCTTCACACTTTTATGTTTTCATCACTTTGGTAAATATTTGTCTCAGTCTCATTTGTCCATAAATTGTGTTCACCTGGTATAGCATTGTATTTATTAGTAAATTATAGAACAAATTTGAGGAACTGCATGCCAACTCTGGAACTGGCTTACTGGGCATGCATGGCGAACTCTGGAATTGGCTTACGTCTCTTTATTGATGGTGTGATTAATGATGGCTGCAGCAGAATGAAATCTGAAGAATATTTTGTCTGGTTATGTAGAAGAAAATGTTACTATACATATTGGGTGGTGGTTCTTTGTGCATCATGACAATGATTAAAACCTGACGACCAATGCAACCAAGAATACTATTGTGATATAAATCTAATTAACAATGCATTTTAAATACTGAAGTAAAAACTGAAGTCAGAACATTCCAGGAGCAGACAAGAATTCTAAGTGCATCAATACTTTGCAAAATTGAATATGTGCCAATACTTATGTTTTCTTGAAACTACTGATTGTAAAGGTGCACAAGGTATTTTTTGTTTTAACATAAAACATATGCATGAAATTTGATTTATTTGGCTCCCAATATCAATATACAATAATATTTTAATTTGTACTGTAGTACATTAATTTTATAACAAAAAAATATCAAAATTAAATTACATTTTAACTCAATGAAAAGTACACAAGAAAACAGAGTTTATGAAAAAATATTGAATAATTATACAATATACAAAATATGATTGCAATCAAGTATTATGTAAGAAAATTAAATAACATTTCAGTAAAGGTAAACACAATGATGCCTTTCTGACCAAAAAGAGCAACACAAGTTCTTCACAAAAGTAAAACAAACAAACAAAAAGAAGTTTGTCGTATCAAAACAGTATCAAGCGCACACAGTGCAGAGTTTTTGTATTTCTGGTTATGGTTAATGTGAATTAATATTGGCATATACTGTATTTTCTCTCTAATTTTCAAGGGTTTTTCTTTTTTTAATTTTCTATTTTACATTTAATTATTTTGTACGGCTGATGATTTTATCTTTTAACATCTCAATCTGATAGTCATTTGTTGGAAAATAGTAGTGTGGCCGCTACTTTTCACTGCTTAGTGATTGAGAATGTATTTGTTGCCAGCTTGCAACAGTGAGTCCCTGTTCTGGGCTCCCTGCCCTGCCTGCTTGACTCTCTGGCTTATGACAGTGGTTCATTGCTACATTTCAGCTGCTTTGTGCAAACTGCTGCAGATGGCTAATGTAGGTCCCACTGAGATCTATGCTTTGCCCTCCTGACTGTCTGCCTGCCTGGCTAGTGCTGTAAGATCTTGTTCTGCTGTGTTACAGGCTGGTTGTGGTGTTTTTAATTTGGGAACCTTCTTCAACTATGGCCAGCAGCCTGCCACTGAGTTGTCTAATGGATTGTTTCAGCAGTCTATGTATTGCTGGCTTGTTGTGGTGCTTTACATCTCTGCTGATTTCATGTATGTCTGTGTGCTTATTGGTCACCCAACCCTTTACGTTTTCTGTTCTGCCTCACAATCCTGCCAGCTTCCCTGTTTCCCTTGCTGGATTGCCTCTCTGTCTGCTATTGAATTCATGTCCCACTTGTTGACCTGCCTGCTGTCAGGGACAGGTACTACTGTGGTTTGCATTATTGGAAATGGTGTCGAATGGTGTTTCCTGTTGTTGAACATCATTTCCTGATGTGCACCAGACTTCAGTTTCAGCTACCCAGTAATATTTTAATCAAATTACATGTAACAGTTCTACCTGCAATATTAATTCTACACGTCACATCAGCATCATTTCGGGGTTGTGGTATTGATCATGTGTGTGTGTGCTATGTTCCCAAACCTCTGACATGCACGGTGTCTTTATATATATAATACATATCAATTACATATCAATTTAGAAGGAAAGATTTGCTCTAAATAACAATAACTATCTTCTGAGTACATGTTTTTTTAAAATAAAATGCTTTTACTTTATCTGCTAACTAATAGGCTTTTCGATGTCAACAGAGTGCCTGGTGTGGATGGTTGTTGAGGGCGGTCGGGGGAGCTGTGAACAAGGAGGTTACGCAGATTAGGTGGTCGGCGATATGAGATGATAGGGCGATCAGAAAAGAGGGCCCAATGGAGGGATCATTCTGTAGGATGGAAAAGTTGTGGTTAATGGTCCTGAGGATAGGAAGTGTGGTAGGGAAGCACCAAAGGAATGCAGTTGTTACGGCGGGAGTTCCTGATCGGGTTGATGGTCCGGGGGGTGTTTTTGTCTCGGGCAAGGGCCCTGTCAATCACACTGCTGGGGCATCCTCTGTTGATGAAAAAGGAGTACATTTCGAGGGCTTGGTATTCTTGTTTCTTATATATGTTAAAAAGCTAAATTGTTTTTTAGAATATGATTGATACAATCGATTGTAGAATTACTATCATGATACAAAAAGTGTGTAAGTGGTGTAAGTGTAGGTTTTCTTTTACTTTATGGTCACACACATATAAAAACATTCAAATGTACTGATATATTTCACTCATTCTTGCTTAGCCCACTGTAGATTCAAAACATTTTTCAGTTTAAAAAATGTTGCAGTCAATATTTTATTTGTGCTTCAGATTTACTCTTAGTATTATTTCTTCTTTTCCCTTGCAGCAACTGCCATCCTTAGTCTATAAAAAGAACAATTGGTAAAGGTAGTTAGGAAACTGGAGGATTTAATAAAAGATGGTGCCATGATGGTGTGGCTGCCACCCAGAGGGCATCATATTTATCCCTTTATATCCATTTACTGCATGTCTTGTAGAAAAGGTCCTGCTATTTACATTGGTAAAACAGGAAGAAGACTGTTTGGCTGTTCCAGGGAAAATGTCAGAGTAGTAGGGATCAGGGTTCTAAACAAGCAAATACAGCACTTCCCTGTTTATGATTACATTGACTTTGCTGCTTCTCCCTTTCACATAGTTTCAAAGATGTCTAATTCAGAAAGATAACAGAGGCAAAAATTATTCTTAACATACTGTATTTCACACTTTTTTCACAGTTCTAATGAACTTTGTTCATTATAATAAATTTAGTATAAATTAATAAATTAATATACAGATATTTGCCTTCCTCTGGAATTCATCTCTCAGATTTACAGAGTTTTGGACATCTTTTCTCACCTCCACTCAGCTACTCACACATTGTCTTTCTTCTGTTCTGCTTAATCTCATTTTCCTGATGTCCTACACATCTGACGAAGGCTCCACAGATGAAGTGTTGTGTTTTTTTTAATTCTACCTTTTTATTTTTTAGCAAGAGATGAATGTTTCTAGAAATTATTTATTCATTTGCGGCTTGCACACCAACACAGCTCCACACTTTAACTTTCTAATCATACAAATAATAGGAAAAGGAAAAGAAATTAGTTACTTTTAAAATATTTTTCTTACAATATATAATAGGGTTTGTAACAAAAGTTCAGGAGGAACAATGAAGACCAAATTACCATTTCTTCTGCACTTACTTTTATCCATAATGTCACTTTTGAAAAAGGTGTTAAAAATCACAAGAAGTTCTTTTACATTCCTCCTCAACCCCATCTCCACCTTCTCTGCTACCCCTCTGTTAATTTCAATCTGCATACTTCTGATTTCATCCCTGACTGGCTCTTTGCTAAACATGTGAAGCCAATCTTTATGCCTACTTTTTCAATAAACATTCACGAGACATTTTCTCCATGGGTGTCATTACTCATCATGAACTAGGGTGTATGTTTTAGCATCATGTACGGAAATATCATTTTTGTGTTTTCATACCTATAAGTCATACGTTTCTATGGATTTAAATACAGTATTTGGCAAACGTAAAAATGTCAGTATAGGTACAGTACGTGCATAGAAGAATTATCCATTATAATTTTATAGTGTAACTAAATGTATTGGAAAAAAATGTTTTTTAGTGTAGATAAGAATGTACTTAGGTACAGTATGCCTCAGCCACACAATCCAGCTCAACTATTTAATAATAATAATAACAATAATAATAATAATAATAATAATAATTGCTTACACTTATATAGCGCTTTTCTGGACACTCCACTCAAAGTGCTTTACAGGTAATGGGGACTCCCCTCCACCATCACCAATGTGCAGCCCCACCTGGATGATGTGACAGCAGCCATAGTGCGCCAGAATGCTCACCACACATCAGCTATCAGTGGGGAGGAGAGCAGAGTAATGAAGCCAGTTCATAGACGGGGATTATTAGGAGGACATGATTGGTAAGGGCCAATGGGAAATTTGGCCAGGACACCAGGGTTACACCCCTACTCTTTACGAAAAACACCCTGGGATTTTTAATGACCACAGAGAGTCAGGACCTCCATTTTACATCTCATCCGAAGGACGGCGCCTGTTTACAGTATAGTGTCCCCATCACTATACTGGGGCATTAGGACCCACATAGACCGCAGGGTGAGCGCCCCCTGCTGGCCCCAGTAACTCCGCTTCCAGCAGCAACCTTAGTTTTTCCCAGGAGGTCCCCCATCCAGGTACTGACCAGGCTCACACCTACTAAGCTTCAACGGGCTGCCAGTTGTCTTGCAGGGTGATATGGCTGCTGGCATGCTGGCTCCTGGCATTAACCTAGATGTTGCTAGAGAAAATAATGTATTCAAAATTATTTTTCTCACTGGGGTTCCAACTTACCTTATTCAGAAATGGATATTTTTGGTGGTATTTATTTAGCTGCCCCTGGGCTAAGAGACAAGTACTGTAGAAGTGGAGTGAGATACTGATGTTCAAAATAAATCCTATTAAATGTATACAGGTGTATTTATTATTATGATTTTTTGCTCCTAATCTGTGCCATGGGAGAGCTCCTCTTTTCAAACTTGGAACCAGATTCTGCCTAGGTAATTTGAATGGTGAACTGAGCTTTATTATAGATGACTGAGCTTTATTATAGGTGAGACTTCACTTATTTATTTGGAATTCAAAATTCTAGTATTGTGTATTTCTCAGCTTAACATACCCCTCATATTCAGTGATGTATTGTTTGAAAAGGGAAATTGGTTCTCATTTTCCTTTGGGTATCCAAAAGGGAGATTAAGTCCCCAGTAAGGTCCATTTATATTAGGATACATGTTTTTTCTCTTGGGACTGTTAAGGTGTTTTGTTGCGTTTATAAATCACTGGAAAATAATTCTGAAATTATTAATTTTATTGCATGCATAGCCAGCTGGTGTCGGAATCTAATTTTAATATTGATTGCGTAAATTCATTTATTCATTTATTATGAAATGCATCCATATTGGATGTGAGATATTTAAATATCCAGCACCTTCAATTGATTTTTTGTGGCAATTAAAATCCTATATCTTAAATGTGTATGAAATATCTTTGCCTCAGGAAATGCAAAATAATAATAAACTAATATACTTTCAGAGTTGCTGATGACACTATAAACAGCTGTAGAATTATGGATAATGAATTGGAATACATTGTACAGAACATCTGGAATCTGCTTATTAAATGTGTTTCATTCAGCAGTTTTATACATAAGTCAAAGCAATGCTTAGTGCATAATAAACTTGAGAGTTCAGATGCCTAAAAATGTATTCACACTCTTAAAGTAGTACAGAATGCAAAAGTTTCCTTGGTAGAGTGCTATTTGTTTTTCTAAGACATCATGCTGCTACAGGCATAAATAAATCATATGAAAAATGTATAGACTCTAGGCCTCTCTAAATTACCTGCCAAAATGTTTCATGGCTGCTAATATGCCTCCAATTGATGACCATGGATATTTGCAATTGCTTCTAAGTATAATGCTATATTCAATTCTTTGGAAGCAAGTGAAATATTCATTGCCTAAAAGAACATTAATAAAAAAAAGCATACATAAAACAAAACTGCAGAAGAAATAATAAGATAATATATGTAAATCTAACCTTTCAAATATTTTTTTGGTTTTGCTTTTTTTAATTAATAAAACACAATGTGTGGTTCTACCAGTCATTTTGATTCCTTCAGGGGCATTTCATTTTGGACGACAGATTAATGGGAGTTTTTTTCAAGTCAATCTATAACTTTAAATAAGTAAAAAAAATGATCTGCTTTGTGCAAGAAGAAAAAAATAACACTGCAGTAGGTTTACAAAATATCTTTCAATGTTTCTAAGACATAAGAAGATAAATTCTCATACTTAGGAAATGGGAAACCCAAGCTGAATGCTGTGTTGCTTGCACAGATTGAGTTCTTTATCACAGATTGACATGTAAGAGGTAACATAATTCCAAAAACCTCATTAAAATAGACAATAATCATCCAGCAAAGTACCTCTAGTAATGTTTTTTAACCATACCTGTATAATTAGCATTTTGCATTGTTAAATGTTCATCAGATTTTACATATTACATATTACATTTTTGATAGAAAGTATTTCATTTTGAATAATAATAATAATAATAATAATAATAATAATAATAATATATTTGGTAGCACAAAGGTTAGTATTTCTTCCTTGCAATGCTGGAGGCCTGGGTTAAATTGCTGGAGTGCTCTCTGTATGGTGTGTGTCATGACTTCTTGCTGTAAAACAGTGCTATAAACAATTTAACCTCAATAAAATTAAAATCCTGCACCCCTGAAATTTCTAATTTAATTTTAATTGCTCCAAAATACAGCCTGCACCGCCCCCTGTTTTCACTGCAATATTCATGTCTGATTAACAAGCAGTTATGTGTATCACTGCAATGAAAGATGACCCACATTATTAGTAGACAGGTCAAACAACCAACAAAAGATGTAGTTTAAATTCACTGCCAAAGAAAATGATTCAGGCTGCTCTCATTTAAGACCACATTCCTTTGAGTGTGTGTATTATTACAGAGTTCATTTTTAGAATTACGATTAAACATTGTTTTAAGTATTGCTCTTGCAAAACAATGTTCTAGACAGTAATTCAGACCAAAGCTAGGGTGCAGAAATAAGAATTTCTTTTTATTATGTGTAAAGCATACAGTGAGTCATTTACCTTTGAGGAGAGTGTTAGACTTCATTAACAACTAAGTACATATTTTTTCTCTAACAGTATCATTACTGGAATAATCTATCCCTCCATTCTTTAGTGTTCAGAATAACAATATGCTCATTAAAAAAACTCATATTGAGTATAAGGGCTGTATTCACATCTTTTGCTGCTTTTCGATTCTCATTACACAGTAGTTTTGCATACAGGTGATACTAAACAAGACTAATACCAAACTGAGCTTACAGATCGAAATGCAATTAGCATGCTGGCTTCTTATTACTGCATGCCAACTAAGATGGCTTAGCCAAGCTATTGGTTTGCCTGCATGACTGATGAAATGATTCTTTAAAATTTAATGTATTGAAGTATACCTATCTCTCTACCCTACTCTGCTTTGCAGGTACTTATCCCAGAGTAAAATATTTGTACAATAGTTCTGCTAAATTAAGTAAAGTATTTAGTAATTCTGACACCTTGCATAGTCACTGATAAGTCACCTTGAAGTCATGTTTTTAATCAGTCAGTCCAGGCAGCATCTCATTTATTTCATGTGTTTCTGCTCTACAATACATTGATTACTTTGAATTGCAGAGCTAAATTGAGGTCTGATTAAAACAGGATAGGAAAGCACATGTGGCTGTCTGAGTGCATACTCACAGCTCGACCCATCAAGAGAAAAGTCATGGCCACTAACAGTTTAATTATAATAAAGAATTCTAATGGATATGGGAACTGGTGTCTAGGCATAAATTTATTAAATTTTGCTCCAGTAAAAAATTCAGCCTGCATTTCTTTATCAATTGCCATTGGAGAGTGGCTCATGAAAATGCTATCAGTTTGTTGCAGACATCCCTACAAAGAGAGCCTTATAAAATATAGATTTGGGAGGCATATTCTGGGCTTTGTGGAAAGCATGATCAAAATGTAATGAAGCAATCACTGTTTCAGGAGCAAGTGATTTGGAAATGCTTTGTGAATGTGTCAATGAGGTTATTATTGAATTAATCCACCAGTAAAAAAGTTTATTACAATGACATATTTCACTCCCTATCTCAATGTACAAATTATCAATTATTATGCAATATATATTGATACTGAAACAATCAATTATTATATCCATATATTTTTATATTCTCTTTAATATCTGAAATTATATGGAAATTTTAACTGGTTTGGAAAATATTCTGCTAATTCAGCATTTTTAGTAATAATATTACCATAACTGTTAAATGACATAATGACTTTTTGATGGGAAAATGCAATATTTCAATAAGGGAAATTACAATGCTTTGTAAATAGTGGATGGGATTTGCAATGAAAGTTTAAAGTAAAAACTTTCTGTATTTCCTAATTGCCGGAACAATGTGAAATTACACAGATATGACTGTATTATTTTTACATTAATCCAAAGCAATTAAATGTATTTTTAGTAGCAGAGAAAGTTTTTAATATCTGTTGAGCTTGTTTTTTTTTTCTTTTGCCCTAAAGCACCTTAAAACTGATCCTTTCCCCTGGAGAAAAATATGGCTCTATCCTTTCTGCCTACTTATTTGAAGGACAAGGACAGTTGTGTGTAAATAGTCAAAAGGTTACTCTATATAGCAGTCATAAAACATGTCACCTAGAAATAATGCTTGTGTTCAAATTAGTGCTGATTTCTGAAAAGCATTCCCATGATAGGAACAATCAAGAACAATCACAAATGTGCACAATTATTTCTTGCTGTATTCTGTATTTTCCACAGCACCTGCTTTTTTAGTCATGTTGTCTGTTGTAAAAGTGTTAATAGTATAAGAAATATTCACATTTATAGTACACATTTCATATGAAACTACAAGCAAGATAAACTTTTTTAGTTGGTTTTGTAATAAAACATAACACAATACATCTGAAAAAAATTATACAAAAGAAACTTTTGGAAATGAAAATGTACAGTATCTTATGAAGAAACGTGGGGTTACAAAGAGCTCCATAATCAGCTTGGTGAAATCTAAGGATTTCCCCACTTTGGAAATTGGGGAATGACTGTGTACCACTTGACCATTGGGAGTTGAAGGTGACATCACTTGAATTAAAACCTCTTTTAGATATTATTTGTGTCCTCCAAGTTGTCATTGTAAGGCAAACCGTAAAAAAAAATTGCATTTTGTTTCAATGTAGATGTTTTATATTTAACTTTTTTCCCTTACAAGGAATGTGACGTAATCCAGTAGCATTTTGCCTTTTGTATCTCATATACAGCATATTGTATTAGATATTGTAGACAAAGATACATACTAAATATACAATGAACAAGAAGTAACCAATGCCCCCACATTAGCAATAATGAAGCAAAGGCACGCATGCTAATCTGAGAGCATAGCTAATTTTGGGTACCTCCCAAAACCTATTTACTAATGTATTCATTATTTATAGTAGTAACAGTTATGTTGTTTGTTGCAGTGTTGTGGATTTATGGATAATGTGGTATGCATAATTTATTAATTTTCTCCTTCAGAGAGACCTGATCATTAGTAACATCCTACAGTGCCAATGCTTGACCAGAGACCTGTTTTCCCCTCAATAAACTAAACCCAAACTAAAAAGCTAATGGACTCAAAGACCTAATCGCCATGATTTAAAATGCTAGTCTCTAACTCAAGTCTGATGGAATAAGGATTCGGCAAGAGAAATTAATATTTTGATTATGAGGTGAATGGATGCCCTCTGGGGGATGGAAATGAAAAATAATTGTGTTTTCATCATGGCTTTGCTCTGCGCACATGGCATTGTCTTTACATGCTATTACAGTGGCTCAAAACACCCCAACATTTAGATCACTGAACCAAACAAAACCAAGAACATCTTGCTTGATTTTCCCAATACAACTTGGATTTTTCTATAAGTGGTAAAAATACATTTTGCATCTATTAAGAATGAAAGTGACTGTCTAAATTAAAAAATAAGCATATATACAGTAATTTTAAGTTATATTTAGAAATTTAGTATATAATGCAGCACAGGAGTATGCCAGTATGTGACATAAGATGGCAATTCTTCAATCATAAAATCATATGTGTGTTATTACAAAATGTTCTCACATAAATATTAATGTGAATAGATGCTTTGTTTCAAATGGAGAATTCAATTAAGACAATGAACATATTAAAATTAGTCTTAAATCTCTGCTGTCTAAAATTATTGTCATCCCTTAAAAACCACTAATGATAAATTACCAAAGATACTTTTCTCTAACACTATCCATGATAAAATCCTGTACATTAAATGCTAACAACAATTGTGGTATAAAGAGCAGCTGTTCTTTATAAATGATTATTTATTGCAGAAGAAGTTTCCAGCTTTTGCAAGAGATAAAAGGTGATAGTACAAACTGGTTTACTGAATGTAACGAAGGAGGTTACTCTATAACACAAATATTAGAGCAAACATGGTATTTTATTTGCTCTGAATGTCAAACCCGATAGCTTTATTTACACTTATTTGGAACAACAATATTAATTTTATTAACGTATTTGATCATTATGATGAGAAAGAGACATATTTATATGGTGTTTTAGACCAACGAGAGTTTGGTGGCATCCTAAAGGGGAGATTTTAACTGTCCTAAAAATTATTTGATAGACAGTGACAGCTTAAAGCCCAGCTCCAGGCCAGTCAGTGAGACGGTTTCAGTGTTAAATGCCTATGGATGTGTGAAGATCTGTACATAAGAATGACAGACAGTACACATAGGATAAAGGGAGTTTTTTGCTGGTAAGGCATGACATTTTTCATTTTCAAACATCAATTGAACTTATTTTTTCATCCAAATATTTACCCTACAGGCTTCTCAGATGATAGGAGTGCATCTGCAGACATAGTTATTCCTTCTGCAATGGCTCAGTCACTATTCTGCCATCTTAAAACAAAACAACTAGAAAATATTTTAATTTTTTTTGGGGGGGAGAAAGGTGGACAAGGCAAAATCTTATTTAATTCCCAAAGAATGTGTTAGGTCACATACATAATCAAAATATCGTTTAGGATAAGAATAGTTATCAATAATGTTGTACCATCAAGCCTATGGCATAGTTTTAGGTGTGTGGAGCCTAAATGTTACTTTTAAAAAATATGCAGAGAGCATTGCATTGTTTTGGGATGTTTTAATTAGATTAAGTTGAGATTGCTGTTTTTCTCTGTAAAGGAAGAATGTGAGTTTAAGACAGTGGATGTCTCAGTAGGGTGATGCCTTTTAGATTTTAATCTCTCTAGAGGCCATTTAAATGCCCTGAGCCTTGTCTTTTGGAGATATGTTCCATATGCTTTTTTTTTTGCAAAATAGTGTGACTAGACTGTTACAGACAGTTGTTTTTTATAGAGATTGAGGGTATACCTTTTTATATATTTTTTTAATTTGAGGCTTAAAGTCTACTTAAAAGTAAAATGTAATTTTAGTTTCTTGGGGTTATTTGGGGATTTTACCTGTTTCACGTTTCTAACATGACTAGGAACTGTGCAGTTTCTGCATGTTTCTGCAGTTTTCATGCTTTTTTTAAGGCACCCCAAATGATAGATGTGAACTGGCAAGTGAGGGAGAACCCAGACATTTTACTGATAAGTTAGGAACGAAATCAGTGAGGGCTGGCAGCATATTTCTCATGCAGTTGTCCTGTTTGGAGAGAGTCTGATAATATAATCACATAATTGTATATTTTTATAAGGCTTTGTTAGGTCGCAAATCAAAACCTCAGTGTAGGAGCTATAGGTTATAAGAAAGATTGCAAATGAGTGGAGGCTATTCAACCCATCTAGCTTATTTGGTAGTTAGTACTGAATTGAGTGGTGTTGCTTACTGTTACATACAGTAGAGGGTTTTCTCTCAGAAGTGTACATAAAGTATATTGCTTTGGCTGGAGGGGTTGGGGATGCTTTAGCTGAATAGGTCAAACAAGGAAAAAGTAAAGGTTTTTTCCATGCTGAAAACAGAAACAAATAAACACAACCTTTTGGCTGTGGAGCCTTCTTTGGGTGAAAAAGAAGGCTCCTGAAGAAGGGTCCACAGCCAAAAGTATTTTCTTCTCTTTTTCAGCATGGAATAAACTTTTACTTGTTGCTTTGCAGCCTACACATGCTGACACAGCTACCTACTTGAACTAATTCAAACGAGGCTTGATTATGCTAAAATACATTATGATTTAAGTAAAATGAATTAATAAATTATAATTAAAATAAAACTGAAAACAAAAGTAAATTTGAAACTTGTTTAAAACAGAAATAGGTGACCTTCTGTGCACTTGACTTGAAACAAAAGGCCCTTGCTCCAAGCATAAGCTGCGCTCTGTGATCCAGACTTCACAAGTCTGAGTTTGCATCATGTCACCAGCTAACTGTGACAGGAATTCCTTAACCAGGAGTGCACAACTGCCTTGGTCACACCAGGATGAGAATTGACCAGCAAGAGCTTTCAGTGACTTTGTTCCTTTCTGGGTGTGTGCAGGCTTGCAATGAAGCATGCATCTTCCCTCTGCTTGGCACTGAACCACATGTAAGTGGCTAATTGATGGGTTGTTGGGTAACATTTGACGGCAATTCCTAATTCTCTCTGTGTGGATGCAGGTTTTATCTCTGTAAGCCAAGACAAAGAGAGAGAATTACAAATCAGTTGGGCATAAAAAACATTTGGCAATTCGATTTTTTTTTAAATATAATATAAACACAGGGCTGAGAAAGACTACAGTCTTGCAAGTTAAATGTGTCCAATTTTCAATAGACTTTGCAGTTTAAAGAGAACTGTGTAATTTTAGCCAGAAATAACAACAAAAGAACCATAAGGGATAGTCTAAACAACTCTAGAGGTACTAATATAAACCTTACAGTTGTTATCCTGAAGTAAGATTTTTATAAAGAATCTGCCGCCTCTGTTGTTTCAGTGCATTTTGTCCAAATAGTCATATAGACGACAGTGATATCACCTTCTAACCTGATCTTGTCAGATCTCATAAACTAAGCAAGGCTGAGCCCAGACAGTATTGAGACCTCCAAAGAAAACATGTTTGCTGCTGTAAGTGGTGTTGGTGAACTCTTCCCTCTGGACCAGAATTTCAAAACACAACAATCACTGGTACAATGACTGGTAACACTGCACTGCAGGTGACATCCTTCAGATGAGACATTAATCAGTGGGTCCTGATTATGTGCTCATTAAAGATTAAAATTAAAAAATCAGGAGTACATTCTTAATCAGCATGTTGTGGTGGGACTACATAAAGTCCTGTGTCCTGTTGGAAAATAATATATTTTAGCCAGAAGATTTATCAAGCAGATACTGAGGTCCTTTAGGATCAGGGTTAAGATCCAGAGCTCTAGAGCAGTGGTTCTCAAACTTTTTCGATGACTTTTCTGTCAAAAGCTAATGTCGTGGATCCCCAGCAACCTTTTTTTCCTGCTTTTCAGGATTAGCTATGGCGGTATCCTGCAAAAAGCATTCTAGGACTGCTATTCAGAGGCAGTTTAGCCAATTATTAAGTAAGAAATTATTGATTGCTTTTGTTTTAATTGTAAGCATTGTATGAGCCCATTGAGTTTATTTCAGTCATTTATTAATCAAATAAGGATAGCAGCCATATCACCCTGCAACTCACAACTGGCAACCTACTGAAGCTAAACAGGGCTGAGCCTGGTCAGTACCTGGTTGGGAGACCTACTGGGAAAACCTGTGGTTGCTGCTGGAAGAGGTGTTAGTGGGGCTTGCGGGGGGTGCCAGCCCTGCAGTTTGTGTGGGTCCTAATGTCCCAGTATAGTGACAGGGACACTATACTGTTCTGTCTTTTGGATGACGTTAAACCGAGGTCCTGACTCTCAGTGGTCATTAAAGATCCCCATGCATTTCTCAAGATGTGTAAGGACTTATCCCAGTGTGTGGGCCAAATTTCCCCCCTCAGCCCTTGATTGGCTTGCACTTGCCCTGTGATGGAGTAGCGCCCTGTCCAGGGTGTTCCCTGCCTTGTGCCCATTGCTTGCCGGGTATGCTTCGGCTTCACCAAGACCCTCGGAAGTGAAAATGGATGGATTAATCACATGATAACTTGTCTACTATAAGCACCCCTACAGTTCAATAAAGCTTAATCACGAGTACAGTTCAATAAAGCTTAATCACGAGTAATACTCGTTGATCATAAAATAATCAAAGTTCTAACTGCTGGTTCGACCAAGTTAGAAGAAAACCAGAAGGGTTTCCTTCTAGTTTGAAAACTTTTAATTTTTTATATTGTTAACAATGGAAAAAAAACTACTAGATTTATGGAATTAGAAGACACTTTTTGTGGTCTAACAGGGCACAAATAGGAAAAGTTGGTAGCAAAATGACTAAGTAAAACACAGTGAGACAACAATACAGGAGGTTTTTCAAAAAGATCATTGATCATTTTTAATCAACATTTACTTCAAACCAGCAGAAACAGAACATTCTCAGTGTGATGAGTGAGTTTGCCTCTTCTTTTTTTAAAATAGAGTTATGCGTGTGAGTTGCAGTCTCATGTTTGACTCTGCACCCAATCTGTTGAAATAATACTTCATTTTTGTGGACATGTACGAAGAAAATCCGGTTTCACACAGATAGATAGTCACAAACGGGAGAAGAACAGAAAAAGCTTTCTCTGATAATGCTGGATATTCGTATTTGGTGCTGCACCAAAACTCTGCCAACTGCACTTCATTAAAAGCTGTTTGTAAAGAAGAGTCTGAAATCTGGTCAATGAACTTCTCATATTCTTGTGACGTGAAGTCTCAAAGTTTTTTATTGTTTTTCACATTTTTTCTTTTTCTTCTTTTTTTTTCTGTTGTGGTTGCAGTCATTTCTAAGCGATCTTTCTATCTAGTAACATGCTATTTTTTCTCATTGCGAGAGTTTTTGAGATTTGCCGGATGGCGAAATGGCAAACATTTTTTATCTCCAAACAAGATAGAAGAGCACATGGAAGAGGAAATTTCATCCGACAGCTTTGAGGTACCTTCTGGCTCTAGCAGAGAATGTACAGAAATTTGAAGATGACGTTTCAGAAGATATAGTATGCCTAATTTTCCTAACTTACTGGAGCCATGCACAGCCATCATAACTCACATTTTTTATAGCAATTTTTTATTTTTCTTGTAGCCTTTGTGAGAGCTCATGGAACCCCTACGGGTTGAACACAGTTTGAGAACCATTGCTCTAGAGCAACTTTTTAAATACAGCAATCAGTCATGGAACCCCTACAGGTGGAACACAGTTTGAGAACCACTGCTCTAGAGCAACTTTTTTAAAACAGCAATTGTTTTTCATGCATGTATGATATAAAACCATTTTTTGTTAATCACAATTATATGTTCTTGTAATTTAATTAAGGTTACGTTTTAATTTTATTTAAACTAATGTAAAGCTTTTTAATGTTTCAAGAAATGAAGAAAACATTTGTGAATTATATTTAGAAATGCTGAGCCTGGGTTAAAACAAAATTGTGTTTTCTGCAATTTAGTTGGTGAGGACAGGTCTAGATGTTGCACTCTTACTTAAAACACTCAAACAGTTCTGAAAACTAAAATTTTAGTTTGGCTGTTATAACATAATACACTGAACTTAACATCCATTTGAAAAATGTAAGATTAAAATGTGCTAAACTGAAAAAATATAAAAAACATACAACTGAACACTGCCAGCCAATCATCTGTTTCAGATCTTATTTTAATTGTGTGATCTTAATATTTCAGCTTTTTTATTTATAATTTTAATATAACCATTTCCTTAAAAGAAGATGGTTCTCACTAGCTAATTTAGTGCTAGCATTAAACCATTAAACTGGAACTGTTAAACGATTACATATTACACACCTACATTACAACTCAAACTTAACTCAACAAGAGTTGAAATTTACATGGAACCCTTCAGCTGTAACACAAAAAGGATGACAACATTTATCAAGTATTGAGTAAAAATTCCATCAGGATTTGAAAGACATGAAATTTTATATTAGAAATGTATTACTGTTGCATTACTATTAAATGTATCCGGAAATACCAGAGGCTTTACAAATGATTGGATAACTTTACTGGTAAGCCATATATATATAAAATGGAAAGTCTTAGACTCAGAACATTGTGATTTTTTTATTTATAACACAACATGTTAAATTAAATATAAATACATGACAGAATACTCACATATTCTGATTCGCATCCATTTGATTTCTAACCACTTTACCTAATACAGGTTCACAGGGAGAGAGCACACAAACTCCATACAGCTAGAACCCCATGTACAGAATTGAACACAGAGCACTAGTGCTATGAGGCAGCAATGCTAACCACTGCACCATACTAATGCCATATTTTTTGTAAATATAAAAATGGATGAATAGAGTACAGTATGTATAACTTAATTTTTACATGAAAATGTGCATGTTTACAACATATATGGCTTAATATAAATACCGGTAAACAGAACAGATTATGCCTTCCTTGATTACTGTGATATCTGCACACCATGTCTTCCATAAATATATATGTTGTGCCACTCAAGGTTATGTTTTCTAAGATTGTGAGAAGGCTGCAGTAAATGTTGGTTGAAGTATCTAAAGACAGACCAAATTATCAGAATCAAATTTTGTATAGTCATCTTAGATCTGCAGTAGTCTGCACATTTCTGTTTTGTCTTTAGTACTTTTATGGTGCTTTGTTATTGTCTAGATGGGAAAATTACCTGTCAGATTTTTAAAATCTTTTCAGCTTCCAGCAATCTCTATATTGCAAACATTATGTGATCTGTTACTAAAAATTGAAACAATAAGGGGACACAAGTCTTAAGAGTGAATTTTTAGGATGTGAACAGCAGTGCCAAGTGCTTAATTAAATGTCAAATCTGGGATCATTGAGTGCTGTATTATTTATTCTTACTGACTACTCTGGCTCCTAGTCTGTGCTTTGCTGCTTTAATAAAATCTACCTAGCAGATATGACCTGAATTATCTCCTTTTGGTAAGCCTGATAAGAGCTCTTCTAGCCACCAGCTGGTCGTTTTTTTTGAATCACATCCAGTGACCCAAGGTGCAGGTCAGTCCAGACTCACTAGTGAAACCTGTTAGCTGTCATTGCAATATATCTCTGCACTGCCTGAGGTTTTGTCAATCTTTCATGCAAGTCATTCACACAACCAGCACCACCTCCCCTGCCCCCTTTGGTTGCTTCTGGCTGATCAGCTTGTGTAGATTAAAGTCTGCATTGCAATTTGTTTTTCAGAGTATGGTATTTCCTAAGCATTTAAATTGATTTAATGTACTGCACATCCCTTTGCCTAAACACTTGTTCCTTTTAAAACCGTCAAAATAATTAGATGTTAAAAAAAATACAATTTGGAGGATTCAAAGTGATAATCTGACAGGGAGTTTAAAGTTTTATGAAGAAATATATTTTGTTGTTTTGAGAGTTCCATTTTCCACTGAACAAAAATGTAGGTGACACCCTTTCCTAAATAGAAGGTAATATTTTACAGGAAAAGTAAAGGATTCCAGTTCATTTCCTGACATACAGTAGATGTGTTATTGCTAATATGTAGTCCTGACAGTTTTATAGTGATTGTCAATGATTTTTTTAGTACAGGCAGTATTGGATAATAAAAATATTTTTACATGATGAAGACAAAGACAACTGTTGAAGTAAAAAAAAGGACTTTAAGATTTTGCAGGCTGCATCCGGGCTCCTTTATCATTTTGAAAATCTGCTGATAGTCTTCACTTTGCTCCAACTAATCCTATATTCTCAGTTATCTTCAAACATACAGTACACCCCTTTCTGTTTGCATTGGCAAACCAAACTTGTATACCAAACTTTGGTATACACTGTACTCTATTCACTCATTATATTTTCAAAACTGTAGATTTCAAATTGACATTCTAAGTGATGCTTTAATCTGACAGTGTGTCCTAAAATTAATAGTGGATTAATTTATTTCACAAAACAGATCACAAAAAGGCATCACGGGTGCAATCCCTTTCAACATTTCTTGACACACAAACTGAAGGCAATCATTTCTCATCTTAAGTATTTTAGAAACCTATCAGAAACATGGAGAAACAGATACTTCATCAAATTACAAATGAAGAAAGGATACATACAGAACAAAAACATTTGAGTATGAAGTTTGTAGTATGACTGTTCATGTCAATGGCAAACAACAAATTGTTCAATGGTGACACTTGTTTTATGGAATCTTTAACAGTTTGATTCATTCTTGACCAACATATATTTTCCTGTAATTAAATGATTTCTTAATTATTATATGGTATATATATGAATTGAATAGCTCTTCACAAATAAATGTGTAGAGATGATATATCTAAGAAGAGATGCAAGTTACAAAATACATGTGCACATGCTTATTGGCCAAGTCAATCAATTCTTGGGGTCTTGAGACAGTAAACAATCTAAAGGTAAAGAAGCTTGTGGAACTTCTCAGGTGGGAAACACAATGTGGACATGATATCAGACAGTAACTAAACCCAACTTGTTTTATTTTATGTCAACATATTTCAAAGCTAACTGTATTTTGATCCTAGTTCACTAAGGTTCCCCTCACCTCTGTTTTCCTCACTCTGTCTTAACTGTT